>NC_133580.1:68004693-68605957 GCF_964106895.1 Numenius arquata
AATAAACCTGCATATTCTTGATCAATGGTGAGGTGTAACTGACACATTCTAGTGATCTTCTTTTTCTGCTAGTACTGTTAACTAGTGCACTAGAAGAGTTTAGTTTTATTCAGTACTTTATGCAAGTCTCCCGAGTCTTTTTGATAGATGTAGCTGCAAGGTGTAAGTGGGTCTAAAATTATTTAGACCCAATTACCTGTGCATTGGGAGCCACTTATTTTAAATTAGGAGATTCTGTTTCATCACATCCCTAATATACTGCAAGGATATTACACTGGCAAGATCAAAGACTGTTAGGAAGTTAGGTATGAAATAACCCAAATAATGAGCAAAGCTTGGAGTTTCTATGTTCTATGCTTCAGTTTTGACCGAAATAAAATTGAGCCTCTCTTTTGGTAGTAGTAATGGATACTCAGACACTGGAGGAAGGAAAATACAAGGGGGGTTAAAATTTTATGAAATCGTTAAAAAAATTAGATAGCGAATTACATAAAGCAGAAACAATAGGTCTTTATGACATTAAAGGATGTATTTACTATATAATTAAAAATATTAGAAGTATAAGGTACGCTCGGACTGTATAACTTTAACAGACACTGTACACGCAACTGCTGAGTGACAGCCTGCTCCAGAAATGTAATGCAAATTGTCACATGCATATAAATTAGACAAATAAAAACACATGGCAGAGAGACACAAAAATGAAATGTCTTGTCCAAGATCCCGCAGGAGGGGACTGCAGCCAAAGCAAAGGGCTATTGGGCTAACAAAATAGAAGCACACTAAATAAAATATTAGCATGTGTTTGACTTAAACATAAGCACTCAGATAATGTAATCACTGTTTAAATACTCTGTTAACATCGATTCTGCGTAACCACTAACTATTGTGTGACACTAATAACATTTTGTAACAGCTAAGCATAAATAGATACAAAATAGCCATATTCCCAAAGGAACAAAGGGAAGCCTGTCAAGTGCTTTTATGAACAGGGTACGGGAAAAAGCAGCAATATGTGTAAGATTGAGTGGGTGGGAGAGGTGGCTGATGGAACCAGAATAATCCTGAAGAAGCAGCAAGACAGATGCCTGGAGAAACCAAGACAAGTCCTGATTCTAAAACCAAATGCTTATATGTGCATTGCTAAAACTATAACTCAGTAATTTCTATTTCACTTTAAATTGTTTCTAAATTCTCTGACGGCTAAGACCAGCTGATGAAAATGTCCTTTACACTGAAATATACTTTAACATTATCTACACCCATGGGAATTACATAATTTGAAGTTAAGTCCTGGCATACAAAAGAGAAGAGTTTCAAAAAACTAAACTTATTTAGCTTTCATTGCTATGTTTAAATTCGTATTACATACTAATGCACACATGCATGCTGATATGACGGTATGCAAATATGTAAATACATGCAATGTATACACACTTTTATTAATCTATTTTTTTCATTTTATTCATCTATACTGTTTTTATAATACATTTCAGAGATTTATGAAAAATCATTAGTTATATTGTACTCTATTACTAGTGTATTATTCCATACAGCTATATAAGGAATGCAGGAGAAGATAAAATGACAAATATTTTGTGAAAAATAAAATTATTTAATAGGTATAGTTTGGAGACATCCACATCAGTCATCTCAGATGGAGTAGATACCTATTATTTATATGCCCAAACAATGAGAAATGCATTTTGTATCTTTTCTTTGACTTCAAGCTACTAATGCTAATACTGTTTCAGTCTTGCTGTGATATTGTTTTTCTAATTGTCTTATAAACTGGCAATTTAAAAAGAAAGAAAACAAACAAACCAAGGGGTGTATTTTTTTGCCATAATAGCACTCTTATTTTAGTTTCTGATGGTCTGAAGGGAAAAAAAAATATTGAAGATGCCTAGAATCAATTTTAAGTAATTACGCTTTAGAATAAGATAAAAACTGGTTGCATGTTCTGTTTTCTCATCAAAAGTCAGAAGTCATTCTCATAAGTCACTGCTATGTCATGTTTTCGCTGGTTTTCTTCTTTAATTTCTGTTTCTTGGTATATAAAATGATAAACATGTCACTGGAGGATCAACATGGGGAGAAAACTGGAACTTGAAATTAATTAAACAGTACTCATTTATAAGATTTTTCTTCCTATGAACAAAATGAACTGTATTCATTCATAAGATTTATATTCATCTATAATGTCCAATAACTTAGGATCTTAATACATTCCTTGGTCCTGGGTCTCTGATCAAGCACACTATGTATATTTTCGTTCATCAGGATTGTTCTTCAGAGGGAACCAACTAATTTCCCCAAGATAAAGCTTGGTGTGGGCAGAAGAATTATTGAGGAAGAGTAGTGAGGAGAGAATAAAGCCTGAAAAAAACTATGAATGAGATTTCATCACATTTTATTCTCTTTACCCCAATTGTGTCATCCAATCCAACCCAAAAGGCTTTGAAAGCTCAAATATGTCCATATTATACCATGGTAGTTTTCTCCCATTCCTAATGCCATCTCTTTACATAGCTGTATAGAAAGACAGAATGGAGCACGAAGAGTAAAAATAATTCCGAACACAAAGAATCTGAGGGGACATCAGCTTTCACAGTCATGAGTAGCTAAAAACACTGATTCCTCAGAACCAACTTCTGACAATATATCATTGACGTGAAATAGCTAACATTTTGAATCAAACACGGATATTCATATTTCAGAATTCCGGACTCTTTGGTTGTGTTTTCCAAAATCTTCTGACAAAATTTGAAAAGAATGGTTGTAGAGGCAGTTTAGTTTTTTGGTTAAGCTATGAATTCCAGGAAAAAAATGAAAGCCAGCATGTCTGGCATTAAAGATATGCATTTTATGTATGTTAGAAAGATCAAAAATTGTTGATGAAATCATTATTTCTAACATTTTTATGAATGCTTTAGACAAAGCTATAATGTGGTGGATCATGAACTTCGCAGGGCATGCAAAGTTACATAATTATTTTACATAAATTACATGATTATGATTTAGGAGACTGGAACTGCAATCTTAATACATCACAGAAGAATAGTTTTAGATGGTATATATGAAATGTAACATGTAAAGTTTATACCCTTGGGTAGAAATAGTCCTCCAAAATACAGAAAATGTTAATAAAATTGAATAGCATTATCTAACAACATGGAAAGGCTCATGATGTTAAAAAGTCCAACATTGCAATTCTTAATCCAGTGGGCAGTGAGGAAAACAATTTTATGTTATAAAATAGATCTCAGAAATCGCTATTTAAGCTTGGTTACCATAACATGTATTATATAAGCATAGAAATAATTAGAGTAATAATAAGAGATTTCAGAGATGACCTAGATACTGATGAATTCATTTTTTGTCCTGTAACAAAGGATTAACTTTAAAGCATTTCAACACAAAATCACCAAGCTACAACTGTGTTTTAGCATGTGTTATTCTACAGCAGGTAACTTGAACTGGAAACACTGAACACACTCTTTATCACACGGGTAAAAGTTTCTGTTTTAAATTATACATTATTTTACTCACAAAGCGGAAACCTCGAAACACTATTTCAAATGTATTATCCAATGCTAATATTTCGTATTTTGAGATATGAATGAATTGCAGCTTTTAGAAAGTATGGTGTAGCCAAACTGCTTCCTTTTCATTACACTCTCAAAGGTTCGGGAGCATAAATGCTTTCCTTCAAGATTTTTCTGCTGGTCCAAATAGACATCTAGTGTCTTTTATGCTATGTATCTTTTTTTATATATACACATATATATGTATCACACCAAAACCATTGAAAGACATGTTTTCATTCATTTCATATACATAAAAAGAAGCTATTTTGTTTCAGAGAGAAACATTCAAAATACAAACCCACCATTCTCTATGAGTCACATCAAGCACATGCACGAGGAGCCTTGAGGGCAAACAGGATGTCAGGAAGCCTCAGGAATGGAACAGAATGCAGAATAAGAGACATAAGCAAAATGTGCAGATTCATAATCATAGTACATTCAATTCCAGTCACCACAAGAAGGACATGATATAACAAAGAAGCTAGAAATGACAAAATATAGATTCTGGAAGAAAACGTCGATAAAAATCTAGGAGTTTTCATCTGAATAGAAAAGGAAAGAGTTGCATGAGGACATATACAGAATTATTATTATGACATGATTTTATTTCTTACAAGATTAAAAGAGTGGTCTTTCAATGAAATTTTCAATCAACAGGTTAAAGGAAACAAAATGTATTTTTCTTTCATACTAAACTGTGGAACTAATTGCCACTGGATGCCACAGGCCTAAAGTATCAGTGGGCTTCACAGGAATTAGACATTTATTAGCAAATGAAGTCCATCAACAGCTATTCAAACAGAAAGTTATAATCTCTGTTGAGGAAGTAATCAAGATAAAAAAAGTCTTCAGTTCCTTTAATCATCATAGTAATTCTCTCTGTAACTACAAAATACAAAATTTCTTTATTCAAAAAATGATATAGAAGCCCCTTTATTAAATCAATAAGCCTCTAAACAAACTTAGTTATCTATTTATATATTGGTGGTATATTGGTTTAATCTCAATAATAATGGAAGACACTAGCCTTCAAGAACAGTCTTTCTGAATATAAAATAAATTAAAAAATATATATATTAGTAGAAAGGACAGCTCTAAGTGAGTAAAATTCCTTTTGAAATCAGTGAAGCTGATAACATACTAAAACTTAATCCTTATGCTAATAAAGCAAGAGGAAATAAAGATTTCACTGTAAGACCTGGGTTTTATAACAACCTGAAATAACTGACTGTATTCTCATACTGGATCAGACCAAGTGGTTTTGTCTGTACTAGTAGCCAGTCTCTAAGAATAACCAAAATCAGCAATTTCAGAGAATGGTAGAGCACTTTTCCCTAAGCATCTATGGGACGTATCTGGAAGCGAGAACCTGGCTTAAAGCCTAAAGGTAAAGATTTAAAATGGCTCCCACAACGTATTTCGCTGCAACACTTAATAAGTAGTCAAACATATTCATACTTCTGCTATGCATTTGATCTTCAATAATAGGAAGAACTTATTCTTCTAAAAAGAAAAGTGAAAGTCAGCCTTAGTCACATTACAGTGAATATGAATTTTATATACACCCAAGCACATGCGTATATACATTCCCTACTAAACACATCTTCCCCTTTTTGAGCAAAATTAAATTACAGTTGTCAAAAAATTACCTTTTTATCAAGTTTCATAGTTTAAAAGTTTTGTGAAGAATTATTATTTAATGGGTTTTGATATAATTGTTTTGGCTATATTGCCATGCAGGAAGAACAGAATCTTCTGATATACTTTCACTACCACATTGATTAATTAAATTTTTCACAATCTTCTTGTATTCTTTCCTCCTGAACATATAAAGATATATATATATTTTGAAGTATTTAATCAGGCAGATGACACCTCTTTCCAAGTATGGACTCTGATTTGCCTCGAATAACAAAGTTGCATTTTACTGGCTCTTCAATTTTCTACAGGACACTCTGTCTGGTCCTTAGAATAAACAAAGAAAAATCACCATAAAACCCCTCTGACTGAGCCACCTTCTTGGTGTAAATTTATTCAGCACCATTTAAAGTAATTGGCAATAAAATAATTCATGCTATATGAAGATCTAATGTTTAATAGATTATTACTGTTATGTTAATATAGTAAATAAATACAGTTACTGATCTATTGCAACAGTTTCTTTGTTATTGAACACTAAAGACTTACCAGAGATCATCACATCTTATATATGCATGCTCTCCTGAAAAAAGTCGTTTGCATGTTATCAGGTGAGCTGGGAATGCATTTATTTTCAAGCGAAATCAGATAAACTACGATTCTCTTCAGGCCGTAAAGTGAAAATTTGGGACAGAACAGATTTTGTCTTTCTTAAACCTTGCCTAGCTGAAAAAAAAAGGGGACCAGAAGGTAGAAACAGCTTGCATAATAAAATTGTTTTGTGTTCTGCAAGTTATGAAGCTTCATTTTTTATTGAAGAGCTGTCATTTTATAACATATTTAGGTGGCTTTTACAAAGTTAGGCTGAGCAGATATTGAAACACTTTCAAGACTGAAAATTGCAAGGTAGAAGTATTACGACAAAAAAGAAGTTTATGGAGCTCAAAAGCATTACACTCTGAAGGAGTTTATGTTCATGATCTTAGTGCAATCAGCAATTTGTCATTTTAGTTTCTCAACAAAACATTTCTTTTTTCTAAGTGTTTAAAATTTGAGTCTTGAAGGTTGTAAGCTTTGCAGGAATTGCTAAAGTACACTGTTCAATTGTAAGCTTTGTATTTTGGATATCAAAAATTTACATGTCAACAGGAGAATTTTCATTTTTCCATACAGAAAATGTTAAATAAATAAGACTGGCAACAATTTTTTTTTAGCAATGGAGATTTCAAAATAATACACTTCACATTTTCCATTAAAAAAAAAAAAAACAAAACAGATTCTATCACCTGGCACTGAAAGTAAATGGTTCCATAATTTAATCAAACTGGAAAAAATATTGAAGAGCTAACCCGATTTTACATTGGTGTATGCTCTGCTTTGCATCTTCAATTCTTTTGCTAGTGGTACTGATTTTTATGGAAGATTGGAAAGAGAGAGGCATATTTGTCAGAAAAATCAATGCCGTTTTTCTCATGAAACAAATTGCTGTTGAGGAATGCCACTAAATATGTTTTGCTGCTTGCTCCTGAAGTGGAATATCTAGAAAAAAGGAGAGTTTAACATCTTATTCCACATTTTAATATACTGACTTATAGCAAGAAGCATACATGACTGAACACAAGTTAGAAAGCAACATTTTTTTGTGTATTGACTACAATCAGGTTGCTTCTTACAATGTAATTAACAGGAAAGGACCAAAAAAAAAAAAAAAAATATATAATCAGTTCTGACTTAAAGTCTCTCAAAAAATAACAACCTTGTTTCTTGAAAGAATAAAGTCATTATTCAAAAATACAGTTAGATTTTTTTGTGGGTTTACCAGAGGAATAAACCAGGATATGTTTTGGAATGTATTTGCATCTTGCAAATTTTACCATTTCTTCTTCACTAGTATCACTCTCTTCGTTTCTGGATGTGTTCATTCTCAGGACAAGGCCCTGAACAAACAGCTTCAGCTAGATCCAGTCTCAGGAGGAGGCTAAATTAGATGACTGCACAGTTCCCTTAAAACATAAATTAGTCAATGATTGGATGATTTTAAAAAATAATATTCCTCCTCTGTTTTTTGGCCACTTGTTTGCCTTATTTCAAATTTTTTGTCTAGATCTTCTCTATATTCAGTAAAATCAGGGAGTTTGCACAGCTGCAAAAGAACAGTATTTGTTGCTTTTCAAATTACCAGGCTTTCCAAATTTCAAGTGACTACTGTGTTTCTCAATGTATATATGACACAGTGTCTAATACATGATAACTTCTCCCTCTGGTACATTTCTAGATTGTATCTTTCAAACAAAATCTATCCTATCCCCCAAGCTTATCTTGTGGGACAGCATTCCTTCTTCACTTTTAAAAGTCTCTTGAAAACCCAACTCAGTTCTTAGACTCTCGGCAGCATTGGCAAGCAGGAAGAACAACTCAGGAACAAAGTAGAAGCAATTTGTTCAAGGCAATTAGAAAAGGAGAAGGAAAGAAGAAAGGATACAATTAGGCTCCCTCAAACAGAATAATATCGTTGTCAGCTTTTTTCCCCCCAGCTTTTCAATTATTTTAATAAAATTGAATATTTGAATGTTACGTACTAGTAGAATCCTAGTTGTTGCCTTTCTCATGCCTTGCCAGATTTAACTCCGGGTTGGCCTTGGCTTTTCTAATCCCATCCCCACAGGACTGGACAATATCTCCGTGCTCCTCCCGGGTCACCCGCCCCTGCTTCCACCTCTTGTGTGCTTCCTTTGTGGGTGTGAGTTCAGTTAGGAGCTCCTTGCTCATGCGTTCAGGCCTCCTGCTGCTTTTGATTAAATTCAAGCAATTGTCATCAAATGTCTGCCAAATTTCATTCACAACACAAACTTTAGGAAAACTGCAGTATACACTCAAAGAAAAATATAAAACAAGCAAAAACCTCAACACTGTGACAAGTTACATATATATATATATAAAGCATTGTCAACTTCAGATAGCTGTCCATGGAAAATGTAGCACAGTCAGTAATTGTAACTTAGAAACAACTTGTCATTAATTTTCAGGAGACTGGAGAAAAAACCACAGCTATTATAAAATAAACAAACAAACAAAAAACCCTACTACTATAAGCTCACTAAGTAATTCTTTTGATTGCTTTTGTTCCACTAATGTTAAGACCCATTTCTTTAATATTTCTTGATTTTTTTGTGATGTGGAAGAATTTTTATGTAGACAAAAAGCTTGTCATCGTTGTTCTCAATTTTTTTCATCACTGTTATATTCTTTTCCCAGTTGTTGGTTCCAGACTTGCTTATTTTCAGCATTTTTATCATCCACTATGAATCAGCAGTACAAACTTACTGCTTAATCTAAAATACGTTCTGTCTCTCTTTGGCATGAAAGAAGAAGAGCACTTAATGAAATTTATGCTAACAAGGCTGAGATTCAGGTGCAAAATGCTTAACACAAACGTATCGGAGGTGGATTCTATTATTAAAATAAACATGTTCCTTCACTGTAATTATTCTTTTTTTTTTTTTTTTTACAATCTAAGAGTTAGGGACACAGTCAGACTATTTAAGGTCAATATTATTGTAGTAAACAGACAGTAGTAATTTAGACTATTAGCCACTTAGCTATAATAGAACTGCTTGTTCTTATTTGGTTACACATCCCACTGGATAAAACACATTGATTTATTATTCTCTCATGAGACACTTGAATTAGGCATAAAGGTAGAGAATGTGTAAAATTCTTTTAAATTCCCAGTCATAACATTGAAAAACCTAGCACTGCTACATACTAAACAGTGGGAATTCAGGACAGACAAAAATATGCAACTGTCATAAATACATAATACGTACAAAAATATAAACTGTTGGAAACTGAAACAAACTTCACCGTACGCAGGTGGGAAACACATAATGAATTAGAGTTTTCAGTGCTTGGGTTTATTTCTTTGCTTGCATAAACCAGTGGTTGAATTTGCAGGGAAAAATCTCTCACTTCAAGTCTTATGAATTGATAATGCCTACAGCCTTTTAAACAGCCTCCTATAACTTACCCATAACAGCTTTAACCACACACCCAAACAGCTTTAACCACACACCCACGCATACGCACACCTTCTTCTGGAATATTTGATGGTCATCCCCAGTTCTTGGTCATATGTATGTTGATCAAATGCCCTCTCAGGCACTCTTAGATATTCATAGAATCATAGAATGGTTAGAGTTGGAAGGGACCTTAAAGATCATCGAGTTCCAACCCCCCTGCCATAGGCAGGGACACCTCCCACTAGATCAGGTGCACCTCCACTAGACCGTATTCTTTTCACACAAACTGGCTACACTCACATTACTCTCTCCTGTTTTCAGTAATGACAGTTTTCCAGCTGTCAAATGGAGATCAAGATTGAAAAAGGTTAGATTCTTCTGTCTACTGGTAATGAAATGATTCTTTAGGATTTAAATAGCCTTTATATATTTCAAAACATCTCATAAAATGTTAAATGAATAATTATTCTCCATAACCTTCTCCTTTACTAGTGGAGAAGTCCTCATACACAGACACTTTTCTTTTTCTTTTCTCTTTTTTTTTTTTCCACAGTGAGACTTTTCTGCATTTTCTTCTGTCTGTAATCTCTCATACATATCATATATATATATATATCATATATATCATAATCTCAAATACCCTCACAGCAATAGACACACTTTGTACAGATGATCCAGCCAAGCAGGTAACAGGAGTGATGACTGGTTTCAGATTTAGGCACAAAGAGCCAGTATATTTTTTGTTGGTCTCAACAAGGGATGCCATCCAGAGGGACCTGGACAGGCTGGTGAGATGGGCTTGTGCAAATCGCATGAAGTTCAACCAGGCCAAGTGCAGGGTCCTGCACCTGGCACATGGCAATCCCAGGCACAAATACAGGTTGGGCGGAGAATGGCTGGAAAGCAGCCCTGAGGAGGACTTGGGGGTGTTGGTGGATGAGAAGCTCAACATGAGCCGGCAGTGCGCACTGGCAGCCCAGAAAGCCAACCCCATCCTGGGCTGCATCAAGAGAAGTGTGGCCAGCAGGTCACGGGAGGTGACTCTACCCCTCTACTCTGCGCTCGTGAGACCCCTCCTGGAATACTGTGTCCAGCTTTGGAGTCCTCAACACAGGAAGGATGTGGACCTGTTGGAATGGGTCCAGCGGAGGGTCACAAAGATGCTCAGAGGGATGGAGCACCTCCCCTATGAAGACAGGCTGAGAGAGCTGGGGTTGTTCAGCCTGGAGAAGAGAAGGCTCCGGGGAGACCTCATAGCAGCCTTCCAATATCTGAAGGGAGCCTCCAGGAGAGCCGGAGAGGGACTCTTTGTCAGGAAGTCTAGTGACAGGACAAGGGGTAATGGTTTTAAATTGGAAGAGGGGAGATTTAGATTAGATATTAGGAGGAAATTCTTTCCTGTGAGGGTGGTGAGGCACTGGAACAGGTTGCCCAGGGAAGCTGTGGCTGCCCCATCCCTGGAGGGGTTCAAGGCCAGGCTGGATGGGGCTTTGAGCAACCTGCTCTAGTGGAGGTGTCCCTGCCCATGGCAGAGGGGTTGGAACTCGATGATGTTTAAGGTCCCTTCCAACTCTAACCATTCTATGAGTCTATGATTCTGCTCTCAGTCCTTTCACCACTGTATGATGTAGAGAAAAATGGAGAAACAGGGAAAGCATCGGGTAGAAGGAAGAAATTGAGGATAGCAGGGAATTTATGTTCATGTTTACTCGCATTAATAAGAAAGACTTTAGCAAACCTACAAATTGTATTTTAAGGAAAGTCAAAAGAACAAATAAATGACATTCAATAACTGATTTTCCTTTCACGCAGTTTTCAGATGTCATGATCATACTATGAAAATATGATATAAATTGATGTTATTTCAGCTACTTAATTGGTAGAATGAAGACTTTGAGAAGAAAATTGTTTCATTGCATACATTTCTCATAAAATTTTCTAACAATTTTTCTTTCAGAAATGTTGGTTAATTGTCATTGTTTTAAAGCAGAGAGCTTCAAAAGAGGAAGTTCTTTAATAAGATTTATTCAGCTTTCCCAGAACCAACTCTAGTTACCTTGGTTTATGATTTGAAAGTATGTTTGGTATTACAGGAAAAACAGAAGTTACACTCACAGTGGGATTGATTGGTAAATAATGTATTTATACTATAACATTAAACTATATTACAACATTTAAATTGTAACATACACCTGCAAAGGTGGAACCTGCATTTTTCAGAAACACAGGCCTGTTTCATGAGCTTAAACAAAATACATTAACTTTAGCCGGAGCCATGTGTTCCTTCTCTTTTGGGAAAAGAAACAATGGAAATTTGCCAGATTTTATTCCTGCTAAAGCAAACAACAATAAAAAATACCACCCCCACCCCTGGAATATTTTCCTTACTGTTTTCCAAAAAATGTTTCTCATATGAGCACCAAGAAGCACACAACTATCCAAGAAATGGCAACAAGGATGATACAAAATATAAACCTCACTTTGATTAATTTCAAATAGTTTTACTCAAGAATAGTCTCTGGATGATGTCAAACAGAGATTTAAGTACAGAAGAAATCTAAAGGTCTAATAATAAGGAGTTTTCAAGCACTGGGCAGAAAAAGAACATTGGGCAAAGATCATTGTTTCATAATAGGCTACATTTTTTTGGCCTGTAGCTCAAAAAGCATTTCACAAATTGTCTTCAAACTTTTACCTTCCCCTTTGCCTACGTACAAATTTTTAGGAAAAAGAAAATCAGACCAAATGTATTTGGAGGGAGTAGGCTTATAATAAGGCTGGTTGTATGTAACCACTTCAAAATTTAAGCTGCAGTAAATGTCTTTTTACAGTAGCTAAGAAATAATACATTACTGTACAATAATTCAGGTTTATGGTTGTAGATGATGAAGTGATTTGCTGCATTTTTTCACTGTAGTCTTTTTTAGCAATTCTTAACTGACATTCAGCTGGTGAACATTGGTAATAATTCCCACTTTTATGTAAGACTGCATGTAGAGAAACATCTTCCACTCAATCTAGTACTATAAAAAACTGTAGGATAGCTAAATCCATATCTTTTTTCTAGGGTAAGCAGTCCCACTGACTACTACAGAAATAAGTATATGAACAAATTTTGACTTTGAATAAATTATTTTTAATTTATTTCATTTCTTAAAGAGTTTTAGGCTCATGGCCTGTCATTTTCATATTAATATACTGTCAGAGGAACACATTAGTATTAGTGAAGCCAATACAAGCTGGAAATAGCACAGTAAAAAGCTTTCTGTAAATGACCTGATTATAAAAAACATTGAGAAGGACCCAGAAATCCAGAAGAAAAAAAAAGAAAACAAACAAAACAAAACAATAAAACCAAGCATCTAGAGGAACTAGATCCTTGAGAATCTGTTTCTCACATTCTGAACTTCTGAGTCAGACTTGTGAGTCATTGAGACTCAGAAAAATATGTTCCCACTGTTGTTCTAATGCTTCTTTGTAAACTATAAATATGTAAATCTTTAGAAACCTACAAAATGTTTAAGACTGAAATATTTTCTAAATGAAGAAATGCTTGATTATGAGTTTCAAGACCCTTTTCTATGAACACAAGACAGTTAGAGAAGAAAAAAAAAATAAGATGAGATAATATACAGAATTTTTAATAGGAAAAAGTAAATATTTCTTTGTCATTACTTTTCAGAAAAATGTCTCACAACCCAAAATGCCAGAGACATGGAAGACAGTAAATATAATGCCTTTTTTTTTTAAAAAAAAAATAACAGTTTTAAGATATTGGTCAGGAAACTGTGTCCCAGAGAGCCTAGTTAAACTATTAGAGAATACAATAAAGAATAGATAGATTTATTATAGAATGGGGAAAAGATGACAGAGGAAATTGTGTCTCATACGTGTACGGGTTCTCGCTAAGGGAAGCAGGAGTGGACATAGACAGGAATGATGTTTGCTATGGCATAATGAATTACCAAAAGGCTATCAATAAGGATCTTCAAAGTCTCTTAGGTACTATGGGGTAAGAAGAAAGACCATTTTGTTGATTACTGACTAATTTAGCACAGGAATAATTGATTGGCTTTCCTATTTAGGAAAGTCACCTGTGGAGACCAAGGGAAAATTGGTGTTCAATATGCTGAAAGATGATTTAGAAAAAAATTACATTTTGAATTTTGAGACTTCAAAACCAAAAAGAATTCAAAATGTAATAATTTTCACATCCCAAAGACTTTTATTTCCATTTTATAGTACCTTTTTTAATATTCTAATTTTCTATACAAAGATAAACATTTTCACCATTACAACAGTTAATAACAACTCCTTCCAATAACATAAACTTTGCCTTTTTTCTTTTAAATTTTTTTCCAGCTGGAACAGTTCCAGCTCTCTCAGCCTTTTCTCTTATGAAAGATGCTCCAGTCCCTTAATCATATTTGTGGTCCTGTGCTGGACTTGCTCCAGTACATACGTATCCTTCTTGTACTGGGGAGCCCAGAACTGGACACAGCACTCCAATTGAGCAGAGGAAAGCAGAAGGAAACACACAGAAATACACCTGCACTCAGCGGGCTGTTCAATGAGTAAAAAAGATACAGATGAGAAATTTCTGAGCGCCTATTTAATAATATGTTGTCTTTAGTTAGTTGCCCTCTTTAAAAGTTCTCAGCCCTTTCATTCCCAGTGGCTGCTACTTACCCGTGTCATGTTGCTGCTCTCTGTGCGTAACATCTTTTTGGAAGTCTACTCTATCAATAAAATTACTGCATCGATTCAGTTTAAAAATAACTCTCCATTAAGAGTGGGGAGAGGGTAGTGTTTACATACTACGGAATATTACAGTGTGGTTTTTCCAAGTCCTTGTGTAGACAGTGCAAAGAGGGAGGCAAATCTCCATGCCAGGGTAGGAATATGTTTTCCGAGGTTGACAACAGCTTCATCATTGAAGCAAATTGTGCCCTGGAACAATGCTCTAAGAAATTATTCCTATGCAGGAAGACTCTGCCTAGAGACATGACTTATCTATGCATGTCCCAGTTCTAACAACCTCACAAATAATTTCTTTCAGCTGCTTCCCTACACAGGCCATCCTACCTATTTGCCTATATTTCTAATTTCAAATCTAGTAACCATTTCCTTAACAGTGCCTATGACTAAGTAAAAACTGGCTTTTCCCTAGTGTTATGACCTTTTGAGATAACCTTGTATGTATTTATCAGGAATGTTAAAAGGACCTACTGGCTTAGTCTCCAAGGATTGCTCAAATTCAGGAGACTGAAATGCCAGCAAGGCACTCTGCCATGAGAACTGGTTTGGCCAGAGAAGTCTCCTTTGAGAGATGTCAGCAAGCAAGAAGGTTGCGGGAGGACTAGAGGCATCCTGAACTCCCCACTTGAACTAACTGGAAAGGTACACCCAAGCAGAGGGTATAAGAACCCTGAAAAGGTTCAGGAGGAACCAGCTTCCTGTAGAAACGCCTTTCAGTGGAAAGCAGAGAGGCCCAAGACAGCATTTTCCAAGACCAGTGAAGCTAATTCAGGATTCAGTTATGGCCATCTAGATTGCAGCAGTGTCTGTTACTTTTACAGTCACAGTCTCCAAACCAGGAGATTGCTTACTTGCTTATGTGAGTGAGAAAATAAAAAAAAAAATAAAAAATACATTTTTCATCAGTTCTTGACTGAATCCTGTTCTGAAAAGAAATGGGATCAGGCTTTAAATAAACAAATAAAAAATCCACCCCCTGCCACATAGACAAATAAATTAAATAACCTCATGATATATACCTTTTTAATGTAGCTCTTTCACATATAATGGGATTTTATGTCAGTTAAAGTCTCCGAGGCTAGTACAAATTCTCCGCTGTAGAAATAGAGAGCAGGAATGATGGAATTTTTTAAAAGGAGATCTGTCAAACTTAGTTTTTTCTGGTTTACATTTTTTAATATTTTCAATTTTCAAATAGTTGATGATATAAAAATTTATAACCAATCATTCTTAGTTGTGTATGACACAACTGGGCCCTGACAAAAAAATCTGGATTTTTTAATATGCCAGTAAAATTATCACATTAATACATTGCGTAAATTAAAAGGCTTAATTAAGATTAAATAAAGCTTAAAAGGCTCAAATTAAAATTGAAAATTGTCTTTCAAATTTTCCCCCTTATATTTACATTGAATTTCAGAAACAGACATGGATGAGCCTGGTAACACAGTTCATGAGCTCATGAGCTGTGTCATATTCCTCTTTAACTTCCTCGCTTTTGATCGAATTCACACATTGTCACATTCAGTTTATTTTTCATAACTAAAATATTTGTCAACATTTTGATAGCCCTTAGCTGCCTCCATGAGGGATGGGTCACAGTCTTACTGTGACTCAGTGTATCTGTGTTTAAGTTTAGATGTGTCAGGTTGGGCATGCAACCATGACTGAAAGATTATTTTAGATTTTTCAGTTATATCAAAAAATATTGTCAAAATATCAATCTCTCTTCCACGCACTCCTGCTGAAATAGAATCACACAAAAATATAAGGTTAATGATGAATGAAGTCAAAAGAAATTTAAAATAAATTAATGAAAGATTTATGAAGTCATCAGCTGCTGGCATTTAGTAACAAGAATGTTCAGTGTTTTGATTTTTGGAAATGTGTTTAAATCAACACACCAGAGTGATGAGAGTTTCTTATTAAGTTGATGAATTGCACTTGGTACCACTTCTATTTAGAAGCTTATTTCCTATGATCAGGAAACAAGCAGAAGCTAAAGTATATCCTCCTCTATTATGAAATCTACTGAATCAAAATTTCACCAGGAAATTTTCACAAATCTTAATCTTTTCTGTATTCTAACCAGGATGTCAAAATAACCCCAAGTAAAGAACACAATCAATCAAAACAAATAACCTTGGTCTAAGAGAAAGTTTTCTGATACTTTCATCACAGCTTCATGGAGGCCAAACGCAACCCTATGATAAGTCAGACCTGCAGAATAGATGGTAAGATCTTCATCAATTGACACCTCAGATGACTTATGATGTACTGCATTTTCATATAAATGTATCCCAGATTATTTTATCGTACCAAGCCAATATATTGTAACTAGGGCAACCTCCCTCGCCTATGGCCACTACTCCTGAACCAACACCTGTATTACATGTATATTTGATCATTTTGAACTGGACTCACAGAAACATTCTCATCTGGTACAAATCAGCATGGCTCTAATTGTTTTTTTGTTGGATATAAATTCTACACATGTAATAACATAGCAGATAAATTCACCCTAAACATTTCCTTTTATGTCACAATCCATAGTATCTATCTGAAAACACAATTAGCTAAGAAACTTCTAGTAGACAGAAGTATTAGGTCAAAATGTTCTATTCCTTTTTAGCTGTAAGAAAGTGATATCCTATAGATAAATGTATACATACATTTCTCTATAACATATTTCCTTGGGAAAAAAAAAAAAAACCACCTCACTGAACCTTTTGATCCAGCTTGCCACGCACACTTCTGTACTGTAAGATTAGTGCTAGTCGTTTCTTGTTATTAATTCCCACAGGCTGCAACCAAACTCTCATCTTCACTTTAAAGTCATTCATGCCTTGTGACAGGACACTCCTTTTTCTTTGTATATCACTGTACACAATATTTTGCAAAGGATGTTGGGTTTCTTTAAATAAATGTTTAACTTGGATGTGAGACAAGTTACTTTCCGTTTTGATTAGTATTTGTTATTTGGTTGGTTGTTCATTACTTGTAACTTAATTTTCTAACCAAATTTGCTTTCTCATTCTGCCAAAAATCAGTATTCATAGCCAAGAAAGAAAAATACATCAAGTTATGTAATTTTCAGACATCAAACCATTCCTTTCTTGGGCAAAAATTTCTTTTAATATAAATCAAAGCACAGACAGTATAAGAAGGGCAAGCTTGGTCATTAACACAGTAGTATGCTCAACTAATTTTAGTATATTTATCATAATCTTTTGAGCTGCAAGGGCAAGGTTAGTATGTATTCTAATAATATGCACTTTGGTTTAAAAAATTTCACTGAAATAAGTCATGATCTGACAGTCCTCTGTAGGGAGGACTATCAAATACATTGGAAAAACAATAACTCACATTAATTTAATCTGATTTCTATCAGAACACCTCTATTTATTCCATGGATGCTTCTATTTAAGCTCAATGACATTGTGTGTTCCATTCCAGATGATTTGCAATAAACTTGATAAAATTACTAACATACTGTGCCTTGAGAAAAAAAAAAAAAATTTATATTTCAAGTACATAAAGTAAATGTAAAGTTCTTGACCTGCTCAGATTGGACTATGAAGTCTGAGTGATAACAAAGACATCCATTTACTCTGCACAAAGGCCTGGGACAGGGTGTACTAAACTTTTTTAGATTTCATGCAAACCACAGTCTAACAATTTGTGTTCTGTTCTGGATGTAAATTAGTTTCTCCAATTTTTATGAGAAGGACTTAAAGTTCTGTACATTTAAGCTGCATCAGACTCAGAAGTTTAATCTGTTACAAGCTGGTAACAAAGCAGTCTACAGTGTAAATGTGCATTGTCAGCATTAATTGACGGTCCAGGTAGTGAGACAAGATAGAGCTATATACTCTTTTCTGCTCCTGGTGTAGACATCCACTGTCTTGCTTGCCTTGAAAAAAACTTGCCTCTTGCTTCCAGAGTATATCTAAAACAATACGTTGCAATAAACAATCTTGTCTGCCACTAAAGTCCTACAGCAAATATCTCTACTTATATATTTTCATACTTTTCACAAGTATGTGGTCTTTGTGAACTAGGCAGCCTTTGATAAGAAAACACGTTCTTGCTGAATCCTACGATACAGATAGTAACGGCTAGAAATAGAGCTTCTTTTGCTGGACGAGTGAAATAAATCCAAAATTAGTACATGCCAAACAATTTTGTATAATTAATATCTCACAGTGTTCTACTTTTCAATTACCTATATGCTCTGTATAGATGTAAATAACAGAAAGTGTTCTTAAAATGTTTCAATTAGAACCTTGACATTAATGATAAATAACAGGCTATTATAAATCTAATGCTTGCAAGATCACAGACTTTTTCAGATTTGGGTCAGAAGTTGAGCTTAACACAAAGAACTGTGAAAATGAACCAGCTCTGTGTCTTTATGAAAGACTATTTCTACATAGACAAAATGACCTAATACAATTTTCATGCCTTTGAGTGATAATCAGTATAACATCCCTTTATATAGCGTTTTCCTCAGCACTACTTGAAAGTAAATTGTATTTGTCATTCATAGGTGGTGTTATATCCTGGATAGATCAATCTACATCTGATTTACTACTTATTCCAGCCACTATCTACACACTATATCATATCTAGGTTTTCTTAGCTGTTTGGCACATCCCGCGTTGTGAGCTTGGGGTTTTTTTAAAAGTGTTTGGATCATTTCTACTTAGCCACTTGGCTCCTTCTCTTCGTCTCCTACACTTTTTTCGTCTTTGTCATATACTTTGTAAACACCTCTGGCTGCCTCACTTACGGTGAATAACAGCTCGTCCCTCCCCCATTCCAAATCCTGTCTCCAAACTCTTTCTTTCCCTGACAGTATTTCTAATTTCTCACTAGTTTCTCAGTTTACTCCAACTTGTCCTAGAGCTCCCCTTGCTGTTGGATGCTGTTATGAGGCAGTGAAGCTTAAACAAAAACTAGTGTATGATACAGGCAGCATCCAAATAACTGTTCACAGTGTTTTGATGTTGTGGCGTTATATAAACCAGAATGATATAAGAAATTGAGCAAAGTTTTTAACATTCAGTAACAACTACTAAATAATGCAAGGTTTGTCTATGCAATCGACAAATCTTTGAAGAAAACAATGGTTGACAACACAGGTTTTCTTCAGAAATAGATTGAAACACCGGTATTTTTCTCAGAAGATCATGCTTATGAAAAATATTACTCGTGCTTTCAAAATAATTATTCTTTCTACTATTTAAAAAAGTTAAGATTACCAATATGGAATAAAGCTACTATAAAAAAAAAAAAATAATTGATAAATTGTAAAAAAATGTCATTAAAGTAGAAAAAATATTTGCAGATGTAATAAATCAGGAATTAAAAGTCTAGAATATAATTCTAATAAGTTCTATTCAGCTCTTAAAGACTGAAATGCCTTCTCATACAATGAACTGCAATTTCTCAGTCACTCAGATATCATTCTTAATCAAAAGGTTACTACAAACATAAGATTTTAAGCTTTTACAGCACTGTTTTTAAAAACTGAAAAACAATTTTATTACACAAAGCCTATTCTTTACCTTTATAAAGGTACTATAAAAGGTTATTCTTTTTTTTTTTTTTATTTAAACAACAGGTGTCTAAAAATATCATTAGCAACTATGTGACTGGATATAAATTATTAATGTTATTGGTAGTATGTTGTAAATAATAAGCCAAGAATTTTCTCTTAAAAGACACAGGATTTGAAATACATTACTTTAAGAAGAATTAGTCATATCTGAAAACATTAAAAATCATAATTTATGGATCTAGTAATTTTTTTTGTAACTATTATCGTATGTTGTTTCCCAGAGTATCAGAGGAGGTTTTGGTTTTACTAATCACTGCTACAATACTAATGACTACAGTAGAAATGGGAGGAATTTTCAATTTCTGCTTCCTTGTAAACAAGAGTTTACATTCACATTCAGAATATGAGAGACTGAGATTGAATTTTTTTTAATGGAAACTGCAAGAAGGTCATCGTGATTTGGTGGAGAATATTGCAGTAAAAAAAAAAAAAAAAAAAGCTTTAAACTTGATTATCTGTCTTTGAATGCTGAACCTTTCAAAACTATGGCTTTTCACACAAAAAATAAAATCAAACCTTCTTTATCAGAAGTGGGCGGGGGGAGAGGGAATGGGGGGGGAGCAGAAAGCCAGTCCCCAAAACACTGGTAGTGCTGACCACAAAGCACATAAAAATCATCTTTGTCTGGGGAACAGAGACTTCACAGTACATAGTACACAGAATATAGTATATAGAAGTAAATTGGTTTATAATTATATTTAAGGGATTGATCTTACGGAATATTTTAAGCAATGCTTTTGATCTGCTTGAGATTTTTTTCTTCTGCGCTACTGGGACTGAATAAAAGAAACACAAAAAAATAATCTATCCCTACAAAATGCTCTCCATACTCAAAAACAACCAACCAAACAAAACGTAGGGTGATAGCACTTGTCATATTTCATTCAGATGTTATGTATATAAAAGTATTTTCATTTGTCTGATCCACACTTGCACTGAAAAGATGTTTTGTTCCTTGTTGCTGTCTGGCAGAACAGTAAAGAAACATAAGTAGAAAGGCCCTGCGGTATGAAATGACCTTTCTAGAAAGGTGATAAAAACATCTTCATTGAAGGCTGAGAAACACTAGGACCACCAAGATTTTTAAAATTAATTGTTCCATATTACTCAAACAAGCCCCAAACCTTATTGTATTTGGAAAACAAAAAGTCTTATGACTGTAATAGCAGACTTGTTAGCTACTTGAGTAAATCTATGCATTCCAAAAATTGTATGATGTATTTATGGTATATGTTTCAACATGAAACACTTCTGTCTTCCCTTGTAAAGGCCTTTTCTGCATTCCGTTCTACTGACTTCTGTCTTTTCCTTCTTTCCTTTTTTCCTTTCTTTTCATTTGGGCCTGAGCTGCCCTCATCCAGAGATAGAATCATAGAATCACAGAATGGTTGGAGTTGGAAGGGACCTTAAACATCATCGAGTTCCAAACCCCCTGCCATGGGCAGGGACACCTCCACTAGAGCAGGTTGCTCAAAGCCCCATCCAGCCTGGCCTTAAACACTTCCAGGGATGGGGCATCCACAACTTCCCCGGGCAACCTGTTCCAGTGCCTCACCAACCTCACAGGAAAGAATTTCCTCCTAATATCTAATCTAAATCTCCCCTCTTCCAATTTAAAACCATTACCCCTTGTCCTGTCACTACATCTCCTGACAAAGAGTCCCTCTCCGGCTCTCCTGCAGGCTCCCTTCAGATATTGGAAGGGTACTATGAGGTCTCCCCGGAGCCTTCTCTTCTCCAGGCTGAACAACCCCAGCTCTCTCAGCCTCTCTTCACAGGGGAGGTGCTCCATCCCTCTGATCATCTTCGTGGCCCTCCACTGGACCCATTCCAACAGGTCCATGTCCTTCCTGTGTTGAGGACTCCAAAGCTGGACACAGTATTCCAGGTGGGGTCTCACGAGCGCAGAGTAGAGGGGTAGAGTCACCTCCCGTGACCTGCTGGCCACACTTCTCTTGATGCAGCCCAGGATGGGGTTGGCTTTCTGGGCTGCCAGTGCACACTGCCTGCTCATGTTGAGCTTCTCATCCATAAGCACTCCCAAGTCCTTCTCCTCGGGGCTGCTCTCCAGCCATTCTCCACCCAACTTGTATTTGTGCCTGGGGTTGCCACGTCCCAGGTGCAGGACCCTGCACTTGGCTTGGTTGAACTTCATGCAATTTGCACGAGCCCACCTCTCCAGCCTGTCTAGGTCCCTCTGGATGGCATCCCTTCCCTCCAGCGTGTCAACTGCGCCACTGAGCTTGGTGTCGTCAGCAAACTTGCTGAGGGTGCACTCTATCCCACTGTCCATGTCTCTGACAAAGATGTTGAACAGCACTGGTCCCAGTACCGACCTCCGAGGAACTCCACTCATCACTGGCCATCAATTGGACGTTGAACCATTGACCATAACACTTTGATTGTGGCCATCCAGCCAGTTCCTTACCCACCGAGTGGACCATCCATCGAACCCATGACTTTCCAATTTTGAGACCAGGATGTCGTGCGGGACAGTGTCAAACGCTTTGCATAAGTCCAGGTAGATGATGTCTGTGTCATCATGATAAACATTTTGAAATACATAATTTTGGTAGACCTTCTTAAATATAAATTTCAGAGTTTCCTGAAGTATTATTTGTTGCTATTGTTATTATCATTGTTGTTAAATTATCTCATTGGCAGTCTGTCATTTTTAATTGTTTGTTCAACCTGATTTTCTGTGCTTGAGGTCTATGTAACAATGAGCTCAAGATTATCAGATGGTTTCTGATATTCCGGTTGCATTCATACAAGTGAACAAAGGTTATCAGCTAACTAACCCCTCACTCAAAAAAGAACCTGTTTAAATGCATTGCAGCAAAATAGTAAGTAGTTGTAGTGCCAGGTAAAGCCATAAAAAAAATGTAGGTCCTATTATTCAAATCATTATTTAAGTATCTGCGCTTACTAAATCTATTTGCCCTGGTTCCACAGTGCATTCTTTTCAAGATCCCTCACAGATCTAGATAAAAATAATGACTAATATAATGAAGTGACAAATAAAAGCGTTGGCAGTATTTTTTGTACTGTTACTTACTATGAATTATTAAAGGAAAAAGACGAGAAGCAATATAAGCATGCCGAGGGCCATTCAAACAGCAGGAAGTCAGGATGAGTTCCTAGAATAAGCCCTTGTCAGAAAATTATAAAATGCTGAAATAATGAGTTGAATGCCTAGTTCCTACTTCAGGATTCCCTTATATGCTCAGGATTCCTTGCTCTACCGAAACAAAAAAAGGACAAAAAGGGAAAAACAATAGGTCCACACATCGAGTAGGCATAGAGTCATTATCTCCCCTTACAAAGAAAGTGGGAACGAGGTGGGGAATAGGAGAAGAATCAATTTAATTAATGGCTAATGCATTATCTGGCTGTCTAAAAAGACGGTTTAAGAAGTACTAACCAACATTATGACCATACAACCTTTCCTATTCATGCCTTCAGAAGATGATCAAGACCAATATAAGACCTCCTCAACACTGTTCTGCAAAATTTAAAGATCAAACAAATAAAGGTCTGCTGTTTCCAATTGAAGATTACTTTATCTACAGTAAATTAAGAATTCAAGATTTCTTGAAACTAAGTTCATCTTTTTCACCTACTTTGTTTCCTATCAGCTATTTCAACATATACCCTCTAGTTATTCCAGAAATCATCTCCAAAATTCTAAATAATTTAGAATTAAGCTAAAAAGAGCTAAAAAGATTTAGTTTATGTAGTCTTATAAAGAAATATCATATTATTTTTAACATTGTGTACTGGGTCTGGCTGAGGTGGAGTTAATTTTCCCCATAGCAGCCCCCATGGTGCTGTGTTTTGTGTTGGTAGCCGGAAAGGTGTTGGTAACACACCAATATTATCAAGGCTGCCTCTCCAACATTGTCCCCCGCTCCAGGAGGCTGGGAGTGGGCAAGATCTTGGGTGGGGACATAGCCAGGGCATGACCCAAACTGACCAAAGGGATATTTTGTACCATATGATATCTGCTTGGCAATAAAAGCTAGGAGAAAGGAGGAGGAAGAGGAGGGCATTTGTAATTTACAACATTTGTCTTCCAGAGGAACTGCTATGCGTACTGAAGCCCTGCTTCCCAGGAAGTGGTTGGACATTGCTTGATGATGATAAGCAGAGAACAAATCTTTTGTTTTCCTTTGCTTCGGTGAGTGGCCTTCACTTTTGCTTTCTTAAAATGCCTTTATCTTGACCCATGAGGGTTTTCTTTCCATCTTCTATTCTCTCCCCATCCCGTCATCCTGCTGAATGACAGAGTGGCTTGGTGGGCATCTGGCATCCAGCCAAGGTCAACCCACCACACATTGCTACTTGACTAATTCTTTTACCTGCTGGAGCCGTATTACTTCCTGTATCTAATTTCATTTGTCCAATTACTTCTTCGCACTGGCATAAACTACATTTTCTAGAGAGTGTGTAGGATGGATCCATTCCTTGTGTTGTGGCTGAACACAGTCAGAATTCTCCATCACTCTGCATGCGTTGATTGAAAATACAAAGATTCTTGTCAGGAGTAAAATTCTGGTGTGGGCTTTAGAGATGAGAGTGGTGAAGTAAACAGGAAATAAAGCAGTACCTACATATCTGCTCTTAGTAGTCTGTGTTTTAACACAGAGGAATTATATCAATGGTACCATGTTAAAGGAGCATTTTAGTAGCCAGTAAATATGATGTAAATATAGGGTAGAATGAGCAGTGACTGAAAACAGGGGTTTAAGAAATCTAAATTCTCTGATACAAATCCTTCCAGAGCTACTCACCTGACTTCGTTATCCTAATGAACTTGCACTTTATAAGGAATAGGAAGGATATTAACGTGCTTGAGAGATTTGGGGGACCTACTTTATATTTTAAAAAAAGCTCTCATCTAAGAACCTGAACTGGCACAATCCCTTAATTGAGAACTCCATTGAGACGCTTCCTTTGTCTCTCTGCAAGTTTGATTAGTTTGATAAAAACCATATATCTGTTGTAGTGCAAAACAATCTTTTTGTTTATACAAAATTGATCACCACTCCTTATAGGAAAAAAATGTTTTTGTTTGTTTGAGAGACAAACTCTCAATGTTCATATGAAAAAAAAATTAAAATAATTTAGATTATCAGAAATATGGTGTAAACGGTCTTCATTTATTGCCAAATGCACATTCTTGAGACTAAATTAAACCTCTTTGACCTGAAAGCCTTAATTCATTAATAACTAGAAAAGAAAAACAGAAAGGAATACCTTTTTGTGCTGTAAACTTCACATGCCGATTTCTGTTATGTTATTGAGGACACAAGGGATTCATGAAAGGAATTTTCCAAAATGTGGGGGGGTTGTTAAATAGAAAGACAGACAACAGTAGCCCAACAAATTAACCCTCCAGCTAGATACAACTCTATTAATTGCAGACACTCTTATGTTAAACTGTTTCCAACCCCCTGCTGAAATCGCCCTCATGAAACCTCTCAAAATAATTTCACCCTTTGACAGGTTAAATTATGTTCTTCCTGCTCTATAAAAGTGGTTGACACATTTGTACCAAGTATTAAAATGAGATGATAAAAGAAAAAGATAAATGGTACTGTTTTGCATGCACCTGAAATTTAATTGTTTGTTTGTTTTCTTGTTTGTTTTCTTTTGGCAAACAAATTGTTGGTTTTATCTGCATATTTATTTATATCTGGAGTACATAGTGACAACTGCAGGTAAAGCTACTTAAAAATTTAAGATATAAACCCCTTAGGATTTCAGTTATAAGTTTCTTGTATTTTTTCTCAAACTTTTTGTTTCTGGATGAAAATTCTTACATTTACCCTTTGGTTAAATAAGGTATTTTTAAATGCTAAAAATTAATCTGGTTGTGTTTGGTAACTACACTAGTTAAAAATACAAAAATAATAAAAATGTATTTACCTGAATAGATGTTGAATAGATAAACACGTATCAGGAGAAGCTCATATTGTCTTCAAATTTTGTCCAGGATGTTATTCACTGATCTTGAATGTAACTTTTAAGGAATATGCAGACATCAGGAAAAAATTAACCCATTATTAGCTAAAAATTCTGTGCCAAGAAAAAAAAAAATACTGCAAAAAAAATTTTTAAATGCACTGTCAACTTTTTAGAAGTGATTAATAATAAAATTTAATAAAAAATGGGAAAATTGTTTCATTCTTTTGAGAAAAAATATTTAAAATAGAAGCTAGACAGTGCATTTGTGATTTTATTCAGAATGCATCATTTAAAATACCAAGGCAAATCTTACATTACAGCAGTGTCCCTAGTGACAATATAATGACACTACACCACTAACAACTTCACGGCTTTAAAACGATTTGATGACTAAGAAACTCCTTCCAAGAGTAACAAATCTATGCATGCAATTTCACGAAGGAGAGGCCACAATTAATAAGTCACACGTTCTGTATGGTACGCCTAATGAGACCATTAACAAGTCGGAAGTGTGTAACCAGTGAGTGAGAGCAGGTTTCTCCAACGGTGTTTTTCCAGTCCCCTGGGCATCACTCACATGTGCCAGACATTGAGACTGATGAACCTTTTGCTCCTCTAACACCTGTGCAAAGTAATAGCTTAAGATGCCATATGAAAAACAGGATTTCATCTGCCAAAGATGATCTAAGTTGAGATATTAATTATTCCTTTGGGAACTGGGTACAGTAAAACGCACTCTTTAAATGCTAACATGAATACATCAACATGAATTTTTCAGATCTGAAGCTAGCAGAATCCACTGAGCTTGTATAAGCAATCATCAAGCTATGGGCAGAGTTGCTAGTCTTCAAGACAGATTTTTAGGTCTCTGGCTATATTTTAAATTCAGAAAATTGCATGGTAATTGTTAAATCAGCAGTTGATTGCACTTGGAAAAATTAGACAGCACTGTGATTTCTCATTTGAAGACCTTTGTTTGCTTTCATCATCAGTTACCTATGAATAATTTCTCTTTAAAATAATGAGCTAATATAGCATTTCTACAATTTTTGCCCAAAAAAGTGTGGTAGTAAATTTGAATTCTTCAGTTTGGCCAAATTATTGCTAAAAATTAGAGTTTTATTTTATAAGTAGACTACTGACTACCAGTTTACGTGTTACCTTTGGATTATGTTTTAATAGAATCATACAAATTAAGTCCAAAATAAAACAACAAGATGAGAAGGTGATCCTTCTTTTAAGCTATGTATTTCAAGGTGTTTTCCATAGTATACTAATGTTCTTAGACAACTTTTTCAACTATGGAATAAAGGTATTTGATCTAAAAGATAACCTGAGAGTTGTAGGCATTCAGACACAATTATTTTCTTAGCAATTTCACTTGAGAAAATTGATTGAAAGAAGAGAGATCAAAGGCAATCCCCATATATCCACATTCCCTTTCAACTAGTTATACTCAACACTAATACATTTTAAAGGGTTCTTTGCATTCCTCCCTTCCCTTTGGGGGGGGAATAAAAAAGATCAGCAATCTGTTTCAGCTCAAATACTAGACTTCAAACCCATCTATAGTGTGTCTTGGAGATCCAGAGACAGATTAAGGCAAGAATTTTCACAAAATTCAGGATTTGTTTGAATTTCCTGCTCCCTTGTCTAAAGCATTGGGAAAGAATAAAGGGAAAGAAAATAGATGTTATTCAAGCTGTTTAATTCATCCCCTCTCACTAATCAAAGGCAAAAGAAACTTAGGGCAGAGAGAAATCCTTAGAATAATCAACTGATCATGAAAAAAATAGGTTAAACATAGGAGCTTTATAGGGAAAAAAAAAAAACAAAACCAACCAAACAAAAACCCTTGGGATCATTAAGTTGTTTTTCATGTGGTTTTGTATCCTGTGATTAGATTTTTTTTACAGTTTAAATTCTGGTTGAAGCTTTTCCTTGTGACATAAAACATCTTTGCAGTTTTTTTCCCAGTGTCTTATAAAGGCCGAGTTCCTTCTAAGCTCTGTTTTTCTAAAGGCATTGTGAATTTACTCTTCCTTCACTCAAATATTTATTTTGATGACATTTTGCAATGTCTTTTTTTTAAGCTTAGACATTCATATAGATTTTTTTCAGAAATGTAGTAGAGTCAGAAACCACCGGAAAAAATAGCTTATAAGACTTATTTTCTTAAGAGACAAGATAAAAAAAAAAAAAAGAAAGGTTGTGCCTATTGTGCCTAGGGAAAATGGAAAAGTACAACACAGGGAAATAAGGCAACCATTGAAGAGCGTAGTGATTTGCTGAGTGCAACACAAACAGGAAAAATAAAAACATTAAACGGAGTGGTAAAAGTTGCAAGTTTAAGAGATTTAATTTTGTAAATCCTTTAAAACTGCTTACCAAAATGGATCAAGTTGGCAACTAGAACGTTGTGCAAGTTCATGGAGAGAAGTGTAACCTGAAGTCTGTGTTGATGGTCAAAGACACAGTTTAGAGCTAAGAAACTATGGGTCTGTATTTATCTACTAAAATTGTCTCCTTTTGAGACAAAAGAAACTGATCAGAGAAATACGCAGTCATGTGATATTAAAATCCTCCACAGGAAATAATTAAACAAGACAGGACATGATAAAATGCTTTAAAATACTTAACCTAGTGAACAGATTGGTTTCACCTCTGCCTCATACTTGGCATTTTAGCATGCTTTGATAATACATATTCTAAAATGTAGAATCAAGCAGAAAAGTGAACATTTATTGTACTCTGAAGAAGCTATAAGGCTAAAAATAAAATAAATTTTAGTAAGCTCTTTACTGAAAAGAAAGTATCAGTACTAATGTAAATTAACATTGCAAGTGCCAGGGAAAAGTTTGTGAAGAGATTTCTACAGAGAACATGGAACTTTAGTATAAGCTACTAGGAAAAAGAATCTCTTTATAACAAATTATATGACTTTTCTTAAGAACATAGAACAGTGTTGTGAAAATATCTGAACAGTGTATCCATCTTATTTAAATGTATGTTTGGAGAGTGCAAACACCCTGACTAATTAAAATACATTAGCACCACGGTAAGGATGTGTGTGTATGTTGAAAGACTGTATTTAGTTTACACTGAGAGATGATTTTCACTACGGTAAAACTATGACAGAGACAAGTGAAATGCTCAGTATTTTAATGTATGAAATCAAAGGCAACAATACAAATTGAAAATGAACTGCCCGTTCTCAGAAGAAAATACCACATACCAAAGGAAAATAGAGTGAATTAGAACAAACAAAGGTATAGGCATCATTTAAATTGATGAATGACCATCTTTATTCTTAACAAAGGTAGACTCAGTTTGAGCCACAAAACTCATCTGTGATGCAATGATCAGACAGGACCACAGATAATAATCTAAGTTGCAAAATAATTGATTTTTAGGAGTACAGAGAGTTTCATAGGATAGTGTACAACTTGGAGACTCATCTTAAGGTCATCAAATGGCAGAGGATAGTCTAGAAGGTACATATAATACCTGATAATGCCCATTCTAAATATTCTGTTAAAGCTTTCCTGTGCTTGTTCCGAGTTGTGACCATTCTGAATAGCAGTCTTCCTTGCGTATTCTACCAGCTACAGTAATGAGAATAAACTGTTCGCCAGAAAGACTTGTCCAAACATTCTTCAAGTGTAGGCGGTTAAAAAAATATTCAAGTAAATCAGCTGAGTGCTTTCATGCTGCAGTGGGACTACTCAAGAGCACATTGTAACTGCGATGATATAAATTTTCACAGAAATATTTCCACATTGCTCTATTCCTTTCCGAAGTACATTGCATTTCAGCAACAAAACCATAGGTGGACGAAATACTCAAAGTACTCCAAATCTTAATTCAATAAAAATGCTGTTTCTGAAAAATATAGCGAACATAGTAACATGGTGATAAAAGTTTTCAAAATTTAAAAAGACGAAAGATCTATGAAGCACTTCTGAAGTTTAAATTACTGTTGAGCTCCATGAACACTGCAAAAAAGTAGACAGTGGCGGGTCTATTGTACATAAATTGTTTGGAAAATGTAATTATTACACATAACTGAAATCAACCATCCCAAAATCACATGAAACTACAGTATACAAAACAGAATATTATATGCTGTAATTTTTATATTGGTTTTTTGGCAGAGAAGGGGAGAAAGAAGAGATAACGTTCAGCCACTGGTGCAATGAACTGCATTGTGTTTCATTGTATATCTGAAGTTATGGTCTACAAGAATAAAAAAAAGTAACTGTCAGGATGGGAACCAACATGGAACAGTGTCTGACAGGCATTTGCCCACACTCAAGAAATGGAATAGATGAAAGGGGACTTGTACAGGAAAAGACAAAAGTCTCACAGGAGTTCATTGAGCTCCTGGACCATAACATTAGTTCTTTGACAGGATGGTTATCTATATATTCACACTGACATGCATAGATTTACATTATTATTTACACATATGCAACCGTAGGACAAAAAAAAAAAAAAGAAAAGAAAAATTTAAATTTTCATTAATATCAAATCATAAAAGTCTACATACCTAAATTTGGTATTCCTGATATCAATATGTAGGCAATCTCAGCCTTACATGGTATTGCTAACATGGTCACCTACCTGCAAATAGCCTTGCTCTCTCTCAGTTGGATGTAGCTCACCCCAGACATCGTTATCCTACTTCAGCCTTGACTCTTCCCTGCACCTCTAATTGAGCACAAGACATGTCAGGAATCCCAAATGAGTAGACTATCACGTAAGATTTTTTGCAGTTTCCTGTTAAAGTTATCAAACTGTAACAGCAAAAGATCTCATTCTAACAGGGTAACTTCTGAGACAGAAGTCTGTTTAGGGGCATGGTGTGCTAAGTGACACACAAATGGGGAAAAAAAAAACATTTGAAAACAGATTTTCATATACTGATTGTCTTCTTGCAGGAAACGTATTACAAATTGCAGCACAAGCTGAGAGAGAGAAGACGGGGACAATGGAGGGGATCAGAAGGGATGAATTCCTGTTTAAAACAGGAGAGGGATATGCAAAACTTGTATTAAATTCAAAATAGCTCAAGGATGCAAAGTCTGTGTCTCTTTTCCAAAGGCAGATCTAACATTTCCACCTTCAGTTAGGATCCTTTGATGATTTGGCTTTTGATGTGGCCTGATAGTATTTTTGTTTGTTTAATGTCGCTTTTTTCCTTTGGCTTCTTTAGTAGAAGCACTAGTTGCAGGGAGAGGAGCATTGGATTCAAGCTTGTTTTAAAAACATAACAAGATATAAGTAAAACTATGTTAATATAACATTAAGACTTTAAACTCATCAAAGAATTGTGCTGAATGAAGAATTAATTTTTTAAAAAGCATTATGATACATGATATTACAGGAGTTGATCCTATTAGAGTCCAAAAAGTGTTGAACTTCCGTGTGTTAAAGTACACAAAGAACCTTAGTCATGGCATAATGCTGGATTTGGTAACTTTATTTTTACAATTTTAGTGTTATTTTCTAGTGTAATTTATGATACATGTACAGTTTAGTACTGACACCATTATTTTTTAAATTATTACATTGATTTATACGCCAAATAATTTTGAAAAATGTAAGATACAATTTTTAAAGCTTGTCAAATATAAAAACATTTCCTTTCTTCAAAGAGGAAAATTAAGAGGCAAGTTAGAATAAACAACTCTGACACCCAGAAAATTTAGTAACCTGTTTGGATTCAAAATTTGCTCCCTTATACCGTGTGTTTTTTCAAATGTTGGCTGACATCTTACAGTAACATGGTGATGTATTTCATAAAAATAGACATATCAAAATGTCAGTTAAATTTAAGAAACTTTGTGAAATATTATAATCCAAATAAATATTCTGTGATAAATGCCTTGCATTTTCAGTTTTGTTTCTATGCTCTATTTCTGAGTGACAAACTCATAACCTATCTTTGAGTTATGAACTCATAAATGGTTAAATGAATTACACTGGTGCATAGGACACTCAAGGAAAAAGAAGAAAAGAAAAAAAGAAGAAAAAAAAAAAGAAAAGAGAGGCAGAAGTAAAGAAAAAAGCACCATCCAAGGAATGTCAACAGATTTCATATTTTAAAATGAATGTCTTAATTTCAAAAAGGCTTTTTTTTTCAGAGAATCAGAAGAACTCACAGAAGAAAGGGAGCCATGAAAAGTCTCTCTAATGTCTGTGAAACCACAGTCCAGAAATAGCTATTGATACAATTCAGTTAACTAAGACGTGGCTGAAGTTCTGACAAGCTTTGTACCAGAAAGGCCACTAATATTTCACAAACCAATATAAATATTCCTTTACAAAGACATTGAAGTTTTTAAGAGAAAACTGGAACATGCAAAGAATATTTTTTTTCTGAATGAATATTCCTCCCATAAAAACAGAAATCTGTTCTTTCGTTTTTATCAGTAGACTATATAATAATTCTAATAATAATGATAATAATAATTCTAATATCTCTAATTCTAGTAATAAATAATAATAATTCTAGTATCTCTATATCATCTTGTAACTTCTATGTATTGTTTATGTTTTGATTCAGGAATATCTACAGTGCTTTTTACATTCTTCATACAAGTAGAGGGGAAGAAAATAACCAATACCTTTTCATCAAAGAGTGTGATCGGTCAGGGTTCACCCAAATAAAGCAAGAATTGAACTCAGTCTTCCTGTATTTTGAAACTGCCTCTTCACCATTAGCTGACATTTCACATTCGTTACTGGAATTTACACTTTGAATTTACATTTAAATAAACTGTCTTCAAAGAAAGTCTTATCAATAACACCACAACGCAAAAGTAGCCTGAAAGTTTCATAGAGCGTTTCTACCTTCCTCTTTTGAAACGTAGATGGCCAGTCTGATATTTTTTTTGTTTACAGAGCCATTATATTAATGAACACTCCTCTGAAAAACACAGCACTGAGTAATAATTACAAACTTCCGAATTAAACCCTTATAAATATCCACTGTAAATAGCTGTCACTCAAAATCATACTTTAATTTAAAAAAGAAAAAACAAAATGCTTTAACACCTCCATCATTTAGCTAATGAAGAAAAATTAAAAAAAAAAAATCCAAACGTGAAAAATTCTTGACTATATATGTTCTTCTACTGTAAAGTGACAGAATATTTTAAGATAAACTTTTCTCATACAAAACTGAGTCAATGTGTAGATCACTAAAATGTACTGCAAGCACTCAGAGTTGCCTGTTAGTTTATCTAATCTAATCCAAATCGATAAGAAATGAGCTCTTGAACACTTTATGTTATACTTACTATAAAAAAAGGTGCAGAAGAAATCAATGTTTCAAATTCACTAAAATTTCTTACCCTAGCAAAACTGCCTCTTAAACAAAACAAAGAAAGATGGATTGATTGGATACAATAACAGTTAAATTAGACCATTCTTTTAACAATTTCTTTAATGTATTCAGATTAACTGTGTCACTATTTCAACATCAAAGTGACACAGGTAGTCTCATCCAGAAACAGAGTTTTAAATTGGATTTATTTTTATTTTTTTCATCATGAGGACTGTCAAGCATTGGAAGAACTAGGGCAGAGAGCTTATTTAGTCTCTTCCTTGGAGGTTTCCAAAGCCCAACTGAATGAAGCCCTCAGCATCCTAGTTTGACCTCAAAGCTGGCTCTGCTTTGAGTGGGAGGGTGGAAGGTGGGGTGGACTAGAGACTTCCTGAGCTAAATTATCTTATATACATTTTTAAATTTTTATAATTTTTTTTGTCATTTTTAGTTGGTGTACTACAGTCATATAATTACAGGACTTATAAACAACATGGATAAAATCATAAAGGGAGGGACTCTTTATCAGGGAGGGGAGCCATAGGATGAGGGGTATCAGTTTAAAACTGAAAGAGGGGAGATTTAGATGAGATATTAGGAAGAAATTCTTTTCTGTGAGGGTGGTGAGACACTGGCCCAGGTTGTCCAGGGAAGCTGTGGCTGCCCCATCCCTGGAGGGATTCAAGGCCACGTTGGATGGGGCTTTGAGCAACCTGATCTGGTGGGAGGTGTCCAGGACCAGGGCAGGGGGTTGGAACTCGATGATCTTTAAGGTCCCAACCCAAACTACTCTCTGATTCTATGAAAGGTTTCATTTATTTAGCTCTACAGTGATGCAGTTTTCTGAAAACAGTACATGAGGATAGAGTTTCTGCCTGGAATAAAACTAATGATTGAACGAATTTAGTTCATTATTATTCAGTAAATTGAAGCATCCCAAGTAGAACATAAACGTTAACTGTAATAGACTTTGGGGAGTCAGTTTTCTTGTGTTTTGATGAAAAAGCGCTAAAAGATTAAACATACTCTTGAGAGCTGCACATTGGTTGCATATCAATATAGTCCACATAGGGAGTAACGTTAATCATATCGACTTTAACGAGACACAAGGTCTTACATGGCAACAGACTTTGTAGAGAGTATTCGCTCTAGATTTCAGTCAGTACAAGCTCAAAGGTTAAAAGTATGTAGATGTTACAATTTTTAGTACTGATGCACTTAGCACTCATGCACCTTCCTGAACAGTGAATGTTGCAGACCCTAATTAAGCATATAGATCTTAACAATGAAATTAAAAAATGGCCTAAGCAATTTCTGACTCCCATTTCACTTAGATTTTGCATAGAGAGATATATGTATATACGCACATATCTACTGTATGTGTCAGATATTTCTGCAGGGAAAAAAAGCTTAGTTCACGTAGTTTAAACCAAATCAGGATTCAAGCAGTTTATCGACTTTTTAATGACACGTAATTAACCGGCACTCTATGAACTATATATTTAGGATCAATATCTGCAATACAAGAGGTAAGCCACAATAATAGGTGCTTATGAATTGTTAATAAAACATCTACAATCTTCTAAACAGCCTTCTCTAACTAGTTTCCTAGATGCTCTAATCAGACAGAGTTATGTGAGCGCAGACACGCTCTCACAAGGTGTTTGTGCCTTGAAAAAGAAAGGACTCTATGACTTTAAAAAGCAAGAAGTTCAGTTTCCAGCAGCAGATATTAGCTGGGTGGAACAGTCAGGTGCCAGCTGAATAAGGTTTTTCAAGGCTATAAATGATTGAGTTCATAAGGTTTTTAAGCCCTTAATTATGACAGAAACCTTGCTCTGAGTAGGGGAAGTGTCAGTAGCCTTCACTGTGAATCCAGGTGAGCAACTGCAATGTGAATGCCAATTGCTAGTATGCTTTCTGCTCTTCACGAGAATAATCTCCTATTCAGAACTCAAATTCAGCCACAAACAAATGTCAGCACTGGAATAATTTGGGAAACCATTCATTTACCAAACCCAAGCATGCGGTAACACTTCAGATATCTTATTGTATCTGAAATATCTGCATGGGGCTGGCAGGTATGACCTCTCCATCGGAGATACACACCCACCAGCAGCTGGACATCAGGAGACACTGAAAATGGCACTAAACACTTATCTTGCTATAGATTCATTACATATTTCTTTGGTTTTTTTTTTTTACATCCATGTTACCTAATTGAATAACCAAATGGCATTAAGTTAATTTGATTAGGGCCAGAAACCCACACTTTTCTAGAAATCAGTATTCAGGGAGTAGAGCTCTGTATTCTCACTGCTCACAACATTCTCTCAGGAGTCAACCACATAAACGCACACCTTTGTTCCTTTGGGATTATCTTCAAGTGAGATAAAGCATCAATTCATGGGCAAAATTGCCCAATATTTCAAATAAAAGAATATGAGTCATTTAAGTTTGCCTACCTAATCAGAAAATTATTATTACCATTGTTTTTAATCCCCCAAATTGCCAAAACTTTAGATTTTACTACAAAATATGCATAATTTTTTCTTCATATTTAAGGTGTCTTCCTGTACAAATAATGGCTGCCTAAATTATGAAATTAAGTTAATAGGAGAGATGTAAGTAAATCATTTTACTTGTGTGAGAGTATAATCGGATTGCTCTTTACTGAATGATCGTGAAGAAAAAAACAGAAACTTTGCCTTCAAAATGGAGATTTGTCTGTTTTTATTCTAGCATGCCAAAATTTTACAACCGTTTCAATTTTTATGAGTCCCAACAATGTGCCCCATTGCAAAAGAGCTACCAAAAATGAAACTACTTGCTTCATTGACCCTAAGACAAACAAAATTTTGGCTGATGTGTAGTTGCTTTTGTGAAGAAGAACCCATTACAGAATTCCTGTATTATCTCTAAGTGATTTTTTAAGACCTTCCCTCCTGCACCGCCTAATTTTGTTTCACTTTCAGGGATCATATACCACTACAAGTATTCCCATTTGTTAAATTATCTTATGAGTAAATCTGGTGTTTGCTATTGATTTTATTCATAGCTCCTGCATGCAACAGCAATCCTACTTCAAAAAGAATATACATTTTTAATGGGATTAAAAAAAAAAAAAAAATCACAGATCCAATATTTAAATCTATTTCAAGATAGTTTTGCTCATCTTTTAATATTTAAAGGTCAAGCAACAAATATAATTCAGTAGAGCCTGCATATACAGAGAATACTTTCTATTTCTGCAAAGTCTCAGAAAAAGTAATTAAATTAAAGTGAGAAGAGTCAATAGAAAATATTGAAGGGCCTGAGGAGACATAACTTCAAAGAATAACAAGCAGCTCTAAAGAAAAGAAGTGGGCTTAATAAAGAATTTCTAAGAATGAAGTATTAGGAGGAATATTCAGTCCTTTTTAGCTATAGGAAGTACTATAACAAAACAACAGAAAACAAAACCAGAATCAGATGTATAAAAACAAATGCTTGTCTTAGAATTTCTATTCTATGAGAGTTTACTAATATGAAAGGCCCTTTAAACACACATTATTGCTTATTCCAGTCAGCAGTTAAGGAAAGTAAATACTCTATTAATTTCTTTTTAATCATTTATTATAGCAACGAAAAGGATGAAGGCAGAGTCTAGTCTGAGCCTCACAAAAAAATGAGTTTGGTTTGGGGTGGTTTTTTTCCTAAATATGATAAAAATATGTGCTAGGTAGCAGTCATAAACTTGCACCTTGTGGCAGTTTTTCCTTAGATCATCTTATAGATATTGACAAATACCTTCCGATTTACCAGTTACTAGAAACTGCCCTTTAATTGAACCAAGATAAGGTAAAATGCATGTTAAAATGTTAACTTCTACCGGTGAAACAAACGGTATCGTCAGAAATACGCTCCAGTCCCTAGCATTTACTCTGCAGCAGTTTTCCCAGCACCAGTGTTATCACTGCCCTGGCTTGCACAGCATGCGACTAATAAGGAAATTTATTTTGAGACAGCAGCCCCCTCAGTATGTATCTTTTCATAGACTGATGAACTCAGAGGTACACACAGTAACAAACTGCAACGAACTGCAGTTTAAAAGCCCAACTGAAATCCAAAACCAAAGAAAAAAACTCACGCATTTAGTTTTATATTTAAAAAAGGATGAAAATCTTCCACTGTTCATGACACAAATGGAAAACGTTGCTGTAATTCTAAGGTTAATACAAATAGCTTCACTATGCAAATGATCCTAATTAATAGGAAAAATATTACTTTATGTGAAATACTTTAAGATTTTTGTGAAGTTATGATCTCTTCCCCTCCCAAGGAAGCGTTACTGAAGTTTGTTCAGTTATGGCTAAGGGAAGCCTTTGGATTCTACTGAGATCCATAAAGAAATAACCTGGATTCTTGGTTCCCAAACACAATAAAGCAAAATCTTGAATGCTACCACTTCTTAATAACAAATAAAGCAGAGAGAGGTATTTTGAAACAGTGTCCAGAATCTGAGACTGCTCCTTTCTATGAAAGTTCTCCAAGTACTGATCTACAGAATAATATTAGAATCATAGAATCATAGAATCATCCAGGTTGGAAGAGACCCTTGGGATCATCGAGTCCAACCATCTACCCTACTCTACAAAGTTCTCCCCTACACCATATCCCCCAACACCACATCTAAACGGCTCTTAAACATATCCAGGGATGGTGACTCAACCACCTCCCTGGGCAGCCTGTTCCAATGCCCGACCACTCGTTCTGTGAAAAATTCTTTCCTAATGTTCAGTCTAAACCTACCCTGCTGGAGCTTGAAGCCATTCCCCCTCGTTCTGTCATTAATTACCTGTGAGAAGAGACCAGAACCAACCTCTCTACAGTGTCCTTTCCAGTAGTTGTAGAGAGTGATGAGGTCTCCCCTCAGCCTCCTCTTCCTCATACTAAACAACCCCAGCTCCTTCAACCGCTCTTCATCTGATTTGTTTTCCAGGCCCTTCACCAGCTTCGTTGTGCTCCTCTGCACTCACTCAAGCAGTCCATGAAATATGTGAAGCCAGTACCACGTGCTGAGGCATATTCTTGTGCTTTCTCCATAGACAACCCACCGTTAACACTTGTGTGAAAAGCGGGAATTCAGTAACAACATTTTTCCAGTGCCAGAATAACCTCTAATGTACTAACTACTTCAATATAAATGATTTGCTGTAAACACCACAAAACCCAAAATATAGTGTTTGCTGATTTGTCTGAATTTATTTATATATGTATATTATTTCTAATATATTAGAAATAATATACATTATCATCAACGGTTTTTTTTTTTTTTTTTTAAAAAAAAAAAGAATGGTGGTTGTTTTCCAAAAAAATACAATTTCTTGGAAAGTATAAGCCCCGAAGATCTCAGTGGATCTTTCCTTTACTTCAGATGTGATTCTAAGTTACAGAACTGAGAAGGAGGTACGTGCTTTTTTTGCACCACTTACTTTCTCTCTCCCTTTGATGTTCCTTCCACGTCTCGAATGGGTTCACATCCTTCAGAGGATGAGTGCAGCATGACAGAAGACCAGTTCTATTTCGTCTGCTCTTACCTTATATTCAATGCTCTGCCACTGGTCACTCCTCGAATTAGTGAATTATTAACATTCTGTTTCTGCATTTCAAGAATTTTTCTCTGTGCTTTGCATCTCCTCTCTCCTGAAAACCTGTTAAATGACCACATGTGAACCGTTATGCAGAGCACTAAGAGAATTATAATGATAAATAATGCTTGTAAATGAGTGTATTTCTTCAGTAATCAATGTCTGCATTCCAAAGTAGTGACATTTCATTTTTCTGTATAATGAATTTAACGTAGTACTGCTAAAGAAGCTTCCCTGTCGAGTACCAGTCAGAATTCTTCAAAGATCTTCAGTGCTAAACATTGTACGAGAGATCCTAAATCATTTTTTCTGCTAAAAAAATTAAGAGAAGCTGATATTATGGGAAAACAACCAAGTAAAGCACCATCAAAGCTATTATTTCTTAAATGATTATTTTAAATAGGCATGAAAAAAGATTTAATATAAAACTGCAATACCTGGAAGGTGGAATAGGCCTCACTTAGGCTTTCTTATACATGCATACATAATTATGCACTAGACTTAGTTCACTCAAGCATAGAATAAGTTTAGATTCAATGAGCCGGAACATCCTGATTCAGGTAATGATTGAGCAAGTAATTTTCCTACTAAAGCATAATAATGATGTTTTTCAGTTCTGACAGAAGAGTGGAAGAATTCTTACTGCGCTGGTATTTGTTCAGTTCTCCAGCTGCTAGTCCATAATTTAATTTAAAAAGTGTCAGATAAACTGCACTGAAGAGCGGATTCAATTGCATGATAATTATAGACATATGCAGACAGCTAGGGTGAGAACTACGGGAGTCCTAAAAAGAAGCAGGTGAAAAAGATAACTAGAGTTAGTGACCTAGTGACCACACCATTCAAAGAAACAGAGCAAAGAGAAGGCAAAGAACAGTACAGGAATTAGGACAGAAAGGCATGGCAGGAAGAAAAAACCCCTTTCCTCAAATAAATTTAAGCATTTGCTTAGGTTTTAGCTGCTAATACCATGAAGTAGTTCACATCAGAACATCTCCAAACTATTACAGACCTCTGTTGAGTTAAGTCCACCACTGTGCAAGCAGAAGTTTCTACCAACACATGCCCCGATGTCAAGATTGGGTCTGTAATTCAGGGACTTGCACCTCTGGGAAGGCCTGAAGAAGATCACAGAATCACAGAATGATGTGGGGTTGGAAGAGACCTCTGGAGATCACCTAGTCCAACTCCCCTCCCAGAGCTGGGTCACCCAGAGCAGGTTGCACAGGAACGTGTCCAGGCGAGTTTGGAATGTCTCCAGAGATGGAAACTCCACCACCTCTCTGGGCAGCCTCTTCCAGGGCTCTGCCATCCTCACAGGAAAGAAGTTCCTCCTCATGTTTAGATAGAACTTCTTATGGTGCAGTTTGTGCCCGTTCCCTCTTGTCCCGTCACTGGGCACCACTGGAAAAAGACTGGTCCCATCCTCCTGACACCCACCCTTGAAGTATTTATAGGTGTTGATCAGATCTCCCCTCAGTCTTCTCTTCTCCAGATTAAAAGGCCCAAGTCCCTCAGCCTTTCCTCATCACAGAGACGTTCTAGTCTCCTCATCGTCTTCATAGATGCAAACCAAAACAATGGACAAGAAAATGATGACCATATTCTGTCTCAGCAGTTCCAGGCTTATAAACAAGTTCACGTTAGACTCAGAAGTTAGAGAAACCACACTTCAGGTCTGTCTCAAACTCTCCAAATAATAGCGCTGCCCATACCTTGTCAAGTTCTTTCTGCATCAATTAACTTCTTTCATTAAATTAAAACACCAAAGGGGACAACTTAGCCGATATAAAATCTCAGAGTAGCCTTTTCCCAGTGATTTATCTAGTACAATTAGAGTAAGATGTTTGTGTTATAGCAAACTCAAACAAACAGCCATCACAAAAATTACAGATCTGAAGTTTTCTTCCATTTGCCTGGCAGGCTCGCTCTTCCCAGAAAAACATAATGAAAAGAAACCCAAGGTATTTATTAAGGGAGTCAGAGAAAAAAAGGGAATGTGTAAGTATGCAATGCAGTAGGAAACAGGAAGACTGAGAGGAAAATATTAAAGAACTATGAATATAAAACAACATCATAAAACAGGACTGAGAAAAGATATTATTGCAGGTTAAATGTAATGGAAATTATAATTATGTCAGAGACAGCATACTAAGAAGAGCAGGTCACATTTCCAATGGCTCAAGACATTTAACAAGTCAGTTGATAACAAGTGTTTCGTAATAAGGAAAAAGACTAAATGTGTCTGAAATTCTATTATGATTGTACTATCTCATCTGAAGGTTTATATTTTTAATTTTTAATATGACATCAGAAATTTCTTTGATGTTGAAAAGACCTTGGTGAGTTAAATAAAATGACATAAACTTTTGCATGCCTACATTTTAAAAATACAGAGTACTAAATCTGTTAATACAAAAAATGCTAAAAATCCACTAAATGCCTGATTTTTTTTTTGCTCCTAATTTTTAGCATTAAGGCTGTCTAGGTAAGTAGCAGCTTTGATACATCTAAAGCATTTCTGATCTCCCTTCTACTCCCACCACTTATGTCTTCACACTCTTCTTGAAAGACATTCCCCTTTCAATTGGATAAATGCAAACTTAGAAATATATGAAAAATTTAGAACATGAGCAAGCTTCTGGGTACCCTAATGGTGAGAGTAGTGTTGCGGGCACAGAGACCTTTGTGTTTCAGGTATCATTCTAATTAATGTTCACTGCGAAGTACTTCACCACTGAAGCGAGATCAGGTATATCACAGTAGAAAAGGTAAATAAATAAGTGGTCTGAACATGGAGAGAAAAGGTCTAGAAGTCTAGTGTTTGTGTTCCTTTTTGCTCTTCCCCTTCTCTTTCTACATCCCCAACTCTTACCCTTCAACAAACACAAGTTTGAACTTGCAATTGCATTTTGGGGTTGATTTGATTGCCCAAATATAAGTATTTGCTACTAGTTTGTATTTGCCAGTAATTGACACTAGACTATTTTACCCGGCACCATTCATTCGTCCAAAACAAAAAATCGGTAGCCTGTGTCGTATCTGTCAACTTTAAGTGACAGAAAAGCAAGAAGTGGCTTATTCTCAGGCAGTCACTATTTCTACAGCAAAACTCACCAGGAAATACGCTATTTTTAGTGTTCATAAGCTAGTTCTTTAGGCACATTAAAACAAATTAGAATGCATATATTTTCAGTATAGTATTGAGACATGAATTTGGTGGTTTATATTGAGAAATCAAAAGAAAAAGGAAATAAGTGGTCACAGAAAGCAGTAAGAACCAGAAACCTTTTCTGAGATAACAGCTTTCCAGCAAATACAGTGGACCTGGAGTAGTCTTGAACCAACCCAGCACATAATTATATATAATGGCTAATGAGCTCTTTCGTGCCATTAACACAATGGAAGGATAAACCAGCTGATAACCCCAAAATTTGACTCACCTTTAATGAGTTTAACTTGACTTGCTTGTTTAAGCTTGACTCTCTTGAGCTTAAGCTTGACTCTCTTGTTTAAGAGAGTTGCTCTTGAATAGCCAAGAACAATTGTTTTATATTTTACTTCACTTCACTTTACTTCATTTATTATTTTATTTTTATTACTAAGCAATTTTTATGTACAAGCAGGGACACAAAATCCACCCCTAGTTTTCAAGGATTTTTTCTGAGTCTTTAAAATAGCTTAATTTTTTTCTGTATCATTAAAAAGCTACTTAATAAGCAATGAAAATTTGGATCAGAATGCATAATTCCAAAAATGGTAAAAAGTTCCATAGATATTATTAACGACATTGAGCTTATCCCTTATTTTTTCACAATAAAGATCCTTATATTCCTATATTTACCAAATGCAAAACCAATGTTTCCATATAATGTTCTTTCCACTTACAAGATTGCTTTTGTTACAAAAATTAATTACTATGGATCATTATTTTTTGTTGTAAATGTTATAGTAATTTCAGTAACATCCATGTTACAGGTTAAGGAGAAGACAGCACTCAAAACCACATCTAAAGTTATTTCATGATTGCCAAAAAAGGGCATGTGGGTCAAAATAAAAATACATGTCTAGATATTTACTTCAAGTTACATTTAAAATTAATAGAAATGGGAAAGGTAAATCATATACAGGATGTAGAAAACCAAAAAATTTGAGTAACCAAAAATATTAGTAGTGTCTTTTCTTCTTAACATATTCAAATATGCCAATAGACAGATGGATAGGATTACACAGAGAAGACACTTAACACAGAAAATTAATTGCAAAAATACAAACTTTTCCTCAATGCCTTGCCATTGATAAGAATCAGCACTTTTCTGTCAGTGTTTCAAGTGACTCTACATTTTTTTTATATTCTAAATATAGAGGGAAAAACAAGAGTCCTTACCCAAATATCAGGAATATGTTAAGGGAAAACATATAATACCTGAAAAATATGGGGTTTTAGGAGTAAGTTGACTGTTTTTTTATTAATATTATTATTATTTTAAATTAGACAACCAATTAAATCAATAATTTGAATGTTGGGTTGTTATTTTTTTGTTTTGTTTTTTTTTTTTTTTTCAGAACAGAACTTAAAAGGGGCCCATGGAGCTCTTGTTTTAAAATAAAAATCCTTCTTAAAGAAGCAATAGTCATTTAGGTTGCTTCTAAGAAAAAAGGTAACGTATTGGTGTCACAAAAGGGCTTGCTATTCTGTCTTCATGATGACTGTTTTTAAGATCCCCATTTGTTTTATATCAGATTTTAAGTTATCTAAAGAAGCCAAAGTCCTAATTCTAGACTCACTAAAACACAGTGAATAGAAAAAATAACCAGCAAGTCTACCTTATGGAGCTAAAACAGATATAGTTAAAAGAAATATTGGAGGAAAAGGTTATTTTAAAATTTCACCTTCAACAAGCCAGACTGAAATCAGCTGACGTGTAATATGGTATAGGCTTTCAATTAACACACGCTTCTGTATTACAGAAAGTAAGAATTTCTGTAGATTTAATTAAAAGGAATGAATTAATTTCATGACTTTTCTGTCCTGCATTACTGTTTCTCATGGGTGAATATTAGATATAAGAGGAATTTTCACTGTCCATTTTCAATACTTTCTTTAAGGCTTAATATGGTAGGTGTCCTCTGAGATTGCTCATTGGATCACACGTTAGGTAGAAATAAGTGTAGACCTTTCATGCACTTAATTGTATCCTTCATTATCCAAAATAGAGTGTTGAGAATACGTGGCAAGGTGTTGGCAGCGGTAGGATGAGGGGGCGGCCTCTGTGAGGAGAGGCTAGGCCCACCCTGGGATCATTCCCAGGTCCAATGGACCCACCAAAGGGCACAGTTGAACCCATCACCCAAGATGGTGACACCTATGTGGTAACATATTTAAGAAAAAGCAGAGGACACCAAGCGAAGAAAGGAGGAAGAAACAAAAAGAGTGAGAAAGGGCAGAGGGAATGCCAATGAAGAATGTCAAGGCCATTGGACATTATCATTGAAACTTTCTGTTGATTTTGCCCTACTGTAAATCAAAACTAACCTTTTGCAGGGCTGTTTTGCTGACTGCACGTTCACACTGGGCTGCCACAACAGTCAGGGTCAGGACTATATTGTGTAATACTATTAAGGTCATTTACTCTTGAGAAATTGTACAAGCTCTAGCTGAGGAAAATGAGCAAAATGTCACATCGGTCATTCTCCTACACCATCAAAATTAGGTATCTGCATCAATGCCAAATGCATCATATATTTCAATTACACTTATAGCTGTTCCATCACATGTCAAGGATACAAATAACCTTACTTCTGGATTGCGTGTTCTATTTCTTAAGTTATTTGCCTATACCTGAAACTGCAAGGTCAGAACTCCAATGACAGGTAAAACCCTTTATGTGCCATAGTAATTAAACTTTTCAGCTGGATTGCCATTAGTTCTGTATGACATCATAGCCCATTCATCATTATCCATTTGCCTCTTACACAGCTGGCAAGATAAAGCAATCTTAAATCAAAATGAGATGAAGTGAACCTTTGCTACAGGTTCTTAGATCGCTTAAAAACGTGGCGTTTTCTGACTCTGCCTAAGCTTTATCGGAGACAGCATTGTTACAAGATTTTATTTCTCTTCCTTCCAAGAATGAAAACAAAAGTCTTGAAAGCAAACAGACAGAAATAACTAAGTTTAAGGGACCCATTCATACAGCTTCCAAATTACCTGTATTATTATGACAGCTTTGAGTCTCAAGATATATATGCTAGACATTACAAATTTATAATTCACTATGAAGAATCTATTGGAACTGAATTCTGAATGAATTCTCCTGACCAGAGAACTATTCTATAAAAAAAACCATCATTTTCTTCATTTACTTTTACTTCATTTACCTTATTTTACACAGATGACCAAGGCCTCACTTCAGCAGAGACAGAAACATTTAGGTACCCCTCAAACTGACAATACTCTAGTGATGATTTCCTTCTAAAAATCCTCTGGGAGTAGAAAGTATAGAACAGTAATAAATTTAAAAGGGACAACTGAATTTTAGCTCCGCCACAGAACTGTGGAATTGGTTAAACCTTATATTTTTCCAACTTTCTACATATTCCGTTGCCCTCTAAGCCACTCTTTGGGAGTGCAAGTTAATATGACAAGTAAATAGTTGGAATTAAATATAAAAAAAAGTTTTAAAAACATGTTTTAATTATTAGAAAAATATATATCTGCCTGTCGGCAACAAAAACCTTTTACAATTCCTATATATTTCTGTCTAACAAGGAATTTATAATCACCTCTGGCACTAATGGCTGAGTCACGTAGCATGTAAAAACCCCTGATCTCTGCTATAATTGTTTGATATTTCATATCCTGCTCTACAGGAATACATTTTAATGTGTGAAGCCCTTCCTTTAATTGAAAATCTTTATTTGACTCAACAGCATCTATTCTTCATCTTTCTATCTTCACAGAAATGGAAAGCTATTTACTTCTTTGCCAGGTTGCCAAACAATACTGCTATTCACATCACAGATCTCCTTTCTGTATTTTCTTTTGGCAACTCAAACTTCTGTTCCTCTTTTGTTCTCAGGCTCCACGATACTGATTATCTTGCCCCATAACACTTTTAAAATAATTTAATGACTTAGAAATTATATAGCTTTGACTTGTCATAAAATGCTGAATACAATTGCCTAAAGTCAGCAACAAACATTACATTTTAATTTCATTACTTTTTTTTTCATTTCATTCAAACTTCCAGAATCTTAGCTGGACAGCCATGTTTGAAGTTGTATTAATACAAAATTTCATATATAACTATGTAAGCATATACTTGGATGACTTTATATCCTTTTGATCTAGGGAAGAACAGGAGTAAGAATTTAATTTAGTCTCCAGCATTTTGATTTTATTCTCACCTGAAATAATATTTTCTTTAATTTTATAAAAATAATAAAGATGAGTGCCTTCCCCATGTCTTTAATGTCTTTGACATTCCTTAAAAACCAACCTGGAGATGAGAATAGATCAATAATAACTCCTGGACAAGTTTTCTTATTTAGCCAAAAGACTGCCAAATTCTGTATTAGCCTCCATTTACCCATTTATTTCTTTATAGTATAATATTTTAGTATTGAGGGAGTAGCAGATAAAAGTTCTAATTCTGATAAGTTCATTCTAATATTTCAGGACTACACCGCTCATGGGACACAGCTCAAAAGGTCTGTTTGGTAACTTTGCTTTTGTGTTTATTACTGTTAGATGAATTTCTATACAGAAATGCATATTATTCTGCATTTTAGTAGGAAGATCTCCAGACTGTTTCCAAAAACTGATTACTTACATTAAACCTTTTTTTTTTTTTTTTAAATGAAACTCATTTTGCTAGGTATATTTAAATATTCTTTTTGATTCAGGCAATATTGCTTTCAGAAGCAACTAAATCATTCATGTTCTCACCGTTTCTAATTTGCGAGACCTATCGAATCTCACTGTGAGAGAGGAACTCTCAGATTTTATGCCCTATTTGGTAACATGTGGAAAATCAGATGCAGTGAGGAAACGGACAGGATTGTTTCCAAATATTTGATACAAATCCAAACCCCCTCAAGCCTGAATTTATTTGGCAGGACAAACAATAGGAGAATAACATTGCCAAGACCCTGCTGTCTATTCCTCTGTGTGCTTAATTATTTTTAGTTGTTGATTGCTGTTGGGATTTTTTTTTATTTGTTTGTTTCTACAGTAATTCACCAAAACAACTGCTAAAGCTTTTAGTTTAGTTTTAGATTTCTAATACTTAAGTCACATTAGGCAAAAAACAAAACAAAACAAATCAGTAATGTTCAATTTAGCAATTTCAAGTGTTATTTTCTTAATCCATGTAAAAATGTCATTAAAAAGAAAAAAAAAAAAAAAATCCAAAGTCTACGCTCATTTTTCTCCTCTGGTCTTCCAGTGTGGAAGTGGAGCCTCAGATACTCAGGCAGCCATGAACTCCCTTCAGCTGGATGGCAGTTTTGGCTTCCCTTCAGGATCTGTTGTCAGATGGACTACTAGAAATGACCACAGAAGAAAATCTTTCGGTTTAAGTCACCAGAACGTAATATTTAGGACAAACAATTCAGATTAGACTATAATGGCACATACCTTTGTAGTTATTGGGAGTCTTTATAACAGAAATTAACGTTAGACTCTAAATATCCCCAGTTGGAAAAAAGGTATCATTAACTTTACTGAGCCACTATTTCTTTCTGAATACAAATCCATTTTCAGCACTGGTTCAGCTCGGTCTCTTTTTTCATGTTCTGAACAGTCTAAACAAGAGTTTATCCTTGCTACCGTAGCTGTCTCGTTTGCTGTTTTGACCTCTTCTGAATGCTGACTTTACCTGCAAAAAATAAAATATCTAGTGACCAGGCTGACACCCTTAGCATAGGATTTACTTTCAGATCTTCAGAGTAAGCTTTGGAATTAGGAGCGTCTTTTCTACGTACAGGCACTGGTTCAATTTCTGTTTTGTTTTTTGTTTTGCCTTTTTTTTTTTTTTTTTTTTTTTTCCTGTTATGGTAGCCTTGATGTTGTTAGCTACAATGAGAGGAGCTGGAAAGAAGAGAAGGCAAAAAGACTGGGTTACAATGACATCTGCGGGGTAAAGTAACAGCACCCAGTCTGACATTGAGGTGCTGGAGCGGGTCCAGAGAAGGGCAACGAAGCTGGTGAGGGGTCTGGAGCACAAGTCTTATGAGGAGAGGCTGAGGGAGCTGGGGTTGTTCAGTCTGGGGAAGAGGAGACTGAGGGGAGACCTTATTGTTCTGTACAAGTACCTGAAAGGAGGCTGTAGAGAGACGGGGGTCGGTCTCTTCTCCCAAGTCACAGATGATAGGACAAGGGGTAATGGCTTCAAGTTGCGCCAGGGGAAGTTCAGGTTGGATATTAGGAAACATTTCTTTACTGAAAGGGTTATCAGGCATTGGAATGGGCTGCCCAGGGAGGTGGTGGAGTCACCATCCCTGGAGGTATTTAAGAAACGTGTAGACATGGTTCTTCAGGGCATGCTCTAGTGTCCAAGATTACTGGTTTGTGGTGGGGTGCTGTGTGGGTGGGTGATGGTTTTTGGTTTGGTTGTTGTTGTTGTGTGTTCAGGTGGTGGGTGGTGGTTTTGTTTGTGGTGGTTTTTTTTTTTTTTTTTTTTTTTTTTAATGTTGGTTGGACTCGATGATCTCTGAGGTCCCTTCCAACCACTACGATTCTGATTCTGATTCTGATTCTGATTCTGACAACCCAGCGCCCAATAAACTTTACAGTGTAAATGTGAAGCCAGATCAGGTTCTCAAAACACCCCCTGCTCATGAAAATTTTTAAAAAGGACCCAGAAAGAAATCACTACTTGAACATTATGTGGAACTTCTGCACCTGTTGCTAACCATCCCAAATGAGAACGATGAGTTAGAACCATTACTGTTTATCTCCCATCATATTAAACGGGGAGAAAATGAGACTGCGCTGCAGGTGCTGCCATGGCCAGTAATGAGAGGTGTGTGATGAAGGAGGAATTATGTTCAGCATTTAGGAAATGGTGTCGTCCTACTTCGCTTAACAACGCACATGGAAGAGAACACTGATTTTCAAAAACATCAGTGTCCCGGTTTGAGCGACAGAGGAGTAACCTATCTTCTGATGCTTGGGAAAACTGCACTTTGGGAAGACTCTAGTGTCTGAATTTGTGAAAATATTTACTTTATAGCCAGCCAGGCTATGTGGTTTCAATGTTTTCGAGCCTTGTCAGGTGCGGGGATGAGGAGGAGCGAGACCTGGGCACTTGACCCAAGCTGCCAACAGGATTATTTCATACCATGAACGTCACATTCAACATAAACTAGAAAGTTTGCTGCACAGTTAGTTCTCTCTTCCTTGATGGCTGCCATCCTGAGAACTCCTTGCCCCAGTGCCAGAACCCTGAACCCTTCCCTTCCTCCCAAAGCCCCAAGGTTTTGGATAGTTCTTATGAGAGTGTATTTCTGCTAAAATGTAGAAATGGACCTGTCCCTCCAAAAATGTTTTAAGACTGTGTTTTAGTATTTGTGAAATTATAAAATTTAGTTTTCCAAACAGTTTTCAAAAGAAGATTTGTCTCCTAGTAAGATGTGTACATCTCTTAATATTTTAATTCTTTTCCTTTAGCAGGAAAAAAAAAAAAAAAACAAAGGCCACCACTTATTTTATGTAAAACATCACAGAATATTTCTCCTTAAATCTAAGTACAATGCTTATACTTTCTGGAAATTAAAGATTTCCTGCTGCTTCTAAAATGAGAATGCAGCAATCAGCTAAATTCAGTACTACCAGTCATATCTCTTAGACTTGTCTTTATGCTGGGCACAATGAGGTAATTTTATCAACAGAAACATAAGCGTGTTGGGAGTGTATTCTGTAGTAAACAGTTCTGCACACGCATTTAACATCGTGGCCTGTGAAAACCAAATGTCATTGTTTAGTGGACAGTAAACAGGAAATTTCTATAATAAAGATAAGGTATTCTGATTGAAATAATTTACCTTGCAAATAAGATTAGTAGGCGACACTACAACAGTGTGGTTTTAAAACAACTTATAAATTACATAATGTTGACATAAAATGGTTTTATCAAATATAAACCCCTATTATGAAGTTTATGATTTGTTTTTCAGATTTTTGGGTGGGACTTATTTTTAAGGGACAGCTATCTATATCACCTGTGTATGTGCGAAAGGCAGACTGACATAGAGCTTAGTGACATGGTTTAGTGATGGGTTGTGGGTGTTTTGTTTTTTTAATCAGAGTTAGGTTGATGTTTGGACTAGATGATCTTAAAGGTTCCTTCCAAGCTACACAATTCTATGATTCTATGATTCTATGACCCTTAATACTGGTTGTGGTCCTCCTTCCTGCGTGATATGAGATCTGCTACGTGTTTCAGTGGTATAATTTTTATCTTATTTCAGTTTTCTGAAGTTCTGGGTGGAATTGGAGCAGGGAAAGCGAATGCTTGCCACCTAAAGCGAGTGAACAAAGATTGAACACCTCTTCCAGTAGATGCCAATCTATTGCAAAGGCAGTGAATGATAGGTCATAATCGGTACCTACAGCATGACTATATTTTAGTCCTTCACATTCTTTTGAAATAACTTGGACTTGAAATTAAAATTGATTGGCAAAAAAATTTTTCAGTTCGTTAAATTTAGCATACAAAATAAACTCTAAGAAGCAACCCTTTAGAAAGGCATCAGTATCTATACACAGAAATAAAAGTGATAATCCAAGAAGTAATTTGAAATGACAATTCTGACTTTTAACTGTCTAGACAGATGCTAAGACCAATGCTAAGACAGATGCTGAGATTCCTCACTGTTTAAGGCAACAGGCATTTACAGTCTGCTTAAAATGGGACAAATATTTGTGAATACAGCTGATGAATTGATCCATATTTTGAGCCTAAGTAGAATGCCTTTTATCACCAAACAGGGCTTTAAACAGATTAAGAAAAGCAATAAAAAAGGACCCCGAACCACTCACATCATCATGGGTTTACCCATAATTTGTTAGTTCATTAAACTTACTTAAACTAAATTGTTAGATTCTGTATGGAGCTGAAAGGCTTGAAAAATCACCGAAGAAAAAAATAAATAGCCAATGGCAATTACCTGAGAACGACTGTCAGTCAAATAAGGAGAAAAAAAATATGGGTTATGTTTGTTTTTCAAAGTATGTAGCTATAACTTGCTTCAGTCATTTTAGACCCAGGAGAACCAGCATGGCCTATCCTGATCTAAAACCACAACACTTAGTGAATTCTTCAAGTTCCTTTTTGAACTAACATATGCTTTTCTTTTTGTCTCTCCTTGCAATTTCCTGCCACAGAGATACCTATTTAGCTTTAGACTAGAGATGGTGCCCTGACAAGTTATAGCTCCAAACACCAATAAATAGTTTAAAGGCAGTTTTTACATAGCTTTTAAGTGATCATTAACTATTTCAGTACCAGCTACTTTCACAATGATAATACGACAAAATATTTAGACAGTGCATTTCCTTTGTCTTTCCCTTCTCCTAGAAATTTCATTTATAACTACCAAAATTTCACTCCAAAATGTGCAACCGTGATTCTGTCTACATTAAAACCAGGACCGTTTTCTAAGGCATGGTTCAAGATAAGTTCCTACTTATTGAAACTGAAGATTGAGTGGTCTTTGAAGCAGGATATAAACCACATATTCCACTGCTTTTGTAAACTTTCTCTCAGTAAGGTCAATGTAAATACCTAGAAAATAATAATAAAAAAAAAAAATGTCTTACATTATTAGAAAAGATTCATTATACAAATTGCGAGGCAGCAGAAAAAACCTTTGTGGAGCAACTAATATGTTTTTGTACATTAATTTCATTAGCCACAGTTGTTTAATGAAGTTGTGTGCTCGGGTTTTTTTTCATAGGTTTTGTGCTGCTGTTTTTCATCATTTAGATCTTGAAGGACTTGCCTGAAAAAGAGACTTCATTTTTTTACACTACCTGCAGAAGTTACATAAAATTTTAGTAGTAAAATGGTTACAATATTTTAGCTTTTTACATGTATTTCTTCAAGATTGCAGTGCTTTATATTGCATTTTTCATTGCCAGAGGCAATCTAAAATACCTGTCCCTTCCTTATCACTGATCATTTAGACACAAACGGAATAGTTTCCTCTAAAGACTCCCTTAAATTATAGATCAGAAGGGTCTCTTACTTGCAGGAGATTTTCAGATGAGTAAGTCAAATGGCAGATATATTTAAAGTTGAGGTACAGAGCTTACAGCCATAGTGTCTGCAGAAACACCTACCTAAGAAGAACACAATTTAGCTAGGAGAGGAAGGCAGAAAGTTGCATATTATCAAACTGTGCTCCTGTTGAAGTAAATAATTATTTTACCATTAAACCAGTGAAGATTATGAGCAGTGTTTCAAAAGTTATCCAGATTACAGACAGTAATTAGACTAATATGTATATACAAATACAGCAGCTCTAAAATCTTATAACAGAGACAAGACCAGCAACATCAAGTCATAAATTTAGTTCTCTCCTTACTAATTTAAGCCAAAATTGACTAAAATTGAGGCAGCCAGCACAACTGAATTTTAGTACAGTTAATGAATTTCATGTGGTCACAGGTCCATACCTATAGATTTTTTTCAGAAAGAAAGCTTGTAAATTTGTATGGAATATACAAGTTGTCTTAATATTTGCCCTTTTCAGCTCAACAAAAGTACTTCTGCACATCGTATACGAGACTGCAGTGTCAGCAACCACCGTTTTAAGAAAGAATATTCAAGCTTCATAAATATACTGCAGCTGTGTAGCTTAATTGTGACTCTTAAACCAATGGGACAGGTGAAGATAAGTGAATAATTTTTCATACGTATATATTTCACAGAACTTTCTAAATATAAATTATGAGCTAGTGCCTGCCAAAGATAAAAAAGAAAACACACGTGTATTAGTTAGCGTGTTCTATTCTTGTGAATTCATCAGAATGAGTTAGAAACTCAGACAAAATGTGTGACCAACCACAGCATTCTATGAGATTATTAGCTAAAACCACTTTTTTCCTCTGTATTTGTTTGTATATAATCTAATTTTTCTAATACATCTAGTGTGATTTCATTGTCTCTGTGCCGGAGTTACAATAAATTTAAAAAAAAATACAATTACAAATTAAAAAAATACAATAAAATTACAATAATTAGAAAAATTATAATAAAAATATTTTACCTTTCATATAATAAACTATTTCACTTGTAATACCAGAGAGCTATAATAGAATCAGTTGTGAAAGAAATGTTGAGATTCAGTATACATAAAGAAATCCTTTCAGTAGTTTCTTGATTCTGAACTACACCATTTTTCGAAAGACAGTATTTACCGAGAGCAGTGCAAGAATTTAAATGTTTACAGCTACTGAAAGGGAAGAAAGTCTTGGCATTTCATTGCATTGCCAGGCATGGCATTGAATAAAGCTCTCACAAAATATTAAAGCATTATAGTACTTAAACATGCCTGCCCTAAAAAAACCAAACAAACAAACAGAAAAAAACCAACCACCCACTCCAAAACCATCAAAAGATCCCCATGTACTCACGTATGTGATATGAAAAGTAAAATTAATTGAATTCATTAGCTCAATTAGTTACTCATTCTCACCCTCCTCTTGGACAGTTGGTGGAATTTTACCCAGGTGCTTCTGCCAACACCTTCGATCTCAATGGGAGGAAGAAGTCAATTGACCAAGGCTTTGGAAAGTTATCCTATTAAGTATCCTCAGTGAATATGCTTTGTTCTTTGCTCCAAGATAATTGGGTACCTAAATTTTAGACTGTTACTCATTATTTAGTAAGTATTTTCTATTTTTCTAAGTGACTTGAAAACGCTCAGAATTAACCTTTGTGAAGTACTTTTGAGAAAATGGTTATGAAAGACTCTATGGAAATAGAAGTACTAATTGATCTTAATGGATTCTCATAGAACAGAGAGACAGCATGTACCGTAATTCAACAAATGACCTGCTGTTTTGAAGCCTGTGTTGTGCTGGAGTGGATGGAGAAGCCTTTAGTGGAAAGTGAGTTAAATATCGTTTCTTGATCAGCTATCAAGATAGAGTATGATTTTTTTTTTTTCCAAAGGAATGTCTGCAGTGACACGGCTACAGTCTTTCTGATCATCATGGAAATTATTGTCAGAGTACAGAAGGCACACCTATATACCTAATTTATGATTATTTTTTCCCCTATATGCAACACAACTTCTTCTTTGAGCAAAATTTGGGGGTTTTTTGTCTGTTTGTTTGTTTGTTTTATGGAGCACATTTCTAAAGAATATGTCACTCCTAAGCATAAAATACAATAAATAAACCAGAAAAATACTGAATGATTCAAGCTAGCTTTGTGTGGCATGAACAATACATTTCTCTTCTGGCTTTTGTTTTGGAATAAATCTTTAAATTATTAGGCAGAAGCCACTGAGAAAATAAAACGAAGTATTTCCTCCCTACTTGAAACTTCCCGACTTGTTTAATACTTAGTGAACCATAAAAATTGGATCTGCAGCTGTGTAGTTACCCTTACATCAGGTTCAAAGGTATAGCACAAGAAGACAATGCACGTAGTTGTACAGAGAATTGTTTGGTCTCCTCTGCTCCTCCCATAGTAGAGAGGATAATGAGCATTCTATTAATTTTCTAAAGTAGTTCATAATTAGGAGGCTCTTTCAGACTGTACCTGGTAACTTGACTTAGTCATAAACTGTGGAATTTAAAGTCAAGATTTGAATGAACAATTTGTCACTAAAGGACTTAACCATGAGGCCACAGGTCTCAAACTTATTTGACAACAGGTAAATGTAATTTTCGATGACTGAGTAGAATATTTATGAGAGAATATAGGTGTGCCTCCCCACCAGTTACCAATGATGCTTGTATTATGCTTAGGTTTTCTCTGTTCTTCTGAGTCCTAAGCTAAATATGTTCACTTGGGAAGAGTGTAGAAGAGTTCACCAATACTCAAAATCCTCTTCCAGGAGGACTACAGCGTTCATGGTTCCTTTTTTCTCACTTTTAGGTCCACTTTCAGCATGTTATCAAACATACAAAAATGATTTGTGCTTTCTCCACTGGTTCACAGTCCCATGCAGATTTACCATCTATCATGTGTTTTACATATTCTGGCTACTTGTTCTTTGGAGTTTTTATTACCACTAAAACTCTTTTACTGCTTTTAATGCAGTTCCCAAGGTTGCATCTCTTTAATAACCAGAAAGTGACCATTGGGTACCTGTTTAAAACCCCAGGAACTCCATTAATATCTTGTGCCTGTACTTTCAAGGCTTCTGCTGTCACACCATGGAAAACACTCCACTATGCTGCATATTTTTAAGGTTCATAGATAGTTCATTCCGTACAGAAGGAACAGTAATTACTATCTACGAGTTAAAAAATTTCTACAGTAATAGGCAGTATGTGACAATTTTGCAACAGCTAAAACAAGGTAAATAACAGTTATCTGGGTCTTAGATAATTTTTGTTACAGATAAATAAGATAAAACACAACTCCAGATAGGCCAAAGCAAGTTTTAAAAAAGTCCAATAAACCTTGTGGCCTCTGTTGTTAGCTTAATGCAGTACTATATTTACTGGGTTGCTAGGCTACGTATGACTATGGACGTATGAGTTATTATACTTTTTCTTTTTTTTTTTAAGTAATATTTCCACATTCAACAAGCTGACATCCAAAGGCATTTTAAGAGCAGAGAGGAAACAGAACTACGAGCACAGATGGTCTTACCAGGTGTCAAGATAATTTTTCTCAAGGACCAAACACTTAACCTGAGAGAAGATAATCTCTTCTGAGTGGCAGTGACGAACACTGCCCTGCTGTTTCACAAAACGTTTTCATCTGATGACTTACAAAAGACAAAAAAAAGTATTTTTCAGTTTCTCTTTGCATTTATCATTCTTCTAAGCCTTTATTTGGGGAAAAAAAAAAAAGTAGCATAGTTATTTGTTTCCTCTGTAAACAAAAGTTTTAGAAACACCAGTGTGTGATTTATCCCAAAGATCTGACCAACTAAAAGAGGGAATAAAATTTGAACTTCAGGAAGCCTGAAGTTTGTGACACTCCTAGATTTTGTAGAATTCAAATTTTGCATCTTTGATCTGTTTGAGGATTAAATGTCTCCCCTTCAAAAGAAAGCTTTCTTTTTTTCTTTTTCCTTTTTTTTAAGTAATCTAGCAATCTTATCTTTACACAAATAGGGTATTTCATGTCCCTTTAGACTGCTCACACCAACTAACAAGAACACTTGAGACAAAACAGAGCTTAGACACCGAGTCTCTCCTGCTAACAACCATTTGCTTCAGAATTAATTGTCTCCTTTCCTATCACATTCACAGAACTCTTACTGGCCAGACCGAGTAAGTAATTAAGTGTCCATCCAATGGACATCCACAATTAAGCAACATCTGATAATAACAACAAAAGCATTTCGTTATTAGAGGCTACTCTGTTTGATTTCAAGGCAGTTGGATTTCAACAGATTTCCATCTGTTTTCTGCTCCTGAACTGGAAGTCTTAGATCTACTTTGGTTTAGTCTTAGATCCAATTTTGATTTGACTAATGAGAAAAAAATTCCAGTTTCAATTACCCTTTAAAGCCATAAGGAGACAAAGATTTCTTAACTCTTCTGAGAACTCATTTGGTACCAAAATATCCCTATCCTTCTTCTCACTGCTCTTCACTGGGAATTTACTATTGAATCCTATGATAAAAGAGCTATGTTCTGGGGAAATAACGGTGAAATTTCAAATGAAAATGAGGAAAGCCAGTTGAAAAAGTAATGACACGTAACAGTTCTAAGCAATTTGAGAAAATGGTCATAAAACAGAAATATCATCTTTCCATAACATAAGATTATAAATTTATCACCGATTTTCACATTATCATTATTCTAATTGTTACTATTACAAATCTGGCTTGTTTAATGGTACTGAAAGAAGAGATTTTCTAGTACCAAATCGTAAGTTTAAACAACTTCATGGCAGAGGAAAAATAAATCTATAAATAAATAAATAAATCATCTATAGGGAGATGATTTTTGGTAAGAGGTGCAGTTCAATTCAGTTTTACGTGCGTTTAGATTGGCTGATTTGCCACAAACTTAACTGGAGGTAGAGCTAACATCCATCTGTTCCTGCTTGTGAATACATGCCCTTATTGTGTGATTACTCTGGTAGCTCTTCCCTTTTCATTTAGAACTCTGTCAAAGCCAAATCCCTAGTTCATAACATAACCAACTTCTTTGAGGATCACCTGCATATAAGAGATGTTATATCAAATCCTCTGGATTTTTAAAAATGCCATTTAATTTCCCTCAGTTTTAAATCCAGATTGCATAAATAACACAACTTAAACAGTGTATGCTTCAGGGAGAAAACATTCAAGGAACCTTTCTTCTACTACAAATCTGTATTTTAATTAAAGGTATTCTGATAATTCATGAGATTACACTTTGAAACTCACAGTATCCCCAAACTCTATTTACAAAACTTTCCCTAGTCTGTTTCAAAATTTATAATTGCCAATCCTTTATTAAAAAACAAACATAACTACCTTGAGGCCTACCTAGATCTTCTCATTAGACTTTGTAAAGTCTTCATATGTACACAAAGGAGCACAAGCGTAGAGTTTATATTTTACATAATCCCCATCTGGAGAAAAGAAAGAAATTTGTTCAGCCTTTGATAAAGAAAAACGACACTAATTCAAAAGCAGCTTTTACGAGTGATATTGCTAAAGAACACACATTGAAGAATGAGTGAAGAGGTCAGAAGTGGATTGATAATTACAGTGTACTTAAACATATCCTACATTTAACAACCCAAACCAGAGGAGAATAAAAGGTAGAAATTTTTCCAAAGGACTGTTTTCCATTTAAAAAACCTGGTTATCAAAAGTAATACATTGATAAGAATCATGTTAATTGTGAAAAAAATACATGTGCATTGTGGAAAGAACTGAAAGTAGTTAAAAAAAAAAATTAAGTGCTTAATTTTGACATTTAAAAATATACTTAGTTTCCTTAGAAATACTCTCATTTTGAAGTCTACTTCCTCATCTAGAATAGTTTAAAATGTGAAAAGATGAGTAGAGATGTACCTATTTTTTATTGATTTTGTTATCAGGTATCTCTGGCTTCTTGAATATCACATATAATTAATTTTACATTACAGGGCTTCCCCAAATTGAGTTACAATGCTCAGAAAAGCGATCATTTACATAGGCTTTTGATATATTCTGTGGGATTACACCATCTAGCGTGGAGCCTTCTGAATGTTATGCAGCATATTGCCCATATGGCCAAGCATATAGACCAAGAATAGATCAGCAGAACATCTAGGTCTTCCATATATGTCTGTTGATACCTCAGAGACAGCAGGGCTGAAAGTTGCAAATGATAAATTCCTGGAAGCTTTCTATATTCCTTGTATTCATAGCCCTTTCCTCGGGATGTCTGTATAGTAAAAGGGAAAGGTAGTGTCCCTACAATTGGATCTATTACCACTAGGACCGAAGAGCAAGTTTCTATTTAAGAAAAAAATAAAGTGTGAGCCTTAATAGACACTCTTTGTACAGGAACAAGTTCTTAACTCTACAGCACAAAGGACTGACTGTCTGAGAGCAGAAATTAGTCTTCTCTTTACCGGAAATAGTCAAGATTTTTGTTGGAGTTTATACCAAGTGGGAGAGAGAGACAGACTGGGCGAGGCCAGTCGAGGTCTGGGTGCACTCAGGGCCCTAAGACTTCACAAGCTGACAAAAAAATGCTGCCTATTCTTCCCAGTTTCCCTTGGAAAGGACCTTTGTAACGCAAAAGGGGATAATAAGAAAAGAGGGAAGCCATAAACGAACATACTGAGACACAAAGGTGATCAACAAATGATAAGGGAGGTAATAAGAAGGACAAAAGCTGGTGAGTCACCAACTGATGAGGGCACAGAGAACGTGGGAACATTTATTTCTGTAAGATCATGTCATCACGGACCTTGTCAAAATAGGACAAGAAGAAGGGGAAAATAATAAACAAAAGATGCAGAGACACAGAGCGAACAGACAAACGTAAGGGAGACAATAACTGGAAATAATCCTGGTCAGTCACTCTAATTGATGAACCATCAAGAAAACTGCAGGCAAACCAGGAGCTTGCAGATGATAAAGCTGCAAACCTGAGGGTCCAGGGTGCTGCAGAGGGTCATTGGAGCTGGGCAAATTGATGGAGAATGTGCAGGGGAAAGGGATGAGGGAGGAACAAAGGAAGAGTAGAAAGTAGAAAGGTATAAAAGGGGTTGGTCACCTGTAAAATAGAACTTAAGTGACTGAGCCTTGTGCTTTATCACCGCAGTCTGTCCTGTCACCTTACTAAATACTTTCTTAATTGTCTCTCTGCATAATGTCACTCTCTATCCCCTGTGTTTTTGAAGACCCATCATTTAATTTTTAGAAAATGTTCCCGCAAAACATACATGTAATTGCAAGGCATGAAAGGACTTTTGAAAACCTAGAATTTGGGCAACAGAGGGTTATCCTTCTGAACAGAATTTATGTTAGGTCAGGTATATATCAATCAATTCTTGTCATTTATAATTAGCAGTTATGTATAGCTTTTAAGAAATTAAATGCATCCCTGCTGTTTATATGAATATTGTAGTGGGGGGAAAAAAGCTTACTTGGCATCAGTGAGGAGAATTCATCCTACAACTTATGAAGTACCCAGGGAGAGCTTTGCTATTTCCTTATTATGTTCCATTTGAGCTCTATAAAACTCACACAATGCAAAACATAAAATCCTGTATTATTTATGATTTCTACTGTTTCACCACTTACAGTAAAAAAAAAATTTATACGTGAAACTCCATTTCCTAGGCCACTCTGTGTCTAATATTGTTTATGAATTTTATATTCTTTTTCTGACTGAGTTTATTATTTCAGTGTATAGGACAGATAAACTCCCTGGAAACCACTGCCCACTTGACTAGGAATAGATATGTGTAACCGCAGGTTTATTGGCATTGTATATGACCAACTGAAACATGAAATACTTCATCCACATCCCTAATAAACAAAGTCTGGCTTCTTTTCTTGGGTCTTAAACAATGGCACAGGAGTTTCATTAAAACTTTGTGGTTTCGCAGTGTCAAAACATCAAGAATAAAATAAGATGGTTGAACCTAAACTAATGCAGTTTCACTGAAACCATAAGGATTGTTGGTTTATAAACAACGCAGAATGATATATATGACAAAGTTCTCTGGAACCCCACGGTTTCACCAATAACAGAACAGAATGGGAGTTTTGAATTTCTCATCAACGATCCCAATTTGTGCTGTATTTTTGTCCCTTTCAATTGGCAATTGTACAGATTCCATTTCCCTTTTCTTTTGCAATTGCCACCTCATGACAGGGCCAGAGTGCATAACCAGTCAAAATAAAACAGAAATTATTGTGGAAAAGTATTTAAATGTGGGGTTTTTTTCTACTGATATATATACTATTGTCTTTTGCACAATATATATACTTTTTTTTTATTATTATTATTTTATTTTTTATTTCTTCCTCTCCCGTGTAGATAGAAGGAAAAGCTAGCCAGCTGCATTCAACCCTACACCTCATAGGCTGTATCTCGGCTGGTGAAATTTGGAGCATTTCCAAGCTTTGGGGCTCTGGTACAGATCCTCCTCCATGCACCTCCACCCTTAGAGCAACGCTGGGCCAAAGCCTGCATGAACACAATGCCACTTTGCTGCCGCAGAGGGGAAATACGAGCACAGGGGTTGGGAGAGAGCCATCACGTGTTTCACAGGTGAACCAAAACCCTATGACTTTGTAGGAAATAAAGTGTCTTCCCAGATCATATCAGCTTCAGAGAACCTTCAGCAAAGGGTCTACAGATTAAGACCACAGTTACAGAAATTCTAACTAAAAATATTGTGGTGCCCAGGAAAGACCAAACCTTTGCAAACTATTATGGGGTGGCGAATATAGCCATACAACTCCCAAAGTAGAAGAATAATCAGATTTTACCCTCTGAGCATTTCCTGATTCTGTGTTTCCTTTTTTTTTTTTTTTTTTTTGCTAAGGAATGAATAAGCAGTGTGCTATTATTTGCTCGTTTTTTGACACTGTTTCAGCTATTTCAGTTCATGTGTCAGGAATGGCAAAGAAATGAGTCTTCACACGTGTGACTGCCAGTTAACTCACAAAAGGGTAAGACCACCAAAGTTTCTTCTGCTTCAGAATGTAAAAGACTGGCAAGGGATTCACCAGTCCATAGAGTCTGTGCTAAAACTCAACATGCTAAGGGTGTAGATAAGTCAGTGATTTTGTTGGTTTTTTGGGTTGGTTTTTTTTTTTTTTTTTAAGAGAATTAAATTTAAATCAAATTTAGGTACACAAAACTTCTGAATGCCTTAATTTGAATGTCTACATATTTTGTGAGAGGAGAAAATGACATATGATATGAAAGGTAACCTAGTCTAACATCAAAATGTGGTCTATTTAAAAAAAATAAAACAAAAGAAAGAAAGAAAGAAAATTAAAACATTAAATAACACAATTTCACTTCTTGGGAGTGATAAAATAGACTAATTTTAAATGCCTCTAGTTTTGATGTTCTACTGAAAAGGTAGATTTTTCCATTGTTCAACTTGTCAAATCATTTTGATGGTCCTGCGTAAGTGACATTCAAAACATATTTTAGGATTCCAGAATTAACCTTAGAATTTATTGTTTTTAATGAGTCTGACAGTTCAGCAATTAAATTAAAACCAATTACAACTATAAAGTAAGACTCTACAACATAATTTTAACAAAAAATACTTCTGTTATAAAACTTTTGCCTATTCTTAGCATTATTAGATTTTTACTATCTCACCGATATTCTAACATTTCATATACATCTTTATGTATGTACAGGTATTTAAATAATGGAATTTCACTTGTTAGAACTGGAAAATTAAATACGCAGTTGTATTGTTATTAAAAAGGTAATAAAAAATCCCAATTTACAGAAAAAATATTTCTGAAAAGAACAAAATCTTTATGTCCATAGATGCCCTTCTACACAACTGTCAGAGTGAATAGATTAGTGAAGTGCAAGCAAAACATTTCTATGTATTGCCCAGAATTAACAGCAGACTGAGCTGCTGAGGGAAGGTGTACATGTCACATAAGACAATGCAAAGAAGGAAAAATTCAAAGCACAAGGCAAAGTGTGTGAAATCAGTGTAAACTGCAGAGTCTGACCTTGGGGAATAATGACTGAGCCACTTCGCATCAATTAGCGAAGGAAAGAAAATCCTACTTGAAGTTGAATAACTGCAAGGATACTAAACTGAACAGATCCATGAAAGGATGTTGGAAGAATGACGGAAAGTTTCTTGACCTGGAAAATTGTTGCAGTGCCAGAAAGCCTGCAAAGGAAAAAAGAAAAAAAGACTACCTTAAGTTACGCATAGGATTATGGCAGTTAGAACAGTATACTACAGCTCCCTAATTTTTATAATCCATTACAGCAACATTAATAATAATCTTTTGTGCATTTTGTCTTTTATTCCACATGTGCTATCGAAGAACTCATGTGTCCTCAGTCAATCTTCCCAGACAGAGGAGACAGCGACACGTGTGCCTATAAGGAAAGACCTGACAATCTTTGATATTAACTTTGCTCATAACTTAATCCTCTTGTTAACATGTTTTATTTTCTCTCCTCTTTTCCTTTGCCACCCTTTTCCTTTTCTCCTCTTTTCCACACCACCCCACGAACAAAAGATCTGACACGTTTAGAGGCCAGTCAACACTCAGATTTTGGGGTTTTTGTTTGTACTTTCCATCACTAAATAAAACTTAAAAATAATTTCATTTTCCCCATGCGTGTTAGAAGAAATAAAACCAAAAGATTTAGCTTCCTCTGTAGTTATTAAGGAGACCATGAAAAGAACCATGACATTTTATCACTAGACCTCATATGACCTAAAAAATCTGCACTCGAGCCATAAATCACATCAGTCTTTTCCAGGTATACGTGCCTTAAAGTGAGCGTAAAATACTGATTTAAAAATGTACTTCAACATTTCCTTGTATATCACACAGAGAATAACAAGGTTTCCCAAAATTCAACATTCTAAAAATCCTTCTTTCACAGTTTATTGCTGTTTTGTTTTTTTTTTTCAAGAAATCTTTATTTTAGGATTCAGCTGTTCAAAAATAGGAACAGAAAGGCAGTATGGACTAAATCAGTGTACTTATAATGTAAGTGTAAGAAGATAGCACACCATTTATTTTATTTATCTCAGGTAGAGTCTTGCCAGGATCAAAATAGGAGTCAGAACTGCATGACCAATGGGCATTTAAAATACTGTCTATTCTTAACCATAGTAAAATGAAATGCACTATTATTTTATAATAAATCAAAGGTCAAGTTATTGTGTTTAAAAGCATTATGTGTTTCTGTTTTAAATACAGCGAATTTCTAAATAAATTGTTATTACCTTAATGGTGGTTTTCACATCAGAAGAAAAAAAGTTTTCTTGATGACTGTATTGATTTTCCTGTAAAGGTATACATTTCTTATTGTAAATATTATGAATTTTTGGCACTCAAAATATTTCATACAGTCATCACGTGCATTAATATGGGGGAGACGTTAAGAACAGAAATATAATCTTGAATTTGCTTTCCTCAGAATTATAGACATCTGAACTCAAACTGCATCTGCTAGAAATCAAAGTTATTTTAGTACCTTCTCAAGAAAAAATATCAAGTATAAGCATAGTTTAATTTCATGTTTTTCCAGTTCAACATGGGTCTTAAAGGAACTAACATTTGAATATCCCATATACACAATATACAGTCAGTTGTAAAGATTGCTCATAAAAGAAGCAATGGCATAGAAGTAAATAGTGATAGCTCTGCACACTACAAATCGTTTGTCGATCACATGTACGTCTACGCATATATTAACATATGTCCATATCTGAAAGTGTCTGTAAGCCTATATACATATGTTTATTTTTTGTACTTAAATATATTTGTGCAACTGTGCTCTATAATCATATTTCTATGCAATCTGTGTTCTAAATTAAACAACTAAATTAAGATACAAATAAATAATATTATATAATAATGAAAAAAATTGAGATTTGCCACTTAAGGCAAAACCATATCAAAATTAAAACATAAAGAATAAATTCTAGATCTTTTAATTTAGCTGATGAAACCCTAGCTTTTCATTAGCTTGGCTTTTACTTGCTGAAATACCATTGTATTTATGGTAGATATTTAATTTATTGCTTGTCTTGCTCCAGGCATCATTGCAAGAGAAAATTAATCTCGATTTTGCTTTTCATGTCAGGATAGGCTTTTAAATTTTTTTAGTTATTGGTTTATATTTGAAATATAATAATATGGATATTATTTCCTTATTAGAAATAAAAATATCATTACTTCTAATTATAACAACAACATATATTCATATGTACACATTCTATACAGTACACATTCTATAAATTGTACACATTCTATAAATTGGGTATGAACTGAACTCATTGTACTCAGTCCAATAAGTGCTTTGGAGAATTCCAATCAAACGTGTTCTTTTTACCTATACCAGCCTCTGATTTCTGCATCAATACTCCCAGTCCCTTTCTCCATGTCCTTCCACTTACAGCATCTTAAGCCACCAAAAAAGTGAGAGAAAAAGCACTCTTTACTCACTCCAGTTTTTTCTCTAATGTGTACATTGTAGTCAATCTACTCTCGCTTTCAAAAGGAGTACATGCATGTGAACCATCTCTGGCATAATTTTGAATAAAAAATCTGAGCTTCAGGCCATGGAGACAAGAGTTTATCCCTAATGCCTAATTATTAGCTTGATGAGATAGCTCCTGGTACACCCAAAAACATCTGAATGTTTAATGCTGTTATGAATAGCAATATGAGTAAGAGAATACTGTATAAGCATATACATATACCTTCATATCTATATACATATACCTTCTATCTATATCATGAATAACAAATTTTGTATGATTCAAAAATTTGCTTGTGTAAATTCCATGAATTGGGATGCACACAACATGACACTGAAGATTAAAATTCCTAACATTATTTTTAGCAACTGAGACAGCCCACCTCACCATGATAAAATCTGGGTAAATTTAATAAAGCACAAAAATATTGACAATGGACACAGATGAAGATAAGAGAATCCATTCTACGCCAGAGCAGGTTCCTTGGAGTTTTGCTGCTTTGTTGTACAGCAACAAAGGGGAGGGAAAATGCATGAAAAAATCAGGGCTGCTATTCCCTCGTTACAGCACGATTACAGGTTAAAAAGCCTATAGAATAAAACATGATAAATGTCAGTAAATGTATCAAGCAGCGAGATTTTATAAAACGTCAGTCAAAATCAGTAGGGTAGCATTTTAAAGGTTGTCTTCAGCGTGTGAAACTCTGTCTCTATTGCAGTCCTCTGTTGGACTGAGCAGAACTGGTTCACGGCACTTTGACTTGGGACCTAGATTAAATGGATACTTGGTGATCTGCACCTCACCATGTTAAGCAGTCCCAAGTTACCCTAGATGCTCAAGCACACTTATTTTCCCTCACGAATAATTATCAATAATAATAATAATAAAAAAAAATATCCTATTACTGCTGGTATATGTATAAGTAGCATTACCGTCAACTAATGTCATCTGATAAATTAAGAAAGATAGGCTATGCTTGTACTAGTAAATACAACGTGCTCAGAACCATTCCCTGGCACAGGAAAGACCTCGTCTCCTCTCCTAAACTCTATCAGTTTCCAGTAAAAGGTGGCAATGGTGGTGTAAGAAAAATGGGAAGTGGCCAGAAGTACACCCTTGGATTGCTCTTCATAGATATACAAGAAAGCATGTGGTATCCTGAATATAAACCGGTTAATGTCAACTCTTTCCCTGATACAGTAAGCAAAAAGTGGTGGAGGCTGTCATGGAACAGTCTCTATGCAAAATAAGAGTGACTATGTTGATCACTCAGTATAGTCCCTGATACCAAAAGCATCTCCTATTTTCGTATATTTATCAATCTCAATATTAGAAGTAATAAGATTTTTTTAGTCTCCATTATTCTTACTTTATAAGACTTCATTCCAAACTCTTCCTGCTCTAATGGCTATGAATATTCTTTTAATATAAATATATTAATGATCAGCATATCCTCATTTGTTACTTATAACTGTAAAACCATCATCCTTTAATTAAGAAGTTCTTTTCCCCTTTCCCAAAGTTTACAAGTGCTGGAATTATTTTTTTTTCAGAGACGGTCTAATATTATAATAGAAGATGTCTGGTACCTTTATTATTTCAGTGGCCTGTCATTGCACTCGATTCCTAACCTTATTAATCGGAACAGCAGAAATATATATTTGAGTCCAAATAAAGCCTTTTCAAGATGCCGTATGCAGTTCCAAATCTTCTCTCCATACAGGAAAGACATGCCACACTGAATGCAATATTGAGATCCCATTTTCTTATGGCTCCATAATATGGCATCTTGTATTAATATTCCACTAGGCAGCACATCAACCTGCTCCTAATTTTTTTCTCCATGATAATCAGTGACAAACTAATTGGGGACCACCAGGATTTAAGCTTGTTCCCTAACATGTAGCCATTCGCTTTAAAACCACTCTTAGCTCAAGTTTGGTAAAAGTAAAATGCAAATAAAAGTATGTATTTACAGCATCCAAACTAAGCAATGCAGTTAAAATCTACGTAAAATATATTGGTGAAGAAATGAAAAGCCACCATCTGAGATTAAAGGTCTCTACCTTTTTTCCCAGACATTCCCATTTCAATTCATGTCTAGATATGAGTGTGCGTTTAAAACTACAGACATTAAACTTATACATCGGCCTGGTGGAACAGTCAGTCTGCACTCTGAAGTCCTCTGATTCTGGACAAATTTAATCTTTTCCCCTCAAAACTAGTGTATATCAGGAGGCAATTTTCATTATATTAAGTGTAGTATCTCTTCCTGGAGATGCAAATAACTTTCAGAGATCAGATTAATCTCCAGTGTGTGACTGATGCTTTGCCTCATTGAAAAGGAAATGTTCTCTTACTCGCTTTTGCAGACCCAGTGTTTGCTCCCAAGAAAACGTCTCCTTTCTTGAAGCTACTGTCACAGTAAATTTAATATTATTCTCCATCTTCCTAAATGTACTCAGCTCAAACCTCTAGCGCAGGCAGCTCATCACAGGCTCTTGACTGACGTCAGTAGTTGCAACAACATTTAACCACTTCACCATGACAAAAAGAGTGAGTTAACTGCCACATACTTCTTCTGCACGTATTTTAACAGAGCAAATGCATTTTTTAAAAACTTGTTTTTAGCTCTGTGATCACAGATATCAAGCCTTTTATTTTCTCGAGCTTCTCCAACTCTTTCTATGCAATATCTTGATTGCTGGTGTATCGTTGTTATAATCCTGCATCATCCATATTTCATAACTGGAAAACAAATGGCTGGAAAAGACTGGTTTTTGGAAACATCATGAGTAAATTCAATCCGAACCAAAAATTTCCCTTTAAGATTCCTTGGGATCCCCCTTTGAACCAAGTTGAAATTGTGAGAGCATTTAAAGAAAAATAATAATTATCTTTATGGGTGGTGCGTTGACGCTGGCTGGATGCCAGGTACCCACCAAAACCACTCTGTCCCCCCCCTCCTCAGCTGGACAGGGGAGAGAAAATATAACGAAAGGCTCATGGGTCGAGCTAAGGGCAGGGAGATCACTCAGCAATTGCCATCACGGGCAAAACGGACTCGACTTGGTGACGTTAATTTAATTTACTGCCAATCGAATCACAGTAGGATAATGAGAAAATAAAACCTAAATCTTAAAACACTTTTCCCTCACTCCTTCCTTCTTCCCAGGCTCAAATTTACACCCAATGTTCTCCATCTCCTCCTCCATCACTGGTGCAGGAGGACAAGGAATGGGGGTTGTGATCAGTTCATCACATGTTGTCTCTGCTGCTTCTTCCTCTTCAGGGAGAGGACTTCTCACACTCTTCCCCTGCTCCAGTGTGAGGTCCCTCCCATGGGAGACAGTTCTCCATAAACTTCTCCTATGTGAGTCCTTCCCACGGGCTGCAGTTTTTCATTAACTGCTCCCGCATGGGTGCTTTCCACGGGGTGCAGTCCTTCAGAAACAGACTGCTCCAGCATGGGTCCCCCACAGGGTCAAAACTCCTGCCAGCAAACCTGCTCCAGCGTGGGGTCCTCCATGGGCTGCAGGTGAATATCTGCTACACCGTCAACCTCCATGCGCTCCATGGGAGAAACCATGGGCTGTCCTCCCCAGGACAGCCTTCCTCCCCATGGTCTTCACCACAGGCTGCAGAAGAATCTCTGCTCTGGCACCTTGAGCACCTTCTCTGTCTCCTTCTTCACTAACGTTGGTGTCTGCAGAGCTGTTTTTCTCACAGATTCTCACTTCTCTCTCCGGCTGCAATATCCCAAGGTGGTGGGATTTTTCCCCCCTTCTGAAATATGTTACCACAGAGTCATTGCCACCATCACTGATGAGCTTAGCCTCAGCCAACAGCGGGTCCACCTTGGAGCCAGCTGGCATTGGGTCTATCAGACATAGAGAAATCTTCTAGCAGCTTCACAGAAGCCACCCCTGTAACTCCTCCCACTACCAGAACCTTGGCACACAAACCCAATACTTTATGATACAGAAATACTGTATGTAAAGCACGAAAACATATTACCTCTCTGTAATGCAAAGGTCTCAACTGGAATACCATGTTTAACTTTGAGCACTGTGCTTCAGAAAAGGTGGGCACTAATTAGAGAAAGTTCAGAAGAGAGCATTAATAGTGATAAGCAAACTAGGAAAAAAAAAAATCCCCAGAAGAAAAGACTGAAGTAATTGATTTTCCTTTATTTAGAACGGAGGAAACTTGAAGGGATCAAAAATAACAATGTTCATATATACTAAGAGTTGTCACAAAAAGGAAGGTTCTCCATGTCTACGGGGAGCAGAACAAAAAGGAATGAGAAATTTAAGAAAAATTAAATGAGTTATAAGATAGGGTAAGCACTGAAATATGAATTATATGATTCTGTTAAAAACAAGACAAGCATCTACCAGTTTCAGTTTCTATGTTTAGGAGCATCAAGCTGGGGTAGATACACTTGTGAGTTGTCCCTATGAATTATTTTCTATTTGTTTACAATTCTGGAGGCAATCATGCCTTCTGCTTTACTAAGATTTCATGCACAAGGCTTATAAATACATTAATGTATATGTATTCAAAGTACTTAGCAGAAAATTCAAAAATGTCAAAGAAAAATTAGATCAATTAATAAATAACATAATGAAATTAAATATTCAAATGTGTTGAATATTAATTAAAAATCCCTGATAAATTTTAGAAAATGTGGGTAATCACTGCGTAAGAAAAGAAAGCAAATAGTGGTTTATTACCTGCACCCAGTTTGTTTATTGCCCTTCGAGTATCACTTCCCAGAGAATAAGAATGAGCAAAATGGGCAAAATATGGAGCAGGCATGGCAGAAAGCAAGCATGGATGAACATGGAGCTCCTGACTGAGCTCAGACATGAAAAGGAAGTGGACAGATGGTGGAAGTGGGGATGGGCTACATGGGAGGGATACAAAGACGTTGCCCACTCACATAGACATGGAGTGAGGAAAGCCAAGGCTGAGCTGGAGCTGATGCCAGAAGAGGAGGTGAAGGGCAACATGGGGGTGTTGGTGGATGAGAAGCTCAACATGAGCCGGCAGTGCGCACTGGCAGCCCAGAAAGCCAACCCCATCCTGGGCTGCATCAAGAGAAGTGTGGCCAGCAGGTCACGGGAGGTGACTCTACCCCTCTACTCTGCGCTCGTGAGACCCCACCTGGAATACTGTGTCCAGCTTTGGAGTCCTCAACACAGGAAGGACGTGGACCTGTTGGAACGGGTCCAGCGGAGGGCCACGAAGATGATCAGAGGGATGGAGCACCTCCCCTATGAAGAGAGGCTGAGAGAGCTGGGGTTGTTCAGCCTTGAGAAGAGAAGGCTCCGGGGAGACCGCATAGCAGTCCTCCAATATCTGAAGGGAGCCTACAGGAGAGCTGGAGAGGGACTCTTTGTCAGGAGATGTAGTGACAGGACAAGGGATAATGGTTGTAATGGTTTTAAATTGGAAGAGGGGAGATTTAGATTAGATATTAGGAGGAAATTCTTTCCTGTGGGGGTGGTGAGGCACTGGAACAGGTTGCCCGGGGAAGTTGTGGATGCCCCACCCCTGGAAGTGTTTAAGGCCAGGCTGGACGGGGCTTTGAGGAAACTGCTCTAGTGAAGGTGTCCCTGTGTTGGAACTCGATGATCTTTAAGGTCCCTTCCAACTCTAACCATTCTATGATTCTATGATTCTATGAAAGGCTTCTCTAAGTAGAAGAAGGGGCTCAGAGAGGGGAGGGACCTGGTGATAAAGGTAGTGCAAAAGGCCTTTTCCAAAAGGCCTTATTCTTTGATTCTGTGATTCAAATGTTTTGAACGTATTCAGTAAAGAAAGAGAGTGTTAAAAGTAGTAAACAAAGTTAAATAAAAACACTCTTTTAAAGGAAATTGGGCTGATATCATCAAAATAAACAGTGAGAAAACTAATATCTGAATTAAAAAAAAAAACAAACATAGCAATAGATGTCCACATTAGAAAAGTATAGCAAAAAATATCAATAGTATGAGAAAATTTTATGTACAATCATATAAAAATACAGATTTCGTGCTACAAGTCTTCAAATGCAACCTCCTCCTCAGACCAAGCCTGACCTCCACGTTAAAGCAGGTTAGTGAGGAATTTTTACCGTCAAATCTTGGAAATCACCAAGGATGACCATTCCGCAGCCCCTCTAGGATACCTGTTCCAGAGCTAAGTAAATTCCAACTTAGTAATTTTTTTTTCCTTGGAATCTACTTGGAATTTTCTTTGCTGCAAATTGTCACCATTTCCCTTACGCTGTGTGCCTCTGAGAATAGTCTGGCTGCATCTTCTTTATGTCCCTTTAGGTAACGGAAGATTCTAGTTAGGTACCTCTTCCCTCTTTACTGCTTCATTCTGTTGTCTAAACAAGTCTCAGCTCCTCCAGCCTCTTCTTGTACATTGTATCATCCAACCCTCTAACCACCTTAATGATACTCCACCGGACTTGTTCCAATTTGTTGCTGTGGTTCTCATAATAGAGGGACCAAAATGGAGCACTATATTCCAGATGCAGCTCCATGGATATTGAATAAAGGAGAAAAATCTCATTTCCTCAACCTGTTGCCTACATTCTTGCTAATTCAGGCCAAAAACTGGTGAACCTTCATCACCACGATGAACTGCTGCCTTATAATCAACTTGTTCTCAACCAGAATCCCAAGGTCCTTTTTTTGGTTTTTTTCCTGCATTTACGCTCTGTAGCCAGCTGTCCCCAGCACATGTGAATACAGGAGGAGTTTTCTTTGCTGAACTCGGAATCATGTGATATATTCTTTCCCGACTGATTCCAAAATGCCTGGATCTCACCCAGTATCTTGGAAGCCAAGAAGACAGGAAACAACCTTGGGCAAAAATGCTTTCTAATGTAGTTAAATAAGTAATACATCCTGACCGTTTATCATTATATGCCTAAACTTTGTTTACATCAAAATGAGAAATCAGAATTTGGTTTCAAGTTAATAGGACTCATACGGTTCAAATAGATACTCCTTTTTCTACAGGATTGTTAAGACCCAGTAGCACGTGCAAGCTGGGTAAATTACACCAGCATTTTTCTCAATTAGCAAATTAAATCATATTAAAATCACTGGCGAACTGCCTTTATAATATTTTTGCTATCTTGGCTTTTTCCCTTTCTCTCTGTAAATGTTTTTGCTGCGAAGCTCTGTTGTTACGTGCCAGCATAGTAGTTCCCTCAGTCCTCAGAAAGCAGACATATGTTGGCACTTACCCATCTCTAATTTTGTCAGAGTGCTTCGCTTTCTCTCACAGTGTTCTTCCTGGCACAGATCTTTGCCAGCAACTGACAAAAAAACAACTGGAAATGGGGAAAAAAAAAAAAAAAAAATTACTTTCAGGGGCAATCCCTGTCAGCAGCACTACTTGACTGTGGTCCTTGCCAGAGATTGTTTCTTCTGCCTGCGGACATCTACATGGGAACCTGTTGGTTTCGTTGCTGCTGCCATTAATTTCAGGGCCCCAGCTGTCCTTTAAAGTGTATCCGTTCAAGCCACTTGTTTGTATTAAACTTGTTAGAAAAAGCAGCACTGATGCAATCAAAACGGTCCTGATTTAATTTTCAAAATTTTGTGCAGGGAAGTGAACTGATATTTAAGATGTAGTGCAGAGGTTTAAAAAAGCTACAGTTACTGTAAAATATCTATTTTAAAAATATAAAGGATACACGTATACCGTCCAAGAGGAATGGTATTCACAATTTTCTATCAGATACAAAATTACTACAATGTCCTAGAATCTTCTCCACACTCTCCCTTCAGGCATCTACATTCATTGATAAGATTCCCCCACGGTCCTTACCTTCTCCGGCCTAAACAGCTCCAGCTCTCTCAGCTTCTCTTTGTGACAAATGCTACAACCTCTTCATCAGCTTCATGGTCCTTCATTGAACTCACACCACGTCTCTCTCGTACCAGGGAACCCACGCTTGGACACGGCACTCTTTGTTGTCTCCCAGGGTCCCCAGGAGCTTCTCTGCAAAGCTGGTTTCCACACAGACATCCCTCAGCCTGTAGCACTGTACCTGTTTATTCCTCACCCAAGTTATTTAAATTTTCTTCAGCTTCACTGAGAAGTGACTAATGTTTCTTTATAGTAGGGATGGTATATATTCTGCAATCATTTTTCTTAGACACCTTTAAAATAGAATCATAGAAGTTGTTCCTGCCTTGCCACTAGGATTCACAGAATCATAGGACCATAGAACTGCCGAGGTTGGAAGGGACCTTTCAGATCATCGAGTCCAATCATCAACCCAACACTGACAAAACCCATCACTAACCCATGTCCCTCAGCACCACATCTGCCCGGCTTTTAAATACCACCAGGGCTGGTGACTCCACCACTGCCCTGGGCAGCCTGGTCCAATGCTTGGCAACCCTTTCAGCGTAAAAATTTTTATGTCTGGTAACTTGAAAAATTCACCTCAAGTATGAGGCACTGACAGTTGTTTGAACTGTAGGTCTTGTATATGGCAGGAGTTTTTCAAAACAGCTGTGTTATTTTGAAGAATAGATGTTTGGATGCACATGACATTCAAGACTTATTTTATGCTGTTATAAAAACTTTACACAGACCTTGGAGAAAAAAAAAATAGCAAAACCAGTCAAACTAATTTTGACTGGAAAGGGGGATTATAATTTAATGTTTTGCAAAATCTCTAGTTTCTCAGTGTGAGTTACCTGCAAAAGGACTTTTTACTAATTTATGATTATCAAAATTAAACTTCGTATTTGCACCACCAAGAGAATCTCATGGGACTGGAAGAGAATAGCACTAGCAAGTGTGCTCTTGAACACTTATGAATTCAATTTTATACACTGTAAGGCATTTTTTAACGCAAATTGCAATATCTCAAGAATTTTCTGTAGAAAATATCACAATGATACTTTCAGTCAGCTGCCTACATGTAACTGATAACGCAGTTGCCTGCATGTTTGGATTAGCAATCTTTCAGCATATTTCAGGGTAGTTCTCATCATCTTCTACAAAGAAGTCAACAATCACTACCTATAAAAAAAATCTTATTTTTTCACAACTCTGAAAATGTTCCAAGAAACTAGTACTAGAGCAGTACTTTCCTACTACACTGAGGAAAAGAAAGAGGGAGGGGTTTGACAAAAAATGTAGATAGCCAAATGAAAGTGTCTGGCACTACAGAAGTCAGAAGTGTAAACAGCCCGTATTTTTGCAAATATTTCAAATCGCTACTTACTGCATGAGAGAGATTTTCAAACACACAACTTTCCATTAGAGTTGAAGGAAAAACTCAATATTGTTAAAACTGTTGCGCAAATTAGTTAAATGACCTGTTAAATTGCCCCCTAGAAATCTTCTTCCTTTACTTCTGGTTTTCAATAAGAACTTTCAGGAAATGATATGTGTGTTTATATACAAATTAAAATGTGAACGCTATAGTTTACATAATGACGTCACATAAAATACTATTTTGCTTTTCATTTGGATCTCAATCTAGGATAGAAAAACAAGAATGAGAGCTCTATGAATCATATTTAATACTCCAATAAGTCAACAAATGTATCAGTATTGCATACTGGTATCCTTAAAATCAGCCTTGGTCAAAAAGTCTTGATTTATACATTGCTGGTCCAAGCATGGTCCTCTTGGGCCATGGAACCAGGCGTTGGAACTCAATGATCTTTAAGGTCCCTTCCAACCTGAACCATTCTATGATTCTATGATTCTCTTGAAAACTCTGGAAAGACTTCAGGTTTCTTTTTGCATCCAGAGTTAGTGGGAATATAGTGTAGGTTACACAGTTAAATTGTACCTGGACTTTCATTTTCTTTTTTTGATGATAGCAGTTTTGAGCCGAGAGTTTTGGACAGTAACTTCTCAGCAGATATGAAAAACTTTAATTAATTCAGAAATGCTGAAGATATCATATGTAGCAAATGTCTCCAGAAGCATGTAATTTGTAATGTTCCCAGACAGTTTCTCTCTGTGGGTGTTTTATTACTTTCAGATGAATTTTATCCAAGCCTTGTTGATTACAGATCAATCAGACTCCTGAAGCACTTCAAGATACAGCTACTTTAAGTGTCTCTTTTCCCTCAGGATTATTATTATCTTATAATAAACACACCTCTTGCAGTCCTCTTCTTATTAATACAAGAGGGTTTTTACATATAAAAGTAAATTACTGTCTTCATTGAAAACTGCCAGATAAGGTTAGGATATTTCACAGGAGACGTTACCCAAGATTAATTTAAAACATCCATGCAAAAATCTAGTGTACTCACAATGCTTTTGGAGCCTGGGCAATTTTACTTGAAGTGTTCAGTCTGGAGACAAACAATACTAAAAAGAAAAGATTGTGATTTTACATCTGCACAGCACATCAGTCTAAGCTCAAAAGTCTTTCTATTGTATTAATAGTGCACAGCTTTAGAATATTAACATGTGATCTTAGAAACTAACTTAATAACAGCAAACGGAGGATAACCATTCATAGCTATAAATATGCGTTTTTAAATAAATGCCTTGAAACACGGTTAATGTAAGTCAAAACTACAATTTCCAGTGTGCAATAAGTAAATAATGCAAGTAAAGTTAATGTATTTCTCTGGTTTCCATATTTTTTGAATACTGAGTCAGTTCCTCAAAGTCAATGGAATGATTTCACGATCTGAACATTTGCTCGTTTTTGGTATTAAAGTAGTATCGTAGTATCAGCCCTGTGCCAGCTCGTTTACTGAAAAGATAGATGAAAAAGGTTCTTACTTTAAGCACGGTATAACCCAAGGCTTTTCCTCTCCAATCAAATAAAGTAAGAAATCCAGCTAACTAGAACAAACAATTAAGATACAATATTTTCTTTTGGGTGTCAGAGTTGTATTTTGTAAAACTCTGAGTAAAACACTGGACTTTCAAAGAAAATATTGAAGGATTTGGGGAGATGAAACATAGTTAATAATTATGTACACATTAAGGAAAGAAAACCTTCCAGGCATGAAGTTAATTCCACAGTTCGAATATTCTGGACCTGATATTGTAAAAGACTTTAGAGAGTTTTACTCTACTGCAGATCATGTCAGCAGTAGATCGGCTGAGTAAATGGAAAGACACAGCAGTTTGTTAGGACCCTGCCTTGAACAGAACAAAGAAGGAAAAGGTAAATGAAAAAAAAAAATAAAAGAAGAAAAAGAGATCAAGAGCTGGAAAATCTAAAACCTTTAGAAGAGAGTAAGATCATTTTGAATATTAACAGGAAGTAAAATAAATCATGCATCCCATTTTGAAACTTGTGGACAGATTTCTGACTGAAATATAACATTAGCAGACACAAACGCTTTCTAACATTCGTACCGAAGGCCTTCAATTTTCCCCATCAATGTAAGACCATTAGAAGGAACAGTCAACACCTGTTTCCTGAAAACAGGCATCAGATTCAGTTCACATCCATACCCTACGACAGGATACATTTACACAAGAGACATAACAACTATGCTGATATAATACCGGACACGGGTACCACGGTCTGGATTTTCTTTCAAAATTCAGTTATGTATCTGCAATATATAAAATTAACTGAAAAAAAATAGTTTTATATTAAGTTTGTGTCATCTTAAATCAGTGTAATTCTAACATACTTATAGAAGCACTATTTCAATTTAATCTTACTTTGCATATGGTACTTTGAGATTGCTAATTCTTAAGCTTTCTCCATAAAATAATTCATAAAAGGTCTCTCATTTTCTGGTACACATAAAATTGGATTATTTTTTTCCCATTTGATTTTTGTCATAGATTTCCTTTTTAAATAATTGAACACCAGCTTGTGTCCAAACGAAGTAAGTTTTTTTAGTCACCCGTGTTCTTTCAATTCCATTTAAAATATCTGAAAATGCATTCTAAACTAATCAGACTTAGCACTGCAGCTAAGTCACCATCCAGCCCCCAAAAGCAGAATTAGCTAATCATAAAACACTCTTGCTGGAAGATTAGCTTAAATGCACATTGCATAGTCATTTTTTTTTCCTACGATTTCTTCTAATGGCTTTGATACAGGTTAAGCTTTTCCCCAGAAATTTTGAAGCCTATTTCCTTCTTCTTTCATGAACAAGATGTCACACATAATGCAATATCTCTCCTTGTCTAAACAGTGAAAAGAACCATTTAAAAGAACTTTTTATGTTACGAGAATTCTACAAGTTTCTATTCCTAATAGATTATGACGTTCACTCCACATCTTCCACTACTGTTGCTACCTAATGAATGAAGTATTATCTGTCAAAAAATATATCATTTAAAAAACACAGAATAATTTGTTCTGTCTCCAGAAGATAAAAAAATATTAATTTCTGATGGCGGCTGCGTTACACCTGTTTCTACAGCCGAACCCAAGCAGCAGTCCTAAGTAGCAGTTACAGGAACTAAAGAAGCTTCCTCGTAATATATTTATTTTCTGGCAGCCAAAACAAACCCTGGCAACAACCCAGACCCCACATCACAAGGAAGAAAAGAAAAAAAAATAATCTCTTCTATTCTTGGAGGATGGAATTCCATTGTATTAGTGAGAAAGTAGGTAGAATTCAAACTACAAAACACTACCATGAGCTGAAGCAACATCATTAAGGGACAGACCAGACCACTTCATGTTTCCCATCTCTCCAATCAAGGTAAAAAGCAGGTGATATAGAAGAATAAATTAAGTAGTTTGGGTTTAATTGACTGCAAAGGAATAACAGAATTAAATGGCAGGACTCATCATTTATTTATAACAGCTTGTCCCCTAGAACATCTTCTGCCTAATATCTAGATGCAGGTTTCATAGTCACAACTCACAACTTCCACGAATACAGAAGTCCCAGTTAGGGATCACGCTATAAGAAAAATAGGAAAAAAAAGAAAAATCAATTTGAAATTTTAGACCTTCACTTTTCTCCCAAAGCTCTATGTCTCTACATGTTAAAGATTACTTCAGACACACCTCAATATTTAATACCAAAATCTATTTTTTGAAATTCCTCCAGTTCATTAATCTATGTTTTTAATAACATCGGAAAATTTTTATTATCTTTTTTTTTTTTTTATGTCCTTCTAGCTTACTAAGTGCTCTCCTAGACCATCCTCAAATCCTTCTTTCTAAGAAAAACCAATGCCTTCCCCTGCTGACCACGTAGCAACAATAATCAAAAGGGAAATGTCTGAGTACTTTTTGACAAAAATATTATTAGACCCTTCTTTTTTAGGACATGAGGTTATTTTTTTTGTTAAGGAAAGATGATTATCTGGCTTTGCACACAAATATTTTCACTGCGGTTTTTTTTTTTATTATTATTATTATTGTTAGTTTGTTGGGTTTTTTTCTGGTTTTAACTGTGGTTTTAATTACATCCAAGTATTGCAGTAATAGGTGTTTGGGTTTACTTTTATTTGTTAAAAATTAACAGGGGGGTAGGAATACTTTCCTCTCTTTAACAACATTTTACATTATGTGTGCATGGAATCCTATTTATTTCATTTGAATCTTTCACGTCAAAAGATTTATTTGGATTTATTAAATAGCAGATGATCATAACATTTGCATATGCAGAAAAAAATGTATCCTTGGAAACTGTAATGAGCATAAATTAAACATAGCTGAAAGAAAAAGACAGCTACTTTGTACAATTCCTGTAGCACTTTAAAATGATAGTCCAGTTAATCAATGATGAGTTACAGCGCAAATCTTATATTAATATTTGTGACATGTATATTAATAGCTAATTGGAACACTGTGATGAATGTTACTACAATAAATACCATGAATTAATGAACAGGATGTTATTTTTTGTAGCTTCTGACCAAATTATGGGTTCTATTGATTAACTAATCTGCTCATCCTTCAGTGTCATGGACTATCATGCTGAAATAATGCCTGTTTCCAAAGTGTAATGTTTGTCTTTGGTACTGACAGGACTAAGACTGATTTACCTACCAAGCAGGGACGCCTCAAACTAAGTTTTGGGGAAAGGGAATATTACTGATGATGCCATAACACAAACATATACCTCCTGTATATCAAGTGTGATAAAAGAATGGCAAGGTTAGTACCAAACAAGAGTCCTTTCAGGGAGGCAAAGGCAGTCAGTAGCTGTGTTTTAATTTTATTTTAATCTGATTTAATTGTTTTTAGCCAATTAAGCACGGGGCAGTTTTCGTCTTTCTACTACTTCTTTCTCCCTTACAGGAAATGAAAGGAAGGGAAAAAGGGAAAAAGGGGAAAAGGGGAGACTCCTGTTCCTTATTTTTTCATAACAATTTCAAAAAAATCTTAATTAAAGAACTCAGTGGATTTTACTTCCTAGAGAGGAAAAAAAAAAGTAAAAAAAAAAAAACTTATACCAAATGTCACTTTTTTTTTGCCGTGAATTAAGACAGATGAAAACACTGGAATTACTTGAGATTAAAGGTTTAAGAAAACACTGAAGAAATTGTAGAAAAGTCGAGCTATTTACTGCACATTTTAATTTTTACTCTGCAATCTAGAAATGCTAAATAATAGCTAAAGACCACATGCTAAATGGTCTTTTCAGATATTCCCAGGTTTTTGCTTTCACCTCCAAAACTGACTTAATCTATTCTGGAATATTATGCTCGGAAAGAACGAATAAAGTGGCCGGCAAAAAGATCTAGTCCTACAATCCTAAAATGTCTCTCTTTAAAAAGCTGGTGCAAATGTAACCTACAGGTAAATACCCCTCTACCATCACAAAGTAGAGTCAGAATATATTTTAATTTAAGATTTTTTTTATCTGTCATTAATAGTATGTGAAAATTGAAATAAAAAATAAAACAAATTAAAATTAAGCAATTTAAAATTAAATTAAAAGAAATGCTATACATGCAATGTGAGCATATTGAAACATTTTTAAAGCATCTCAAAGAAAAAAAAAAAACCCCACATTATTTCTTTAACTTTCATGTACAATTCTTCAGTTAAAATAGAATATTTAGACAGGATGGGTGAATACAGAAGTCCAAAGCTGTTGCCAGTGAAACAGATCCTGAGGGTGTAAGAGTAGCCTTTGGCTGTGCTTGTGCCACGGAAAAGGAATCCGAAGCTGAGGTCCGCATCCTTGAGAATCACACAATGATATGGCATTGGAAGGGACCTCTGGAGATCACCTAGTCCAACCCCCTGCCAAAGCATGTCCACCTAGAGCCTGTTGCACAGGAACGTGTCCAGGCGGGTTTTGAATGTCTCCAGAGAAGGAGAGACTCCACCACCTCCCTGGGCAGCCTATAAGAAGATTATAATATCCCTGTTCAGAGGCTTAGCTTCACAAATTCATTTATAGGTTTCGATTTTGCATCTTTAGTATTACCTGTACAAAATGTAAAACGCAAAATGAAGCATTTCTAGATGCTTATCAGGTCACTCGGGATATTTTTATTTTTGCTGATTTTTATTCTTTTTGAGGGAAACTTTCTGATGAGATGGAAGATTGTAAGCTGTCTTTTCCAGAGGAAAGGCTGATGTGCACGAGAAAAAGATCTCCTCCAGGAGGATTTAGTGCAGCTGAAGGTAATGTGGGACTCCAAAGTCAGCTCTTGCTTGGGTCCCTCTGCACCTGATCAGTCAAACTGCCTAAATTGCCCTTTGGTTCAGTTCTGGAGCAACCAACTCATTCCTAAGGCAGGAAAATTGAGACACTGGAAGGAGAAAATGTTAAAAAAAACCCTGGCTCAGACTGAGAGGAGGTACAGATCCAGCCTCTCCAGCTAAATGTGTCACTGATTGAAAGTCCCTTGGCACGATTAATAAATAATTAATTAGACGTAACTCAAGGGATCTGTTTTTGTTCAGTGAAAACAAAAAGGAAATTCTTTAAATTGGAACAGTAGTCATTTACACTTATGCATTTGACACATTTTCCCCTTATTTATATGACAAGAAGCTTAAATATAAACCTCCTTGACAAAATATGCCAACCTCTCTCATAAATGTAATCAAATACCGGTAAAAGACTGATAAACAAGATGTTGTCATGTCCCAGCTGTCAGCTTCGGCACTCTGTTGCTGTGTGACACGTTAAAGGGCAAATGAGCTATATTAACCTAATCCCCAGATAGCAGCCTAGAAAAGAGATTTTTTTTTTTTTCTAATAAAATGATAAAAGTAGAGATTTTAAGGACTTCCTCAGCACAATACTTATTGCAATTCTTATTACAACCCACCAAAGGGCTGAAACTCAATGTCTCCCAGATTTGGGAAACTATAACCAAGAAATTTGTGATTTTATAATTATTAACAGAAAGAAGCAAGTTTCTGAAAAGCACTTCAGAAAGCCACGGCGTTACAATCAAATATTTTCTCATTTCTGAGTCACACCACATGATTCTGAAAAGAATCGCACAAAGCAGAACGTGCAGCACCCCTATATTTCTGCTTTTTTGCTGCGCTTGTCTGTTTACAGGCTGTACAATATAGAACACAAATAAACCTCTAGAAAATAATAGGAAAAGTTACGTAAAAGATATACCTTCCTCTAGAAATTTCTCAAGAAAATAAAAAGTATATAAACCCCCTGCTTCAAAGACGTAAATCCATATAAAATGATTAGTATGTGGGGTATCTTAAATATATACAAGAGCAACTAGTCTAGAAAGGCTGGGCCAATGATCTCCCCAAGACCAAGCATTAACCTTTCGGAGTGCCTCTAAAAGAGACTTCTTAATAACAGCCATTAGAGAATTATATACCGAGTTCCTGAAGTGTTGTCTAATGATGAGTTACACATATTAATTAATTAGTTAATGTTTGTAAAGTGCTCTGAAAAGGAAAAGAATAACATATTGGTAAGTGCTGACTATTATTACGCTGTATTTTTTTGCACTAGCTGTTTCTAAATACATCTCTGAGGCAACGTAGCTGCGGCTTGTTTAAGGACACCATTACTTTTCATTTAGGTTTTGCAAATCAGTGAATTTAGCACAGTCAGGAGAAGACCTGGAACAGTTCTTGCTATGTGGAACATGTTTCCATACACACACTTGGCTGTGTATGGAAGCACATAGTTCCATTCTTACATTGAACACACAACACTCGAACACTAATGCCTTTGAAAACCTTGAAGTGTCTATGTATTTGAAGACACGGCTTTTGAGTATAATTCACTTTGGTAGCCAGGCCCAAGATGCCCAAGAACTTGGAGCTATTCAAGTCTTAGATTATGCCTTTTCTCACAGACAAGTCAGAAGTTAGTCAAAGAATCATAGAATGGTTTGAGTTAGAAGGGACCTTAAAGATCATCCAGTTCCAAACCACTGCCCTGGGCAGGGACACCTCCCACCAGATCAGGTTGCTCCAAGCCCCCTCCAAACTGGTCCTGAACACCTCCAGGGATGGGGCAGCCACAGCTTCTCTGGGCAACCTGTTCCAGTGTCTCACCACCCTCACAGCAAAGAAGTTCTTCCCCAGATCTCATCTCAATCTCCTCTCTTTTAGTTTAAAACCTTTACCCCTCATCCTATCGCTCCCCTCCCTCATCAAGAGTCCCTCCCCCTCTCTCCTGTAGCCTCCTTTAGGTACTGAAAGGCTGCTATAAGGTCTCCTCGGAGTCTCCTCTTCTCCAGGCTGAACAACCCCAACTCTCTCAGCCTGTCTTCATGGGAGAGGGGATCCAGCCCTCTGAGCATCATCATGGCCTCTTCTGGACCTGTTCCAACAAGTCCGTGTCCTTCCTGTGCTGAGGACTCCAGAGCTGGACACAGTACTCCAGGTGGGGTCTCACCAGAGCAGAGTAGAGGGATAGAATCCCCCCATTCTCCCTGCTGGCCACGCTTCTCTTGATGCAGCCCAGGATGCAGTTGGCTTTCTGGGGTGCCAGTGCTCATTGCTGGCTCATGTTGATGTTCTCCACGAAGAGATGCTTTTCCATGACTTATTTATAGTAACCAAGTTCTTTGCCAGCTCTGCCAAGTCACCGTAGCAGGCAATAGCGGGTGATGCCCAGACATCCACTTGAAAATGACTGCATGAGATGCTTCTGTATTGAACAGCAGATTTTAGTAGGAGGGCTTAGCGTAGGCTGTGGATGATGCCAAAACAGTCGTGAAATCATCATATATTGCATGTTAAACTCTCCAAACTTGTAAATTTTTAAAAGGTTTTTCTTCTTCATTTTATAACAGAACTACATAGAGGAAAAAAAAAAATGTACCTACAATAATTTCCTGAGAAGATTGATTTTTCTCTTGTAAACTGTAGATTTCTCTGATCTGTTTACAGTCTATTACTTGGCCAGATTTAGACACCATCATCCAGTTGTTCAGCTTTGGTTCAGTTTTTCCATCTCAGAGAGGGAGAAAAAGACCAGTTCCTGCCATAATCCTAGTCTACATCCTTCTTTGACTCTAAGATTCTCTTAGAAACAGGTTTTCCTCACCTTTTCTTTTTTCTAATGTACTTCTTTTCGCATGAACTCTTTTTTCCTTTTTGTTTCCCTGGACTGGTATCACATGACTGCACTAAATAGATTTTTAAAAAATACATATGTTTCACACAACCAAGTACAGATTTTTTTTATGCAAATTTCTAGACAAACAATTTGTAGTAAACATAACTGAAATGAAAAAAACCCAAACTTTTGGTTTATTTAGTGCAAATAGTTGTTATTCAAAAGCAGTCTATCCTAATAAAAGAGCAAAAATAAAATGTACCAGTAGAAAAATATGATTGCAATTAACCATTGTAAACCACTAAAGCCCAGCTGTCACTTTTTACTGAACTATTAGAGGGGGGTATTTGCAGCACCAAGTAAATAAATCTTTTTTTATTTTTTATTTTTTAGATTTTATGGAACTAAACACCGTGTTCTTCAAAATTATGCAGTTGCTAGAACAATGATTTATAGAAAAGATTAGAGAAAGAATTAAATTTGACACAAGTTTTAATTTAAATTTCAGTACCACGTCTTTACTTCTTGAACTTCTTTCTAATTTTTACCTTTCATTTTCTGCTCTGGTATAAAAACTGCATGCTGAGCTGTCATAATAACTACATTCATTTAAACAGCATAAATGCAATTTGCTTTTAGAACAGAGGGTAATAATGGAACCGGACATGGTGACAATATATTACAAACTATGAAAAATAGCAGAAATTTATAGCCCATTTTCTAAGAAACTCCTTGCTCATTAGTACTTTTGGTTTAGGGTAGATCACATTTCAGTAATCACATGGGAATTTATCTAAAGCTACTGACTGAATACATGACCGTACAAAAGACGGCTTTTAGGGATAAAGTTGAAGGAAGTCCTAGCACCCTGGACTGGAAAAAGTCTAGGTGATCAAAATCAATATGGAAATAAAGTTGAACAAGTTGTGGGGAACTATAAAGGAAACAGAGTGAAACGTTAAAAAAAAAACAAACAAAAACCAACCAAATAAAAAAAAAGTTACGTGTCCAAAAGTTTTATCTTACAGGTAATAAAGAATAACATAGTATTTAAAAGTTTACCAAGAACATGAGGGAGAGTGAGACATAAGTAACCTGGAAAGGAATCGAATGTTAAACAACTTTGTAAACTTTTAGCAAAGAGGCTCTCAATAAAAGGCCAGCAGGTTTGGGTGCGTGCAGGTATCCAAACACCCTCAGGGCTTTTTTAATACATGCAGAACCAAAAGCTTATGTGAAAAACCAGTAAGAGAAATTAAAATGGTGATACACATATCCATAAGGGAGGAAACCACAACATGCTTTTCTGTTTTCTGGTCTCTTAATCCATTGTTCTATTAATGCCATGTGGGTTTTATGCCCAGTAACAGGTGAATTTAGTGGCAGCACTTTTTCCTAAAAGCTACATTTTTTCCTTTAGCAGTCTTAGTGATAGTCCATTCACTGTTATTTTCTGATATTTCTTGAAATGACATTTTCAGGTACTGTCAGGCCAAAGAGACTAATTGACATTATCCAGCTAACGCCTAAATGCTTCTCCTTACCTTTCATCTGGTTGAATTATTTGCATAGACCTTAACACTAGTGTCAGCAAGCAACCTAGTGCAGTACATAAAGCAAAAAAATTCTTTTTCTGTAGCTCGATTTCTGTCAATTTGAGCTCTGCACTTTCAGAAGCATCACAAACCAACAGTGGAAAAAGTGGGCAGTAAGACTTGATTTAGAAGATCTCATTAACCCCAATTCCGCTTAGTATGACTACCAAGGTCTCATAAAATGCTATTTTAGATGTGAACATTTGTTTTAATGTGGAACTTTTCTGAGGAAATGCATTATATTTATTGTATTTTTCTTTATTGGAAGGTATTTCTAAGTTTAAAGTTTTATTTATCAGCCTGCTAATCACTGTACACACAGGTAGGAGCTGACTACCAAGAACAAAAATGCTGAGTGAAAGATCATTCCATTAAAAATGACTTTCAAGACAAATATTCTCCATTTGTTTGGATTTTGCCTAGGGAAAAAAAAAAATTGCACAAGTGATAACTTTGGAATGTTTCTGCTTTTGGATTGGCTGTTTGGCTACTTGATGATGAGAAGGTAAGAAAACCCCAAAAAATTCTTGAAAAATTTAACTAAACGGCCATTCATAGTGCAGAAACAAACCACATGTCTGCCACTGCTAAAAGACTCCTGGAAATGTAGATACACAGAGAAGTTTAGCTATTTTCAGCCACTAACATAAGCAGAATCCTTTGGGCAAGAAGTCCTGTCCTTTCAGTCCCTGTAGTTTTGCACTCTCAATTAAGTATCATCTTTCAGAAAAGAAAGCCCATTTTAGTATTCACCTACCCAGATTTCTTAATGGGAAACCACCATTACATATAATGTTTTAATACGGTATTAAATCTGGCTCTAACATCCGTCTCACCACATTCTTCCGGAGCACGTTATCGTCAGCCCGATAGCAACTAGTTACCCGTTCACCCGCACTAGGATTCAGTGCTTTGCACAGAAGGGATGGATTTCAGTGCTGGGTCAGACGTTGCAGGATTAATTTTAAGTTTGCCCTGAAATCTTGGATTTTGTGTCTGCATAATTAATAAAAAAAAAAAAAAATAAAAATTATAACAGTGAAGAAAATAAGCTCGTTAGATTTATATTACACTTCTTCTCATAGCTTTAGATTCCATGATAAAAAATTAAAGATTACTCTGAAGATGAATGCTGTAATAAGCCTGGGTGATCTGTACGCAATAGGACACAGTGTAACTGTTTTAAACTGAAAGAGGGGAGATTTAGCTGAGATCTCAGGAAGAAATTCTTTGCTGTGAGGGTGGTGAGACACTGGAACAGATTGCCCAGAGAAGCTGTGGCTGCCCCATCCCTGGAAGGGTTCAAGGCCAGGTTGGAGGGGGCTTGGAGCAACCTGGTCTGGTGGGAGGTGTCCCTGTCCAGGGCAGGGGGGTTGGAACTGGATTTCACTGAATTTCACTGAATTTCACTGAATTTTTTTAGAGTTGGAAGGGACCATATAGATCATCTAGTCCAACTCCTCTGCTGAAGCAGGATTGCTTAGAGAATGCTACTCAGGATGGTCTTTAAGGTCCCTTCCAACCCAAACCATTCTGTGATTCTATGATACGCAAGACTATTTTTTCCATGCACTTAATTTTATTAATGCATTATTCCTTGTTTGAGTGACACTGTTTTTTTCCTGATCCTTGTAATCATGATTCAGCTTCTTGGGAACAGAGACTCATTTACTGTGATTCTTTCCTCACAGGAATTTTGAACTGCTTGTGGCTTGCTCGGAATGCGCCAGCAGAGTGGTCAGTGGTTGGAATGGGTATTGTGCAGGCTGTGCATCCTTTATATTGCTACCTACAGCCTGATGGATTGATTTGGAAATGCCACAGGCAGTTTTAAAATCCCTTGCTGGGATTGGCTTTAGGGAAACCTGAGGCTCGCTGAATGAAACTTGTGCCAATGCCTGTCAGTTCTCAAACACCGCCGCTATTCAGTGTTTCTGGTCACAAAGTCAGCAGGCAGTCACACTTCTGCTGCACTGGACCATATGGTATGGAAAACAGCGTCCACTAAAATCCACCTAATTTGTCCATTTTTCTTTTCTACGGGAATCTAAAATCCTTTCCTCTATTCAAAGTGTCACCCCTCCCGTTTCCCGCTCGCCCCAGCATGGATCGGACTCTGAGAACTCATCTGTGAAGTCCCCTGCCAGCTTCAGTTTCAGATTCCTTCAGTGAGCCCCTTTCTGCCAGGATTCCCTTTGAAAACCTTGGTACTGTGCGGAGAAAATACTTTTATTACCCCTATTTACTTTTAATAGTTGATGCTTAAGCATGCTGGAGCGAGTGCAGAGGAGGGCAACGAAGCTGGTGAAGGGCCTGGAAAACAAATCCTATGAAGAGCGGTTGAAGGAGCTGGGACTGTTTAGTTTGAGGAAGAGGAGGCTGAGGGGAGACCTATCACTCTCTACAACTACTTGAAAGGACACTGTAGAGAGGTTGGTGCTGGTCTCTTCGCACAGGTAACTAATGACAGAACGAGGGGGAATGGCTTCAAGCTCCAACAGGGTAGGTTTAGACTGAACATTAGGAAAGAATTTTTCACAGAAAGAGTGGTCGGGCATTGGAACAGGCTGCCCAGGGAGGGGGTTGAGTCACCATCCCTGGATGTGTCTAAGAACCGTTTAGATGTGGTGTTGGGGGATATGGTGTAGGGGAGAACTTTGTAGAGTAGGGTAGATGGTTGGACTCGATGATCCCAAGGGTCTCTTCCAACCTGGATGATTCTATGATTCTATGTCATACCTTGGTATAGTTTTATTACTCTGTGTATGTGTACATATATGCACTTATAATAATGTGCAAGTGCCATTGCTAAACAACGAGAAATGCTAGGAATACAATTAACAACCACAGAATTAAGGATATACTACATCATCCTATATTACCATTTCTATATTAACAGAATTTTTTACTACGCACCCTGTATTAAAGGTCATCTCACACCCAGCAGAAGAAATTCACTCCAAGTTTAGTGGTATCTTTGTTATAGGGAATACCTTTTCACAGCACCTGTGCTCTTGGTTTTTGAGATGAAGCCAGGTTTCTCCAAATGTCTCAGCAGAATTTGGGCTAATGGTTTTGCCTCTAAGCCTTCATCTTCTAAAGACCTTCTTTTCTGAAGGGCTCGCACTGGACTGCAGGCCAACCAGGAGTTCCCAGGCAGAAGCAACTCTCTTTTCTCAGCACGGAAGAAGCCAGCAGGAAAAATAATTTCAGTTCTAGCAAACTACTGGAAAGAGTCCAGTGAAGGGCAACGAGGATGATTCAAGGATTGGAGCATCTCCCTTATGAAGAAAGGCTGAGGGAGCTGGGACTCTTTAGCCTGGAGAAGAGAAGGCTGAGGGGAGACCTTATCAATGCTTATAAGTATCCGAAGGGTGGGTTGAAGGAGGAGGGAGCCAGACTCTTTTCAGTGGTTGCCAGTGAGAGGACGAGGGGCAACGGGCACAAGCTGGAACATAGGAGGTTCCACTCAAATATGAGAAAAAACTTCTTCACGGTGAGGGTGACAGAGCCCTGGAACAGGCTACCCAGGGAGGTTGTGGAGTCCCCTTCTTTGGAGATGTTCAAGACCCGCCTGGATGCAGTCCTGAGTAACATGCTCTGACATGCTCTGGGCAATCCTGCTTCGGCAGGGGAGTTGGACTAGATGATCTTTATGGTCCCTTCCAACTCTAAAAATTCAGTGAAATTCAGTGAAATGTAACCTGTTTTGCACACCCAGATCTTTTTACTGACAGAGGATATATCAGAAAACAAACAAACAAACAAACAAACAAATACTGCTCTTCTTTAGTTACTGCCTTTGTTTTAAGAACAAGGACACTGAGATCAGTTTTATAAACATAACATGCTAAAATATTAGCTTATCTGCTCTATACGTTACAAAGAGTTTCATAAATCTGAACTCCTGGCAGCTTCATTTCACGGTACCGCAACATTTGAGAGCCCAGAGGATGTCGAAGGTAAAGCTTAGTAATTTCAACATGTTCTAAGGTCAAAACACCTACCCGCTCCCAGACGGCAACAGAACAGCAGACAGAATCACCGGGTCTAATATTGTACAAATAGTGCTGAGAGAGAGAAATGGGTTAAACAAAGAGGGAATATGCATCAAACCCTACCATCTTCCTCTCTCACACAAAACGGCTGATACAGCGTTGATGCTATTTCTGGTTTATGTCACAACACGCGCATTTCTCACAGGTAACAAATACAGGCTTCAGTTTAGGCTCCTTCTTTTTTCCATTTTTGAAGTTTCAGCTCAGTCAGAGTGAAAGCAGTTGTTAGACTCTTAATGGTACTTCAGTGTTTGTTGAACTTTGATTGCGCAGCAGTGACACCATATAAACAGAACAAAAGATTCCCGTAATTTCTTTTGTTGGGTGGTTGTTTTTTTCTGATCATCATGCAGTGCCTTACAGAGAAAATCTGTACATAAGCTGACTTCAAGGGAAGGCAGCTGAAATTATCTTGAAAGATACCCAACAGAAAGAAAAGTAGTAGCCTAGGGTTTATTATTTCTCCAGATCCCCTGGTAAATAATAAAACAGACCTTTCCAGGGAATAATTCATCCTACAGGTGTGAATCTGTCCAGGGACTGCACCCCTTTCTCCACAACTGTGGATACAACTCTTTTCCTGAGGATGAAGTTAGGTCAGCCTTTACCGTGGTACCTAGGTAGTTTAGAGATATATGAAAGGATGTAGCACAATGGTGCTCAATGGATTTAAATCCAGCTGGCGGCCGGTCACAAGTGGTGTGCCTCAGGGCTCAGTGTTAGGACCATTTCTGTTTAATGTCTTTATTGATGATCTCGACAAGGACATAGGGTGTATCATCAGCAAGTTCGCAGATGACACCAAGTTAAGCAGGAGTGTTGATTCCCAGGAGGATAGGGAAGCTCTATAGAGAGACTTAGATAGATTGGATCATTGGGCCAAAATCCATGGTATGAGTTTCAACAAGGGCAAGTGCCAGGTTCTGCACTTGGGCCACAACAACCCCGTGCATTGCTACAGGCTTGGGGAAGTGTGGCTGGAAAGCTGCCTGGAAGAAAGAGACCTGGGGGTTCTAATTGACAAGCGGCTGAATATGAGCCGGCAGTGTGCCCAGGTGGCCAAGAAAGCCAACGGCATCCTGGCTTGTATTAGAAATAGCGTGACCAGCAGAAGTAGGGAGGTGATTGTGCCCCTGTACTCAGCACTGGTGAGGCCACACCTGGAGTATTGTGTCCAGTTTTGGGCACCTCAATCCAAGAGAGATATCAAGGTGCTGGAGCGAGTGCAGAGGAGGGCAACGAAGCTGGTGAAGGGCCTGGAGAATAAATCATATGAAGAGCGGTTGAAGGAGCTGGGACTGTTTAGTATGAGGAAGAGGAGGCTGAGGGGAGACCTCATCACTCCCTACAACTACTTGAAAGGACACTGTAGAGAGGCTGGTGCTGGTCTCTTCTCACAGGTAACTAATGACAGAACGAGAGGGAATGGCTTCAAGTTGCAACAGGGTAGGTTTAGACTGAACATTAGGAAAGAATTTTTCACAGAAAGAGTGGTCGGGCATTGGAACAGGCTGCCCAGGGAGGGGGTTGAGTCAACGGCTCTGGATGTGTCTAAGAGCCGTTTAGATGTGGTGTTGGGGGATATGGTGTAGGGGAGAACTTTGTAGTGTAGGGTAGATGGTTGGACTCGATGATCCCAAGGGTCTCTTCCAACCTGGACGATTCTATGATTCTATGATTCTATACGGTTAAAGTACTTAGAAATTAAGACATTGACATACTTAGGTGCATAATGAAGCCACTGTAGCTCAGTAAAAATGTCAAGAGCGAGCAAATCTCACAAAATTATACTGTCCCATAATGACAGTTTGATTACCACAGAGAAACATACCAGGAAATATAAAACAATGCACAATAATCAATACCAAAACTAAAAAATATGTGATTATTCATTATAACAAAGGAAAAAGAATATCTTATGTATCAAATAAGAGAGGGTGTTTGAATATAAAGTAGGGAATCCAAAGTGATTTCAAGATTCCTCTAAAAATCAGAAAAAAATTATTTAATCGAAGCCATGAAATATTATTCTGTACTAATCACCAATAATATAATTCATATAATTTTCTAAGTCTACTTATTATGATTTTATTTAAACCAGGCTAAAAAATGGAAATAACCAGAAAGCTGTCCAGTATTTTGGGTAAAAAAAAAATTATATCTGAATAATCATCTTCTGTGGAATGATTTGTGCAAGCTTTCCCCACATATGATTTTTTCCTCCAAGGATTCATACAGAATATTAGCACCAAAAGTTTCAAAGGTAACAACAATTGGTTAGAAAATTTCTCCAAATAATTCAGAATCAAGACAACCATATATAAGTCTTAAATGAGAACGTTATGTGACTTTTTATCTTCATATTATTTACTTTCTCAGAAACCCAGTGACCGCTCCCAAGGGAATCCTAGGAAATAAAATTAAAACCTGCAAAATATTTTAAGGTTTCTTACATGAAAGTTCCCAAGCACATGCCCAATATGAAAACTAATATTAAAGATTTAAATTCATTAAATTGAAGCGGCCCAAATTTTATTTCTGAAACAGAAATATTAATGTTAGTTATTGCAGCACTTTATTGTGGAAACAGGCTAGAAACAGTAAAAAAAGGAAAAAGGCCAGAAAAATACCTTGCAGAGCATCAAAGCCTATCCCCATTAATGAAGAAGTTATAGAATCTGAAAATATGTTGTTTCTTGTTAGATGTTTATACTCATATTGATATTCCCCTCTCTCTACTGGGGTTAGGTAGAAGACAGGACTACATCTGTTCTTGGGACGGCATTGGTCGCTTTAAAAACTGAATGTCAACCAGATCCTGTTCCCTTTACACAACTCTGAAGACTCTGAGGGTCCTGGTAACTGTGTAAACTCCAATTTGTCAGCACTTGGACACTACCATAATTCTTTACAAGATGTTTTGGTATTGCTCTTTAGTTTTCTTTCTGCTTTCCTCCGGTCCTTCATGATACTAATTTCTATCTAACATTACCACTTTTATTCTTCTTTTTCTTTTTTTTTTTTTTATTAATTTCATTTCCTGACAGGACCATAAAAAACCGTAAAGCAAATTCAGTAAATGAAAAATTAGTCTGTAGGAAAAACAAGTTCTAAATGCAAATGAAGGAAGTAAAAATGTCCTGGTAAGGTTGAATCAGTAACGTAAAACACCACCATTTGTTTGGCACATTAGCTCGTTATTCTGGTTTGCCATCCTTCATCAAAGCTCTACATCTGCTAATAGTCACATCTTTATAAACACATTATCCTTTCTGATCCATAGTGATTTTAGAAGAATCATGTTAAAAGGCATTTTCCCATTAAGTATTTGCATTGATCTTCACCAGGATTTTCATTGGAAAACACCAACCTTGTTTTCAAAGAAAACTTATATTCTACTTATATTCATACAGTGAAAGTAAACAAAATAGCCCCTTTGTATATAATAATTGTTAATAGTGAGTTACAAAGCAGTTATACAAAGCAATACATACTACTTTCAGTACTTTCTGGTAGCAAACATAAAATTTATCCTGTTAGCTTCGAATTTTAGTATATCAACACAGAGTATCTAAATTTTACAAAATTGTAATTAATAGAAACTGTAATGTTCTGATTAGTGTTAATCTGCTCGCATTAGATTGGTCCGTGGAAATGTCCTATCTGGGTACAAATTTGTTTGTGGGAAGCAAGAAATCTGTATGAATTTTGCCCCCTAAATTCATAAGCGTCAGTATTTTCACACGAGATGACTGCGAGCACGTAAAAAGTCAACCCAGGTCCTATGTAGTCAAACAGAGGGAAGCCAAACCAGTAATTCCGGTGATGCTACAGCTCATTAAAGATGCAAATTAAAAATACTAACAACATAGAGATTTGCTTAACCTTTTACCAGTATGCAAATCCCTAATCTGATCCTTATATAAGGTTGGTTGATTTATTATAAAGTTTAATAAAGAAGTCTCTTGAGGCATTAAAACTGAAAGTTCATTGTCAGAGACATTACTTCAGTACCATACTTTAAGATTATTTTCAAACTTGTTTGGGTGAAGTTTATCTATTTCACTTTGGAATAGAGAAACTGGTTCTGGACAATACTGATGGGTGTTCAATTGTAGAATTTAAATTTGAGGGAAAATCTCTTATATACACTTCCACTGGTCAAAACTAGGTTCTCTGGGAGGGACTCTATTGCTAGTTCATCACAATAAGGGCACATGTTGAAGGTCAGCTCAGTTTTTGGATGCATCTGTTTCCTGTTTGTCTTACAAGATTTACAAAAATACCGCATTTCCAAAAGATTTTTTTTTTCCCCAAAAAAGAAATTTCCATAGAAAAATACAGTGTTTCTGAGCCTGGTGGTCCCAAATCATCTAGTATTTGATTCTAGTCAAAAATCATCTAGTATTAGATTTGAATTTCTGGTTTGTTTTCTTCACAGTCCTGTCTGCTGCAGGTGAAAGTGTGAATAAAAGGTTTAGATGATGTGCGTTCTCCCATGCATGTTTTTTCCTCCTTCCAGCTATTAGACAGAAAATGATGTCATACTATCTATGTTTCTCAAGCACTGATTCAAAGAACAACACAAAAGGGGGTATATGATCCAGTTGATCTACTGTGTATTGGCTGAAAGACTTTCCTAATGTAATTAAAGCACAGAAGCTGTTGTTTAGTATTTTGTGTGTAGAAGTTCTTTCAATATTTGTGCATTAGCATAATGGGAAAAGCTGAATGTATGGACGGGAGTAGGAAATATCTTCATACCTGACACCAGCATTCTGTTTCAATCTCTGCTTCAAAAGGTATTAGTGGGAACTGTTGGTCCTAGGTTTTCCTTCCAATTTTTACCACACAATTATCTGAATTAACAGAGAATTGTCCCTGATAGTCTGTACTTTACAAAAGTTGATAAAGCATGTATGATTCTATTTTCCAAATAATTACTGAATTGAAACAAAATGGAATAATTTAAACCTCTATATTCAATTTATCAGGATTTTTTTGCAGATACACTCAGGTATGGGAGCAGCATCATATACACATACACAGAGCCCTCTGCACTTCTCTGGGTTTTTCTTTACAGCTTCCATTGAAATTCCACGTACAGACCACCGTAATTACTCCAACCTTGCTGCAGTTGAAGTAACTCACAGAGTACAGTTTGGAATCACTTTGTCACATGCCAAGCAGCAGGCAGTAAATCTCCGACAACATAAATTAGTCACTTACTGAAAATAAGGAGTAACGATTAATCACCTCAGAGAACACCTGGCAGAATTACCCATCCCTGGGACTACTATTCCTTACCAGCAAACACTGTACAGTAATTCCAGCACGTGCTGCATCATCTCACACAGCTAAAGACATAATTCTTACCAACTGAAAGAATATAAAGTATCCCTAAGGTTCACCTCGATTATATCAGGAAAGACAAAAGCCCCTGCCAATGGACTTCTGTGAAAATAAAAATTTTAATATCCTTCATGATTTATGGTATATGCGAATTACTTGATGAAATAATACTAATTTTTATTTATACGAATGATTTCCTTTTGAACAAATAAAATAACTCACACAGCCATAATTCTCAGTTAATTATTTTTACAGTTTTTTTCCACTAGATATGATATTGTATTTTATGGTCACAATATTCTTTAATTGAATTTCTGATTCCTCATTCATAAAATTTTATGATTTTTTTTTATACCTATGTGTTTGCAGAGTAATTTACAGTACACAATCACGAAATACCCTGCTGTGAAGAATATGACATGTACTGATCCATTTCTGAATGTCATGAAGCTGAACCAATCTCAGCAATAAAAGCTGTTCCATTAGGAAAAGCACAACTTTGTAAGCATCCATCCAGTATAAACAACATTTTTGACCTCTATACTTTGCAGAATAAAGGAAATATACCTATTATTATGTGCATTTTTAACTCTGCTACTCCCGCCAAGAATGAAATTGCATGTCTAGTAGTTGAAGTGAGAGAACAGGAAAGAAAGGATCACTTATTTAAAACAGTGACCAATCGGCAATTCAGCCCACGTCTTGGAATAAACCCAGCCTTTGCATAGCGTGGGGGGACATGGCCAATCCTGTCTTGTTCCCATCATCCCAAATACAATTCCATTCTCCCCAGTTTGTCCTAGAAAACAGTGTTTTCTCCTCCTTGATATTAAGGATTTTTCTTCACATTTCAGTCTGGATTGAGTACAATTTCATCACTTTTTTTTTTTTTTTTTATAGACTCTCCCCACTACATTCACAGATTATCAACAACGTAGTATATACATTCTCTGCCGTTAAAAATAGTTATGACAATTGTGATGGTGGCTGTCGTGGTTTCGGCTGAATTTACCAAAACCAGACTGACAGACGGCCCTTCCCCCTCCCTTCTCCCCCCCCAAAAAGAGGAGAGAGGAGGAGAAAGAGATAAGGAGACTCAGAAGTTTAGAATGAACTAAACTACTTTAATGAAGAATTAATATTAAGATAAAAATAAAGAAGAAAATAATGAAATAGATACAATATCTACAAAACCGTATCAAGCTCCCAGGATGACAGTCACGTCACCGGCAGGCACTGGGGAAGTCCCAGACTGGACTCAGCAACGGATGGGAACTGGATTCCAGCTCTGGAGTCAGGAACACACGGATCGGGATCAAAGGCAGATGAACAGACAGAGTCCTCTCTGGACGTCGGCCATCGCAGGAAGGGGCTGACCCTTTGATCCCTCAGCTTTTATACTGAGCGTGGGGCAGATGGGATGGAATACCCCAGTTGGTCAGGTTTGGGTCACCTCTCCTGTCCACTCCTCCCCACCGATGTGACCCCTTTACATTTTTTCCGTTTCTGACCCTCTAAAGGGGCAAATAACGAAATTGGCTGCCCTTGGTTGTTACAGCAATAAGGATAAGCAAGGGCCTCCCTGCACACCATCCCTTGGCATGGAGCACAAACATTGGGCTGATCATTCTGAGAACGAGCAGTTTTCTCCACAATACGCCGTTAATGTCAGAGAGTTAGAGGAGGCCTGGCTGGGATGTAAAGTTACAGAACAGAAAATTGGTTCAATTTTACTTCAAACTGGGACAGTGGCAAAATAGTTTGTTTTGCCTGTTGTGGGGGGTAGGGGGTGGGCAGGGGGAAATCCTTACGTACCTTACAGCTAGCCTAACATCAAACTCCTCAGCTAATTTAATACCCAAATGCTATCTTCAGTACATATACAAACTTGCTTTTCAAGCAATACCTATATTATGAAATTCCTTTTTCATTTAATAACAACAATTCTATTATTCCATTAATGACTGAATCTCAAATTGGCTCCCACATCAATAAAGATTTAGCATTTCACTGTGGAGGGAAAGCTAAAGCTTCCCAACAGTTCTAATTCTAATGAATCAGGAAAATGTTTCTACTGTTTGCTCATCTCTGCTTGCTTTTTAGAGGCGAGAATATTTTCATTCACCTGGTATACAACCATATTTCAGGCCCCGATTCCTAATTATACAGTCATCAATAATATTTTTTTTTTTTTTCCAGATTTAATGGAAACTGGGAACATTCAGGAAAATGGAAACTTTTTTTAAGAAAATCTCAAGTAATTTCCAATTTTGTAGTTTCTAGTTAATCATCCAATTGGACAAGCCGCTTAGATTCTCTAGATCTTACCTGAACAAAATACAGCAGGCAGAAAACAGGAATCTTTTTCACTTCTATTTATTGTGCTGGAGCCAAAATAACAAATAAAGCTAATAAACTTCAGACTTTGTCTCTCGGATCTGTCATTAAGGATAATGTAGAAAATATTCTCTACTGTGCAGCACAGTAGATGGCAATGGAAATTATTTTATTTGGTCTGCCCAGAAGGAATTTGAAAAAATTACCATAAGATCTTTCAGCAGTAAAATTGCTTGTGAATTTCAATTAATTAGGTTTCTAGGATGTTTAGGATAGAAATTACAAGATGTGTCAAAAGCCTCACCTCATTTTTATGGTCTGTGGCAGCAGAGTACTGGTTCTCTAGGACAGAAATAAAGGTTAGATTTTTCATCCCCTTCTTTACCAGCCTCCTGATCTTAACGGAGCCGAATAAGTATATATGAAATGCAACTACAACCAGACGTTTTTTTCACCAGCACATACTCTTTTACCACCGTTAGCAAAAAATCTTGACCAGGGGTCAACTGTGCGTATTTGCCCAATAATTTGAATTTCTGTGTGCTCTGCTGAGCAGTGTTAGGAAGCAGTTGCTCTGAGACAGGTGCCATCGCCTCGGATGTTAAGCAGTGACCCGTGAATGCTGTCAGCAACTGACTCCTACCAAAGTCTAACCCGAGTAGAACTGGATTATTTAACTGGAACCATTTGCAGAAAGCTGTGAGCAGAGGCAAAATGGCTTGTAAGAATATGAAACATTTTGTTACAGGATGAGTAGCAGATAAGTAAAATGTTAAACACAACCAAACACTTGCACTCATCGGATTACTACAATTCTGGTACATTATATTGACTTAATATCCTTTGATTTATCAAGTACTTTAAATCAGTTGATAATCTCTGAAATACTTATCAAAGATCCTTAGGACTATTTCTTCAATTGTCAATTTTGGAATAAAACGCTTCCTTTTTTTTTTTTTTTTTCTTTTTTCATGTCATAGAATCATAGAATGGTTAGAGTTGGAAGGGACCTTAAAGACCACCTAGTTCCAACTCCCCTGCCCTGGGCAGGGACACCTCCCACCAGACCAGGTTGCTCCAAGCTCCCTCCAACCTGGCCTTCAACCCCTCCAGGGATGGGGCAGCCACAGCTTCTCTGGGCAACCTGTTCCAGTGTCTCACCACCCTCACAGCAAAGAATTTCTTCCTAATATTTCACCTAGATCTCCCCTCTTTCAGTTTAAAACCATTCCCCCTGATCCTATGGCTCCACTCCCTCATAAATGTCCTTTTTAGAAGTCTATTAAATACAAGACTTTGTGAAATAGAGAACAGTAGTGTATCAACAATCCAAAGAGGAAATATTTGCCTATTCCACCACAAGTTTAGAAAAAATAAGAGCGCAGAACTTCTGCCATAGTGTTACTTGCGTTACTTTGTAGTTTATCATCTTGGTTAACTTTTCATCTGTCCAGCAGCTACTTCTGGAAGGGCATCTCCTTTTTACTATTTTTTTTTTAAACTGCGTTAATGTTCAAATACGTGATTGCCTCAGATTTTCCTTATTCCTGTCACTTTATTTCAATGCATAGTCCAATTGTTGATTTGAATAACAGTCCTGCAGAAGAATAACGACTGTACTGCAGAACTTGGGATGTGTGGGCTCATTTTAGGGTGTTCTGAAGAACTAGTACAAGTAAATGTTTTGTGCAAGGACTTGCATTATCCATACCATTTTGAACTCACACCGTTAATTTGTTAATATTGTCCATTTCACTGCTTTGTTTATACCTGAAACGAATCTACACCTCTAGCTTTGACTAAGCTAATGACTACATAATAATGAAATCCCCACAATTTTAGCTTAGTCAGACTTTTCCATCATCTGTCCCACTGAGACCTTAATTTGTTCTGCACTTTTGTGTTCACATCTGCGTTTCCATGACATTTTTTCACACTAGCATAGGATGACTGACTCTTCACAGGACACAAATTAAATACATATGGATGCCTCAAAAAACATTTAACTGATTTAGAATGGAAAGTCTAAATGAAAGTCACCATCTCCTTACACATACTAGAAATAACCACCTATTAAAAATATTGTTTCCTTTACCGAGCAGCTAATAAAAAATAGAAACACAAGAAATAAACAGGGCTTTGTCACTTTTCATTAAGGCAGAAGAGGATGAGTATGGCTGTTGATAGCTCCTTTTTATTTCATGCCCTTGAAAATTCTTTCCCTGCATTTCTCATTTTGCCTGCTGCTGCAAAATATCAAGTGCCACTTTCCATTCCCATGCATTAAATACAAAGACAATTCTTCCGCTCATTTTCAAGGAGGTAAGTCCATAGTACAGAAAAAAAATACATCAAAGCAAGTACCGATAAGGACAAACCTGAACTTTGCGGATTCAGCACAGCAGAATATCCACATGGGATTTGCTCTAAAAACAGAAGCCAACTGAAACCACATCAGAGTGGGTGGAAGACTGGGTGTTGTGGGTCTACAGTTTCTTCTAAGACAGTATAGACACTGTTCAAGTGCATAATTAGTATCTATTTTCAGAATTGCTCTTTTTTCATAGCGATACAAGTGACTGTAAACAATGAGCATATATTTCAGATGCATTTAGAATGGTTAAACCCATTGTGCTTCCGCTTATACAAATGCTGAGGTAGAAACTCAGTTATCAGGTCACCAGAAGAAAGTTAAGGAAGTTTGAGAACCATGTTCTGTAAGAATAGTTATTACCAAAGAAAAGTTCTGTGCAATGTACTACATATCCCCCATCGGCAGTCAGGATTGTAGGAAGTTAAAATATTCAGCACTGCAGATTTAAGGTTGCGCTTCGTCAGTGGATGGAACAGCTTTACACGTCATTGCAATTACTATAGTGAAAAGGTTTTCCGTTGTAATTTAGTATAAATTACCTGGACCACTGTGTTAACGTGTTACTTGTTTTCCAGCTCTTCGGAGATAACCTGGTAGACAGAACTAGTAAGTAAATATTTGCTAAGCAGTACTTTTTCATTACTGAAATTTATAATTATAGTTCTTTCCCTCCGCAATAATTGAATATATCTAATTGCTCTTCCTTTTAACTTTAATGCTAGGTTTCAAAATGGTGAATGGACAGGAAAGCACCATTAGAGACATTATTCTAGGGTTGCTTTCCCTCCTGTACAATGACTTGAACTCAAGCAATAAAGTTAAATGGAAAAGGCACTATACTAGATTTTCAATTACAGCAGAGGCAGGGAGCCACAATTATCCCTTTCATTACTGAAATACTTCTCATAGCCACACAGGCAGAGTCCCTGCTGCTGCTACTTCTGCTATTCCTGTTGCTGTTACTGCTGCTCTTAAATTGAAGTGCCCTTGAAAACAGATGAGGTCACAGGTCACCAAACAGAATTTAAAATTCTGAAAAACGTATATTTAAAGGAAAATGAAAAAAAAAAGAAAAAAAAGAAAAAAAAAGAGCAGGAACACAGAGACATTCAGACCCTCTTTTTCCTTCCTCTGCTGCAAAGATATGATGTTTCTCCAGACCTGTAATAAATTATAATAGTAGTAACTGTGCCACCAGGTTGTCAATGGGCATGAAATATGAGCTTAAGCCCTGTCTGTCTTTTAAAAGCACTTATATCCAGAGATATTTTGTAGCAAGAATCCACTGACTGAACAATCGGGTGCATTCCATCTCTGGTGTACCCATCTTTTACTGTGTTAGCAAGACAAAAAAAAAAAAAAATCCTTTATTATTGTTTTAGACATCTTTTCATGAAGGATATCATATCTCAGGAGCAGTTCTTTATTTCCCCTGTCTACTTCACTTCACTTGGGATGTGAATACCCTTTCTACCAAGCACATAAAACTAACCAACCGCTTCAAGGGTGGATCTGCAAATCACAAATATTTACATAGCCTTGAAAGTGGTTTACCTCAGCCTTTTGTGAGGTGGACCAGCAGTTCAGACCTTGCTTATAAGCTTCCTGTGGGATTCAAAATTCGCTCCTCTGCAAGAACTAAGGCTAAAAAAAAGGAAGAAAGGGCCCTATGTCATCTTTTTACAGTACAAAAGAAAATCATGACCTATTTTATTAATACTGATGGACATGAAAAGAATAATATTAAAACAGTAAGTGTCAAGATTCTGTTTCAGACTGAGCAAAATGTGTCAGGAAGCATATGAAGTCTATGTAAAAGCCAAGAGGACAGGCTGAGAGAGTTGGGGTTCTTCAGCCTGGAGAAGAGAAGGCTCTGGGGAGACCTTATAGCAGCCTTCCAGTACCTGAAGGCAGCTACAGGAGAGATGGGGAGGGATTCTTGATCAGGGAGGGGAGCAACGGAATGAGGGGTAACTGTTTTAAACTGAAAGAGGGAAGATTTAGATTAGATCTCAGGAAGAAATTCTTTGTTGTGAGGGTGGTGAGACACTGGAACAGGTTGCCCAGAGAAGCTGTGGATGCCCCATCCCTGGAGGGGTTCAAGGCCAGGCTGGATGGGGCTTTGGGCAACCTGGTCTGGTGGGAGGTGTCCCTGCCCAGGGCAGGGGGGTTGGAACTCGATGATCTTTAAGGTGCCTTCCAAACTGAATCATTCTATGATTCTATGAAAAACTGTCTAAGCACAGTAGACAATAGATTACCTAAGACAAAAGATGTGCCTCAGAATTAAAATAGCTAAAGTACATTCAGCAAACTGGACACAATGGTCCCTGCCACATTACAAGACCAAACATCCTCTTCACTTAACGAGAGTCTTAACACTCACCTGTTACCATACAGGCTGAAGGTATGTTGCAAGGAACCCATTGCATACTGGTATATCATGAGAATTGCAGTCACGCAGAAGCCCTGCTGAAAATTTCAGTCATGAAGGAAGAGCTGGCCAGTCCTTAAAATTTTCTGCTGAATAATGAAGTCCAGAGAAGATATGCATTCAGGAAACATACTTTTTCAAAATACTTTAAAAATCTCATACTTTTACAAGGAAAAAAAAAAGCAGAGCCTTGTGAAATACCTCAGAAAACTCTTTTCTTCCTTCTTCCAGTCTTGGACCACAGAAAGTCAAAGACTCTGGAAAAAGGGGGTTTGTGTGGTTTTCCTTGATGTTTTTTTTCTCTTCTTTGACAAAATTAAAACACATAGTTATGAGTGAAATAATTTGCTTCTTCAGACTCACACTAACTGCAGAAATATAGTCACACGTGGTTATGAGAACATTTTATTCATGCTAGAAATTATTTGCCATCTAACTAAAATTATCAGACACACTTTTTTTGAGGGGGGCTAAAATGTCAATGACTTTCTAATGACATTTCCATAACAGCAACTATTACTTTGAGTAGTATATAAGCCTTTTCTGACTCTTATCAGTTGAAGATATTGGAGCTTCAGAGACGCTCGTCTCAGTCCCTGAGGAGAATAGTCTTTCTTAACTCTAAAACCCTTCCCTGATATCCTGGCAATTTACGCTCTCGATGAACTATTACTCTGCAGTGGAGGGCAAGATACACTTTCTGTCGCTGTGTGATAGAGTCTGATCCCAAAATTTTCTGTGGCAAAATAACTGGCAGTTATCACAGACGCAGAACGAGGGAGTGTTCAGATCGATCACAAAGTCGGCAGCTTTGCTTCTTGTGCAAGTAATCATACCTTGCCTGCCCATGGAAAAGAATTCCTGTGCGCAATTGAAATAACTACATAATCATACTTTGGACAGGTTCCATGGCAAATTAAAAACTTGATTTCTCTTCTATTATGTTCTTTCCCTCAAATCCCATTCAGTGCTGTCAAATTTCAGCTTTAAGTACAGTGACTATTAAATATCATTTGTTCTTCTTCCCTTTTTATTTTCCTCTCTTTCTTCTCTCTTGAGAGAAGGAGAAACATTAGTACCTTTCTCTGGAAAGATTTAATTTTGTGTTGGTTTTTGTAGTTGCATAGGAAATCATAGAATGTTTCAGTTTGGAAGTCACCTTAAAGATCATCGAGTTCCAACCCCCCTGCCATGGGCAGGGACACCTCCCACCAGACCAGGTTGCCCAAAGCCCCATCCAGCCTGGCCTTGAACCCCTCCAGGGATGGGGCAGCCACAGCTTCCCTGGGCAACCTGGGCCAGGCTCTCACCACCCTCACAGCAAAGAATTTCTTCCTGAGATCTCAATCTCCCCTCTTTCAGTTTAAAACCATTACCCCTCATTCTATTGCTCCCCTCCCTGATCAAGAGTCCTGTAGCCCCCTGTAGGGACTGGAAGGCTGCTCTTTCTATCAAAAACGCCATCCTGGAAATAAAATAAGCACAAAGAGGGCAACTAACAAGATGAAGGGTGTCTCACCTCCTTAAACAGAGAAATTAAAACAACTGTGGACCCTTCGGTTTGCGGAGAAGAAGATTGAGGCAAGATCATGGTTTCAAATTCGTCAATGGAATAAGGTAACATGGAACTGTTAGTCACCTAATTCTCTGACCCTAGAATTAGGGAACTCCCATTTAGTCAACCACAAGATCAATTTAAAACAGATGAAAGAATACATTTCTTTACACAGTGGGCAGAAATTTTCTGGAAACCCTTTCTGCAGGAGATTGTGGAGGGAGATGGTATCAGCTGCTTCAAAAAGGGATTAGGCAAATTCATAAATGATAGGCTTGTAAACTAGACGCTGAGGTGAACAGTCAGGATCATAAATCCTGTGACTGTGGAGAAGTGAAAAATGAATATCAGATATTGGCCAGATTTGTGTGCCTTCCCTAAACATTATCTCTTACTGTCATTGAACTTGGTGGACCATTTGATCTGATCCAGAAGAGTATTTCTCCTGTTCTTACACTATTTTAACATGCTAAGCATAGGGCTTATTCTTAGTAATGCCAAAGGGATCCACTTCAGCATCTGCTTAAATACTTTTCTGACATTTATCCCCCAAACAAGCATCACCACTAAAATTAAGGACAGTAACAATCAGCTGGGAATCAGAAATGTTTTTAACTCAAACACTGATTTGCTAAGTGAACGCGTGATGAATATATAGAGATAAATATTCCAGTACAGGCACTTGGTATTCAAGTCTTCCTGTGAACAATCCAGGAAAAAGACGTTAAGAAAAGTAAGAATATGGTTGTATCTTGTGCATTACTGAAACACTCACTTCTGCAATTTATGCTGCTTAGTAGATTTTACACATTTAAGAGTTGAAATAACATCCATGTACACATTTCTTCAGAGAGTATACAGTAAGGGACGATCCATAGATCGAAAGACACAGAAAGAATTAATGCGGGCATAATAAAAAATTTTCCTTCATTTAAAAGCCAACAAAGAAGAAATGAAAAAACCCAAATATACTAGACTACAGATTAGAAAATACTGAAAATTGCTACACACGGCAGGATGTTCCTTGTTCCTCACTCTATACATTTGTTTAGTAGATTTACTACTTATGTTAAATATTAAATACAAATGTAAATTGAGAATAGGAACACCATCTTATTGTTGCTTTCATGAACACTAATCAAGATAAAACAATATAAAAGAAAATAACCACCTAATAATCCTTTTCCAAATAAAACCCTTCTCCTTCCCCACATCTAGTCTCCCGTTCTTTGGAAGAATTTTGCAGAGAATATGTCTCCTCCTCTGAATGTTTGCAGCAGAGTCCTTCTCCCTGCTCTGTGTTTTCAGAGGCATCACTCTCTTTAGCACCCCTGCCTTTGCTTTCCATCTCTCTAATTACTTGCTCTCTCCTTCTTTGCCTTTCTTCCAAGATTCTTAGCTTATCCCAAGTTTTCCCACCTCCATAGCTGTTCCCTACCATGTCGAGTCACTGCAGAGCTAGAGAAAGATGCAAATGAGCCTTTGCTCCAGCTGCCTCTTATCAGCTCAGCCAAAGTAAGGCTGGATGCCAGGAAAACAAGAAACAGGAGGCAGGCGGGATAAAAGACTGGCAGTATGGGCAGAATACTGAATATTTGCAGCCAAGAATGAAAAGAGTAACTACTATTGCCTACACTACCTTCATTTTTCTTATCCTGTTTTCTCATAGCAACTTGTATTTTTTTTTAATTCCCATCCAATGAAAGGTGATAAGCCAAGAACTGATGTTGCTCTGTAAGACTGCAGGATCCAAGGGGTTCTTTGCTTTCTTTTCTTGTTCTTTCTTTCTACTACTCCTATGTCAGGAATGAAAATATTAGAATTTGTCATGAAAGGCAAAAAGAAACCTTGTTATATTACTCAGGAGCAAGACCAACAGACCACAGCTTAAGGACAAGGCTGGATGGGCTTTGAGCAACTTGATCTAGTGGGAGGCGTCCCTGCCCATGGCAGGGGGGTTAGAACTCAATGACCTTTAAGGTTCCTTCCAACCTGAACCATTCTATGATCCTATGACAGTAGTTCAAGAGCCTTTGTCTCAAAGCAATGATCCAGACATTCTTGCACCTTTTTGCTGCTTCTTCAGTGTTGTGGTGTAAAAATTGAAACAATTGTGGACAGAATCTGCTCTTAATTTTGTACAAACTGAACTCAGGTTGAATTAAAACTTGAATGATGCTCAGTTTCTCTATCTCCTAACCTCGGATGTCTGTAATTCAGGGGAAAAGAGCTCCTACAAGCTTAGGTTCTTCCTTCTGTTCATAAGAGCAATGATCCGTAACATACGATTACATTGCAAGGATCCATTCTTGGAGTTAACAATTCCATTTCATCAGAAATTTTATTGTATGATTTTTCTCTAAGTCTCTTCTCTTCCCCTGAATGGAACCCCTAACGCTGACAGCCCTTCACGTCACTTGTGCAATTCAGCTCTTCACATGAAACTCAAGAGAAAATACAAGACTTCAGCGCAGTCTGGTATCTATATACACCAGGCTTTTACCTACACCTGCTATAGATGATACATGGAATATGCATTTACGTAAATAGGAGCAGAAGCTATTAAAAGTGGTTTTGTATACGTGTGAGAACATATTTCTAAGCATAACTCAACTGTTATTTAATTATCTTTTTTTTTATATATTTTTTTTTTACAAAACAGAATTTAAATAAACAAATATATATCAATAAATTTTGTTGAGAAGTATACTAGACAACAATACATGTGGATTGACCTGGACAGGCTGGAGAGCTTGGCAGAGAGAAACCTTATGAAATTCAATAAGGGCAAGTGTAGGGTGCTGCACCTGGGGAGGAATAACCCCCTGCACCAGGACAGGCTGGGGGCTGACCTGCTGGAGAGCAGCTCTGAGGAGAAAGACCTGGCGGACAACAGGATGACCATGAGGCAGCAATGTGCCCTTGTGGCCAAGAAGGCCAATGGCATCCTGGGGGGCATCAGGAAGAGCATGGCCAGCAGGTGGAGGGAGGACATCCTCCCCCTCTGCTCTGCCTTGGTGAGGCTGCATCTGGAGCACTGGGTCCAGTTCTGCACACACCCCCCCCTCCCCCGGTTCAAGAAGGACAGGGAACTGCTGGAGAGGGGACAGCAAAGGGCTATGAAGTTGATGAGGGGACTAGAACATCTCTCTGATGAGGAGAGGCTGAGGCACTTGGGTCTTTTTAGTCTGGAGAAGAGAAGACTGAGGAGGGATCTGATCAGCGCCTATAAATACTTCAAGGGAGGGTGTCAGCAGGATGGGGCCAGTCTTTTTTCAGTGGTGCCCAGTGACAGGACAAGAGGGAACAGGCACAAACTTGAACATGGGAAGTTCCATCTCAACATGAGGAGGAACTTCTTTGAGGGTGGCAGAGCCCTGGAAGAGGCTGCCCAGAGAGGTGGTGGAGTCTCCTTCTCTGGAGACATTCAAAACCCACCTGGACACGTTCCTGTGGGACCTGCTGTGGGTGACCCTGCTCTGGCAGGGGGTTGGAGGAGATGATCTCCAGAGGTCCCTTCCACATCATTCCATATCATTCTGTGGTTCTGTGAGTCTGTGCTCGATCATGCGCAATGAAACACAAGCCAAATCAATACAGAAAGCAACACGAGGTGTTTCTAACCAGCTTCCTGTCAATAGAGTTCAGGTTCTTGTGTCCATCCTCGACTGTCAGAATAGCAGGATTGCCCTGTCTCACACACACAGAGACTTTCTTCGTGGCTGGCTGTGGCATGCTCTGAAGAAAATATAAGGCAAGCACACATGACCAGGTGTAGACAACAGGAAAGAGTCATGGGGTCACAATGATAACAATTATGCCTCGATGAATCCTTGTTAATTTAAAGTGCACGGCCTCCTAGTCAGCTGCATTTCAGAAGAAAACTGAAAACATCTTGGATGTTTCCGAAGGCAGACAAAAGACTGAGTTCAGTTCTGTCTGGCTCATGTGCAGAAATTCACAGTGGTGCTGTGTGTGTGTGTATGTGTGTGTGTGTGTGTAAATGCTCTGCCTGGAAAACGGCAGACCATGCAGACCTGTATCTGTCATTAAAATTATCCAACAGATCATTCGTTAGATGTGAAGTGCGCCCACCCACTTCTGAATATCAACAGCACGTTTGATCAAAAAATGGAGATGTAGCAGCTGCTTTTGTGTCAGTGTTTCCTTTGCCATGCAGAGATTACGGTAAAGAACTCTATAAAGACAAGTAAATTTATCCTTTGCAGGGGTTCACTGTCAGCAATTTAATTTAAAATATAGCACCTAGAAATCTACCAAACTGGAAAAAAATGATTGATGCTATATAACTTGTAAAACTATTTTTGGAAGAGTAGTTTTCATTCTCTTCCAAAATAATTAACATATTTTATATGCCCTCACATAGTTGTTTATTAAATTAAAAACACAGTGTGTGTGAAAATTTAATCGAGTGCCTAAAATTTTTTCCCTACTTGGTAATGAGTCCTCATCAGGATCTAATAGAGCACAACTTTCATCTCTCCCAGGAGAGTCCCCAGTCTTTGTACTTGCAGTTATCCGTCTACTGAACTTCTCCAGTACGGAAGTGTGGGGGATGTGGCTTTTAGAAATAAAAGGATTTGTGCCGTATGTGACACGCGGAGTTAATATGTCACCTTCATAAGATGTAGTCAAAAGCTTCAAGAAGAGTAAACTTTGGGCAAAAGAACACGTGTGTGTGTCCTGCTTCCCGGGACACACAATCTTCATAAATCCTCCAGCTCTACTTTCTGAGAATAAAACGCTAAAGAGTGAGATTTTGTGATACATCGCAGAATTCTTACACTGATGGCTTCCAATTATTTCTAAGGCTTTCCAATCATGAAATATTATAGATAGGGAAGCTTGATCTAATTTAACATATAGTCCATTTTGGTGGACAGTTGCTCTATTTGGAAATTCAACAGGACTTTTGAATTTAAGAGGGCCCTCGTATCCTCAGCATCAATCCTGATATTATCTTTTTGTTCCTGGCACACACCTCGCACCCAGCTTGGGAACCTGCCTGCATCATTTGTCAGCAGGTCCTGTAGTGGGAAAATACTCCCTGGAGAAGATGACTGGGCTTTCTGGAGTCTTCAAACCTCTACGTCCCTCTTATCTAGTGTAAGTATAGGAATAGGACAAGGGTTTCACATGTAACCCTTAGCTTCACAGTCAGCTTAAAAGTATCACTGGAGTGTAACCTGCCCGTCTACAGGCAGCCGACAACAACCACTCTAACATGGGAGATTCCTCTGATGCCGCAGTGAAGTGCTGGGAACAGGCTCCAGCGTTACAGTGACAGAAGTGAGCTTTTAGAGGACCTTCTGGTTGCTACTCTACAAGATGAAACTCTGATATTTGCACTCGCATCATTTAAGCAATATATTTGACTTAGTATTCATTCATACAGCACTTTTTGTAATTGCACCTTAATAATTTGTTTTCTTAAATACTAATTCTACAAATTGTCTATCTTCCTAAACTAAAACACAAAAGCCAACACACTGAAACACCTTTAGATCCTGCAATCTCCATTAGAGAACTGATGTATCGGGAATGACTAATTTCTCAGAGCTTATAGTTGCACTCGCCTCATCTAGCTATCCCCATCACGCTTCCTCTACGTTACCTTCTTTCATAGTTTTGGAATAAAATATGCTATAACATTACCATAAACATTGCCTTGCCAATCGCTATTGTCTGTTTAGAATCATAGAATGGTTTGGGTTGGAAGGGACCTTAAAGCCCATCCAGTGCCACCCCCTGCCCTGGGCAGGGACACCTCCCACCACACCAGGTTGCTCCAAGCCCCCTCCAACCTGGCCTTGAACCCCTCCAGGAATGGGGCAGCCACAGCTTCTCTGGGCAACCTGGGCCAGGCTCTCACCACCCTCACAGCAAAGTAAATTTCTCAGGCTCTTTCTCAATATTATATGACATTTTAAATAAACAAAAATCTATTGGTGTCTTTAATGACCTTGCTATTGACTCTCATGATTAAAAAAAAAAAAAAAAAAAAAAAAAAACAAAACGAAAACCAACAAAAAACTGAAGTATAAAGGAAAAACAAAACAAAACTCATTATAGCTGAATCCCAAAGATCCATCTGCAGACTCTCTGCAAGACAGGTTCTCCATGGCTATCAATTATCAATCCTTTCTTTTATTTGATGTCCAAGTTGACTAGAAGAGGTTCACAGATGCAACTGTTTGTGATACCAGTAACACAGCAGTGACACCCAGTACCTGTTTCTTCTGTTACTCACAACATTGCTTCTTAATGCTTAAAGCTTGAAAGAAATCTGAATTCAATTCAAAGGTATATGTATTTTACTAAAATTAACAATAACTAGTAATTAGTTAAGAGGAAAAAAAAAATTATAAAGATAAGATTTACAAAGTCAATTCTTTGTTTAGAGAGATAATACTCAAATAGATTAACTTCTGCCACTAATTATCCCAATAATCATGCTGATCAAAAATCTAGAATAAAAACAACCAGCTAGAAAGGCAGGCCTCTATACAAAACTCTTGCTTTTCTTGAGTTTGCCTTTCATTCTTAAAGTGTGTCCTGATTTGCACTAGACATTCTTGCCTGTGAATTCTGCAAATGACCTGGGGCAAAGAGAAAGCTGGCCCCTACAGCTTGGAGAGGGCGCGTGACGACACCGCCATTTCTAAATTTGAATCCTAAACGAGATACCTGAAAAGTACATTGTAATTTGGGGATATTTTAAACACTGATCTACTCTTCACACGCTTCAGAAGGAGAAAAAAAGTCAACCCTATAACGTTTCTATGTCAGATGTACAAAAAAGCCATGTTTTATTTTAGCTCAGATTAAAGCACGTCAGCAGCAGCCTCTCTCATGAGACCGCTCTTGTGAAATGGGGGAGGAAGGCAAGCTTTGCTGTCAGGTTTTTTTGCAAACTAATGCAGATACACCAATACAATCGGAAATTATTTTAACAATATATTAAACCTGAACCACTTGTCCCTCCTGGAGGCGTTTTTTTCTTAAGCTAGTAATTACTGTAGTGATACGATGTTAGCATTCTTAGAACTGGCAAGGAAACAATGGTGTTTCCTAAAACACACCTGTTTCTGAAAGCTGAATATTTTATTAATTAATGGGAAAATTAATTTTAATTAATGGGAAAAAAAATATGAAAAAAAATAATACTGTAGTCTTTGTAAACTATGTAGTGTTAGAAGTAAATAGAGGTTTGGATAGTCAATAGCCCTACAGTCAGAGATCTCCCTCCAGATAAAACATTTGCTGATTTATGTCTCTGCTGTTCGTAATTCAGAAGAGAAACAAGGACGTGGGTTTCCTGCCTCAATGCCTTCACCATTTTGTATCATCTGTGATGGTTTTGTTTACCCTGTTTGAAAAAGAAGCAATTCCACCCTGACATGGGTATTCTTCTGATTACATTTTGCTCTAAGATGGACATTTTAAGGTAAAATATTTAAATGGAAATGTGTCGGCTGGTGTGAACAATGCCTAGAGGGGCGATAACTGGTTTTAAGTTCCATTTTGTGAAAAAAATATGGTTTAGATACGGTATCTTATTAAGATGCCAAATGAACAAGGGATACAGCTGCATTTCACTAACAATTCTGTAATTCTAACATTGTAGTAAGACACTGTGGGAGGCTGTAGCCTGTGTCTTTCCTTTCTCCGTTACTGTAGATTGCTGTTTCAGCACGTAGTTGAAACGATCTGCAACTTCTGCCTCCACAAGTTTACAGTTTTGTGGTAGTTTTGGTGCGTTGCAGGTCCATTCCTTTTATTTTCTGGTTTCTCGTGGTAATTTACAAATGAATCATTGTCGTGGTTTTGGCCAAATTTACCAAAACCGGACCAACAGATGGCCCTTGCCCTCCCTTCTTCCCCCCCAAAAAGAGGAGAGAGGAGGAGAAAGAGATAAGGAAGTTCAGAATGAACTAAACTACTTTAATGAAGAATTAATATTAAAATAAAAATAAAGAAGAAAATAATGAAATAGATACAATATCTACAAAACCTTATCAAGCTCCCAGGATGACAGTCACGTCACCGGCAGGCACTGGGGAAGTCCCAGACTGGACTCAGCAATGGATGGGAACTGGATTCCAGCTCTGGAGTCAGGAACACACGGATCGGGATCAAAGGCAGATGAACAGACAGAGTCCTCTCTGGACGTCGGCCATCGCAGGAAGGGGCTGACCCTTTGATCCCTCAGCTTTTATACTGAGCGTGGGGCAGATGGGATGGAATACCCCAGTTGGTCAGTTTTGGGTCACCTCTCCTGTCCCCTCCTCCCCACCGATGTGACCCCTCTACCTTTTTTCCGTTTCCGACCCTCTAAGGGGGCAAATAACGAAATGGGCTGCCCTTGGTTGTTATAGCAATAAGGATAAGCAAGGGCCTCCCTGCACACCATCCCTTGGCACGGAGCACAAACATTGGGCTGATCATTCTGAGAACGAGCAGTTTTCTCCACAATACGCTGTTAATTTCAGAGAGTTAGAGGAGGCCTGGCTGGGATGTAAAGTTACAGAACAGAAAATTGGTTCAGCTTTACTTCAAACCGGGACAATCATGAAGACCATTGTCGATTTCTGGCTTTTATGCACAAGCTTGTAACCATCAGATATAACTTGAAAAATGAGGAAAATACATCACAAACCACGTTCTCAATTTTTTTTAGGTTATTTTGACAACTGAAGTTCAATTTCAATAATTTGCGGAGCCCCATAACGTGCTCTACTCTGTCTGAACACGGTGAGATGTCACTCCGTCCTTCACTCTGCAAGGAAGTGAGAAAGCAAAAGGCTGTTTGGCACAAAGTTAATTGATGTTCATTTGGTCCAACGGTTACAGCAGCAGGACTGGGCAGCACCAGAAAAACGTGGCTCTCACTTGCTCATCTACTCAGGAAACAGAAATAATACAATGTGACATCTCTTCAGTCACTGAGCTTGAAAGGTGACTGCTGAATATCAACCACGCTGCTAACTACTGACAATCCATTCTGAAAATAATAAAAGTTTAAAAGATTCAATACAATTTTCTGATAACACGTTCAAGTAAATCTCTGCCTACTCATTCCACTAACAATGGAAGGAGATTAAAGGTCTCATTCTCTAACTTCAACAGCTCCTGTCTGCTCCTTAGGTCTCTCCGGTCCTGCTGAGATCAAGCTCGTTTCAGAGTCTTGTAACGTACTTAAGTAACTGTATGGACAAAAAGCTCTCATACTGCTGGCCCAAAATGCCCAAGGAATCAACTTAGTTTCTATAAAACTTCTACATCTGAAAAAAAAAAAGTGTTGCCAAAAAATTTCTAACTGCAGTGTCTCAATTTTCTCTCTCCAACTCAGAAGTTTTAGTGGTTTTCTTAAAATAATAAAAAAGTCAGCAATCCATAAAAGTCTTTTTTTCCTTAAGCTATATTTTCTGATCCTAATCAAGCTGAGTCCTCAAAGCATTTTCTTACTTGATCTCTTAAAATAGTTTCTAAGCCTTTAACCAAAACTGATGTTCAACATAACATACAGAAACAGCCTACTGCTCACATAAGTCTTATCTTCAGTTAATTCTTTACATTTTGAATCTTCAGGACTTGTTCCTATCAGCGCATACCTGCAAAAATTCCTTTTAAAATTTTTCCAATACATCTTTTCACGAGTATTTCTGTTAAAAAAAAATAGTTTTGAGAAATACAAAATTTTATTAGAGATTCACAGTCAATTAGCAATTTTCGTAGTGTATAAAAAAATAACACAAGAGATTTTTATACGCCGGGTAACTACCCTCACCCATTCAATACTTTAGAGTGTATTCTCTGCCGCCTTCTTTTTCTATTTTTTTTCCCTCATCTTCATGACACAACATCAGTATTTTACAGATACAGAAAAAGAAAAATGTCAAAATCTTGCAAATTTTACTGGCAAAAGAAAATCATTCCCTGCCAACTCAAGCTCAAACACTTTAGCTGTTAATATTTTCTTCTTTATTACAACGATACATCCAATACAGCTTTGAAAGAGTCATTTGGATCCAGAACAAAAACAAGCTACAAGAAGTTAAATAGGTTCAAATAAACATTCACGCTTTGCACGCTTATCTAAATCAAACTCCAAAGCCTTTCAAGTTTGCTCAACACAGACTTCAGTCCAGCTTGTAAACCGTTTCCTTAATAGGTCTTTAAGAATGCTTCAGATCATTTTGGTCATTCAAGACATTCTGTGCAGTGGAATAAAATAAAAACAACAGAAAATATGGGACTGACACACACAGAAGTCTATTTATGTATTCAGTAATTCTTATTCCAGTCAGTCGTTCTCACAGTAACTCAGATCTGTCAAAATCTATACTTTTTGGCATCATCTATCAACTTATATATTTCCATTTGATTTCTAATCTTATATACATTTATGTACTTCTCCAGTCTTCCATAAACTGACTTCAGAGTAATAGCTGTCTTTATACAACAGGCCATCTCCTGATTTTTTACTAAGCTAAAAAGTCACTTTTTCATCTGTGTTCACTGTCAGTTACCTTTATTTCAGCTGTTTATATTTTAGGATTTTGGAGAGTGAGGGTTAGAGCAACTCATGCTGCTTTTCCTCAGTTCTCTTGCTTGGATATGGACACCCATTGAAAGCAAGTGAAGTATTTTTTTCCATTATCATAAGTTTCATTGAATAATATTGGCGCATCTCCTCAGTCTATTTAATGAACCTACAAAACGAGTCCACAACTGATTTTGTGGAGGGAAGCAAAGAAATCTGGAGCAAAAGTTAAACATCGTTTGCTACATTTGAAATTTTATTTCTTTTCGAGGTTTAGTTGGGGACTTTCCAGCATCTCACAAGATACTATCAGGAAAGTGGAACAAGGTTTTTCACAATGGATCATGACAGTCGGAAAAGGGCATAAAAAGAAACACGAGAGGTGCTGACTAGATATAAGAAAAATAGATTTGTCATGAGGAGAGTCACTATAGGAATGGATCAAGCAACTGAGGGGTTGCACAATTTCCATCCTTGAAAGTTTTTTAAGACCCAACTGGATAAAACTTTTAGCAATGCGAAAATATGTGACAACATGACACAGATTCCTAAATACCACATATTCCTAACCATAGCAATCTGAATCAAGAATGAAATAAAACCCTGGCTAATGTGACACGTAGTCTTGATCTGTCTGCCATAGTCTTGATCTACTTTGATTAATTCTCAGGACATTCTAAAGGCTTCCCAGAAGTTCCAAAACTTCTGCTTTCGTCACAAGTGAATGTCCCAAGCTCGAAATAAACTTAGACTAAAGCCCTCAATGAAAGTTTTACTCAAGAAAGCCTTGAGAATCACAGAATCACAGAATGGTTAGAGTTGGAAGGGACCTTAAGGATCACCGAGTTCCAACCCCCCTGCCATGGGCAGGGACACCTCCCACCAGACCAGGTTGCTCCAAGCCCCATCCAGCCTGGCCTTGAACACTTCCAGGGATGGGGCAGCCACAGCTTCTCTGGGCAACCTGTTCCATTGCCTCACCACCCTCACAGGAAAGAATTTCTTCCTAATATCTAATCTAAATCTCCCCTCTTCCAGTTTAAAACCATTACCCCATAAACAAACAAAACCAAACCCCACCCTTTCAACTAGGGCCTGGGACACAGGTTTTTGTGGCAAACCTTAGTGCATATACTTCCACTGGTTTTCTTCTGATTTAGTTATTATTTAATTAGTCCTTACAAAATTCATTAATCACAGGCATAAAGGATGCATGACCATAGACGTTTATGGCATCTTCTTCATATTCTTATGAAAATTTGAACAAGTTTAAGAATTGTAGGAAAAAGTATAAAACTAAATCAAATTTTACCTCTGCACTACAGAGGAGCAGATCTGCTTCAACACCCGCTGCCAGAACCTTGTCACACAAACCCAATACACCGTAAAGGTTGTGGAGTCTCCATCCTTGCGATATATAAAAGCTCTCTGAACACAGTCCTGGGCAACTGGCTCTGGGTGGCTCTGTCTGAGCGGGGGGGCTGGACAAGATGAACTGCACGATCCCCATGAACAAGGTGAACTCCAGAGATGCCTTTTTGTGACTCTGGGCTTCAGTAGTTACAAATGTTGCCCAGCAAATAAAATAATACAGAGAGAGAGCGCAAAAGATAGAGACTCTTCCATGTGGGTGCAAGCATCTTGTTCTTGTTTTTCCCCATTTTCCTGCTTACTACTTTACGCAGCTTTTGTTAATCAGGGAATTGCTTTTGTCAATCCCATCCTTAAAAGCCCTGTGTGTCTCCCTGCATCATGTCTCAAGGTTATAGATTCCACCAGGAGATACATATTCGAAAGTGCCTTTTTGAGATCTACTCTTTGTTTGATCACAATGTTTGTTTTCATTTCTCACCTCTCTCTCAGTTTTAATATCTCTTAAGAAACCAGCACTTTGCCTTAAAATAAACTGAAAATGTCTTTGTGGTAAGGCTGGCTCCTTTCTAATGTGAATAACGTAGGAGTGAAATTATTTACATTTTGTGTCAAACTTGCCAATTAATGAAAAGATTGACTGACATATGAATATGCTACTTCTGTAAGTTAAAGGACTGGCTCTGACTATATAATTCTTGATTCTGAAACCTAAATTTGTAGGTTTATTTTCCATGAAGAACAACTTTTATGAAAAAAAATTCTCTCACATGATTTGGACCTATTAAATTGCATTTTTGAATCAGATGTTCCAATTAGTGCATTTTCAAGCATAAGCCCATTTATCCTAGCACATATTGATGCTCTTTCAAACTATCATTTTATATTTCTGCCAGTCAACATCATTCGCTTTTGAGAATATTTCACTTAAAATATAGGTTTTTTAACTCTAAAAGCTTTGGGAAATTATTACAGCCAATTTCTACTTCCCATAGTTAGGTTAAGAGTAAGCTTTATGTTAGGGCATACAATTTACTTCCTTTTTGTGATAGTCACTGAATAATCTTGTATTGTCATGCCACTGAATCTTTTCAAAAATAATTTGATGATATATTTGACAACATTATTGTCCTACCACTAAATTATTACTAGCATGGATTTTAGAGCGAGTCATTTAATTCTTTTTGTATCTTACCAAATGTTGCCAAAAGGGGGAGACACAGGGTGAAAACCTGTTGCTGAACTGTGCCCAGGCAGTACATCTTTAAAGTCACAACTGTTACGGTGCCATCTGATTTTATTAATTTACAAATATTTCCTATTGGGAATTGATTTGTAAATCAATTTTGCTGAAGCTGAAGCTGGTTTGGTATCTTTTTCTTTTATTTGATTTGTAAACCCAAAAGGTCCAGTTATCTCAAATTGTTTGTTTTGATTTTGAGGCAAAGGATGTAGATAAAAGGACACCAGAAACTCCTGGCATTTCTGGATACAGAAGGACAGCTCTGAGCCAGTGACTCAAGACATTAATCTGGCTAAAAAGAGCTCTACTCCATCATCAGTTTCTGCAGCAAGAGTCACCTTCCTTGTCACCTCCTCAAGATTCACCTTTATCCAGATGCTCAATGAGGTAACGGTGAAGGGAAAATATAACCTTAGGAGCGAGGGATGAGCTTTTCACCTTGGTGGTTCTATAACTCTCCCAAAGGAAAACAACCCAAGGCCATTTCCATAAAGGCAGGTAATTACACCGAGTTCAAGATTACTTAATTATATTTCTTTGTTCAACTGCTTTGTATAAAAGGAAATAATATAGAAAGAAACCACCTAATTTCTCTTCTGACTAATCAAAGTGATAGTACAAATAACAGAAGACATGTATATAGGTGCAGGAAAAACTGCAAATATATTGGTTGTCTTGGTGTGGGAATTAGGGTATGAGACCTGTTTCCTCCTGCCTCTCCTTCCGATTGTAATATTATTTTCACTCAGTTTTGATCCCTGTCATTATCACCGTCACATTAGCAGTAGTAATAAAACTATCTTGGTACAAATGAAATAAGGATACATAAGAAAATTATCCTTATCATGAACTTCATTTTATTATCAGCACCAGTAGCTAGAGATGAGAGGGAAAAAATAATTCAAAACTGTTTTTTCAGGAAAAAGATTAACAAAAATATTTGTGCAGACGACTCAAATGCATTATTTCAGTTAACATTTCAAAATTAAGCATTTTCATTTTCTGCGTGAAACAGCTTGTTAAAATCTATTTACTTATTTTATATTTTTTACTATTTTTCAAAAATATAATCAACACTGAAACAAATACTTAGGTGTTTGTTTCCTAATTTATGGAAGAGCAATTGTACAGAAAAGAGAAGAGTTTAGTTGAAATTTTAATAACTGTATTGCGATAGCTCTAGAGATAGAAAAAAAAATAATTAAGGTTGGGTCCTACAGAAAAAATATAAATCACAGTTTTATAAGTTTTGATTGTTAAGTGAATGAAGGCCCATTCTTGATCTTTCTAGTTGATGATCCAAGCTAAAATAATCAATAGGGAAAAAAGAAAAAAATATCTACTTGGGAGTACTAAGGGCAGCCTCACAGGCTCTTTTCATACACTGGCATATATATGGTACACAGCAAATACAGACATAAAGACATTCTGTTCACCTCCTCTTATCAGTGCTCTTGTCACGGAATAACCGCTCGCCTGTTCACCTCTGCGGGAGGAATTCAAGTGTATCTGAGAACGTAATGCGGTTGTCAAAACGACAACGATCTTGTGTTTGGCGCTTACACGTCTGTACAAAGAGCTAGTGGAAAATGTGTGAAATCTGTTTAAAAAAAAAAACCTCTTTGGATGCTAAAGTAAAATTCCCTCTGGACTTTAAAGAATAGCAGGGGGTCAGTAAAGAAAAAATATTGGTGTTGCAAGGCTTTTGAATAAATATCAGTAACATCACTCATGATCTGGTGACTTGAATTTGATATTACAGCCTACATGCCAGCCAAATCATTCCTATTTTGAACTAAAATTAAATGAGGCACTTGCTGCAAAATAACAGTGCATGCCGCAGAGAGTTTTCTTATCAGAGACACTGGTCCAAATCCTCACCAGGCATCAATTGAAACAGCTTCAATTTAGTCAGTGGAAATCTGCCAATAATTCCAATCTTGCTCACTGACCATCTTTGTTCTGCCATTCCCACTCTGTCTTCAAGCAGAGCATTATTTTTTTTTAGTTTTTATTTTCTTTTAAATCTTTTTACAGAAAGATTCATAGAAGATTTTTCCCCATCTCTCTCCCAACAGTACTTTAATTCTGAGAGTTGGGATATATTCCCAGGACAGCTCTAAATTGCTTAAATGAATGTCAACTCCAAAAAATGGCTTAACTTGGAGGCAAGGCATCCGAGTGAAGAAAAATCTGTTAAGTGAGGAACAGAGGACAGCAGTTTTCTTATTGACACAACACGAGTACAGTGATGATGGCTTGTTAGAAAGGAGTCTCAATCCACCTGCTGTAGGTCTTCTGCCAACTGTGAACTGTAATGGCAGGAAGAGTCATTATAACCTTATTAGCTAAAATGATGATTGCTCTTTCGGGCCAGTACAATACCAGCTAACATCAGCTATTGGCAAGGAGCACTTTGACAGCGACTAAGCCTGGGACACGGGGAACTGGAAGGAAATGGACTTAGAATAATTTTGTCGCTGCATCTTTTGTCATTTCTCAGTCAGATATGAAAACAGTCAGCAGTTAAAGCTTCCGTATTATTCATTCCATTCATTAATCACTTTCTGTCCTACAATAACGGGAAGCCTGTTTTTAAATAATGACTTCCATTTTCCTTCTTTCGAAGTGCCTGTGCTTAAGTAGTGAGGGCAGCGCTCTCTAGTCCCAGGCCAAATGTTTTGCTCGTGTAACTTCACCGATACGGTACAAAATCTCCTTTTCATTGCAGGAGGAATGTCATCCAAGTAATTAAATACAGCACTTATGAAGGGATAGTAAAAGGAAATCTGCTACAGTTCCTTTAGTATTGCAGCAAGCTGTGTTACCTCCATCTATTACCATAAGGGTAGGAACGGCGGTGATTTTTATACATCTGTTTCTGTGGTCAAAGTGAACCGTAACACCCAAGACTTGCTGGTAAAGGATTTCCATCCTGCCAGAAGATTAGGCTGTCAGGTGAAAAGCACTGAAGGTACTGATACAATACCTTCCAATAGTTTGGGTTTTTTCTTTTACTTCTCTGCTTGGATGGCATGCAAAAACCAGATGACATTAGCATATTTTGCTGCAGACATTACCATATGCATTACTACTATTTTCACTTTATCCACGTCGAGGTTTTTTTTGTGCCGTGCTGCCTACAGAGAACAAATTCTTTCCTTATTTCTCTAAACCTTTTTACTATAAAGAACACTTGAGTTTGTGAATCTCCCAGAAATGTAACCCCCTCTCACTATTATTTGGAAAGCTCTCAGCCTTTAAAGGGCACAATCATAAATATGCTGATAATAGAAAGAAGAGAACCAGAATTGCTGCTCCATCTTGGGTGAGTTTTGTCAATGGAAAATAAAGCATTTGCTACATGACAAATAAAGCTTTTTCTCACCTTTACCCTTCACCTTACATTTTTATAGCCTGTATAACAATTCTGATGAATTTCAAAATTGGGTGGTTTCTCTTACTGCTCCAATGAAAACTACACAGCTGTTAGCACAAGCATTGCTAGGAGATACAGAGGATTCTAGAAGTGCTTCTTAGATCATGAATTCAAATTTGCCCATTTCCTCCACTGCACTTGGACCCAGAATTGGGCTGAGAGCCACATGCACCATTTAAGCCAGAAGTGTAGTGTCTAAACCTGGCCTCTGTACTCTTAGAATTCCCTGAACAAAGTTACACAACTGAATTCAACTTGCTAGGAAACTAAATTCATTTTAAGTCTCTTTTTTGCAGCCCTTATTTTTTGTCAGACCTTATAGACCTATGGTTTCTATATTTTAAGCATTCCCTGACACACATCCACTTAACTTTTCCAACTTTAGGCATGTTTTATCTTTCTGGTTCCTCCCAGGCATTCGTCCATCCTTTCCCTCCTGCTACTGTAGAAATACGGGACAGGTACCTTGCTGTTACTTATACTTTACCTTGTATTTGGATTAATTGAGATGACTCTGGTCTCTAGGGCTGTCAAACTAGAACATTTCCTAAGCAGAACATTCAATCAGGGACTTTGTTTGTTTTTAATAAATTCCACCTTCTGAAGAATTTTTTTTCGGCTTTGATCTACTCACTGTTAACTCACCAGGACTTAGAGAATTCTACTCATTACACAGAACTTCAATGGACTCTGGTGGTTTGATAGTCTAATTCTAAATTTCTTCTCATCCCAAGGAAGTCTGTCTTATTAAAGTATATCTAAAAGGTATCACAAAAAAAAAAAAAAAAGTTTATATTTTGAGTGCTGAATTAATTAAGACATACATTTTTCCCCCCTAAAGAAAGCTGCAGCTGTTTCCGTGTCCTAGAATTACACAAAATCTGTTCAATGTAGAAATAAAAGTTTGAGTGCCATTTTCAATTGATCCACGAACAATAATTAAATAATTGGCCTTCGGGTAGATATCCGATTCCCCTCAAAACATAATTGCACCTCAGTTGTTACAGCAGTTCTGTATATGAGCAGATAAATACAGAGGAAAAGAAGTGGGAATTAAGGGTAAATATTTATTTCCAGTTCACTTAGATCCTCATTGGAGAGATGTTGCCCAGTACAAAAATGTATTTTGAAATTGTTTGGTAGCTGGGATGCAAACAAACACTAGGGACAGTTTGGGATCTTTAAGAAACTGATCTTTCAAGCTCCTTATAAAGGGAACCAGATGATTAGAGCAAATGAAGTGACATTTTCCACTTGGCTGTAAACTCCTAAATTCTATGGTAGATAATACTGACTAGGAAACGGAAAGCCTATGCATGTTATGGATCAGTAAATATATGTCCAGGAAATACAAGAATATTCAGGAACCAGAAAGATTGTATGAAAAATGAAAAATTTAACTTCACAAATTATATTAATGACAGATGAGGGATAAATTAAGTTTTCCATCCTGTAAGAATTTTTGAGAATCATGAACTGCACTAAATACTAAATTATCACAAGAGATTTCCATAAGAATTACCTTAATGAAGCTGCTGTCTAATTAAATATCCACTCATGCATCTTGTATTTTTTTTCTCATGTTCCTGAATAAACTTTATTCTTGCACAAGAGACTTTTTTTCCCAGTCCTTACTAATTCTAATATATCCATAAACTGGTTTTTTTTTCACCTGGTATTTGTTTGCACTGAATGCACACACAAAAAGCTGTTACTTCACCTTCTATTTCAAGTTTTTCCTTTCCCCAGTGATGGGTTATACTGAACCTCTTTATCCCTTGACCTGCAGTGAAGGTGTACTTTTATTCTTGGAGAATAATATGTTTCAGAGGTTTTATGTATTGTTTGTTCTTCCTTGTTGGTTAAGAATATATCTTTTACCAGAATACCATTTACAGGATTCTGACTCCCAGTTTCTTCGTGGTATTAGCGAAGATTAAATATTTTACTGTGTTCTTCTCCACAGAATATAAAGCAAGAGAAGTATCCTAATTACACAAGTCAACAAAACGTGTTATGAGAAATTTCCTAACATAGGAGACATTCAAAAATAAAACAGCAAAAATAAGGAACAAAGAGAATTCAACTTTGTTGTTCAAATGGACTGTGAAGATCAGAACTAATTGTATTGGATCTGTATTTTGTGATGAAAGAAATTTTCTAAGGGCAACTAGCCAAAATTAAGTCTGTAACTTCATAATATTTTCTATGATTCGATAAACTATTATGTTACCCTACTTCTCTGATACTGGTATTGATTATTAGGTTTATTCCATAGTCACTAACATGAAATAAAAATCACCTGGTAAAACTTAGAGTGTATTAATAATCTGAGTGTTGCCCTGCTAACGCACATAGTTTGCATTGTTTTTTTAACAAGAGGAAGTTCCAAAACTCAATGACATTATATCCCCAAGATGTCTCAGGGAAGTATCATTGCATGAGATCTTTATATTATACCTTGTAAATTATTTCATGGCCAATGCTGTAGATAAAATATTGGACTAATTGATTCTTCAATATAATACATCTGTGTTATGATGTCTCATGGATACAAAGGTACACCCATGGTTCAAAAATTAACCACATTTTTACAAAACATAAAGCTCGATGCTGTATGTGGTAGTGGACTACTATGTAAAACAGCTACACTATCAAAAGCTCTTTAAAGAACCTGACTTTATGAATGACTTAGCACAAAAGAATTCACCCTCCAGCTCAAGTCTGATTTTCAAGCATGCTTTTTCTAAGAATATTCCCCTCCACCCCTCTTAAAGCTCTAGACCCTTTTAAGCAAAACCTGCCCCATCTTCTTTTACACATTGCCCATCTTTTCTACTTTCTAGAGGTCCTTAGTTAGAATCCAGTAAGTGATAAAATGATACCAGTGGCATTTAGTCAAAGGGGAGAAGGAAGAGAAAATAGCTGCCCTTATAAAAAAGCTCACAAAATAAACCATAGTAATGACCAGCAACCCAGACCTCAAACCATTAAGTCCTAAAGAGATGAATGAAAGGGGTAATAGTTGGAGAAAAACACGTTGTAGGATACTGTTATCCATTCAAATACCATATTTAGTCTGTGACTCTGCAATTAGGACAAGATAAGCGGCATGCAGTGCATCTACTCAGTGATCATAACCATAAAATCCTCTAATATCGTGGTAACCACAAATTAGTTTTGTAACAGTCTATGTGTCTTGCTCCTCTCGCCTTTGCCATGAAAACCCTCCTCCAAAAGATGAATCCTTAGTTATCAGCATACAAAGACTGTATCTCATACATAGATGCAAATGCTTTTAATTGAAATATGGCCTAATGTCTCCACCTACAGACCGGCCTTCCTGAAAAAAGGGTATTCTGTGCAGTTGGGTTTTTTTTCCTTCTTTGGAAAAAAAGCCACTTATAAATTAACATAATCATATCTGTCACAGAGAATAAATAATGGAACATTCACACTTAAGACTTGCTTGAGAGCACCTTATAAATTATGAGTATCATTATGAACTGAAGAAACAGTACAGGCCAATGTCTTTTATATTGTACTTTTCCATGGAAGAGATCAAAATGCTTCACAAGAATTGGTAACTGTCGCCTGGCAAACCTCTTAGCAAATAAGTATGTACTGTCCATACTTCATGTATGAAAAACTGAAGAATTTTAAGGGTGAGTGACATTTAAAGAAGCAATAGGGAAGTGGAACATAGTGGTTTAGATCTTGACTCAGCAAGAGTTCTTGAGCTTAACTTCATACTTGAATTACAAGAGTAAACTGAATAGCAGTCCTTTTAGCTGAAATGAGGTTATTGTTCCAATTCTTTTGGAAATAAAGAAAGGAAAAGACAATCCCATTTACTCAGAATTTCTTACATTGCTATTTCATATGTTCTTGTGGTTTTGATTTCCAGCTGAACACAATACAATCACAGTCAATGAAAGAGGTGACCTCTGCACCACAAGAAAGCCAGGGCCAGGATCATCAGTTATTAAGTAAAGATTTATTGTTTTTTTAATAAACACCTTTCACCTTCTGTATCACGAGAAAGACTCCTACAAAAAACATCTCAACTGAGTACCATCATAACAGGCTTTATGAGAAATAAGAAATATAAACATACAGAAGTAATAACAAAATGACTTATAGTTTAATTTTATAATCACACCTATAATGCTGTCTATCCCCAAATGGATGAACTAAAAAATTATGCTTAAATTTTCCTCTTTTTGCAAGCTTATTCCTCTTTCATCAGAATTTTTCCCGGGTAGAACATATCAACTGATGAATGAGGACATTAAAATATCTGTTCTCCTAATGGTAGATCTTTATAGATTACTGTGCTCTACAATAAGTTAATACTGACAAATCAATTTCTTGCCAAACTAATGACACTGATTTTCTGTTTATGGAATATTCACGAAACAGACACTTAAAGAAGTAAAAATTATTTGATCACCGGCTTCCATTTCTACATTCTAGCTTTCTAGGGGTAAAGAAGGACTGGCTTCCAGGATTTAGGAAGAGAGGTGACTTTGTACACGGATCCAACTCTATAACATTTTTTTAACAGCTAACTATAAAAGCAAAAAGAAATGCAAAATCACAGTTGGTTTGAAGAAACAGTGCATCAGAGGCATTTACCTTTAGCTAGATTTCTGCATGGTGCTTTAAAGTTAAATCCAAGATTTGATATGAAAAGGATAGCGTATCCTTTTGCTTTGCTTTATTATGTGTGAAAACAAGAAGAGAAAGGTCAAAAATCTCACTAGAAACAGTGACTTTCTAGAAACCGTATGTAGAAGTCTGCTCACATATATACCTGCACACACACAAAATATAGCTATTATCTGTAACACACTGAGAATTTTTATAAAGATAAAGGTTTTTTTTAAATAACCTTTTAAAGTAGCCTCCCTCTGGAGAATTCATGTGATGCCATGGAACCTCCCAGCAGAAATGGTGCCACTGTTGGAAACACAAACTGAGTCTGCGAAATACTAATGGCATTCTGGGTTAATTGGCAACAACGACGACATGATCACCATGAACGTGGCCTGTCTATTTTCTGACAAGATTTGTGGTTGGCTGAAGAATTTGATTCCTTCTTTTTGATCTGACTCTGTATCAGTGGAACTGTTTGGCACGATAAGCTTTGTGTTTGCTTTTTTTAAATAATAAAAAAAAAAAAGGTATTAAAAACTGTACTCTCATCTTCTTCACATTGAAATGAGGCACGGCACAAGCTAACACTGGAAAGGTAGAAAAAACTCCTCTCACAAGTCTCGCCAGAGATCCAAATCAATGGCTTCAGAATTCGATTTACTTAATATTTGATCACTTAAGCCAAGAAAGGAATCCGTCATGTTAGTTTTCCGCCTTTACACTTGCCTTCCCAATCCCCAGGAGTGGAGGTGGCCACTTTCTTCTCTTTTCCCATAAGCTCAATCATCTTCACATGTTCTCAGCTCAAACTCTTGCTATATTTATTTCAGTCAAATCTGTACTTGACATAAAAACCACAGTATAAAAGTATAGCTTCAAATCACAGAACCACAGAATCACAGAATCTTCTAGGTTGGAAGGGACCTTCAAGATCATCTTGTCCAACCATCAACCTAACTGACAAAAATAAACACCCACAAAACAACAAAATGCAACACCATCACTAAACCATGTCTCCCAGCACCACGTCAACCTGTCTTTTGAACACCTCCAGGGATGGTGCCTCAACCACCTCCCTGGGCAGCCCATTCCAATGTCTGATAACCCTTTCAGTGAAAAAATTTTTCCTAATATCCAGCCTGAACCTCCCCTGGCGCGACTTGAGGCCGTTTCCTCTCGTCCTGTCGCCCGTGACTTGGGAGAAGAGACCGACCCCCGCCTCTTACACCCTCCTTTCAGGTAGTTGTAGAGAGCAATAAGGTCATCATACGAGGAAATAAAGGAAATCATATGACCCATGGATGAAAAGCCCTGGAAATAAATTGTAGGGAGTAGAGCTAACACAGTTTTAGGTTATCTGCTAAATATCTTTTTTTTTTTTTCCTTCCAGTTGAATAAAATGATGCCCTTAATATCACTTTTACCAGGTTGTTTAGTCATTCACAGGAATAGTTTCCAATTTTATATATAAGTTGGAAAACAACTTCAAAATAAGAATCATAGAATCATCTAGATTGGAAGGGACCTTCAAGATCATCTAGTCCAACCATCAACCTAACTCTGACAAAAAAACCATCACTAAACCATGTCCCCCCGCACCATGTCAACCCGTCTTTTGAATCCCTCCAGGGATGGTGCCTCAACCACTTCCCTGGGCTGCCCATTCCAAGGCTTCATAACCCTTTCGGTGGAAAAATTCTTCCTAATAACCAACCTGAACCTCCCCTGGTGCAACTTGAGGCCGTTTCCTCTTGTCCCATCGCTTGTTCCTTGGGAGAAGAGACCGACCCCCCCGGCTACACCCTCCTTTCAGGGAGTTGGAGAGAGCGAGAAGGTCTCCCCTCAGCCTCCTTTTCTCCAGGCTGAACACCCCCAGCTCCCTCAGCCTCTCCTCACAAGACTTGCTCTCCAGACCCCTCACCAGCTCCGTTGCCCTTCTCTGGACCCGCTCTAGCACCTCAATGTCTTCTTTTGTGGTGAGGGGCCCAAAACTGGACACAGCACTCAAGGTGGGGCCTCACCAGTGCCGAGTACACAGGGACGATCACCTCCCGAGTCCAACTCACCACACTGTTCCTGACACAGGCCAGGATGCTGTTGGCCTTCTTGGCCACCTGGGCACACCGCTGGCTCCTGTTCAGCCGACAGTCGACCAACACCCCCAGGTCCTTTTCTGCCAGGCAGCTCCAGCCACTCTGCCCCAAGCCTGTAGCGCTGCAGGCGGTTGTTGTGACCCAAGTGCAGGACCCGGCACTTGGCCTTATTGAAACTCATCCTGTTGGTCTCAGCCCATCCAGCCAGCCTGTCCAGATCCCTCTGCAAAGCCTTTCTACCCTCCAGCAGGTCGACACTCCCACCCAACTTGGTGTCGTCTGCGAACTTACTGAGGGTGTGCTCTAATCCCCTCGTCCAGATCATTGATAAAGATGTTAAAGAGAACCGGCCCCAGTACCGAGCCCTGGGGGACGAGAAAGAGAGCAATAGGCAGAATGAGATCTCCTTAAAGCCATTCATGATATAGAAACAACTGTTGGGTACTTTCAGTCTCCAACTAAATGGGTAAATAAAATTTCTTTTCGCTCAAACATAAACCAAACATTAAACCAGTAAATTAAGAGAGAAATTAGAGAAAATGACACCTGGAATTTTCAATATCTTACTACTTTTGGCCAATACCGGAGGCATTCTTGGAAATGGTAGCTTGCTTTTAAGAATTTTCCTTTATTTCTTTCCTCTTATTGCTCTGAAGCTATGAAGAACATCAGGTTTAAAAAAAAAATGTATTCTTACTGAGACTAACAGTAAGATTTATTCCATAATGTCACAGACCTATTTAGGGTTAACAGGAATCAGGCGAGTTATTTTATGCACATCTCAAAAGCTTTAATTGCATCATTTATCATTCAAAAGCTGAAGCTGGCAGGAAGGTATCGACATGAAGAGAATCTGCCGCTCCCCATAGGGATTTTGTTATCCAGCATCATGGAGCACCTGCCACACGGTGGTCACTGTCACCGCAAGCATCTCCCAGCCACATAATAACAAGTTTGCTGGGGGCAAAGAATGAAATTTCCTTGTATTATGTGCAGATTTGTCGGAGAGCACAAGCGCTGCACTAAACTTGTATGAAAGCTTGCCAGAAGAAAAGCTATTGTGAATCATAAAGGCTTTAGACTGCGCTGAGGCCTCAAATCATAGTTATTAGTTTAAGTAAGCCTGCTTTTAAAGGAATATATTAAAGGGAACAAGAGAAATAGAAAAGAAAAAAAAAAAACCTCAGTGGTATTTCATGTACACTGTAAATAAGCTGAAGCTTGCTAACCATCGGGTAGGAATGCAGTATTGTACGGGTGCTTCAGTAGTTTTTACAACCTCAGGTTCTAGCAAGGGGAGGCAGTGAGGAACGTGGGTCATACAGAATTTGTACAGAAGTTTACAGAATCCATAATGAAGCTCAAACCTCCAAACATTGTGTTGGTCAAATGAAAGGCTTTGCTGGAATAAATGGGCTGACGCCTTAGAGGTATCAGACTCTTTATAGCCCTGGTGAATATGAAACTCAGCAGCATAAGACAACACAAATCATACAAAGGAAAAAGAAAAAAAAAAAATAAATCACGGTCACGGTAAAATTCTCTCTCCCTATTACTGTCTTCTGCTTCTTATTTTTTTTGTGCATATAACATTGTCACACATGAAAAAGGTGTTAAATAAACACTGGCATAATTCTTAGTTTTTAACTGGCACCGATAGCAGCAATGGAGTCAGTAGTTATCATCCAATATGAATATCACCAAAAAAAGGGTTTGCAAGCCAATTGTTTAAATTATTCTTTCTTCTCTTTAATAAAAATCTGTGAGTCTTTTCCTCTCCCCACTCAGTTGTCTTTTTTCCCAAATTGAAGACTCCTTGCCCACTTAATGATACGACAACACTCGTTGGCAGCACACTGGGAATGGATGGGAAGAACAAAACAGTTGATGCTAAGGGCCTGACACCCTCACTAGGTGTGTTTATCAATGTTTTACTTGGGACTAGACTGTTTGCAGGGACTGAGAACTCAAACGATGAGTGGGAATCTTCCAGCAAACTTTATCTGAAGGAAATCCAACTTGTGATCTCCCAAACCGCTCAGCAGCTAAACAAGTGAAGGGCAAATGGAAACAAGCTGAAGATTCATTTCCAAAGCATCCTTCCCATCCAGGCTACGGTGCCAATACTGCTGGCACCCAGAGACGTCCTTTCCATGGGAAGTATGTCACGGTTTTGATTATTCTTGATGCTCCTTTCAAAAGTTTTCCAGTGGTACTATATCCTTTTTGAGATCAGACAGACCAGAACCTCACACAATACTCAAAGACACCGGCAGAACACTGCAAAACAGTGGCACGCTGATATTTCTGAGCCGGTTCCCTGTTCCTTTTCTAATCATTTGTGCCATTCAGTTTTCTTTGCTGACTACTACTGAGCACCGTCTTTGAAACTGGTTTTAGACATTCTGAGTAACTCCTGTGCTCAGTGGGCTAGCGTAATGAATCTTAAATTGCTATAAACTTATGTTTCTAACTTCAGAGGAAAAAAATTTATAAATATTTATATGTGCGAGAGATGTCAGACTTGTTTTATCTCCATTGTTAGCTGGAAACTAAAAACCAAACTTAAACCTACCCAAATTATTTATATTAATTTCAGATGATCTATACCTACGGGAATTTGTAAATGAATGCTATAACTAAATGACCATAAATCCTTTTTCCATACTAAAAAAGTTCTTAGAGGTACATTCCTATAACCAGTTAGAATTCTTTTCAAACACTGAAAAAATTCAATTCAAATCTTTTGTAAAATACATGAGTCTTTCAAATGCAGCAACAGAAACATATCAATCTCCTTTGACAACATCAACTCTATCCTAAAACAGTCCCCCTGTTTAGTAACAGAAATTATTACCTCCAAGCTGTTAGCTTGTTTCCTTTGATATCAGACTTCTGTTTCTATTTTAACAAAGAAATCCAATTTACATTTTAACACCTATCCCCTACCACAGGTTTTGTGATTTAAAATCAGCTGGCAGCAACATCAGCTTCCAGACCCAGGGAGCAGAATTCTGCAGTCCCAAGGCCTCACATCACTGCAGAGTTCACACGGGTCAGTGGAATTTGCTGTAGGACATGAAGTCTCCGGGAATAGTGTTCCATTCCAGAGAGGGCCCACCTTGAGTGCTGTGTCCAGTTTTGGGCCCCTCACCACAAAAAAGGACATTGCGGTGCTGGAGCGGGTCCAGAGAAGGGCAACGGAGCTGGTGAGGGGTCTGGAGCACAAGTCTTGTGAGGAGCGGCTGAGGGAGCTGGGGGTGTTCAGCCTGGAGAAAAGGAGGCTGAGGGGAGACTTTATGGCTCTCTCCAACTCCCTGAAAGGAGGGGGTAGCCAGGGGGAATCAGTCTCTTCTCCTGAGTCACAGGCAACAGGACTAGAGGAAATGGCCTCAAGTTGCGCCAGGGGAGGTTCAGGTTGGTTATTAGGAAAAAATTCTACTCTGAAAGGGTTATTAAACATTGGACCAGGCTGCCCAGGGCAGTGGTGGAGTCCCCATCCCTGGAGGTATTTAAAAGCCGGGCAGACGTGGTGCTGAGGGACATGGGTTAGTGATGGGTTTTGTCAGTGTTGGATGGATGGTTGGACTCGATCTGTAAGGTCCTTTCCAACCTTGGCAATTCTGTGATTCTATGATTGTAAAGTCCCCATCTCTGAGCTTCTGATTCTGAGAAGTATTTGCATATGCACGATTACCTTAAGCCTGAGTATTCTGAAGTACCTTGCTCACCAGCTTCCATGCAGTTATTAATTATACACCAGGAGCATTTAGTTGTCTAGATGTTTTGTAAATAATTTTTTCTACAGTGCTTGAAAGTCTGCAGCAAAGAAATGGAAATAGAAAACACTTGCAAGCTTAGACTTAATAGTCCCATGGCTCTTCAAAGCATAACATTTTAAAAATGCTGAGAGTTACGAAGAAAAAAAAAAAAAAAGAGGTGCTTAATCCAATTATTGTTACTGAGATTACAGAATGTGCCTCTTTCCCTTCCACATGATTTAGCGCACAGAGAAAAGAATTGCACCGAGAATGAAAAAAACCGACAGCACAGTGGTTCTGAAGATTATTTGATCAATTCAGTTCCTGTGTTTGTAAAAGTCACTGAGCTCAAGGCTTTCAAAAGCCTTCCGCAGGAAAGAGCTGGAATAACTTTTTTTAATTACGGAGCTGGTGACAGAGTCACACATTCCGCAGTAAAGCCTACAAATCCTCATGACAGAGTATAACACATAGCTTAAAACTCTTTATCATAAACTAAATCCGCTTTTTTATTTTGAGAAAATTTGAATTCATGCTAATTTAATTCAATTCAGGTTTTCCAGTACACAGATCTACCTTACTGAATAAAATACAGGCACCTCCAATTGCACAGAAGTACCAGATTTTTGAAGCGATGCTTTTTGTGTGGCATTTTTATTGCAGAAACTGCAGCTCCAATGGATTAAAATATGAACGTTGATTACCTAGGGCTGCTTTCCAGTCATTTTTACGCATTCAAATTTGCAAAGCTGTATTTAAACATATACAAAATAATTCATCAACTTTGCAAAAGAATTTTCTAATTATTTTTTTTTGTCCATATGGACACCATTGTGTAACACGCTAACGGGACAGAATGATTTTCTACTACTTCTAATTTTGGGTTTTTAATTAATCAATGAATTCTTTTGCTACACCTATACAAGGAGTGACACTATCTTTGACACTTTTGATGCTTTTGAGTCTTTTCCTTTGTCCTTTTTATGATTAAGTCTCTCTCACAGCTCTTCAAATGGCTTCAACATCATTAGGCTCTCCTAAGATAAAAACTGGGGGAATAAAAATACTTCCCTGGATGGGGTTAAAACTAGGACTCCCTGCTCTTGTAACAGAAGCAGAAAAATTGCACTGGGATGTTGATACACTCCAAGATGAATCTTACCTTACAGTAAAGTATTATGTGGACGCACCACCTTACTGGCAGCCTGCAAAGGTATCTCTACACTGGCTTTATGTTTCTTCATATATAGTTAGAATAATTATGCATTGCTGGTAGAGCTCAAAGGGTGAGGCATACATAAATGAAGCTATAAGAAGGGAAGACTCCGGGGAGACCTGATAGAAGCCTTCCAGTACTTAAAGGGGACCTAGAGGAGAGGTGGGGAAAGACTCTTTATCAGGGAGTGGAACAATAGGACGAGGAGTAATGGTTTTAAACTGAAAGAGGGGAGATGGAGATGAGATCTCAGGAAGAAATTCTTTGGTGTGAGGGTGGTGAGACACTGGAACAGGTTGCCCAGAGATGCTGTGGATGCCCCATCCCTGGAGGGGTTCAAGGCCAGGTTGGAGGGGGCTTGGAGCAACCTGGTCTGGTGGGAGGTGTCCCTGCCCAGGGCAGGGGGTGGAACTGAATGATCTTTAAGGTCCCTTCTAATCCAAACTTCTATAATTCTATGGTAAATGGGAGGTATGTCCAGCCTCACAAAATTCAGGGACCACTTTCATCCAGAAGCTTTTGATAGTGGGCTAACATTTCATCTGGTCTTCTAAAAGAATGAATAGAAATAGGTAGTGGAGTTGTATTCTGCTCTACTCCCTTTTCCATTCAGATATACAATGGGACATGCCAGTATATTTCCCAAACAAAACATACTGTTTGAGTCTGATTGAGGCTTTTGGTTTGGTGGCACATCTCTTTCTGGTTCTAAATTTTCTGTATTTCAGAAGTTACAGTTTTTGAGGAAAAAGCAAAACTTTACCTGAAAATAAGAACATATTTTTATGTTACTTTTACAGAAGAATGGAGTACCCCGGGTGTCCAAAGGGTGACCTTTGCCTTCTACCACTCAATTCAATGGCACATAAAATTCAGCTTCTTTTTAAAATAAATAAATAAATAAATCCTTTAAAAACAATCTACTAAGAAGGTGTTTGTTATTGTGGCTATGTCATCCTACAGCATAGCCTGTGTCCTTCCCAATTCTTTTTGATGCTTATTCTTGATCAAAGCCATCATTTATCTTTCTGTTTAGAAAAATAAGAGGGTAGTCACTCTAATTTTAGAGCATCTTTGATATCAAGACATTGTTTTGCACGTAAGAAGTAGAGCTTTTTATTCATGTGTTGATTATGAAGCACCCATCTTACAGGTCATTTCTAAACTCAACCACTGCCTGACACTCATTCTAAGAGAAAATTACCTTTGTAATAAAAATCTCTTGTAGTTATAAATAATAAAGCTGATATCCCTTCGTAGTTTTACATAACAGCCCAGAAGAAATATAATAATTTCTTAAATAAGCAAGCAGGACTATGAAAGCATCCAGTACATTTCATAGAATCATAGAATGGTTACAGTTGGAAGGGACCTTAGGATCATCAAGTTCCAACCCCCTGCCATGGGCAGGGACACCTCCCACCAGACCACTTAGAGACCACTATACATTTTTACATATATATATAAACATGTATAGATACATATACACATTTATACTATATCCTTAACATAAGGAGAGAAGGAAACAAGAAGGAATACTCCAGAGTGATATGGGCCTCCATCAACCACCACAAACTTATGGACCACTATATTATGATACATATATATATATTCCATTTAATTCAAATTAAATAAACGCATATCACTCAGGTATATCACCTGGAGAATCTCAGGTTCTAAAGATAAAAGTATAGTATTTTTTTCAGGAACAAAACACAGGCAATAATGACTCCATTGAAGCTGGCACCTGAATAAATTCCAGTCTTCTGAGCAAGAAATCAGGCTTCTTGCAAAATCCTTCATCTTTTCTTTTAGAAAGTATGCTACCAATATATTTCAGTTTAAATAAAAATACATAAACAAGTGCGTGCTCAGGTGCACTGAAAAGACAGAATGTATATTGCACTGTAAACACTCTTAATGGATTACTAGGATAATTAAATCGGTCTTTATTTTTGAGTCTTCTTAATAAGGTAAAAAAAAAAAATCTTTCTAAGCTGAAGTAACAAACAACCAATTAGTGATCAAACACTTGTTTTCAGATTTAAAGCAAATCTCTTTTTAATAGAATCTTTTCTTACTATACTTTGATAAAAACACATATCATAAGCCCCATCCCACTTTAGACACCATGAAACAGAAAATTAAATGATATTTGTGTGCAAACTATCATATTTTTCTGGTTCATTTTCAAGATCTGTGGTATTTACATATGACCTTTCCATTTTTATTAACAGTTTATTGCATTTTTGCATTCCAGCCAGCAGAAGAGAAAGGTAATTTACACAGAGATTTGACAGTTATACACACAGCTATAAACTTCACTCCATTAACTTATTTCTCATGTAACCTTTACCTGATTCTACCCAAACACCCAAATAAGCAGTATATCTTGTTTTCCTTTATGTTAAAAAGCCCTCATCATTAAGTCCCTGCTTACAGAACATCAAGTGGAAGGAAAAGCTCTGCACAAGTTTTATCACAGTTTTTTTCTGGCTCTTAGTACGTATAAATCTCAATTTAAAGGATGTAATTCAAAATCAAGTTATTTATATACTGCTAAGGTTTGTGTCTTGCCTTAGCACAACACGGCAAAATTTTTATTGTTATTTAAATACAGGAAGTTACACTGATTGAGCTATTACACGTACCACGTGTAACCAAATAGATGTCTATTTTTGCTATAATTATATTTTAACTATTTTTACTATAACTGTAGCTAAGTTAACTCTGATACAGGATGAGATCTTGTGAAAGACATCCATTGCTTTCATTTTTTCCTGTTGCTATGAAGTTGCCTCACAAGGTACTTAAAAAATTTCAGGATGGCAGCTCTCAAAAAAGTGCTTCTTTCAGAAAGAGAAAGGTTTTCTTAGCATTTTACAGCTTCCCAAATAAAATAATTTTTAAAAGGGCAGAATTCTTAATAGACTTCAGTAAGTTGGATTTCTCCCTAATTTTCTTACATCAAAATTTCTCCCCAAGCAATTGTAAATTCATATCTTATAAGGCTAAGTTGGATCATGAAGAAAATTTTCTCTGACTCCTGGATAGCAAAGCCTGGATATATGCCCAATAATTTGGGATGGCCATAATTACCAGTTTAAACTGTGGTTGGTATTCCTTTTAAATATAAAATCCAATTTAATTACAAAGACACCGAGACATCAAGAATACTCTATTTCCCAAGACAAAATGTAAATCGTGTATTACTTCTAATGTCATTAGTTTCAATTTCTAACCACCGTAGGCACTTTAGCTTGGTCTCCTCAGTCAAAAATCCAAATATCTCTTCTCCTGGAAATAGTTTTAAATATAACAACTCTTTCCTGAGTAAGCTAAACAGGTAGTTTTTAAACAAACCAGGACAGAAAAATATTGCTGGCATTACTAGCTCAGAAATCACTCATTAAAAAATTCTGTATTTTTTTCCAGTTTTGGCAACCTGTTTTTCTATAGAAAAATAGAAGCCTGATTCAGTGCTGATTCTGCAGACAGTTAGCTAGAGAAAGACATGCTGCAGAGCAGGATTCAGTTCCTGAATGTGCTATCACTTTCACTTTTTCACATATTTTTGCTGGCAATTCAGTCAGAATTAGATTTTCATTGCTGATGTGAAGTCAGTGGGTTTGCCCTCTTCTTTGCACGTAAGTTATTCTTACCATTTTGTTTCAAAGGTGAAATTTTGCAGCACTTCATGAAGGCCCTCCAATCTTGATCAAATACAAATAATTTTATGATGATTTTTAAAAGAATGACTCCGGACATGCTGCTGAGCAGGCATCCACTTTTCCAGCTGCTTAGCTCTTGAATTCCGGGGAGTGAATTTGCTGATTGATTATTAGAGTGAATTAAATTTCAATACATTTAAAAATAAATTTTAATTTAGTAAAATAACTTATTTAGAAGGTAAAGAATATATTTGATGTTCTAGTCTACTTTGTGTTCATCTAATGAGTAAACACATATGTCAGACAATGTTATCATGTTGATAGGATGAGGAGTAACGGTTTTAAACTGAAAGAGGGGAGATTTAGATTAGATATTAAGAAGAAATTCTGTCCTGTGAGGGTGGTGAGACACTGGAACAGGTTGCCCAGAGAAGTCGAATGTCCCATCCCTGGAGGAGTTCAAGGCCAGGCTGGACGGGGCTTGGAGGAACCTGCTCTAGTGGAGGTGTCCCTGCCCATAACAGGGGGGTTGGAAATTGATGATCTTTAAGGTCCCTTCTAACCCAAACCATTCTGTGATTCTGTGAGAGAAAAAAAAGCCCTGAATTATAAGATATTTCAGAAACACAGCAATAAGTCTGAAAGGGAAGAACACAAAGTGACATATTCTGTTGCCTTTGCCTATTCCATCAGTAAAAGATTCACCCTTTATGAACACAGGTACTTCTTCCAAAGGTGACTGAGATTCAAATCTTTTAATGATCAAGAGGAACAGTATATGCACTTCCTTCTTGATTTGGCAGATAAAGGTGAGAAGTAAGAGTTCTTTAATCATTAGAGAGTACGCTGGGTACAAGAGGGACAAAGTGGAGGCTGGACAAATGCCCTGATTCGGTTTGAAACTTTAAAGGGAATTCACTCTTCTGCAGATGTCCATCATCCAGTGAGTGTAAGATGAAACGGCAGATACCTACAGAGATTAGACAACTCCAACGTTACAGCTTGTCCTTTATGGTAATGCTCATTGTGTTCGTTATCCTCATTAAGTCAAAGTAGCAAAGTCAAAGAGTGTCTTACTTGAGTTCATACAAGGAATGGACATAATTCATTAAAATGATATGTAGCAGTAATTTTAGCAGAATAGTAATTGTAATGAAGTGTTATCAGGCCTCTCTTCAAGTGACATAATCTAGCAGTGTATGGAGAAAAGAATTACAGTCAGGACTAAAAGGGAATTTTGAGTCATCCCCTTTAGATGATGAGCATTTTTTTGCTATTAAAGAAAATATTGACACATTTCGGTCTACCCTGCTACTGTTGCCAGGATTCCGTGAAGGCACAGAATGAACAGAACAGCTCATACGTTATGCTTTATCAACACCTCAATAAATATCCTTGGTCTGTGGAATAACTATGCCAAATTCATCCTTGATAAAGAAAAGGGAAGAATAAGTAAAATCAATTTATTGTAGAGGAAACTTCCTAGAAAGGATATTTGATTTCTGGGCAGTTCTAGGGCTAAGAATTGAGATAAATATTCTGAGGAGTGAATTAAATTGCAGCCAAGGAGAAGTCAAGCTTCAGAATACTGTGTACTTTAAACCATAGTCTCTAAATTAGGCTGATGGGGAGACTATCTCATCATTACAGGCATCTAAAAATTAAGCTTCTGGATTATGATACTTAGGTTGTATTGTTCATCGATTGAGAGACACCACCTTATAAAGATAATTCTTCTGAATACATAAGAATGCCTCTAGAACATAGTAAATGAATCATTCATTTACTCTCTCTCTCTCTGTGACTAGCTGCGACTAGCAAGATAAATATAACTAGTTTATTTTATATGCTTAATTTTTAGATGGTTAAAATCAGCTGAATGTAATCAGAGTCCTGAGCAGTCTGCTCAATGAGATAACATATTTGTGAAGAAGCAGTGATTGATGCCTTGTAAATCAAGATAAATAAAAATACAGCTGAAGCTGCTAAGCAGAAACCCTTGAAACCAAAAATAAATTAACTTTTTGACCCACAAGGTAGCGTAAAATGTTACCATGAACTTGCTGTAAAATATTTTTGGGAGACAGAATGATAACTATATTAAACAGAGGAAAACATTGTTCTTGAATGTATGTCTTCAAAGAAGTGGATACACACACTTGCCTGAAATAACCTGGTACAGCATCACAGCAGAGATAGCGTTCAGGGATATGGTTTAGTGATGTTTTTCGTCAGTGTTGGGTTGATGGTTGGACTCAATGATCTGAAAGGTCCCTTCCAACCTCAGCAATTCTATGATACCAACCCAAGCCCCAGAAGCACTTTAGCCGTACCAGCTACTCTGTTTCTCTGACAGCTTATTAAGAGCATTGGACATTTCTGTAAAGCATCAAAAATGATCAAGAGAGACTTATACAGAATTTCGTACACAAATTGTCCAACTGGAGATGTAAGGGCATTGCTGGGGTACTCACGTGCTCTCCTGGTGTATCTAATACTGCTCAGTCACTATGGCTCACATGGGATGCTTTCAGATCAATAAAAATTGGGTGGGATCCCCAATGTGTTGAAAACGGTCCCATTCTTGCACTTAAAGGACCGTGCCAATTTTATATCTTTTTTTTTGTCAATATCCTTCTGTTTATTTCTGAAATTATTTCTATCAAAATATGTTCTTTCCAGTGAAAAAAAAAAAATCAGAATGAGCATGAAACCTGATTTATTCTCCCCTATGAATCACCAGTTCCTGGAACTGCATGCACATTTATGTTCACCTGTGATAAAGTCTACTAGATAGCTCCACAATTAGCCTTTTACTCTATAGCAGCCATTACATTGCTAGAATAGGCAAGAGGACCAGATAAATCAGAATGTATGTCTAATGCACTGCAGAATGAGCTTTTCTGGCAAGAAGCACGATGGATTAACTGTGGTAAAGCAGCTGCTGAAAACCAGGGTAAGACAGCCCTAAGTTCCTTCCTCAGCTCTGGAGAAACTGATTTCTATTCTTATATGTCAAATATCAGAGAAATTATTTAAACACTTGGAGCCTGTATTATCACCTCTCAAAAATAATTAAAAAAAACCTATTTTATTTGTAATATCAGCTAATATGTTCAGCAGCAGCATTTTGAAGCATCAAAATATCTGTTTTTATTAATTACATATCCATTTCTTAAAGGCCTTTACATACCATAACCGAAAGAGTTATAAGCTTTTGTTAATGAACCCTCTCAGCAATTATAATCTTGAAGCTTCTCTATGCCTCTTTCAGCCCTGGTGGGGCTGAACTGGGGGGAATAGTCTTGGGGGGACACAAAAAGTCGGGTCTGTGCAGGCTCTGACAGTTACATTTAACAAAAAAGCTCTACTGGATAGAAATTGTTATTATTTGCCCAATAAAATTAATAGATCTCCAGAATGAGATACTGTCTGCTGTTCTAAAATGCTTGGACAATACAAATTTGGAGTTGGGAATGACAAGGCTTAATAAGACCATGCCAGAAAAAATCAGCTAAAATCACTATGTCGAGATACCAGCTTTTCTGTAGAGCACGTTAGTGTTAGGCATTTGAATTACTTGTACAAAAGCAAAATAACTTTGGGAAACTTTCCAAGCTTTGCTAATTCAGTAGCGCATTCAACTACTCTGCTCTCAACGGTTACGCAAAAGCGTTCCCATCTTGTGACATATGTCACATTTGCTGGGGAAAATAATACCCTTTCAACTATAAAATCCCATGGTCACCTTCCAAATACATTAATTTCTTATTCTTCTTAATTCATTATTCATATTTACAAAAACTCAGTTGTTCAGCTACCCACTTCGTATAAGTGCTTCTCTACTCGCATGACTTTTCCTGCCTAAAACCTCACTTTTCAATCATACCTTTCTTTTCCAAAGGAATGACTCTGAAAATGTGACAGCAAATGGCTCGTTCTCTTTCAGTCTCCACCAAGAGTTATGGGCAGAGTCCAAAACTTAATGCATATACGGGACTGGGCATTCATGGGTAAGATTTCATGGTGAGGATTAAGTGAAGTAACCTGACCTACAATCAATTTTTTTCCCTTCTTTTCAGCAGTCCTTAAAAACTGAAGAGGCATTTCTTGGTCTTTACTATATACTTTGGGATTTTTGTAGGAAAAACAGAGCAAAAAAATAAATCCTCAAATAAAATGAGTTGAACAAAGGAAAGATTTATATAGAAATGGTATTAGACATTGTTATCAAATGTAAAAAGGACTTCCATCTCCATTTAAAAAATCAAAACAAAAAACCCTAAAAATATTCTGTTATCAGTTATTCCTGTGCCTGACCATTCCATGGAAATTGTTAGAAGAGAGGAAAGATATTTTGTTTACAACAAAATATACAGAAAATTCTGGGAGATGAGGAAGGGAAAATAAAAAAAAAGAAGCTTGGCTTCTAATTTGAGAGTTAGTTATATCTTTGTACGCAGAAGCTGACTACTGTTCCCAGTCTTGGGGAAAAAACTGTGTTGGTTGGCTACTGGTTTGGGGCAGACTTCATAAAGCAAACAGGAATAGAGGAACCATCCATTCATTGGAGTCCTAAAGGATGCCCTTGTGCATACACGCGTACACAGAGATACAGATACGTATACTCTGCACGTACATTCAGGAACTGAGGAAAAATTCCATAAAATCTGTACTCAGCCGAACGTATAGGAAATATTTTTCATAAACCTCCTAAATATGCAGTAGAATAGGAAAAAAAAAAAACCGTTCTTTCTTGAGAATCCAAATAGGAGTAGGTTGTTCGTTAAACAAATAATCATATGGTCCTCATAGGGCCTCAAGGAATTCCCACTAGAAACAATAAACAAAGAACAAGTTAGGTTGTGAAAATTAACTTCTGCAGTAATGGATGTGTATTCATTCAGGCTTCGCAACATTCAGGGAAGTCGTGAACTGATCTTCATCTAAATTTAAAAAGGGAAAAAAAGCTTAAATGGAAGCTTTGAACATTGGGTTTGCTTTGCATTTTTGATTTGACATTTTCAGATTTTGATATTAATGAATAAATCCCTGCCAGCTATGATGAGCTTATAATGGAGCCCACTAAGACTAACTAACCATCTTACCCTATTAACTTGGCAAGAGACTGAGAAAAAATATCCTTTTTCAGGGGAATTTTGTTTTCTGTGAAAATATGAGCGTGACAGCACAGGTGAGTTTGGTAAGCTTGAGTCACGTAATGAAACTCTGTATGCTAATGTAGTATCACCTGAGGTTCAGCCAACTGGTGAAGCCTCTCTCAGATAGAAGTCATCAAGTAAACACAGAAAAGTAAAAATGATCACCACAGGGAAATGAATACGTTGGATGTGAGTTGGAAGAAATTTCCCATATATTCATGGCAAGATGTCTGCTTCATAAAGCAAATTACACAACTCCACTAGAACAATTGACTGCCCTGGGAAAGCACAAACTGGTGCATGATTGCACCAGGGGTTCTAATTGACAAGCGGCTGAATATGAGCCGGCAGTGTGCCCAGGTGGCCAAGAAAGCCAACGGCATCCTGGCTTGTATTAGAAATAGCGTGACCAGCAGAAGTAGGGAGGTGATTGTCCCCCTGTACTCAGCACTGGTGAGGCCACACCTGGAGTATTGTGTCCAGTTTTGGGCACCTCAATCCAAGAGAGATATCGAGGTGCTGGAGCGAGTGCAGAGGAGGGCAACGAAGCTGGTGAAGGGCCTGGAGAATAAATCCTATGAAGAGCGGTTGAAGGAGCTGGGACTGTTTGGTTTGAGGAAGAGGAGGCTGAGGGGAGACCTCATCACTCTCTACAACTACTTGAAAGGACACTGTAGAGAGGCTGGTGCTGGTCTCTTCGCACAGGTAATTAATGACAGAACGAGAGGGAATGGCTTCAAGCTCCAGCAGGGTAGGTTTAGACTGAACATTAGGAAAGAATTTTTCACAGAAAAAAATGGTCGGGCATTGGAACAGGCTGCCCAGGGAGGGGGTTGAGTCACCATCCCTGGATGTGTCTAAGAGACATTTAGATGTGGTGTTGGGGGATATGGTATAGGGGAGAACTTTGTAGAGTAGTGTAGATGGTTGGACTCGATGATCCCAGGGTCTCTTCCAACCTGGATGATTCTATGATTCTATGATGGAAAGGGGAAAAATAACACTGAAAAGTGCCATCAGAATCAATGTAGGAAAGAGAACACAGAGCAAGAAACCAGGAAATAGATTCCATCCTAAGTATCATATGTTGACTCTCTGAGAGGAACCTAAATAAATATTGAATTCAAACAAGCAGAGGCTTGCTAAACTATTTTTCTAAACTAAGCATCCTTAAAAAAAGTTGAAAAAAGAAGTTAAAATCTTCAAACACCAACTAAATTAAAAAAAAAAAAAGCTACCCACTGCAATATAACTGCTGAGTAATATTTACCAAATCCCAGGTAGTTCTCTACAAGGACCAGTAAATGAAGATGATTCCATAAATGATCTTCAAAATGGAAAATAGTCTTGAGACTGATACTACTTCAAAGCCTCATTTCATTTTATGTGTGTTCAAGATCTCTTTTTTTCTGCGCTGTATGAATGAGCCAGATTGCCAAAATAAACAGCTGTCAAAATACAATACCAAAAAAAAATACATGTAGTTGCTTCGGAAATCCAGTATGGATTATTAAGAAAATTTAAAATATAAATAATCAAAGAATCAAGCATTAAGGAAGATGGGCAAAACTAATACATACAGCTTGTTAAGCAGCATATGGAAAAGGACTTTGGGATAAATGATTAAATTAAATAAGAATAGCTGCCTTATGATGCATAAGTTATGTCTAACCTGAGCCAACTCAGAGAGGACAGGGGATTCAGGACTAATAAACAGTGAGAGAATAAAACAAAGCAGGAAGGATTTAAACTGCATGAGTTCTCTAGAGGAGCTGAAATCTATTAAAAGCGATAGAATTTACCCTAAAAAAGGCTGAGGGTGCGAAAAGCAGCAGATAATTGTCTGTAGATTTCCTACTGTAGCACAGCAAGTAAAATTTTTGCCGTTATTTGTTAAAGGCCCAGGACATTGAACTGGAGTGACAGTCCTTGGGCTTGCCTTGGCTTGAGTTGTTTTCAGCCTGTTTGAGCAACAGCCTGGTGGCCAGGTGACCGTTGTCTCACCAGCTTCTGCTGAAACTCTGTGAATGACAACCACGGTCAAGTTTGACCAACAGAGGACATCACGGCACAAAAAACAATTGCCCTTGCTGTCAACTGAGGCTGGGGAAGGCTCTTGTGCAACTTTCCATCTTGAGCTGGACACCAAAAAGAAGGTGTCTTCTCCAAGAAGACCCCAAAACTGAGGGGAAAGAAACCTATACTGTGAAGGTCATGAGCCTTCCAGTGAGGATCTCTGGAGTGATTGTGACAACTTGAGGGCAGCAGAGCACTGGAACAGGCTGCCCAGAGAGGTGGTGGAGTCTCCATCTCCAGAGACATTCAAAACCCACCTGGACATATTCCTGTGCAACCTGCTCTGGGTGACCCTGCTCTGGCAGGGGATTGGACAAGATGATCTCCAGAGGTCCCTTCCAACTCCTATGATTCTCTAATTCTGTGAACTTGTTGCAATGCAATGCCCCCTCGCCCCTTTCTGCTTGAGGAAGACTGAATCTGTCAACCTCAACATCCTTCTGGATCCCAAGAAGTTGAGCATAACACCAGAGAAAAGCCTTAGATGCTAAAAAAAGGAGGGGAGAGTGGCTTGGATTCCTTTTTATTAATAATAACTGTGCTACTAACGGGTATTTTCTGCATTAATTAAACAAATTAGACTATTACTTCTAAAAAAATCCATTGGACTAATATCAAATTCAACTTCTAATTGATTATTGTGACCATGACATTTGTGTTGGGTGAAGAAGCAGGGAAAGAGGGAAGGAGAAGGTGTCAGGACAGACAGTTTGATAAAAACTTCTATAAGGCATTACTCAATATAATATAAAAATATGTAACTAGCTGATGAGATGAAGTTAAGGGAAAATTGAGACTAAACTTCAGGATGGAGTATTGCTGAAGTATTATTATAACTGAATATTTGCAGAATAAGAATCCAATTATTTTTTCCTGCCACATTCTGCCATATCCTGCTTTAATCTTCATTCTTTGATCCTGTAGTCAAGTCAATATTTTTTGTAAATATGCCTTTTTATCTCATAAATATCTAAAATAGCTAAAACTGCAGTGATGAGAAATCAAATTAAAACCAGCAGCTCTAAACACTTTACAGTCCTTCAGAAGAGATTGCTTGTTAAAACAACTAACCCCCTTATAAAATTAACATCCACTTGTGTAACATCAGCAATTGCTTTTTACTGGATTTGCTTTCCACAGCTTCCATTTCATTTCACTGAGGACAAACTTTGGTGACTTTATGTGATTTTAATTAGATATACGCCTAAAGATTTTGGAACTGGGTCTTTAAATTTCACTTGTCAGATGTTTGGGTTTTAAACTACAAAAGAAAATTAGTTAACAGTGGAAATAATCATCAAAGGACTTAATTCTTTTAGTCTGTGTTCCTACTTCTTTTTTCTTTCTTAATGTGTAATTGAATAGGGAACAGTTAATTAATTCATTCTATAGCTGAGAATGAGAAATTATGAGAGGGACATTTTGTTGAAATACAGAAGGCAGTTTTCCATCTCGGCGTTGTAAAAACCGGACGGTCTGTTGGACTTTTATTGTCTTTTGGACAATGAAAGCGCATGACAAACCTCAAAAGCTAAAAACTAAATCTTTCATTTCTTCCAGGTTCATGCACACCTCGGAGCTTCTGCTGGTCTTCAGTCAGGGAATTTTAGTTACAGAGAGGGACTTTTTCTACCATAAATTCTCTATCATTGATTTTTTTCTGAATTATTTCTCTAGTCTTTCTCCATCATATGACCTCCATATTTGTCGTGGTCATATGATTGATATATATTTTATATATATATCACTTTTATAATCATTTATAGAATCATTCATATAAATCATATATATATATATATATAAATCATTTAATATATGACCATGTGATTTATATATATTAAATCACATGGCCATATATGTGGTTTGGTATATATTAAATCGTATGGTCATATATTAAATTATATGAACAAAACGAATAAATTATGGTAAACTGATACTATCCAAGCCATAATGATAATTTTTTTTTGTTAAAGCAATTTTTGTTTTCTCTAGTTTGCTTTAAACTCTTCATATTCCTAATTTTTTCATGCATATTCTCTTGATTCTCAGTTTCATTAAATATCATCCTTCATAGGAGATTTACTAACCCTTCTCTAACTGTTTGTTCCCTGCTTTTGAAGGTTCCGTTCTTGCTCCAGGTATTTATAAAATAGAGTTCTCCAGCTTCTGAAACATTCCCAAAATACACTGCTTTTATTTGAGCAAACAGAATTACGTTGCTTTTGAGAAATGAAGGCTACAGTTACAAAACAGTTTACTTACATTTCTTTTTATTGTAATCTGAGTTAAGGACAGAGGCTATTCATTTTGCTAACCTTGTATAACGTGACAACTCTCTAATAAAGTAAGGAAAGTAATTTTAAAATAGCTTTATCTTTCTTTCAATTTGAGATCATGGAACAGTGACTTTCGTGGATCATCACAGACTATCAAAAAACACTCTGTGTATAGTATGGTCCATTATAGACAACTTATACTCATAAACGAAAACCTAAATCTGTCATATGGATTCTTACCAAATATAAATGAATGAGAACAAAAAAACTACCTACTCAATAGATAATGAAATATGCTGTAATTTCTTCTAAAGTAAGCAATGTCTCCTAGTATGCAAATCCTTTTCACACTTGGTCATATTCCTCTTACAAACTTCATGATTTTAGTACTAAGAAACTTTTAATTTGTTAGGAAACAGGTTTTTGTCAGTGTTGGGTTGATGGTTGGACGAGATGATCTGAAAGGTCCCTTAAAACCTAGGCAATTCTATGATTCTATGAAATATACCTTTTTTTTTTCCTTTTTTATTTTCTTTTTTCTCCTCAGCAGCTTAAACCGCTGATGCACTCAATAATTCTGTTAGGAAAAAAACCAGATCCCTGTAACCTAGAGGTTTCCCCATGTCTGTTAGTAAACCTTCGAAAACATAGAGAACAGCTGCTTCTTCATGTTTCAGACCATCCTTCCCTATTAAATTTATCTTGAAGTCTGCTTAAATTAAATGTGACTAAAGAATATATCAATTTCTCTCTAGGAAGTTTTCAGATCTATCCTAGTTCACTGGAGAGGGGATGATGTACAAACAATCAGGAAAGCATCCAGGAATAGGTCCTGAAAAACTCCAGCTGTTTATGCAAATGCTGACACTGATTGGCTGGCACCTTATCAAGGACCAGAGGATCAGTGGCATATTTGTGTACTCTTTTGATGTGTAATGGCTGTTTACTGGCATCGAGCAGGAAAAATCAACAAAAAACTCCCAGCACTGTTTAAAGGATGTGCTGAACGGGGTCGTGCGGTAGTGCCTCATCTGCTCTCATTCAATTAAACGTGCCCAGAGGTGATACTTTGCTGTTGCTGTCTTGTATCTCTTCAGACTTCAAGTATTTTCTTTTTCTCAAAGCAACTTCTGAAAAGCAGCCCCTTATGAGGTGCATCCTGCCAACAGACCTCCCATTGAGTTGTGTTTGTTTCTTCATTTTGGCATCTGAATATTTTTCTGTGTATCTACTTTATGGTTTTGTTACCTCTGAAGAGAATTAAATTTTTTTTTTTTTTTTAAATTACAAGGATGAATTCTCAGTGCAAGCTTGTATCCACATAATTCAATCACTTTCCTGAGTGTCCTGTTGCAGAAGTGAACAATGTACGTGCTTCAGAATATAAAGATACTGAATACGTAAGTATTAACTCCAATACTTAGTGTAAAACTGGTTCAAAGGCCACAGATACAACATCTACCTGTCCTGAAACACGTAGGATACGGTCCACGTGAAAGCAATATTTCTTTGTGTGACATTTTGGAAATCAAGGACTTCTTCATTTCCTATTATTGTCTATATCTTCTCACTTAATCAGTGGCAAAGTATTTAATGTTCTCCCAAATGCATGAAAACCAAGACAATAACACCTGTAGAATGACAAAGTAAATGTTTTTCTAGGTGTCTCAGCTGTGCCTCATCAGAGATATTCCCCAGCATCAAACAAAACTGACTGACTCTCAAGTAAGAAACTACAAAAGATACTGCTTTCATTTATAGCCATAGTGGGAAATATGGGAGGCAATTTTGCCCCTCTGCTCTGGTGAGACCCCACCTGGAGCACTGTGTCCAGCTTTGGAGTCCCCAACATCGGAAGGACATGCACCTGTTGGAGTGAACCTGGAGGAGGCCACAAAGATGCTCAGAGGGCTGGAGCACCTCTCCTACAAAGACAGGCTGAGAGAGTTGGGGGGGTTCAGCCTGGAGAAGAGAAGGCTCCAGGGAGACCTTAGAGCCCCTTCCAGTTCCTCAAGGGGCTCCAGGAGAGATGGGGAGGGACTCTTGATCAGGGAGGGGAGCCATAGGATGAGGAGCAATGGTTTTAAACTGAAAGAGGGGAGATTTAGATTAGATATTAAGAAGAAATTCTTTGCTGTGAGGGTGGTGAGACACTGGAACAGGTTGCCCAGAGAAGCTGTGGCTGCCCCATCCCTGGAGGGGTTCAAGGCCACGTTGGATGGGGCTTTGAGCAACGTGGTCTGGTGGGAGGTGTCCCTGCCCATGGCAGGGGGGTCGGAACTCAATGATCTTTAAGGCAGGCATCCAGATCACTTACTCAGCATGAAATTCCATCACAGCCTTTTGGGAACATGTTTACATTAAATATACTTATCAATATCATGAATCTAAAAAAATGATGAATCTGAAAAGGATTTGCTGTTTTTTTAAAAATCCGGACACTAAAATATTATCTAGGTTTTCAAGTCAAAAGGAAAAAAAAAAACAAAAACAAACCAAACAAAAAAACCCAAAAAACCAGAATTAAAATGCAGGATTGAAACTGCACATCAGCTGTTCACCTGTGTAGTTAGACCTCTGTTCTTCACCACGATCAACATCCGGTACAATAACGCATTCTTTTCATCTGGTAGAAAAACAAGGAAGAAAACAGGAACCTTTCTTTTTCATATCAGTTTAAGATATTCTTGAGTGGCCTTGTACACGATCAAAATCAAGCTTGTAATGTGCTTTCATCTTCCAGAAGAACCTGACAGCGTTTGTTTTTAAAGTTTCATTTTCCAAGAGAGTAAACAAATTCCTCACGTTTAGTTCTGGGGGCTTTTTGTGCTGTTGTTTTATTTGGGTTTTCCAGTTGTTGGGGTTTTTTTCTTCAAACTTTGTTTTATTCGCTTTTCAGTAATTTCCCGTGATTCAGAGAATGAATGGTTAAAGGTCCCTAGTGTAGATTTAGTACAGCTTGGCAAAGAACAGAGCTCGGAGCCCAGGAGCCCAGCATTCCAAGATAAGGAACTGGCCTTGTGTATAAGATAGCGGGAACAGCCTGCATGCTAAGGAGGAACCCAATTGTCTGGGTGCAGTGTCCATCTGGTCGGGACCAGTTTCGCGGTTTGGGGTCCAGCCAGCCCAGCATTCTAAGCCAAAGGTAAAAGTACACGGCGAAGAAGACTATGAGCCTTCCTCCAGAAGACCCCGGCCCACGACCACCAGGCGACAGTAGGCATGCGGCAAGGGGAGGAGACTTATGATAATGAGTTCCTAGAAATAATTAGAATAGTAACGCCTTTTCTTAGAATTAATTATAACAACCCAGCCCACATAATGAATATGTATCATAAATAGATGCTTGTTTTACGAGCCGGTGTGCAAGTTAGGAGGAGAAATCCCCCTTGCACCCGGCGCCGCAATAAACATACCTGCTTTATGACTCTATTCGAGTTGTAGGGTTTGTTTCCGTGCGTCACCCGGCACATTACATGTGTGTCTGGAAATGACCCAGAGACATGGAAATTGCCATTATTTGCTACAGTTTGTGTTATACGTGTTGCTATGGAGGCTTCTGGCTTTCTCACGCTACCACAACTTAGGGACTCAGGTTGGATTTCAGTGGGCAGTAACGGAAAGGGCAAAGTTTTGGTGACAACGGAGGACGGTTACAAGATTTTCATTCGTTATATGAGTGCACGCTGCTGATTTCAGTTCTCGGAGGGAAAGAACTATTTTTCAGCAGTGTGCTTAGCACCACAAAGTCTTGATTATGGACTGAGGTATGTATAAATATTGATACGAAGGAAGAAAAATAAGTATTTACCTTGAGACACTCCTATAACACAAAGAAAAAATTCATCAGTTGCTATAATAATAATTACTATAATAACGCCCTCAGGAAGGGAAACACACTTTAATATGCGGAAGAATGAACGAAAGAATTTGCACACTATTGAAACATTTCTCCTTTTTATTCCCTCTCGCTACTGTATAATCACTGTGTGGGGGACAAACCTGTGAAGTGTGGAACTTGCATTCACATAATACTTAACTGAATACTTTTAGCAGCATACAATTATGTAAAAATATGTATACGGAGGAGTTTTAAGTTCTTCCTGACTTCCCCTCAAGAAACTAGTATCTTTTACAGCCTTAGTAAATTACCTTTGCTCTTTCAAGGCCTTCAGGAAGATGTTGGCTTATCTTTCTGACTTTTTGATTTCACGGATGACTAGCTATGAATTCAAGTTTAATATGTAAAAAAAAAAAAAAAACTAATCTCTTAATGTTTTCACTTCCCAACCCCTCTCTGCTCCCTCATGCTCTGACTGTGGAAAGCAGTAATCTCTCAGACCTGCGATCGGGCTATCATCTCCTGCTCAGGCTTTTCATTGACGTCTAACGCCCAAGCTGTACCTTTTCCATGATATCCCTACAAATCACGCTTCTGTATCTGTTCCATGGCAAAACCTGTGGCTTAAACGTTTATTCTCCTGGATCTCTATAGCATTTAGCACGTGCAATTCACCTACTCTGAAAAGAAAATGCCTACTGTGCCACTGTTAAATTAATACATTTTCTAAATGGTTTTGTTTACTTCTTTTAAATGACTGTCACTCCTATCCTTCAAAAATCTCACCCTGTTAGTGAAGGGTTTGAGTTCCTCAAAAATTCCAAATTCTTACTAGAATGTTAAAAATCTGGAACAACAAATCCTGTGCTTCATTGGACTAGATGATCTTAAAGGTCCTTTCCAGCCTAGACAATTCTATGGTTCTATAGTGCTACCAACACAGTAAGGTTGAACGTTCATGTACCTCAAAGCAGAACAAGGTATCTCCTCAGTTGCCACCCGGTTTGGAGGCTGGAAACAATCGTAGAGAAATAGTAGTGAGATGGAATGCTCAGAAGAGTAGTGATTACACTACATACAAAGCTTAGACCTGAGTTCACTCGACTTAGGAGCACACGTGCCTGTTCTGATACTCTTGTTGTGCAAGATCAATCCTTTGACACTTGAATAGATAAATTCAATTAAAATTTTAAAATAACCAAGAGACAAGTCTTGAGCCAAGAACAAGCTTCTCTGTCTCAACCCTCCTTTCCTTCTCCCAGGGTAACACTTGAATTTCACACCTGGGCAGCTGATCACCACCACCACCTTTTAACTACATGGGGGGCAGCTTCTTGGTCACTTCTAGCCCCCAGGTTCCCAGACTGGGATAAAATCCCCAGCACCAACATGCAGCTGGGTCACTATTCCCTTTGGAGGTGTGTGGACAAGGAGCAACTTTTCAGGGACGACTCTGCTTCTGCCAGTGACTCATTTAAGCCACCAGTCAGTCGATGTCCTGTCATCCAAAGGAGATGTCTTAGTATTGCACTAGCAGTAGTCGTCTGGGAAAAGTGCAACCAGAACATACAAAAGAGAACAGAGTTTCAAAGAATACTAAAGTGTCTTTGTGTTTATTGACAGCAGTAAGTAAATCTGCTGATTATCAGCTGAAGGAAAAATATAATTTATGAAGATACTCATTTCCCTACATCCTATTTTTACCAGATCAGTACGAAGAATATCAATAAATTAATAGTAATGTTAACAGCAATACATTTCTGCCCAAAGTTAGTGGAAATAAATATAGCCCTATGTTCATAATTTACCTATCCTTCATTGTGAATGAGGTATTTTGTGGTTTTCAGACTACTTCGTCTTTAAAATTATTATTTTCATTGTGGAAAAAGGTAGCTGGAATAACTTGTTCTTGTTTACGGACCTTCCTAATCTTTCCATAAGCTCAATTCATGCGAAGCTCGTTGACCCAAAACGATTCAGAGGAACTATTTGTGGCTTTGCTGGCTTGGATTTATTTTTTTTTATTATTATTTATTTATAGAGGTACTGAGTATTGTTTGACGGTAAGGAAGGGACAGGATTTATTTTGTTTAGCTTCAGTTCACCTTTTTTCTTTCCTTTGTGTACTTGTTCAGAGGAATCCAAATATTTAACTTTGCACAAGATTGATACTGTATATTAAGGACTTTAGACCACTGCAATGTAGAACACACTTTCAACACATGATTTTTCAAAAACCTAGTGGGGAGTGAGTGCTTAATGCGTTAATACCCTCAGATATTTGGGATATTTCTGTCTTATTTTTCTGCTCTTGTAAGCCTGTAATTACAAGAAGTATAAACTACCTTTCCAAGACTAAAACTTTCTTGCAGGTATCATATTTTGGCATTAAAAACATTAGAAACTGAAATCCGTTACTGGCTCAAATAAATATTTAAAGGTTAACCATGGCTAGGAATTTCAAATGGCGATTAGATTAAGCCTGTTACACTCCTGGCAAACCACTGAATGACACAGTCCTATTTAGTAGTTTGTATTGAAGAAACAGAATGGTTTGACCTTTCAATAGGTAAGATATCGACCTGCAACGCGGCTCCACACAAGTCTTGTGAACTAAGTGCTATTTAAGTCTTGGACTAAGATTTCTGTCCCTGTCCCATGAGACACATTTCATTCTTACTGAATATATAGAAAGTTTCTCTTTAGTCATCTAGAACTGAAGGATTTAACAAAAGAAAACTTTCTTTACAAAGATCAGAGTTCCTAACATTATCCTCTCAGCCTGTTTGATTTCTTTAGAATGGGATGCTCTTTCTTCTGTGGGTCTAAGTGAGATAACAATTAATGTAAATGGTATTTCTCTGCCTTAAAGACGACTTTTTAATGAATAATCTCCATTTTTATTGCACTCTTATGCCTTTTCAGCCTACAAAGCTAGAGGAAAATGACACTGCTTTCCTCCTTTTAAAAACAATTCTATTCTCTGACAGTGACATCTATACACTGCTTTATGCAATCTTGTGATAAGAGTATGTATGTGTGCTCTCCTCAGTTTGAAACAAAATGCTCAGTCATATGTTGGTAAAGGCACTATATAAATATGAAATACTGATTTAATTTTTTTTTTTAAAAAAAAGGTTCATTGTTTAGAAATTCAAGTTAAGAAAAGAAAAAGGACTCAAGATCTGTTTCACTTCACTCTTTCCTGTTAGATAATTTCCATGTTTTCCATCAAGATGGGGCATCAAACTCTCCTTCAATGGTTTAGGGCAAAGCAGGGGTTTGATACTCCCTAATGTCTCCTCCTGAGAAAGGAGAGACACAGACGTTTTGCAGAGAATTCTTTCCTCCTTCTACTGTTCTTCCACTGTAAAGCAGTGAGGATTTCTCTTTCCATATTCATAGAATGTTTTGTGTTGGACCTTAAAGATCATCTAGTTCCAACTCCCCTGCCCTGGACAGGGACACCTCCCACCAGACCAGGTTGCTCCAAGCCCCCTCCAACCTGGCCTTGAACCCCTCCAGGGATGGGGCAGCCACAGCTTCTCTGGGCAACCTGTTCCAGTGTCTCACCACCCTCACAGCAAAGAATTTCTTCCTGAGATCTCATCTCCATCTCCCCTCTTTCAGTTTAAAACCATTACCCCTCATTCTATTGCTCCACTCCCTGATCAAGAGTCCCTCCCCATCTCTCCTCTAGGCCCCCTTTAGGGACTGGAAGGGGCTCTAAGGTCTCCCGGAAGCCTTCTCTTCTCCAGGCTGAACCCCCCCAGCTCTCTCAGCCTGTCCCCATATCGCTTCCCTTCTCATCAATGCATATAACCAACCGTGGACTGCTCCTTCTCATTATTTCTTGTATTCCTTTTCCATCTGTTGGCCCTGTTAGTGACCAAAGACAGGCAAACAGTCTTAGAAGCCATTTCTAAATCCATGAAGAATAAGAGGGTGATTGGGGGAAGCCAGCACGGGTTTTCCAAGGACAACTCCATTCTGACCAACTCCATTGCTATGTCTGCTGAGTGACTGGTTCTGCGGACACGGGGAGGTCAATGAATATGGTACACCTTGACTTTAGCAAGGCCTTTGACACCTCCTTTTGCAGTTTGTCAGAAAACTGGTGAAAATTTGCAGACAACACCAAATCAAAGAGAACAGTCAATATGCTGTACCTAGGGCTGCTCTTCAGAGGAACTTGGACAGGGTGGAGAAAGAGCAACAGACACCTCATGAAGTTCAATAAAAGGAAATGCAAAATCCTTCATCTAGGATGAAATAACCCCATGCAATGGCACAAGCTGAGGACTGACTCTACAGAAAGCAGCTCTGCAAAAAAAGACCTGGTGATCTGACTTGCCAAAAAGCTGAACATGAGTTAGCACCGTGCCCTTGCAGCAGAGAAGGCCAACCACATCCTGGGCTGAATTAGGAAAAGCGTAGCCAACAAGTCCACAGAAGTGATCCTTCTCCTCTGTGAAGTGCTTGCAAGAACGTATCCGTAGCACTGTGTCAAATTTTGGGCTCTGCAGTAAAAGAAGGATAACAAGATACAGGAGAGAGTCAAAAGGATGGCCACCAAGATGGTCAAGGTATGCATGGGAAGACACTGAGGGAACTGGATCAGTTCAGCTGGGAGAAGAAAAGGCTCAGGGCAGACTTTTTTTACTACCTACAAATACTTGACCAGGGAATGCAGTGAAGACAGAGTCACACTCTTCCCAGAGGTTCAAAGCAAAAGGCCAAGGAGCAAGAAACACAATCTGGTACATGGAAAGGATTTTTCTTGTAGCACAAGGGTGTTCAAATACTGTAAAAAGCTTGCTCAGAGAGGCTGTGGAATCTTCGAGCATGTTCAGGATTTCATCAAGCATGGCACTGAGTGATCTAATCTACTTAAACCCACTTTGAGTAGGTGATTGGACTGGATGACCTCCAAACATCCCTTCCAAACTAAATTATTCTGTGATACTGTCTATTCCTATCAGGAAGCAGCTCAATAAAGATGGAGATGATATGCTTTGAAACCTGCGGAACGGAAAAGCATGAAAGATCTGAGTTGTATCGATTACCTGGCCACACCACTTATAAATGGAAAAAACACCCAAAAAAATGTAGACGCATTATTTTAATCTTCTAGCATTGTTGGTTCAAACAAAGTCTAGATTTAAGATCAAAGTCTGAAAAAGGGTGAATAATTTCCCAACCAAACCAAACATGTGACTGCATTCCTATTAAACTTTCAAATTCCAAATCCCACTGAGTAATCAGGCATATGCTTAAGTGTTTTTATTTTATTTGGGTTTTTTTTAGGAGGGATGTTGCTAAGTTATCCCACCTATTCTTCCACAAAGATGAAACCCGTTTCCATATAGAAACCTACGGCTTGTGTTTATGTGTACACTTCTGGCTTGCCTTTTTTTTTTTTTTTAAAGGGACTATATCCAAGAGATATGTGGGTCCGCGAGTGCTAGAAGCCAAAAGGTTTTTTTGCTGCTTTTATTGCAGTCGTAGATCTTTAGAAACATGTTTTCATAAGCAAGCGTTGCGAGAAGGCTATTGGGTTTATCAAACACAGATCGGAACAGAAAGCGCATTCCAGGAATTAACATACTGTAGTACAGAAGGAAAGAAGGGAACTAACTGCTTCAGTGACACCCACAGCAGCAGGCTATAACAACAATAGCAGTATCAGCAGCAAAAAATGCCTTTTTTTTCCCCTCTCTCCACTGTTTATAAACGAGATGGAGCATATGGATACGTAATTAAGGTTTTTTCATTAGATCAGACTAGAGCTCTCCAAACAATCATAAAATGGGGTTTCCATGCAGAATGGTTTATATAGGCTTCTCAAAACACTCGTTAATACATTAAAAAGCACAGATTCATCTTGAAAGAAAAGTCTTACACCTGCAGATTTTGCAGAGCCTGGTTTTTTTAATGATCAGAGTGACTTTCATAATTTAATGTACAAAAGCATTATTTAATATATACTCTGTTCTGCCTTATCCTCCTCTGTTCTTCTTACCTCCATTTCTGAACAATCTGCTATTTCTCACCTTCGAGCCGTTGATTTACTTGAGGCGATTCCCTTCCAGTGGAGGTGCTCCAAGAAGTCAATTACCTTTTAGTTCACATATGCAAAGCAGCCTGGCCCAATTTTCCCTTCCCTACCCAGCTTCCAGGTCACGATCAAGATGATTCAAGGATTGGAGCATCTCTCTTATGAAGAAAGGCTGAGAGAGCTGGGACTCTTTAGCCTGGAGAAGAGAAGGCTGAGGGGAGACCTTATCAATGCCTATAAGTATCTGAAGGGTGGGTTGAAGGAGGAGGGAGCCAGACTCTTTTCAGTGGTTGTCAGTGAGAGGACGAGGGGCAACGGGCACAAGCTGGAACAGAGGAGGTTCCACTCAAATATGAGAAGAAACTTCTTCACGCTGAGGGTGCCAGAGCCCTGGAACAGGCTGCCCAGGGAGGTTGTGGAGTCCCCTTCTCTGGAGATGTTCAAGACCCGCCTGGATGCAGCCCTGAGTAACATGCTCTGACATGCTCTGGGCAATCCTGCTTCGGCAGGGGAGTTGGACTAGATGATCTCTATGGTCCCTTCCAACTCTAAAAATTCAGTGAAATCTCTTTCCTAAGCACACCCTTCTAAACCTTCCTCCTAATCCTCTCAGTCACTCTCCCAGTTCCACCAGTTCCAACCTTCCTCCTCTCAGTTTACAGTCATTATCTTTCTGAAAAAGAATTTCGTTTCTCCCCACTTTTTGGCATTTTTCAGCTCAAGCTTCTTTTCCCAGTATCGCAACAGATTCTGAAGCCTAGACACTTCCAAGATTAAGGTGGCAAAAGATTTATCAATTTCTGTGTGTAAAGATGACTTTGACTGTGGTGTATGTATCTAACTTTTATTTATTTTTTATTATTAAATTTCTAACGACTAAAAATCTACGTCACTAGGGACAACACGCTTCAAAATCAAAATTCGGCACTGGGTGAAACAGGACATCCTTCTTAAGGCATTACACCCCGTGAAATTATGCCCACAGAGCATGCAGTGAGACTGCTTTCCGAAAGGATTTCTTTCAGGTTATAAGAAGCTTTTCAATAGCTTCTGTCTCGCTACTGAAATCTAGAGAGGAATATTAGTTATCAAAGAATATGAGAAACCACGTGTGGAATTATCTTCTTTCGTTAATCTCAACATACTCAATGTCATCTGGGAAAAGTTGTACGCTCTATGTTCCATACGTTATATGTTCTAGGTACATAGTGATAGAATGTCTGTAGGAGATAATACACATGCAATATGGCAAGGGCAATAGTTAAAAAGGAAACCCAGAAATGAGAATTTTATTCAAAGTACCCATATTTCCGAAATGTGGACATTCTGCAATCAGACAAAATGAATTAGTCATACGGATTAACCAAAAAGACTGAATTAGCAAGGAGACAGCATTAATACCACAAGATACTGATATAATAGAAAATACAGTTGAGAGAAGACAAAAGGCACAAGTTAATTTCGTTTTAACCAAAGTTAATTGTTAAAAGATAGATAAAACTATATACACATAAAACATTCCCTACAACTCTGGCAAATTATAGAGGAGTACTGAGTTATTAAATCAATCTTTATATCAATTTGTCCTTAGAACCCAGTGTTACTTTTTATTCTGACAGTTTGTCATTCAGCTCACTGCTGGAACTAGGTGAAAAATGTAGTGATAAAAAAAGTTTGAAATGATATATAGGCTTCTGTTTAAATTCAGGTTTGTACTTTAATTAGGAATCCTGCTAAGATTTGTTCTTTGAATGGCCATGTTGTAGTTGAAGTTTCTAAACCTACTCATTCTCCAGGAGCATCTGGATTTCTCTTCCAAAGAAACAGACAATTTTTAGCCATTGAAGCCTAATTTGAAATGTTAGTTTATATAAAAAGTATTTCACTCTCAGATGTCTGACTATATAAAGATACCAAAGAGATGAATCCTTCTGTATTTGAAGGAAGAAATGAAATTATTTTTTCCAAAGTTAACATCACTGCAAAATGAATGCTGGTTCCACTGAAGTTTCACTATTGATTGCAGCCTCAATCCACCGCATATAAATAAGGACTAGAGCCAATCTTTTATATTGCCTTAGAAAAGGTCACAGTTTTAATGTTCGTGCCATGTTTTCCAAAAGCTCTTCAAGCTTATGCCGCGCGTCGTGTTTAACCTGCATCATTCAGTATCTAAATACACTTGGGATTTGTGGACTGAAACTCACTATTGTCGTTTTCTCTGCTTCAACTTCTGTGCCATGAGACCTGTTAATTCTTCATCCTTACTTCCACAGACCTTCCTCTTCCTTGTTTTATAGCATACAAGCTATGTATCGCCTGGTGGGAGAGCTCTGAGCCTGGCTGCTTCCACACCTCTGCTCTGAAAGACTATTTCCACATACGGCAACATGTAGGGCAATAAAGCACCACCTCAGTGGTGGTTTTTACTCACCATTAATTCAGGATACGATTATCGGGGACTAACTTCTTAGATTGTGTAGCGATAATGAATGATGATTAAGTATGAACCATTCGTTATGCTGTGTGCTGACAGCAAGTGTCAGTCCAGCAAAGTTTTGTTTTAATCTCTAAAACTGGCATGATTTATCAGTTTTCTAAACGCTGCCATCATGACCATCTCTAATTCTTCAACAAATCTACCGATATGTCTACAAGAAGTCAGTCACAGCAATTGTGCAGGATGCCACTGGAAGGCTGGGAAAAAAGGCGAAACAGAAGGAGAATAATGACGTTTAGTTTCAGCATTGAGGTAGTGATCACTTTATGCAAAACAGAAGGACTTCTGTAGTATGACTGGAGGAAGCCACACCTCAGAACCCACCACAGTCTTCTAGGCACACAACTCCCAGGCCAGGTGGGGTCTAAATGTTCTGACTAAGGCTGGAGTTAGAAGCCTGGGAAAACAGCTAACTTCAGAGATTGGGACCTTACAATCACAGAATCACCAAGGCCAGAAGGGACCTTTCAGATCATCGAGTCCAACCATTAACCCAACACTGACAAAACCCATCCCTAACCCATGTCCCTCAGCACCACATCTGCCCAGCTTTTAAATCCCTCCAGGGATGGGGACTCCACCACTGCCCTAGGCAGCTTGTTCCAATGCTTGATAACCCCTTCCATGTAAAAATTTTTCCTAATATCCAATCTAAACCTCCCCTGGTGCAATTCAAGGGTGTTTCCTCTTATCCTATTGCCTGTTCCTTGGGAGAAGAGACCGACCCCCCCTGGCTACACCCTCCTTTCAGGGAGTTGGAGAGAGCGAGAAGGTCTCCCCTCAGCCTCCTTTTCTCCAGGCTGAACACCCCCAGCTCCCTCAGCCGCTCCTCACAAGACTTGTGCTCCAGACCCCAAACCCACAAAGCCTCAAAGCTCTGGAATCTCTGGGAGATCCAGTAACCAAGTGAACAGGAAGGAAATACAATAAAAATCTAGCCATCTTTTTCTTAATTCAGAAATTTAACAACCAAGCCCTTTTCATTAAATTATTTTTACTTGAATACCTGACATTTTCATTTAAACATTGATTCATCCCAAATTCAAACAGGTTTAATAACATTTCTTTCTTTACTGTTTCCTTCAAAATTAAAATCAACACTATAAAGAAAACATCAGTAGTAATTCCATTTTGCTTAATAGAGTTGTACCAAGTTAATACACCCAGACAAGAAAGTGAAGTTTGTCTATTGATTTCATTTCTGCAAACCTAAGGTACGTGCATGCCTAACCTTACACATTTATGACCAACTTTATTGATTTCCTTAGATGACTTGCAGTAACTTTGGAGTGGAAGAAAATGGGCTTTGTTGTAATATTATTTTCCATCATGATTCACTTATACCTTTGCTCTAAAAAAAAAAAAATTTAAAAAAATCACCCACTATAAAGCAAATATCAATTTTAGCATGAAGTTTGACACTTCCTTACATTGTAGAGGAATGAAAGATTTTCATGTCCTCCTTGATGCTCTGGAAATTCATAATAGAGTGGGGTAGGGTTAGACCTGGCAGTTCATTCGTAAAGAAACTGAGATTACCTCATCTTTCAGAAGATTGTTAATACACTGGGTGGTATCCATGTTATCAACTCCAAACATTTAATTTTGGGTGCATCTACATGATACATTTTCCACAGTGGCAAAACAGGCTGAAGAAATTTTTATTTTTTTTCCTGTAGGTATTAGTTTCACACATGGTTTACCAGTTGTGCCAACACATTTGTGTGTACTGTTGATAACGGGAACTAGGTCACTGAAGTGGTTTATGTAGAAAAAAAATAAGGACAAATTATTTTAGATCAATTTCCTCTTTTTAGTCACTGAGAATTATTATTATTACATGGTTTCCCAAACAGTTGTCACTATCTTTCCTCCCATGTAGCTCTACAAAACGTAATTCAGAAGCAGAATAGGATCTCAAATATTTGCTGTCTCTATACTCTTCAACATACTTTAGATGCCTGGGGAGAAACCTGTAATGTGATTATGGGAAAGGAACAGGGAATCAGAGTGCCAAAAATACTTCCCTGGAAATGAGACAATACCCATAAGAATTAAATGCTTACTTTGGGATTATTTATGACTTCACAAAGTATGTTATAAAACAAAAATAAATGCTGCAGGAGAGAAGTACAAGAACTTCCAAGGAAATTTTTCTGGATATTTCACCATTCGAGCTACATGTGGTAAATTTTAATATTGCCTTAGAAAGGATGAGATGTTAAAATTTCATAATTCATATAGTTTTGGAGATCAGCTGATTAGAAGCTTTTGTTCAATTAAAATATTCTGATTTTGTGAAGCCACCAACCTTGACTACTTTCTTCTCATGGAAAAAAAAAAACCCAAACCTGAAACAATTTTGAAATGTATTTGAAGTCAAACTTGAGAAAGATCAAAGGTAAAAGAAAAAGCTCAAAGTCTTTTTCAAAAATCCTTCAAAATACATAAATAAAGTTTTGGGGTTTTGTCCTTGTTAGAGTTTTTTTTTTTAAAAATCACAGTATCTCAATTTGTCTGGAGACAGAAATGTCTGCTTTGACCAAACTTAATTCTGAAGGAAACAAAAGATATAGTTTTATATTGTATTTTGACATAACTATTTTTTCTTCTTTTTATCAGTTGTTATGAGTACAAGTTAAAATGAATTTCTGAGAAACTATTCCTTATAGAAAAGCCAGTAAGTGCAGATTCCCAGTTTTAAATTAATTCCAAGAAATTTGCAGGACAATACAAACATGCTTGGGGCCTTGATCATTCCAAACTAGCAGGAACACCTATACGCCTCTTCGGGTTTTCCCATTTCAAAACCAGTAAAATGTTTTGTTTCATCTCCACAGTGGTATAAAGCAAATGTTAATGAAAAATTTTCATCACAGGAAAAGAAATCTGGCTTTGGCCTGGTTTGTTCAAGGTAATAAGGTATTGAAAAGAATCAATAGTAGAAGTGACCTGTTTTACCATCTCAAGGAATTATATTAACATATTTCCTTTTTTTATGGTCAGAGAAACGGGTTCCCTCCAAACACCATGATTAATACAACTAATATACTTACTTTTTCACAGAATCACAGAATTGTCAGAGTTGGAAGGGACCTCTAGAGATCATCTAGTCCAACTCCCCTGCCGAAGCAGGATTGCCCAGAGCACATCACTCAGGACTGCATCAAGGCACATCTTGAAGATCTCCAGAGTAGGGGACTCCACACCCTCCCTGGGCAGCCTGTTCCAGTGCTCTGGCACCCTCACCATGAAGAAGTTTCTCCTCATATTTAAATGGAACTTCTTATGTTCCAGCTTGTGCCCGTTGCTCCTCATCCTCTCACTGGCAACCACTGAAAAGAGTCCGGCTCCCTCCTCCTTCAACCCACTCTTTAGGTACTTCTAAACATAGATAAGGTCTCCCTTCAGCCATCTCTTCTCCAGGCTAAAGAGCCCCAGTTCTTTGAGCCTTTCCTCATAAGGGAGGTGCTCCAATCCCTTAATCATCTTAGTTGCCCTACGTTGGACTCTTTCCAGTAGTTCCCTCTCTTGAACTGGGGAGCCCAGAACTGGACACAGTATTCCAGTTGTGGCCTCACCAGTACAGAGTAGAGGGGGAGAATGACCTCCCTCGACCTGCTGGCCACACTCTTCCCTATGCAGCCCAGGATCCCATTGGCCCTCTTGGCAACAAGGGCACATTGCTGGCTCATGGAAAGTTCGCTATCCACCAGGACTCCCAGATCCTTCTCCTCAGTAGTGCTTTCCAGAAGATCCATCCGTAACCTATATTGGTGCCTGGGGTTCTTCCTCCCCAGGTGCGGGACCCTACATTTGCCCTTGTTGAACCTCATTAGGTTCTTCTCTGCCCAGCTCTCCAGCCTGTCCAGGTCACACTGGATGGTGGCACAGCCCTCTGGAGTGTTGGCCAGCCCTCCCAGTTTGATATCATCAGTGAACTTGCTGAGGATACGCTCTGTCCCCTCGTCCAGGTCATTGATGACTATGTTGAACAGGACTGAGCTGAGTACTGACCCCTGAGGGACACCGCTGGTTACAGGCCTCCAACTTGACCCTGCCATTTTGTTATTGTTTTATAGGTTTACTGATTATAATGTGCTATAGTTAGACTAAAGAAAGCAGCTTTTCTCTTAATTAGCTGCCGAATTAATGAAGGCAAAACTTGCGGCCACCACTAAAAAAGGGAAGATATCTGGAGTTAGGTGAAATCTTGATTTTTTTCCAGTTCCTGCTATCTGTACTGTTTTCATTCTGGAATGGAGTGCTAGTCTGGAAAATAATACATAATTCATTTCACCACCCAAGATTCCATATATACTGCATAGATTCTGGACACTGGGAAGGTATTGCTTTAATAACTTTTTTCATTAGTGACTGTTTCCTTTTGCCAGATAAGGAATGAGGAATCTTTCTAGACATAATATCAGCACCAGCTGACATGTCAGAGTCTCACAAGAATTACTGAGAAAACATCTCTGTCTCCGAGGTTGCAGACATTTAATCATTTCTTCACTATTTTGGGCAGCTGCGCACTGACCTCATCGCCATCACCTGCCTCTGGGCTGTCAGCCACAGGACTTTGTGATATAAGGGCTACTTTGCATGCTTCTTTATCGAGAAGAAATGCCACTAACTGTGACAACAATCCTAATTAGTTGTTGAAATACCATTGTGAAGATCTGTCACCAGCGATTACTCATCTCTTTAATGGTTCCTTCAAACAGAAGCTCTGTTTCAGCTATTTAGGAAATGGCCAATATCATTATCATTCCCTGAGGGGCTTATCTAAGCACTCTGAAGGATTACTGTCCAATATTACTTTTAAGCAAGGTTGCAAAAGTCATGAAATAGACCCTTTTAAGGGGAAAATAAAACATCTTTACAGCAAGAATTTGAGCCGCAGGAGGTTAGGAGCAGTTACATGCCTCTAGGCAAACTATAACACGGCAATTATAAGGAAAGCATCCTCTGAAGGACAGAGGGGGAACAAGATTTTAAGAGAATGAGACCAGTAGGGGATAAGTAGTAAGAGAAGGATTAGATTCAGGACTAGAAACAACACATTGGATTTCCAAAATTTCCTATTAGTATCATAAGCTAAAATTATACCCCAAGGCTTGGCCAGTAGGATAACTGTCTGCTCTAACAGCCAAACCATAGACAGCTGTTTAATAAATAATTGCGGGAAAAAAAAAATGAACATTAACAATTTAAGATTAGCATAATTACGATTAGTTATAAATCATATTTTTGTTTGCACCATATCTATCGCCACCCTTCGGTGCCCAAAAAACCTGCTCCAAACTTCTTAGAGAAACAAATACTTAACCCCAGTCATATAGTTATTCAAGACCTCCTAAACCTATCCCAACAAATCAATGTTTAGAGGATGAACAAGGTACTAATTTATCATCCATCCTCGAGACAGAAAGAAAAATAACTTAAATGTCAGAAAACCCAAAAAAACCCTGAAGCTTGTTACAGAAATCTCCATTATCTGTAAGTGATAAACACATTAGCATGAATTTGTGTACAGCAATTGATACTAATGGTGATCAGTGGCAACTGTTTTAGAGGATGTTGTATTAACAAAGACATATTAATTAGTAAATAAAATCCTGACTAAGTTATGGTTTACCCTTCCACAGAACACTGTTATCTTAACTATAATAATAAAGCTATTGCCTTAAGACAATGGTTTCTGTACTTTCTGTAGTTCCTTAAACCTGAAGCTTTATGCAGTGTGCAAGGAACACACTGATCAAGAAGTTTTCGGATTCTTTTACCCATTTCTTTTTACCAAAATTATTTACTACTGTAAAATATTTTGTTATTAGGAATGGAACTTTTATGAAGAGGAAAATATAAAACTGCAGGAGCCTGGCTATGTGTGAAGTCAAGCATATATGGCAACATTAGCAGTATCAGAGAGAGTTATTCCACTGAAAATAATAGCTATAGTCAAGAAAGTTCAAATATTAACTAATTTAAAAGTGAAAGATAATAGTAATTATCTGATAATAATAGTTTTACTAGCTTTTTAAAGGGTATTTAATTACTTAGAATTCTACCCATTGTTTTGAATTATAAAACACAAGTGTAAATTAGCTTCCATAATGAATATTGTTAAATATTGACAAAGTTAGTTTCCTTTATTTATTATTTGTACTCTTACATTTCTGTTATTTCTGCATAGTTGTCTTATGAACACCACAGATTGGGTGCACCCACAGGTAATTTTCTGCTAAGCTGCGACTCAAACAACTTCAGAATTAGACAAATAAATGCATGTTCCAGTAAAATTCTTCTTGGGAACATAAATCAGAAAAAAGTATTCAGGTCAGTAGAAAAAAAAAATAAGAAAAAGCTTTCTTATATATCAAGATTTAATTTGTAGCAAGTGACACATACATATTCCCTATTAGCATCCTTGAGAGTTATCCCACAAAATGGGAAAATTGAGTCCTAAATTTATGTAATTTTACGTGAGCTCAGAATGTGCTTCCTTATGAACTGTGTGCAGGACACTTTCTGCTGCCTTGAGCAGAATTCCAACCTCGTGATTCCTTTAAAAAAGAAACAACAAAAACTGCAAGGCCAGTTTCTTTGTAGTTTGCAAGCATTATGCATTTCAAATAGGTACTAGATACATGTTTTATTTTCCTCAGCTACTAGAGACACGTTTCCATGCCTGTCGTGGTTTGGGCTGGACTGGCCACTGAATGATGCTCTCTTTGATCTCCCTCCCTTCAGAGAAGGGAGAACATCTCTCTTCAGGGGAGAGGAGAGAGAATGAGAGGAAGGGAGAACTTATAGGTTGAAATAGAAACTAAACTACTTCAATGAAATATTAAAAAAAATAATAAGATAAAATACAATAATATTAGTAAGAAAATTATGGCATATATACAATATATAGAACCCATATAGAGCTCCCAGGATGATAAACATGTCACTGATAGGCACTGGGGAAGTCCCAGACTAGACTGAGCAATAGATGGGAACTGGTTTCTGGATCTGCAGTCAGGAAAGCATGGATCGGGATCAAATGCAGATGAAGAGTGTCCTCCTTGGACACCAGCCATTGAAGAAAGAGGCTGGCCTCTTTGATCCCTCAGCTTTTATACTGAGCATGATGCAGATGGGATGGAATACACCATTTGGGGTCATCTGTCCTGGCCCCTCCTTCCCACAGGTGTGACCCCTCTACACTCTTCTGCTTCTCACCCTCCAACGGGGCAAATAACAAAATTAGCTGCCCTTGGCTGTTACACCACCAAGTATAAGCAGAAGCCTCTCTGCAAACCATTCCTTGGTATTCACTATAAACATCAGGCCTTAGCACTCTAGTAGCAGACATTATCTGAAGAATATTTAATTAGTTTCAGAGAGTTAGAAGAGGCTTAACTGAAAAGTAGAATTACTGAAAAGAAAATTGGCTCTGTTTTACCTCAAACCAGGACAATGCCCAATATTATCTTCCCAATTCTAATTATTTTGGAAGACTTCTCACTCTAGTCCTAATCTCCACTCCTCCTGGTTCATCTTTGTAGTTCCCAAATCCTTACCATCTGTTTCCAGTTCCTGCCTTTACCTGTGTGATCTCTCACCTTGTTTCCACCTTGTCCGCCTCTCTCATTCTCTCTCCCAGTCCATACAACCTGCCTGAAGGGATCTTCCTGACCTCTCCCAGTCAGCTTTCCTTTCCTCCCCACCTCCATGGTGGTTCTCAGTCCACTTCCCCAACTTGTCTTTGTCTCTTGCACACATAGCTCCCAGCTTCCCTATCTCAAAGCCTTGCTCTTCTGGTCTCCATCCTCAAACACTGCTCCTCAAGTTACCTCTTTGGTAACCCTCTTTGGTCACCCTCCAATTCTTACTCCTTCTGAAATCTCAACTGGAGCTTTCTAACCATCACAGCATACAGATACCAGCAAAGAGATCGTAGAAGACACAAGGTTTCTTATATGACTTAAGTCACACAACATTGTAGCACACAGGTTTTGGAGGGTAAGTTGTTCCTGTCTTGCCACCAGGATTCATAGAGTTGCTGAGGTTGGAAGGGACCTTTCAGATCATCAAGTCCAACCATCAACCCAACACTGGCAAAAACCATCACTAAACCATGTATCTAAATCTTCCTTCCAGTAGTAGCGAGCATATAATGCCACCCAGGTTCTGCAGTCCAATAAACCCTCTAAGCAACATCTATAAACTGAGGGTTTGACCAGATCTGGAAAAGCACAAACATTGTTCGCTTCAAGGATTTCAGGCGCTCGCTCAAAGCAAGAAAGTTGCACAGCTTTGCAAACAATAACTTACTTCTGTTTAAATCTGAAAAAAGACTAAATATAAGAAGTTCCATCTCAACATGAGGAGGAACCTCTTTGCTGTGAGGGTGGCAGAGCCCTGGAACAGGCTGCCCAGAGAGGTAGTGGGGTCTCCTTCTCTGGAGACATTCCAAACCCTCCTGGACACGTTCCTGTGGGACCTGCTGTGGGTGACCCTGCTCTGGCAGGGGGTTGGAGGAGATCTCCAGAGGTCCCTTCCAACCCCCTATCATTCTGCGATTCTGTGTGATGTATTTTCCCCATAGTCCCATTTTTAGAAGCAGCTGCACTGTTCTGGTTGAAATATTTTGCCTGAGTTTTGTGCAACTGTTCAGGAATATTTGAATGTGCCCTAAAGGAACCGTTACAAAGTCTTAAAAGGGGCTGCTTCACGTTCCCATGTCATTGCTTAACTTCTTTTTTGAAAGCTGACGCATAGGAATATGTCATCGCAATAGGAATCTAGATCTTTCTGATAGCTGATCACGAAATAAAGAGACAAACAAACCCAGGAAAATAAACTTGCAGGTTAATTCTAGCTGCTTTCATACCCCCATTTAAAGAGTTAGGACATTGACGATCTATCCAGCCACCAATATCTTATAAGAGCAAAGAGTTCTCTGATTCCAGGCGTGTAGGAAGAAAAATAGGTATTGACACAGCAGAAGGTACCGACTGAGGAACTGCTGAGGACTGTTATCACATAAGCCTGCTGTTGAGAGAGATTGAAGTTCTTTTCCAACTGTCGAGTGTATCACTGGTATCAACCCCTGCAAATTTATTGTGTCTGGTAGTAGTTCATGTTCTGTGTAAACATCCCTTCCTGCAACAGTATCATTACATGACAAGGATGGAAATATTCTTGACACCATATTATTGGTTCGAAGACAGTGATTTGTTCACTTTTTTTTTTTACAGCAACATTACACTTTAATAATATTGTTAAGACTGACTCAGGTTCTTCAATACAATCACCTGGCAGCACAGCGACTACTACAGAATATTCCATAAATTCCGACAGATAGGAGGTCCTGAGGGATTGCTAGGACCAAGTGGGACATGAACACATTTTTCTGCACAGTGTTCTAACCCAAATCATACACCATCGTTTCAGGTCAATCAAATGCAAAGAAAAACAGGAACAAAAGAAAACAAACCAAACTCCCATATTCTATTTCACAAGGACTCAAGCCATAGAGCTTAACCTGAAGTGAAAGAAAGCCACTTTGGTTTGTATTATTGAAACTGTAACATCAAACAACTTCCCCTTACTATTTAAAAAGGAAATCAAAAAACATTGTATTTCAGAATTCTTGCTACTTATAACCTTTCTCTTTTTCATTGGCTGATACATGTCGCCGTATTTGTTTGTGACTCTCATGCTCCCTAAGCCATACTTTTATATAGACTGAACAGAACATTTTGGCTACTGGGCTTAAATATTTCTTTCTATAGCTTTTTCTCCCTGCATTAATTTCAGACAGTTTGTGTAGCTTTTCTGTGGAACATTACACGGTATTAATCATTAAGTCATTAAAAAATACCCCTCTTTAAGGAAAACAGTCCAATATAAACTATTTATTTTTAGAAGTTCTGTGGATAATGTCTTGTGAAACACCCTCAAAGGGATGGTGAAGGGAAATAAAGTTTGACTTTTGAAAAGAAGCTGTGAAGGATAATGTAATATAACACGAACATCTACTCTTACCCAGAGATCTCAATCTGGGTAAAAGCAGGAGATATTTCTGTAGGGTTGAGAGAACATATAGGAGGTTCTGATCAGATTGGCACGGAGTGAGATATCCAGGGATCACATCAGAGGCTTAAAGCTAAATGAGAGCAGGCAGGTAACAGGTTCTTTTTGAAATAGCAGCTCGCCTCTCATATCAAGATACCCAAATCACACAATTTGTAAATCCAGTTGTCAGGACATGAAAACGTCGAGACTTCTGAAGCAGAAGTCACTTGGCCATCTGGCAGGCAGGAGTGAGTGCTGCAGAATAAAGCTTCTCTCATTTCAGTAGCATCTTACAAAAAACAAGGGAGCAGGGACACTTTGGCATATAAAGCAAGGAGTATATATATATATAAAAAAGCCATATAATTTAGCAAGCGTGTGAGGAACAGCTCACCCAATGACAGCTACAACAAAAGAATAATCCCGTAATGGCTTTTTGACAGTTTATTTTCAGTGCATATGCTTAGGCAGTACATACTGTTTATTTTCTAAGCAGCTTAGCAGATGGGAGGTAAGTAGGATGATGAATATAATTCAATATAAAATACATTTAAATAAAGTTGGGGGGTCCGACTTAAGCCCTTAAAAGTCAAAATATATAAGTTAAGTCTCCAGCAACATCCTTAGCTCAGCTGCTATTCTTATTTTCTAAACATGGAACAGTCTCTTATCACAGGCTGCCACACCGCTGGACAATGCAGAATTGGTACGAGGGAAGAATTAGTTCCAGCAGCTCCTGAAGAACAAGATTCCACACCGCAGGCAATTTGACACAACTTCTAACAGGCCATTTTCCACATATTTTTTCGCAGTTGAAACAAGGGTTTATATTTCTGTTTGTTTTTCTAATATCTATTCTTTCATACCAACCTGATCCAACTCACTAAAATGTCTCAGCAGATTGTTATCTCAGGAAAATACCATTATTTCTAATTTAGGCAGGTGAGAAACAGGAGGATTATGCAGTTTGCTCAAGTTTACCCCCAGAAGTCAGTGCCACAGTACAGCGTTTTACCAGAGTCTCCTGAATTCCAGGCAAACCCTTCCAATCACTCCAAGATTTTTGATGTTATCAAAAAAATACCATTTCAGGGAACAGATATAGGCATTTAAGGGCAAGTTGAAAAGAAGCTTAATTCTGAAGATGAAATTGTATCCAGTTTATTATTTCATTCCCATTAAATTATAAGCTAAGAAGGCATGAAACCATCAAGGTGAGTGCAGCATCACATTGCAGTTACAGGAGACGGAAGGTGGTCCTCAGTGGCTTTGACGAATTATGGTACTGGATTGAGTACCTGCCACTGCAAATATTAATTTAGGGACAGAACATCTCAGTCAGACATTCAAGGCTTACACCTGAAGACTGCTGTTTATTACCCACTGCCACAACAAGAAAACAGGAGGCAAACCACAGTTAATGCAGCTCATTAACATCTTTTTAAATAGATTTTAACTGTTTAGTTAATTAAGGGCCAGAATGCCTCTAGATACAGACCTCAGAGATAAAAGGATGGGAGAAGGCTTAAAAGGGGGCTACAGAATATTGGGATGGGGGAAAACTAGATTTAGTCAGGTGTATGTATAGTGTGTAGAATAAATGAGTATTTCCAAAAGCCTGGAGTACAAATAATGGTGCCTGGGAAAAAGGAAAAAAAAAAAAAAAAAAAAAAATCAATATCACATCCTCTGCCTGTCCATAGGATGAACATTCATGGAACATTCATTTAGATAAGTTAATGGGAGATTTGATAAATGCATGGAAGAATAATCCATTTCAAACACAAGAAACTATCTCAGGCTCAGGAAGTATTGGAGCTGCACATGCTTAGCACTGAGAATATTGAGAATGCAGACCAGCAGAATCTGCGTGCTTGGTTTGCTCTTAGCCCGTGGTGCTTCCTGCTGGATCTACTGCTAGGCAGGATACAGGTCTTCATATGCATTTGAATTCTAATACATTGTTTTTCACAAGAACTGGAGGTATTAGAATAAAATTAGAAAAAAAAACATGAAGAGAAATAATGAATTTACTACTGTGATCAACACTCTCAGGTCTCTTGCAGCGCCTTTAAGTTTCAGAAGCTACATGATTTGAAAGGGGGTGCAGGTTTTTTAAAAGGACAACAATTATTATTTTTTTTTTAACAGCTTCCATTTTTGTCTCCCTGTAACTTCTTCTTTGTGGCAATACCTTAACTTATAAAGATTTGATATGCTATAACCTCAAGACTCAGGTTACTACATCACATCACAATTATGACATCAGTCTATGAGACCCAGATACAAACTCTTAATAAGAGACACAAAATGCTATTTGGCATGAATAAATTCTCTGCAAAGGAAGGGTAGAAAATACACAACCAGAAGTACCTCGTTAATATCTTACTATTCTTTTAAGATCCACTCACAATAGGCTTCCTACAGAGCATATTACTCCAACAATATCGTGGGTAGCATCAAAATACCTTCTTAAACCCAACCAATTTCTTCCCACTCTGAAAGACATGTTTGATCTGGTCAACTTAATGTAAAAACAAATTCCATACAATTCTTCCACTTTCCAGTATTACATGAGAAATTCTTTTAAAGGCTTGCAAGTTCAATTCCAGCAGCTAACTTTATGTTAAACCCAAATTGCTTAGGGTTTCCTTTCACTCCTTCCGATTATTTAGTGTCTGTTATCCCAGATACTACACCCAAGAAGAACATGAGCTAGATCTTTCAATTACAGAAATGTAAAGTGAAGCTATTTTGAAATGGAAGAACTGGAACAGCCATAACTTAGATCGGCAAACACAGCTTAAAACCATGACACCTTAAGACGCTTTAAATTAAATTTGGAATAGGTCAGACACATGCTCAGGGCGAAATGATTAACCTTGGATAACTCACTGCAAAGTATTTCTCCTACCTTTTCTAGCTCTCCTCCTTGCAGTATCGTAGACATATCCAACACCAAAGCAGACTCCACACGTATTTCCCAAAACCAAAACATAGCAAAGCACACCACAGGTTCCATCAAGTGGGCTAAACATCCTCTAACTGAGATCTTGAATGACACCCGGCCCTGTTGGTCCAGGAACGTATTTGAGCACTGAACTCTATGTGCTCGTTAACCAGCTGAGGTGATAACAAGGTACAGCTGGGACTCATCTAGACATCAGTATTGAAAACAGCTGGTGGCCATTTCTGTTGATAAACCTAACTGGGGTTTCAGGTTGTCTCTATAGGTTAACAGGTGTCTCTATAACGTGTTTCAGTAGTTGGTTTGTCTCTGAAATGAGAATCCTTTAGGTTGGTCTGTTACAAGCCTGTTGTATAAATTTAGTTAAGGCACAAGTGAGACAAATCTTCAAATTTGATAAATTCAGACTGAAAGACGTACTCTCCAAAGAAAACTGTCTCAATGGTGCCCTAAGCCTCCATCCTCAATACCTTGTCATTTTTTAATGCATTTAATTATGGGCTCCTGTTTAAGAAATCAAACAAGTAGATTTCAGAAGTGCTCAGAATCTAATACTTTCAAATCATTTTCAAGGAAGTCTCTCTAATTTTTCAAAAAATGTTTTACCAGGAATAGTAATTGGAATTTTTTTATATTCCCTCCACCATTTCTTTTCCCCCATCAGAGATTTAGTTTTGTCAAACACTCTGCTTAGGTGGTTTGGAGAGTGAAATATCACCAAAAATGTTAACAATTTATTTCTTTAGTAGGTTAAAGAACTGCATAATACTTAAAGTAACAGTACTCAGTGTCATTCACCGTCCCATGCCTCAGTGGTTAAAAATACAAAATTTACATGAGCCACTTTTGAAAAAGAATATAAATTAATTAAGAAATAAATTATGTAAGTTACACATGAACACAGAAGTAGGGTTTCATTCGTTCATATCATTTCACAAATTTCTCACTGCTCAGTGCATTTGTCTGGTCTTACTTTATTTCCAGATAATGACCATATCTATTTCTGCATTGTTGTTTGTTTTGTTGGGGTTTTTTTAAGGAAAATATCAATAAAGAAGGAAAAATATATATTTTGTTCTTCCATCAAGACATGAGAACAATTACTTAACAAGGGACTAAAATGGGAAAGAATGCTTAAATATAGAAGGAGTTTGAGAAAAACAATGTTTTCCAATTTCTGTTCAGGTGTTCTGTGATAATGTGTTACTGTATAAGAGAGAGAGGATTTATTCAGATAGAATAAAAAATACCCTCAAGTCTTGCTAGATCACGGAATAACAGAGCCAAGAGCGAAACTGTTGAGTAACAATGTTGTTCAACAAGCTCCTCGAGAGAGACCGAGCAAGAATTTGTAAAACCAGGAGAGGTCTTACCCTTGGCTGCCCCTACTCCGAGCTGCTCTCTCCTACCACGGTGAAGCTCTTTCGCCGAGTGCCACTGCCTGGTGTTTAAAAACCTGCACGACGAACTGCAATAGCAAAATAACAGACATTGAGAAATAACCTCTTCAAAACATTTTCAACCCAAATTTCTTCCCAGGGTAGCGCACGGCGGAATGAATGCCCGTGTCAGCACAAAGGAGACCTTATCAGTGAGATTCATGGAGGGAACAGCAACACCCACAGCAAAAGCAATTTATGCCAATTTAGGCCACAGAACTATGATGTCATCAGTCACCAGCCCACTTGACGGGGACGGTAAGAGCCTCATTCGATTGTCACTGAAGTCTACGAGACCGTCTGCTTATCTGACCCTGAGTAACCTATTTATCTGTTACTGTATGTTCTATAAATCTGATCAAGAATTAAGATTCTATCTAAGGATATGCCTATGACAAGGCTATTAAAAAAAAACCTGGTTATTGACTGTGGGTCACCTAAATCCCTATCACAGGCTGCCCGTAATTATCTGTAGAACTTTATACACCAGGCAGCTTGCAGTCTCAATACAATTTCCTTACATTAAACTGTTATTTTCTGTTCTGTTCCTCAGATTTACTGTATTTCAGGAATCATACCAAGTTCAGCTGAGTATAAGTGAATACAGCTCCATCAGCTCACAGGTTTCACCACAGGTGATTGTGACCCTTGGTATTTCACTAAACTGACAGCTTTAGCGTTTTTTTGCCAGCACAGGAAGAACATGGACCTGTTGGAATGGGTCCAGAGGAGGCCACAAAGATGCTCCCAGGGCTGGAGCATGAGGACAGGCTGAGAGAGTTGGGGTTGTTCAGCCTGGGAAGAGAAGGCTCCGGGGAGACCTTAGAGCCCCTTCCAGTCCCTAAAGGGGCTCCAGGAAAGCTGGGGAAGGACTCTTGATCAAGGAGGGGAGCCATAGGACAAGGGGTAAAGGTTTTAAACTAGAAGAGGGGAGATATAGATGAGAAGAAAGTTGATGAAAGGTGAGTTAGGAAGAAATCCTTTGCTGTGAGGGTGGTGAGGCACTGGAACAGGTTGCCCAGAGAAGCTGTGGTGCCCCATCCCTGGAGGGGTTCAAGGCCAGGTTGGATGAGGCTTTGAGCAACCTGGTCTGGTGGGAGGTGTCCCTGCGCAAGGCAGGAGGGTTGGAACTCAATGATCTTTAAGGTCCCTTCCAACCCAAACCATTCTATGATTCGGTGATTCTGATTTTTATTTAAAAGGAAAAAAAAAAAAAAGATACAGCTTCTTTCAACATAAAAAGAACAGTTATGAGGTAGGTAGGGAAATACTTAAACGTCTTCACAGATTAAACAGCAGGAAGAATTCTCTAGGAAAAGAGCATCCATTTCAACTCCTTGTAATCCATTCAAAACAGCTGCCCAGATGAAAGGATTGTACAAAAAAGCTACCGACAATGGAGCCCAATTTATGCACTTTCAGTGGTGCCACAATAAACTGCAGGTGTCTGGTAAAAATTAAAACTATATAACTGAAAGCATCACTATTGGTTTTCTGCTGTACAAAACCTCCTTTTCATGCTGTTCTTGATTACTTCTGTTGGACTATGTACACTTAACATATGGTCATTTTAAATGCAAATATTAAGGATATGAAAAGGCATGGTCACATGCTGAATCTTGGAGGCCTTCCAAGAACTAAAGTGGCTTGATAATAAGACAAAATCACATTAGTTGCCCAAGCATAAATTTGCCTTGGCCATCCAAATATCAATATGCATTTGGCAAAATAATGTGAAACATGAAGGGAGAGTTATGAGGAGAATTGTTGCCGTTGTCCCTAGAGGAGGAAAGAGAATGAAGCATAATGGACAAGTTATAAATGATGAATGGATGGATACAACAAAACTACTAATGGTATGTGCCACTGATTGCTTAGGAAAGCAAAAGGTAATAGAAATTATCCAGAAAGTTCCTCTGGTCATGAATAATGCAAACTTATTTGGATCAACAGACCATATCACATTTCAACATATCTGAAGGAAATGGAAAAAGAAAGAATAAATGGTGAAGTTTTTCTGGGGGATTTGATGAATCAGAAAAAAAAAAGTCTAACTGAATTATGGAAAGGTGGGTGACAATAAACAGGACTGAAAACAGTAACTGAACACAATTGCCTTCACTAAAATATAATTAAAAATAAAAAATACAGATAAAGATTAAAAATGTTAAGGCAGGGTCAGGAAAAACAAATGTGTGTGTGTGGTTTTGGGTTTTGATTTTTTTGTGGAGCCAAAAGTGACTGTGAATGTATGCGCTTGGAACTAAATTGTTACAGGGGACTGTGTTGGACCTGAAAGCAAAGATATCAAATGAGGAATCTCTAAAATAGCCAAACTCCTTGTCAAGCTCAGGTTTCCCTAGGGCTAGGAGAGAATTACCCAGCTATATCTGAACTGCTTCCAGGCCCCTGCATCCATGAGCATTCCTTGCCCGCACCCGGAGCTTGTGCTGGAGTCCCTGGGGATCACAGAATCACAGAATCTTCATGGTTGGAAGAGACCTTTGAGATCATCAAGTCCAACCACAAAAAAAACAAACAAAAAAACACAAACAGACACAAACCAACAATCCCGGGCACTAGAGCATGCCCTGAAGTGCCACGTCTACACGTTTCTTAAATACCTCCAGGGATGGTGACTCCACCACCTCCCTGGGCAGGCTGTGCCAGTGCCTGACCACCCTCTCAGTAAAGTCATTCTTCCTAACACCTAATCTAAACCTCCCCTGCCCCAACTTCACACCATTTCCTCTGGTCCTGTCATTATTCAATTGGGAGAAGAGGCCAACACCCACCTCTCGACAACCTCCTTCCAGGTAGTTGTAGAGGGCAATGAGGTCTCCCCTCAGCCTCCTCTTCTCCAAACTAAACATGCCCAGTTCCCTCAGCCTCTCCTCGTATGACTTGTTCTCTAGACCCCTCACCAGCTTGGTGGCTCTCCTCTGGACATGGTCCAGCAGCTCAGTGTCCTTCCTGTAGTGAGGGGCCCAGAACTGAACACAGCACTCGAGGTGAAGCCTCACCAGCACCGAGTACAGAGGCACCATCACTGCCCTCCTCCTGCTGGCCACGCTATTCCTGATACAGGCCAGGATGCCATTGGCCTTCTTGGCCACCCGGGCACACTGCTGGCTCATGTTAACGCTGGATGTCCACCAATACTCCCAGGTCCTTTTCTGCTGGGCAGCTTTCCAGCCACTCTTCCCCAAGCCTGTAGCGTTGCCTGGGGTTGTTGTGACCCCAATGCAGGACCCGACATTTGGCCTTATTAAACCTCATCTCATTGGCCTTGGCCCATTTATCCAACCTGTCCAGGTCCCTCTGTAGAGCCTTCCGACCCTCAAGCAGATCAACACTCCCACCCAGTTTGGTGTCATCTGCAAACTTACTGAGGGTGCACTCAATCCCCTAATCCAGATCATCAATAAAGGTATTAAACAAGACTGGCCCCAAAACTGAGCCCCGAGGGACACCACTGGTGACCGGCCGCCAACTGGATTTCACCCCATTAATTACAACTCTCCGGGCACGGCCATCCAGCCATTTTTTTACCCAGGGAAGAATGAAGGGATGCATGAAGCCTCTCGTATCTCAAACTCCTTTTTGTTCCATAGTTTCCATGAAGAGAGAGGATCACTCTCACTGATGTCTTTTACTTTCATGTAAGAATTTGATGATTTTTTCTTAGATATAGACCTCTGTTTGAAATAGCCTTTATGACTGTAACATTATAGGCATGTGTCAGTGTCACATGCATTCCATGATATTAATAATTCATTTAATTACTACACAGATAAGTATTTTCTTCCATTTTTTCACGCCTCCAGAAAAAATATTTTATCTTTATCTTTTTATTTTTACCAATTTTGCACTGCTAGGATTGTAGACACATGCAGAAGAATGGTAATTGATATTTTTCTGCATTGCTTTGTTCTATTTTTTTCTCTACATCTTAGTATTTATATTTTTCTTTAAAAATGTAACTTTTTCTCACTAAGAATTGTAATTATTTTAACAAACCTTTCAATAGTATTTCTGTAAATACAAAGTGACCGTCAATTGCAAACAATTGAAACGTTAATCTAAATTTGAAAAAGCTTATGAGTTTTCCTAAGTTCTGACTTTCTTAATTTGCTGAAAAAGTAATGTTATACGATGGAGCACTAAGACACAATCATTCTGCTCTGCTTTCCACAAGACTTAGTTCTTGACTCCCATAGTCACACACACGCTACAAATCAAAATACGATTTTTATTTATTACATTTCTGTTGAGTCTTTCACTTGAAATTATCTAAAGTCAATTTATAAACACAGATTTATTGCCCACAGAAAGCATTACTTGCATGTAGGAAGGCTGCCACAACTCAAAATATTCTAAAACCAAACGCGTATTTTTAAGATATATTTGCATGTGTGTGTATGTGCATAAACAAGCATCGTATGTATAAATAAATGAGGACATTTAACCTGGACTTACGAGGCATTCATGTTTATAATAACACAACCTCTATGTGCTTAAGCTTTAACACTGACAAAATTGCTCAAGGATCTCAAGAACTAACATACTTTCACAGAGAACCAGAAATAGATGAGGGCAAATTTGTACATGGGAAGAAGATACATCTCATTCTATAAATCTTCACACGCTTTAACTCTGTGAGAAGGGACTTGGGGACGGGGCGTAGGTGGGGACTGAGTTATGCTCTAGCATCTGCTTTTTTTTCTGCGACTCCGAACTTTCCTGATGGTTTCTGGTGTTCTCTTCATCCTGACCCCCACCAACGCCTGTCAGGCTGGCTTCACTTTCTCATTCTTTGGTTGTCTTTGATGTATGGTATTATATAGACTAATTCTACGTATTTGCTGTGAACTGCAATAGTCTGGTACTCACCTGTCCTAAATGATTTTCAGCTGACTGCTATGTCCATCAATATTATGAAGTTTAGCGTGACTAGCACGCGTGCACGGTTATAGAATCATAGAATCACAGAATGGTTAGGATTGGAAGGGACCTTAAAGATCATCCAGTTCCATCTCCCCTGCCCTGGGCAGGGACACCTCCCACCAGACCAGGTTGCTCAAAGCCCCATCCAGCCTGGCCATGAACCCCTCCAGCGATGGGGCATTCAACTTCTCTGGGCAACCTGTTCCAGTGTCTCACCACCCTCACAGTAAAGAATTTCTTCACAATATCTAATCTCAATCTCCCCTCTTTCAGTTTAAAAACTGTTAAAAACTGTTTAAAAATGGTTCTACCTTTTTTCATAGTTCTGAATTTGCTTTGATCAGTACATACCTTTTATTACTATGTAATAATTTGGATAACCTTATTTGTTAACAGAAGTAGAACTTAATGTCATTGAAGTGCTTCTCCTACCAGCCCATCGTTAAAATCTATGTTTTTTCAGAAAGAACAACTTGGGAGGGACGAAGGAACCCACAGTGGATTTTAGGAGGAGCTCAGGAGAGCAGAGGTAAAAGACCACACAGAACAGAGAGAAGAACAGGAATATAGAGTTAATCCTCAAGTCCTCATGGGAGGAATGTCTCCTCTTGCTTTCACAGTTTTTAAAGGTAGATGTATGTGAAGTATTAATCTCTTTACCTAGAAACTGAATTAACTCACATATTTACATATTTCAGATAAGAATCCAGTCCAATATATTCAATGCTGGGAGCCAATTAAGGCTTTAATTAGGAATAAAACAGGAAAGGAATATGGGATTCACACATTGATGTTTTCAAAGCTCAAAGTTACACTTGCAGGGAGGTCTTTGTCCTACATGAGAGAAAAAGAACTACACTGAAACATTTCTCTCACAGTAGGAGCCTTTTGTCAATTTGCTGAAGAAATTATGCTAAAAACTACACAAAGGCAAGTTTTTCTTACTCTTCCACTTGTCTGAAAACCAGAACTCGACAGAATTAGATAAAATGAAAGGAAACTTTCACCTGAGAAAATCACTGCCTTCCATTAAATACTTCGTCAATGCACATTTTAGCAGACTTAAAAAAAAAAAAATCTGTTAGCCAGGGGGACAGAGACTACATACTAATTATTCCTTTTGATCTTCACTTGCAGGAAGACATCTGACAACTGTCAGAGATAAAGCTTACAATTAGGCAGCTTTTTTAAATAATTAAGTACAGGAATTGAAGCTTTCCCTAGACTTGTCTTTTTTTTTTTTTCGCCCTACAAGGGAATACAAGGCTGTATCCTTGCCAAGCCAGCGGAGAAGTCATATCCAGTCACTCTCTCCGGTTGCCTACACACAATCAAACTGAAAGTCTGTGATTGAAACTGCAAGCCCACCCGAGTGACGAAGGTGACCAAGTTGCCACCATGCCAGGCAGTCATTTAAGTGAAATTAATAATCGCTGACCCTTCTTGTAACACACTAAAATTATTTTGGTTTTACTTCTGAAAACTACACTGTCTATTCAACCGTTAAAATATCTCCTGATGATATTTAAAACTCAAAAAACCCCCAAACCATCTACAAACCATCTACAGCAAAAGCTGAAAGGAAACCCACAAAGGGGTTCTTTGGTTGTTTGTCTACTGTTTTGAAAAGGATCGCAAAATCTTGACTTTTGTTAAAGTTATTTCAGCTCAAATGATTTATAAATCATGCTTCCTCTCCAAGTTCAATTGTTACAACAAAAAAAGACACAAGAAGTTGTTTTCAAGCAACAAAACTACTTTTCTTGCTGTCATAATGAATTCTGAATATGGCACAAGTCCTCTACTTCTGTACCGAGGAAAGGGACTTCTACAGATTTGTGAAATAGCATTAAAAATGTCTAATTAATTCTCTTGTAGCAGACCCTATTGTCTACTTCAAGAGGAACCTTACTTTTAACTTGCAAAAATCAGTTCTATTTGGATACCTAGTCCTTACCGTAACAAAATGATAATAATTGTTTTATGAGAAGGAGCCACATCTGATTTCGTTCTTGAAGCTCCATTTCCCACAAAACACCCCAAAAGTAGTGCTGATGTTCTACATCTCCAAAAAGAAAATGTTTTATGGCACATTCTCTGTGTCATAAAACACTGATCTCCTCACGCCTTGGCTTTTTTCTTCCCAAATAGTTCCCATACCAACAATTAGAAATAATCCCTTGCTCATGATATGTCACCCAAAAAAATACTGTCACTGGCTGAAACGTTGCTAGAAAACAGGTCAACAGTCACTTTTCAAGCCTGTGCAACAACCTGTAGTAAGTTCATTAGTACAGACATATGTTTCAAGAACTGGATTTTATCAATGAACTACATGAATTATACACAATGTTACATTACCCAACCGAACGTCCCAGCCCTCTGGTTCTTTTTTTCGCTTGTCCTGGTGATTCAGAATTTTCAGGGATCTCAAAAAAAAAAAAAAAAAAAATCCCAGACATCTTTTAAAAGTTATTTTCTCCCTGGAAGAACCCCTGAGGGGTATGAACCATGTGAACTGTGGTGCCTTCCCCACTGTGCCCTGTACACTCTCCCTTGAAGGTTATATTTCAAAGTCAAAAAATTTCGCGGTGCTCCTGTGGTACGTACTGTTCCTTGATTTATGCAAAAAAATACCAAGTATATTATCAGCACCGCTCTTCCCTTTCGTGTTCTGGGGAGGCGGGAAGGAAAGAAAAGAAGTCAGTCAGAGGCTTCTGTGCTTAAGCAGCTCCCAGCCTTTAGTTCAATAACTTGAATCACTTAATACTTTTGAAGACATTCCCAGTTTGGTTTTTTTTTGTCAGGGACTTTAAAGAGAAGACACGTAGTCTCCTTGCAACTTGAACAAAAAATAAAGTTTTCTTTTACAAGCTTCACTTTATGAGTTTCCTCACCCTTTGAAACAGCTGGATTCTGTGCCCCAGAAAAAAAAAAAAAAAAAAAATCATTCCACAGTACTGGTAAAAACTATTGGATATTGTGTAGCTTGCAGTGATTTTTCTCCCAAGCACATCCTTAATTGCTTAAGAAGTATTATTAATTGCTATTACAAACTGTTCAGAAATTCTAATGGCTTATTGATGAAATGCTATCTTCTTGAGGCTCCAGACCTTGTTTTCATTTTCCGTGTTATCTCCATGGTTCATTCATTATAATACTATATCAATATTATGCCAACCTAATCAAATAATTTTTGCCTTTGCAAATTACTCTCTTCCCCTACACAAACAAACCATCGTACACCCATCACCTTACGGGTTTTATTTAAACACTGCAACATCAAGTTTGTGCATTTGCTCCTAACCCAAACTTAAAATTCATTAATATGCCACCGTGCTTCTTTCAAGCTTTATTTATTTTGCTTTGTACCTTGTGTTAGGGAATGTTCAGCTTAGCCAAACAAGACCCTGTCCAGTTGAACTGAAGGTAAAACACGTCTGTAATTCCTAAGCACAACCACAGCACAAAAAAGACCATCCTAAACTCCCTCTTACTTCCCTTTTTGCTCTTTTCCTCACTCTTCATTGAACCTTTATTCATACATTTTACCTGCACAGATTAAAGCTTTGATTCGGTAAAACACACCTACTGTAGCAAAGTACACAACCAATAGACTCCACCCAAATTCTACGTGGTAGTTAGAACTACTTCCACTGCCTTCAGCACTTTAGAATATTTTAATTGCAGCTAAGGTGTATGAAGTTTGGCTTGAATTATGCAAAATAAGAGAAGGTGACAAAAAATGCAGAAAATAATCAAACTGAAAATGTTTTAAACAAGGCAAAGATTTGTCATTAACCAGCAGAAAGCTAGGATGCACTGATACGTGCTGTGTGAAAAGCAAATTTGTGGCTGATTAGAGTATTCACATCATAGTGAAAAAGTACGAGATGTCCAGAATTTGTATAATATACATATTTTAATAGTAAAAAGTAAAAACCCTTTAGGTTTAAGATAAGAAGTACTGAAGTTTGGAGGATCTTTAAAAGTTAAGAGTAGGGATAAAAAAGTAAGATTTAAGCCGTAATGATGACTTCTGAATATCTGACACCTTGCAGCTGCGTCTTTGAACCTCCAAAATTGCTAAAAAACCCCATAATTGATAAGCATAAAGTAATGGAACGAACTTATTTCTATGACAAATTATACACCATTACCAGTTCCTCACTCATCACCTGTGCAATTCTTTTAGGGATAAGTTAAAAAATAAAGAAAAGAAAAATGGTCAAAGTACCTTTGAAGCTATTAAAGATAAATAACCACCTCTCGGTATAGGCATTTTCAGCCAACAAAGAAAGTACTTGGCAAAAAACATCCAAGACAAAATAAAAACTTGGAACAATAAAGGAAGTAAATATGTTGCGCTATAACGTAACAGGTAAATTGTGGTGCCTTTAACTCTGTCCGTCCTTCCATCTTCACCTCTTTCACTCCTTATCCCACCACCAACAAAAGATAAAATATAACAAAGGATCCGGGTTTTATGCTGAAACTTGCCAAACTTCATGGATATTGGGAAGAAACAACACATGTCTACAAAGGATATCTACTTTTTCTTTCTAAAATGAATGTTTTTGCATTTGAGAAGTATTCACCCTTCGTGTATTAGAAAGATAAGCATTTATTATCTGGTTAATAAAAGGCAAAGCCACAACATCAGGGGCTTTAAAAATAATTGTACGTGAATTTGATCGGCAGAATGTTATTAACACTGGAAGATGAAAAACAAACAGGATGGAAACTTTCAGCATTTGGAGACATCATTATATTCTATTTTTGAAGTACAGAAGCAAACAAATCTTTGTTTAAGATTCTGGTCATGCTCAGCTCACCAGTATTATGTTAGAAAATTTATAATTCTCTGCAAATACACAGGATAACGGATGTGTCCTAGAGGAATATGAGGTTATAGAGCTCACCACACTTGAATCATCTATTTCATTTGGATTTGATAGAATTTCATATATTCTATGAATTCTCACCTAACACAGGGATTCTCACCTAACACAGGGAGCTTTGCTAATTGACTGAGACTATAGGCAAAAAGATTTTGATATTTTTGCATATGTGTGTTTCAGTTCTCTTTCCTTCTCTCACAAAACACCTGCAGGAAAATTATGACTCCTTCAGACATTCATTATTCGAAACCGTTCAAAGATTTCTATGGTCTGAAAGCCTACGCTGAACATTTACAGTTGCTAGGTGATATCCAAGTGGTGGTCAGTAATTGTGATTGAAGCTGTATGGTTTTCACAGCAATCTTCCATTTCCTGAGTGGGGATCAAGAAAAAAAGGAAGGCAGATTTTGGTATAAGCAACTCAAGATTCAGTCACCATAAATATATGACAAAGATATAGGGAATGTTCATGTTGGTACAATACAGCTTTGATCAGGAAAACCAAGCATAAAAAAGGAGTGTTGCTGAAATAGATGGCTGAGTGAAATAATACATTTCAACAAATATTTGCCAGTAACTCTCTTGCCTTATTTCCCATTTTATGCATTAATATGTTCTGATCCATGTGATCTCATTGCTATAAGGAAAACAACGTCCTAAAGGTAGCCTACACTCTATAAATTGGGCAGAATTGTGAAGACCAATGTATACTTTCACTCCTCTTTAAGCATGTGTCCTTACTTACTCATTCATGGTTGCAATTAGGCTACACAGTTATTGTAGATGACCTAACGAAGGCAGGAGAAAGACTATATGTAAATCTGCCTCCTGGTGCTTTTCAGGCACCAATACAGGTTAGGCGTGGACCTGCTGGAGTCAAGTTCCCAAGAGAAAGATCTGGGAGTCCTGGTAGACAGCAAAATGACAATGAGCAAGCAGTGTGCTCTTGTGGCCAGGAAGGCCAACGGAATCCTGGGCTGCATAGGGAAGAGTGTGGCTACTAGGTCGAGGGAAGTCATCTCCCCCTCTACTCTGTACTGGTGAGGCCACAACTGGAGTATTGCATCCAGTTCTGGGCTCCCCAATTCAAGAGGGACAAGGAACTACTGGAAAGAGTCCAGCAAAGGGCAACGAGGATGATTAAGGGATTGGAGCATCTCCCTTATGAAGAAAGGCTGAGGGAGCTGGGACTCTTTAGCCTGGAGAAGAGAAGGCTGAGGGGAGACCTTATCAATGCTTATAAGTATCTGAAGGGTGGGTTGAAGGAGGAGGGAGCCAGACTCTTTTCAGTGGTTCCCAGTGACAGGACGAGGGGCAACGGGCACAAGTTGGAACATAAGAGGTTCCACTCGAATATGAGAAAGAATTTCTTCACGGTGAGGGTGCCAGAGCCCTGGAACAGGCTGCCCAGGGAGGTTGTGGAGTCCCCTTCTTTGGAGATTTTCAAGACCCGCCTGGATGCAGTCCTGAGTAGCATTCTCTAAGCAATCCTGCTTCAGCAGGGGAGTTGGACTAGATGATCTATACGGTCCCTTCCAACTCTAAAAAAATTCAGTGAAATTCAGTGAAATTCCTGAAACTGATTTCTTTGTGTTCATGTAACAGAAAATGAAATATGCTTGATTTCCTTCAAACTCCCTCACGTCTTTCACAAACCACAACCTTTTACAAGGTTTCTCTTCACGGACTGCATCCATGCCTAAAGCTGCAAGACTGACCTGGAGTCAGAGCCCCATCTATTTTGAAACCTTCTGGAATCCCGCAACAAACTGCATTATAGGTGTTAAACAGCATCAAGGTTTTGAGACAATGAGAGATGCAAAAAAACGTGAAATCACAGAATCACGGAATGATATGGGGTTGGAAGGGACCTCTGGAGATCATCTAGTCCAACCCCCCTGCCAGAGCAGGTCCACCCAGAGCAAGTTGCACAGGAAAAATCTTGGGTCCAGATTCTTCAATCGATTTGGGAAAGCTTCTTTCTGTATCAAATGTTCGATCAGTAAATGGGCATTATACAATGATCAACTGACAACAAACCATTTCAGGAATGACACCCAATTACTCAAAGTGTTTGAAATAGATTAGAACAGAAAGGGGGAAAAAAAAGTGTAATCTTTCAGTGTTTTGCTGGTCAGCTTTAAAAGGAAGAATAATAGACTGTGGTCTATAATAATAGGGGAGAAGGAATAATAATAAAAAAGGGAAGCCATAAACAGGAACTTGGAGACACCCAAACCCGACTGACGAAGGATAAGGGAGGGAATAGAGAGAACCAAACCCGGTCGGTCACACTAACCGATGAAGTTACGAGAATCGATGAAGGTATGAGAATACAGGAATGCTTATTTCTGCATTCCCTGATCTAGGACATTGCCAAACGGGATACCACGGGGAAGGGAGAAGCCGTAAACAAAATACGTGGTGACACAAACCTGTCAGAACAACATAAAGGAGACAATAACTGGAAATAAACCTGGGCAGTAACACTAATTGATGAGCTATCAAGAAACTGCAGGCAAATCAGGAGCTTGCAGCTCATAAGGATGCAAACCTGCGAGTCCAGGGTGTTACGGGGGATCTTGGAGTTGTGAAAACTGACGGAGGGAGAAGAGAAGGCTCCAGGGAGACCTTACAGCAGCCTTTCAGTACCTAAAGAGGGCCTACAGGAGAGATGGGGAGGGACTCTTGATCAAGGAGTGGAGCCATAGGATGAGGGGGAACGGTTTGACACTGAAAAAGGAGAGATTTAGATGAGATACTAGGAATAATTTGCTGTGAGGGTGGTGAGACCCTGGCCCAGGTTGCCCAGAGAAGTTGTGGAGACCCCATCCCAAGGCCAGGTTAGATGGGGCTTTGAGCAACTTGGTCTAGGGCAGGGGGGTTGGAACGGGATAATCTTTAAGGTCCCTTCCAACCCAAAACGTTCCATGATTCTATCTGTGTGTAACCCCATTCTCCATCCTTTGTATGTGTGTGAGTGCTGCAAGGACTAAGTGCCAGCTACTGGGAGGACCAACCTGAATGGATCTGGGGCCAGCAGCTGGAGTCAGGCCAGAGGTGTTGGCTGGGATCTGACCAGGGGTGTTGGACAGACAGAGGGGTCATATTGGTATTCGAGGGATCTGCTAAAGTGTGTGTGTGTTTGAATCGAGTGCTGAGTGTGTGCTGTCAACGGTGAGCTTCGGTCTCTACCAGCCGAAGAGGAGGAGGGGACTTTGCTGAGAAACAGCAGTGTTTCTCTTTGCTGAGAAACAGTAAAGGCAACATATTAATAAATCTCTTAAATTATCAGTGTTCTCTCAGCCACTCCGTTGGAATAGGCTGTCTCTGCTTGCGTAATTGCTAACTTGAAGCAGAGAGAGAACTGACAAAATCATCAAATACTTCCACCCACATTAGATATCCATCTTGATGGCCCCAGGCTTAAAAAGCCAGAAATTTAGAGTAAACCGATAAATCTTTAGACACTAAGATTTTCCTCACCATGGCCAGGAAGGTTTGCAATTACTCAATTTGCAACTTATCAATAGTTTATTTTTGTTCTCATTACCATTCTCTGCTTTCTATTTGGATGTCAGATGGGATTTCATTACTTTTACCAAAGAACAGCATCATATTGAAATGGCAGCACCAGCAACAGCCCGTAAGAAGTTATGTCCTCTCTATTTGCAGTTTTACAAAATATGACTGAAAAATGCCCACCACACTGTCATATTAGCAATCCGGGAGACCCTGTTAGGGCTGTAAGGTGTTGGGTCACTGGTATTCTTCAGAACAAGACATAGCTCAGCTGCCTTAACTTGCAACTGAAAATACAAATATCAAATGCTATACCTTTTTCCGGCTTGAAACTTGCCAGTCGGATCCTTGCAAAAGTTAGAATATCCCTTTTTTTTTTTTTTTTAAACATGAAACTTGAAAAGGGGAAAAGGGTAAAATAAAGACCTATTTTTTTCCCTAAGCTTAGAAAAGCAAGTATAATGTGCTACTAGTTAGGTTTGGGTCCTTCCAGTCATTTAAAAAATAAATAAATAATAATTAAAAGAAAAAAAGATTTGGAAAGCTGATGCCAAAACTGAATCAAAAAATGTATAATCAAAAAATGCTTAATACATCCAACTTCTATCATTTAGTGAGAAACTGTGGAGATGGGATAGTGAGGAATCACAGAAGCATCTTGAAAATTATCTGCAAACATTATATATAGCTCTAGATACATTTCTCCTGTGCTCCACAGCTACTGCTGACATCTCTTGACTTTTTCTTCCTGAAACTTAAGGCTGGGAGAAAACCCAACCAGCGCACAACATGAACACTGGAAGTTCATTAAATAATGAAGTACGATATGATCACAATGTTCCAAACAAGCATATAAAAAATACATACCAAGATTAAATATTCAAGTGTTTCTATTCCAAAGATAGGTGTAAAAAAAAAAAAAAAAAAAAAACAAAAAAGAAACCCAAACCACCCAAACCATCCAAAAAACAGAGAGTGTAACATAGATTCCTGCTTTTAAATTAAGATACTGGGATCTGATACTGCATAAACAAGCACCTCAGGTACCTGCTGAAAGGAAAACTGGGGCACAGGTTAAAAAAAATTACACCGAAGTAAAAAAGATGGAAAATGGAACTGTGCAGAAAAATACCCCAACTCAAACACGGGTGAATGTATATTTTACCTAAAACTGTACCACAGAATTTCTATTGAATTAAATTTATACCATAAGGAAAAATAATATTTATTCTTATTTTTGCCACATATCACGTGACAAATAGGAGAACAACAATTTAGATGTAACGGAAGGGAGGCTGGAAAAGCTAATAATAATAAACATCCAATATAATTTTTTTAAGTGTCAAAGAGCCAAATAGAGTCACATCAGACCCAGAAAGTGAACGCTGGGCAGTATTGAGAAAGGAATGGAAAATATCACCATCCCACTGACTCACCCCAAAGTGCACCCACCTTCAGGGCTCTTCCATACCCCGACATGCAAGAAGGACTTCAAATGCATGAGATTCAGATACCTCAAAACCAGAATGAAGACCCACCTTAAAACCAGAATGAAGACCCACCTCAAGTGCTGCGTCCAGTTTTGGGCCCCTCATAACAGGAGGGAGATTGAGGGGCTGGAGCGTGTCCAGAGAAGGGCAACGGAGCTGGTGAGGGGTCTGGAGCACAAGTCTTGTGAGGAGCGGCTGAGGGAGCTGGGGGTGTTCAGCCTGGAGAAAAGGAGGCTGAGGGGAGACCTTCTCGCTCTCTCCAACTCCCTGAAAGGTGGTTGTAGCCAGGAGGGTTTGGGCTCTTCTCCCGAAGGTAGAACAAGAGGAAACGGCCTCAAGTTGCCCCAGGGGAGGTTTAGATTGGATATTGGGAAAAAATTTCTATACTGAAAGTGTTATCAAGTATTGAAACAGGCTGCCCAGGGCAGTGGTGGAGTCCCCATCCCTGGAGGTATTTAAAAGCCGGGCAGACGTGGTGCTGAGGGACATGGGTTAGTGATGGGTTTTGTCAGTGTTGGGTTGATGGTTGGACTCCATGATCTGAAAGGTCCCTCCCAACCTCGGCAATTCTATGATTCTATGATTTTAAATATTCCATTACCTGATGTATAAGCTATACTGGCAGATATGAAAAGGCAAGTGTGAGACTCGTATACTCCTGGAGAGCTGACAGACAGTCAGAACACCCTGGCATCTAAAGTGGTACCAGGTACTTATATTTGTATTTATTTGTATTGTATTTGTATTTAATTATTCACACCTTCTCAAAGACCTGGGCATTAGCAGGCAGCAGATTTAAAGACAGGTAGTAACCAAGACATTGTCACACCTCATGTGCCTGTGTGAGTGCATGTGGCTTGTAGAGGGGAGATTGAGATGAGATCTCAGGAAGAAATTCTTTGCTGTGAGGGTGGTGAGAGCCTGGCCCAGGTTGCCCAGAGAAGCTGTGGCTGCCCCATCCCTGGAGGGGTTGAAGGCCAGGCTGGATGGGTCTTTGAGCAACCTGGTCTGGTGGGAGGTGTCCCTGCCCAGGGCAGGGGGTGGGACTGGATGATCTTTAAGGTCCCTTCCAACCCAAGCCATTCTATGATTCCATGATTAAGGAGATGTGGCACAGCTACTGCTGGTTATAGGTTCGAAGACTGATGGGTACTTCTCAAGGAAAGGAAGGAAAGAAATCTGAGCATAGAGTGTTGGTTGCAGGACCTTTGCATTTCCTACTGGGGACAGTTCTGCATAGGAAAATCAAAGTGAGAATTTACAGGGTTGACGACTTTCTGTAAATTGTAAAACAAGTACAGAACACTGAAGTTCAACTTTTTCTGCCAACCAGAAATATAAATAATTTACTTCCTCCATCTTATATCAGTGTTTTAATGCATGAACAAAGAGGCACTGCAACTGTTCAGGGACGAGCCATCTAATTCCCAAGGTTACTGGATTATTTAGATGTGACGTTTCATTTTTCAAATGCAGCTGAGGAGCTTGATTGGACAAAATAACAGGGAATTCACTTTTAAACCACTCTTCTATTATCTTTAAAATGGGATGTAGGATATTTGTGAAGCATCTGTTGATTTAAGCATATAGCAATTAAAAATACTGATCCTCTCTACACCTAACCAACTGTATCATTGGTAGGGAAGGCAAGGTAATCAAATCCATCAAATCTACATCATTACTAAGCATTTCCTGGAAGCCTTGAGGTGAACAGTGATCCCGATGATGCTATTCTCTACATCTGAGTTGAATTCTTTGTCTACTATGCTGAAAAAGACTTTGCTGATGGACATTTTGAAGATGAAAACATGGGACAACATTTAAAATTTCCACCTTACGGGAAAGTTCATGGCCTCTGGCAGTAAAACAGGTCGAATGAACTACAATAATAACCTTGCAAATCAATAAATCTTTTAGGTAGAGTATTTTGCGACTTTGACCTATACTGTGCGATACACAAAATATATTTTTCTTTCCTGTTACAAATGAATCATCCTGGATTCCCATTAAGGTTATGTTACTGTACAGAAAGTAACTATGGCACTAAATTATTAGTCATCAGAGTCTAAACAAATGTGATGAATTGCAACATAGAATTTGACTTCTGGTAAGATTTCCCTTTATACAAATTCCCTGAAAGCAATATATACTTATCGTTATTGATGGAATCTGTTTGTTCTGTTCTAATAAAACAAACTTACTCTGTCCTTACACTGAAAAGCAGTTGAAGAGCAACACAGTAATATTATTGTAATATTGCTGCCAAAAAAGCCGTAATAGGCACATAATACTTGAAAAGCCACTATACGTAACTGTTGACCATCACACCTGTTGCGCACACGCTAAGAGCAAATACCAGAGAGGTGTTTTGTCTTTTTTTTTCAGACCTTCATATATGTAAATTATAATCTTTCGTTCCCATCTGAAGTATATTCGGGCACGGAAGTCAATGGTGTTGACAAACACAACCTTCTGAAAGACTTCAAGTTGTTTTGATGGAGATGATTGATTTTTCAAAGTGTCTGATTCCAGTTGGTTGTGTATCAGCAAACAGGTATCAGACAGAATGAAGGACATATGGACCAGACTTTTCCCTATTGTATTATTCAAGGGCTTTTCTTGAGGACATATTTTGTTCCAGAATTATTTGGAGGACTGACATCCTGATGAAAGAGCACTTATGCATTTTACATCAGATTGTTATAAAAAAAGCCAGTGATGTCACAACTCAGGACTTCACCTGAACTCTGAGTTTCAGGTGACTACTGAAACAAATAAACCCCAGTATTATGCATAGTCTTCATTTTTGTTTTCTTTTTATCTCCATATCACTTTTCTTCTACTCTATATGGAAGAAGAACCTTGAATAGGAAGGGTGCAAGAGGTCTCTATCCCCAAACTACTCTAAAATTGGTGGGAAGGATCCTCAGTCGTACATATGGCAGAAGTGGGCAGAAGGTCTTATATGTATGCTTGTGCTGGGAATTTTCTATTAACGAAGTTTAGGTCACACACAGATTTTCTGGATCACCACTCTTTTGTGTGAAATGCTCATCTTATGCCACGTAGTTTTCTAAATTATATGACACATTTATAAACTAAAATTTGTAACAAGTATATTTATCTGTTGAATTTTTTACTGTGAGGGTGGTGAGAGCCTGGCCCAGGTTGCCCAGAGAAGCTGTGGCTGCCCCATCCCTGGAGGGGTTCAAGGCCACGTTGGATGGGGCTTGGAGCAACCTGGTCTGGTGGGAGGTGTCCCTGCCCAGGGCAGGGGGTGGCACTGTATGATCTTTAAGGTCCCTTCCAACCCAAACTATTCTATGATTCTATGATTTTTATTCTCCTGAAGCAACTATACAGCTAGCATATGCAACCCTCATATTTATTTTATATTTTAAATTGCTTAGTAAGGTACTTTGTTTTCTATTGCTTTGAAAGCACGCACAGGTAATGAGAGTTTCTGAACAGTGCAAGTGGAATTTTGCCATGTGGTATTAATCCTGTTCGCTAAATGAGTGACAACAAAACCCAAATGTTTCACCTGAATATTATTTCCAATGTTTTACATCGAACCGCAGTGCTCCGTCAAATGAATCATGATATACAAGTGCTAAACATGGGACGGGATCACAAGTAACACAAGACATTTTCAGTTAGAGTACATATCCATGGATGATTTACTGGCACAGCTCTACATCTGAATTACACTTTTATACTTTAATTATTAAACACTGTTGCTTCTCTTTCTCTCCTTGGTCTTTTAACACCGTAAGAAGCATGCTATGCAGGTTAATATACTATGCTTATATCTTCTCTACATTCTTATCAAGGTAAGTAGTAGCAACGATATTTGAATTCATTATCACAGAGCTACATATTGATTGTATCAGCCTTGGAGGACAATTTTTAGTTCACGCAAAAAAGAATGTCAAGGAGTAAAAATTGTCAAGAAATCAACATTGCATCACTGTGGCACAAAAAAAACATGGTTTGAAGTTCACAAGAAAACACTGAGCATCTTTTAAACCCTGGATATGTAGTTTAACTTAAACAGATTTCGCATTCACTTTTTAAAAGTTTGGGATCAATTCTCATTTATACCAAACTCTGGTTTAAATGAGAAGTAGCCTAACAGATAATACTTTTTGCAATTAACTTAAAAAGATGATTTTTGCAATTACCTTAAAAAGATGAATTAATAGTGATAGATAGACACATTACCACATTACTTCAGCTTAATAAAGGCACATTAGCTGAAATGAAAAGTACGGCCTTTTGTTTTTCTTAATAAAGCTAAAATATCAACCGAGAAAAAGTCAAAATTCAAATTCACCTGAATGCCCCATTTGATAGTTAATGAAGTGCAAAGTTGGAGGAACTTAATGTGGGAAGATTCTGATGTGAGGAAGTTAACGCCGTGCTTTGACAACGCAGTTTCCAGCACTGGAAGACACTTCTCTATTTTTTCAGACTTACTGCACCTATAAGGTCATGGCCGTATGTATCTAAAGGAATTTTCATCAATTTGGCAGCATATGACAGATAAAAGTTAATTCTCCATCTATGGCAGTTATCACTCATACCATCTCAGGTACGGATAGCTGGAACAAGCTTCCAGACTGACAAAATCCATGGACCATCATTGTCTTTGTAAATGAGCATGGAAGATGTTTGAAAATTACCTTTGGTTTTCTAAGGCTGATCAGAAACTTCAAAAATCCACGTTGAATTTCCATAACATCGCCACTATTTCTGACTGGCCCCTCCTCTAAGCAAGATTTTCATGAATACTGAAGTTGTAGCGTTTTCTATAAAACAAAGAAACAAAAAAATCCAAACTTAAGGGGAACAGATGCACGAGAATGTCTGCAGCCAGTGAAAAACAAAAATTTTAAACACCAGGTAACCTAAAAGAAAACCGTTTGCCAATTTATTAGAATTAGATGTATGCTGCTATTAGCAACAGATGAACATGGACTCCTTTCCACAATTACTTTAATTTATAACAGAGTTGTCATAAAAACAGAGACACTCTAAGAGAAGAGTTAATGGTGGGCTGTGTACAATGTATATTAAAAATAAACACACTAAAATAATTTCTAAACAATATTTCAAGAGAAGATAACTTTTCAAAGTATATATTTGACAAAATTCACCTTAGAAATCAAAATTTTTCTATATATTTTAACAACTTAGTCCCAAGTAGTTCTCAGTTGAAACTTCTGTGACTGCACCTTATATTTTGATCTGTTGCAGTAACTTTCCACCCTGAGATCATCCTTTATCCACGGAGAACTACCCCACCACTGACCCATCATCCTAATTTAATTTCCTACTTTCTTATTGGCTTTTCTTAGTAATCCCTATAAGAATTCTTGGAGACAGCGTGTCTAAACCAGGGTAAAACAAGGCATAGGTACAAGGTTGATTTAGCAAGAATCTGTCCCAAAATGATTCATCTTAAAATAGAGGGTGTCATTTCATCTGGAGAAAGACTTTAGAATCATTTATTTTCACCTCTTTTAAGAACATTTTAATAGAGTGAGGATCTAAACTCTGAAGACCAGAAAATCCCTATTTTTCCATGTTTACCTCTAGGAATTGCTAGATGAGCAATTTGTGTTTGTAATGGCTCGTAACAACTTTCATAAAAATTAGTCAAAAACATGTCTTGCCTCTGATATGCGTAAGTATACAAGAGATACTATGATTTGAAAGAATTAAATGGAAAGAGAAATGCGTGGATGGGAGGGGCAAAGAGGGAGAAAGAAAAAGCATCAGAAAATAACAGTAAAAGGTTTGAATGAATGGCCTTCATTAATAACCAAGAAGAAAATAGCAATGAAACGCCAAAGAATATACTGCGTGGATGAAGCCAGAAATGTGCACACATCAGAAGATCCTACACTTTAATAGCAGCAAGATAATAATGGATTTATTCCTTTTTCCTGTTAGCCCTAAGATACCTAAAAAGAGGATACACAAACAATGAGGACAGGCTTCTTAAAATGGACCGATACTGAAGTAAACATAATTTTGATGCAAAATGATAAGGCCCTAAGAATTGTTAAGTTTTTGTGAGCATTTTCCCCTTCCATAAGATCTCACACAGACCTTTAGTACACTAATTTTCCACAAATCAAAACTGATGTTTGACATCTTGGTTTCTGTTAATCTAGAACAGACCTAAAGAGATGCAGAATAAAATTAATCAGCAGAACTTTCCGGTTGAGCAAGTTCTATGGAAAAATATGGGCCATCACATAGTTGTACGGAAAAAAAAAAATAATTAAAAAGCTTCAGTTCCTTTCAGCTACAAACCGATAAACTAGGCAAATAATTACCAAAGAAATTATACTCTTTATATAATACTGTACACATAAACTATTACACAGAAACAATTGTAAAGTTATTATAAGGGAATAGAATTCTAATTACCAAATTAAAAAAAAAAATTGGATATATTTTCAAAAGGTAACAGCATGATTAAAAACAAAATAAGGCCGCACTGTGAAGCCAATCCTGAACTATTTCATCTTCCTGCGTGTATATTGGCTTAAAAAATGTCTCCATTCATACTTCCACTTCTTCTTAATAGGATTACTCTAACTACGGTGTGGCTGGTGGTGCAGCGCAATCCTTCTAACTCAAAAGCACTCTGCAATGCAATCTCTTCTTACTGGCATCACATCATTTATTGCATCTACCAAAGAGGACAGAACTGGTTTATTAATTTTCAGCGCTGAAGGTTCAAAAGTTCATCTCTAATTTTAATATGACAGAGTATTCACGTTCTGCTCATCAGCGACTGGGGGTTGTAGAGAGGACAGGAAAAGAATAATGGAAATACATGTTATTTCTGATAGGTGTATGTCATACTTTTTGTTTTATATTTTTCCCTGTAATCCAAAAGATATCTCTTTATCTAGAAAAAGATTCAAAGTTTCTTTTAAATAAGATCTTGCAAAGAGCAAAGGAACACGTTTCAGACTAAGGGGGAAAGAACCCATATATTTTTCCTGCAACCTCAAAATATTGAGCAAGAGATTTACAAAACCTAGACATTTTAAAGTTTGTTAATCCCTGGTTCAACACAGAATAAATTCCCTATCAGACAGTTACTCTGTTTAGGTCAACTGACTGACTTGTCCATCAAGAACAAATTGTGAGCCACGCAGGAGAGCTAACGCACTGTGCCCTTGGTCAGGTGACGAAATGAAGTGTGATTATTTCCGACCCAGTCACGGGGGATTAGGAGGGGATGAGGCAGAGCATTTTCTGCCTCAGCATATCCTAAGGCTTTTGTATGCACAGGGACGACAAAGAGTGGAACAGGGGACAGAGAAACACAGGCGAGCTCCAAACATAGCAAACTATATACCCCACAATAACCCCAAGCAGCGCTACAGGCTTGGGGAAGTGTGGCTGGAGCTGCCTGGAAGAAAGAGACCTGGGGGTTCTAATTGACAAGCGGCTGAATATGAGCCGGCAGTGTGCCCAGGTGGCCAAGAAAGCCAACGGCATCCTGGCTTGTATTAGAAATAGTGTGACCAGCAGAAGTAGGGAGGTGATTGTGCCCCTGTACTCAGCACTGGTGAGGCCACACCTCGAGTATCGTGTCCAGTTTTGGGCACCTCAATCCAAGAGAGATATCGAGGTGCTGGAGCGAGTGCAGAGGAGGGCAACGAAGCTGGTGAAGGGCCTGGAGAACAAATCATATGAAGAGCGGTTGAAGGAGCTGGGACTGTTTAGTATGAGGAAGAGGAGGCTGAGGGGAGACCTCATCACTCTCTACAACTACTTGAAAGGACACTGTAGAGAGGCTGGTGCTGGTCTCTTCGCACAGGTAACTAATGACAGAACGAGAGGGAATGGCTTCAAGCTCCAACAGGGTAGGTTTAGACTGAACATTAGGAAAGAATTTTTCACAGAAAGAGTGGTCGGGCATTGGAAGAGGCTGCCCAGGGAGGTGGTTGAGTCACCATCCCTGGATGTGTTTAAGAGCCGTTTAGATGTGGTGTTGGGGGATATGGTGTAGGGGAGAACTTTGTAGCGTAGGGTAGATGGTTGGACTCGATGATCCCAAGGGTCTCTTCCAACCTGGACGATTCTATGATTCTATGATTCTATTAACCCTATCCGTGACACCTTCCTCCAAATTACTTAAATATTTGCTGAGATGTACATATGTCATCAGTTAGATGAGATTCATCTAGATTTCTAACATCAGTCAGAAAAATAAAACCTGATACTTCTTCTCTTAGTGTAGCGGCTGCTCATTGGGTTTTCCCTCTCCCTTTGACCTCCTACTCCCCAGACCCACTGAAGATTTCTGTTACTTCAGTGATGTTAAATTAGCTCAGGGCCACCCTCCAAGGGGGTGGAAACTCCTACCACGTGGACAGGAATAAGCAACCCAGAGAAATTAAAATGCCAAAAGTGTGGAAAAAATATATCTGATAATTTTCCCTGTATCGCCATGCTTAGACACTGTCACATTGATAGTGTGACAAAGACGTTTAGAAAAAACATCGCCAGGGAAGGAAATAGATTTGCTCAGTCCCCTTATTTTCAGAAATTTTAAAACCTATTCAAGCTTGAGAGAAAAAAAAGGTTGGAGTAAAAAGTAATAATAAGCATAATAAGTTGTGTCCTGCTGTCGTTAAAATCTATGCTCAAGGGATTTCTTGCACAGGCCTTTTTGTATTTTTCTATTCTTTCTGCAGGCACTTTTTTCCCAAACAGGACAAGAGGAAACGGCCTAAAGCTGCCCCAGGGGAGGTTTAGATTGGATATTAGGAAAATTTTTTATACTGAAAGAGTTATGAAGCATTGGACCAGGCTGCCCAGGGCAGTGGTGGAGTCCCCATCCCTGGAGGTATCTAAAAGCCGGGCAGACGTGGTGTTGAGGGACATGGGTTAGTGATGGGTTTTGTCAGTGTTGGGTTGATGGTTGGACTCCATGATCTGAAAGGTCCCTTCCAACCTCGGCAGTTCTATGATTCTATGAAACTGTAAAACTTCTTTACTCATCACCTGCCATTCATGATAGGCACAATATATTCAACTGTTCAGTCAGCCTCATGATTATTTCGTAATTGGTTTCTCCCTTAGTGCTCCACTGTCAAAATATTCTAACAGCTCTTTAACTGCTGTTTAATAACCAACAGCAGCTTCCCATATTTTAAAGAACAGAGAAAGATCATCTACTGTTTTGCTTCCTTAAAGATTTAGCACAGTGAATAATCATTATTAAAGGTAACGAATATCATCATCAGTAGTTGGCTCCATTTCTCCAGTCTCTACCAATTCCTGAGATTCTCATAAAATAATCTGTAATTATTTACTGCAAAAATAAGAGCAGAGATCTGCTGTATCTTTCAAAAGACAAATGCACACTCTTGCTAGGAAAAGTCACACCACAACAGCAAGTCAATCAACACGGCCTCAGAACCATTTCAAAGAAAATAATAAATCATCGCAAGAGTCCTGGCAATTTCACATTCACTTTAATAGCGCCTGATGCCTTTTTAATTTGGATTTTCTCAAAATGCAATTATAGAATGTCGTAACTGAGGTTTTCTTGCAGAACTAAAGGAACAACCCCATCCTTCTGTGAAAAAAAAAAATGAAGCTATTTAAGAATGGGAGAAAAACGTCTTTGTCTTACACATCAAAAGTAATGGCAGCACAGAGCATCCTTTATGCAGCATTGTCTCTAAGTAGATACATTCCCTCAGCTGCAACTTCCCAACTACAATTCCTGGTCTTTATCCTTCCAGCAAAAGGAATTACTTTACATTTCAAATCAAGGTCTGAAAAAAACTCTCAAGAATTGACTTTCCCTTCTCTTTAAGAAAGGTGACAAGAGTCACAGCCTAAGAGCCAGTGAGACATCATACGACTCTTAAGAACCCTCCAATGTAAAATTACGTTACCAAAGTCAACTGGAGATGCTGACTAAGCAAAAACATGCTGACTGTTTTGTCCTCGCTGTTAATAACAGAACACATTAATAGTATCACGGTTCTTTTTGAATCCACTAAAAAATAAAAAAGGAAATCGTATTACGGAATACCCAAAGAAACATCACAGAATCACAGAATCACAGAATCTTAGTGGTTGGAAGGGACCTTTGAGATCATCGAGTCCAACCACATTAAAAAAAAAAAACAAAAACACACAAACAAACAAAAAAACACAACACAAAAACAAACAAACAACAACACCCCCCCCCCCAAAAAAAAAAAAAAAAAAAAAAAAGCAGCATCCATCAACTAAACCCCACACCCACAACCTCACACACAACACCCCACCACAAACCAACAATCCCGGGCACTAGAGCATGCCCTGAAGAGCCACGTCTACACGTTTCTTAAATACCTCCAGGGATGGTGACTCCACCACCTGCCTGGGCAGGCTGTTCCAGTGCTTGACCACTCTCTCAGTAAAGTAATTCTTCCTAATATCTAATCTAAACCTCCCTTGCCGCAGCTTCATACCATTTCCTCTGGTCCTGTCGTTATTCCCTTGGGAGAAGAGGCCAACCCCCGCCTCTCTACAGTTTCCTTTCAGGTAGTTGTAGAGGGCAATGAGGTCTCCCCTCAGCCTCCTCTTCTCCAAACTAAACATGCCCATCACATATGTTGCATGCAGAAAGAAATATGTCACCCCATCTAATTGCTATGCAATTATAGATAACTGGTTCTGATGTTCTCGTCACACTTCATTTGCAGTGTCTCCAAAGGAATCAGGAAACACTGAAATAACAACACCTAGAGAATCGGGAAACAGTTACACTAGGCATCTCAGGTGTAGTTTTGGGATGGTCAAACTGGTTTTATTTTAATTTGTTACAGCAGTGCCAACAGAAATTTGGAAAAAAAAACAAAAACCTTTTTTATTAACCAGTTGAGTCATGAACTTTGCAGACGCTGTTGCAACATCAGGACACTTTATTCTGAATCTGGGTGATGCAGCAGTGGTTCTTGAGCATTTAATTACTGAGTACTATTTATTCACAAGATAGTACTCATACTGTAAATGCACATAATTTTTTTTAAAAACCATCTCAAGAATTATGTTTTCTTTAGGAGTAGAAGCCATTAAGAGATTTCTGGCTGATGAACCACATCCCAAATTTTCAATGAACTCCTTAAGATAAGCAATCTCTATTTGCTCTATCCTTAGAATATCTTTTATTCATAGCTTCTTTGCTTGTTGCTCCTGAGCAATTCAAAATAAAATCATAAGCAGAGATCTCCCAAGCTTTTCAGAGGCATTTTAAAATCTAGAAACAAAAATTAGAAACATTTCCCTTTAGATGTGACTGTGCTTTTCCAAAGAACAAATATAATTAGTAGAGTATATGCACTGTCGAGATTGTACATTAAATAGAATCATGGAATCATAAAATGGTTTGGGTTGGAAAGGACCTTAAAGATCACCGAGTTCCAACCCCCCCTGCCCTGGGCAGGGACACCTCCCACCAGACCACGTTGCTCAAAGCCCCATCCAACGTGGCCTTGAACCCCTCCAGGGATGGGGCATCCACAGCTTCTCCGGGCAAGACTACAGTGCATTTCTCTTTATTTTAAAATGCCTGTTTGTAGTCAGGAAGCTCAAATTGTTATTTAGCAAGGAAAGTTGAGAGTGAAACACTCGATATCATCTAAATCATCACCACCAGCTTTATGTGGTGGTATATAGTCTTCAAACGGCAAGACATCCTTACACTGTCAGGACAATCGGGCTCAATGCCCAACACCATCCATCCATCATCTGCAATCTCACTGTACCAGAAGATTTTTGTGACTGTAGGATCGTTGACATGAAGCAATATTCCTCAGAAAACTCAAGTTAATAAATCACTGGTTTCTTTACCTCCTCACTCCTTTAAAAAATAACTGACTTAGCAAAGCTTCTTCATCCCAGAAAGTATTTTGGAATCTGTTGGTGAATTTGACTATAAGGTCTTTACTGAGCTACTCCTGGTATTTAGTATAGAGCACCTAATGAGAGGCAGAGAATTTAAAATATAGTCTACTTCACAATTAATCATCATGAAGAATGATGACAGCTAGTCTTCCCATCCACAACCACATAGAAAACATATTCCTATTTCCATAGAGATTACTGCAGGACACGTCTGAAGCAATTTCAGGACTCCTGTGCTTTCAGGAGTTAACTCTACCATGCTGGAGACACCAATTTAATAACCAACAGGAACCCTCTCTGGGAGCAGTTCAGTTGTACGTGCATTAGAATTACAACAGAACCATGTAATTAGCTAGAGAACTCTTAATATAAAATTATAGAGAATTTTGGAAATGTTGTGTATCTCCATTTGTATGAAGGAAGTGTTTGAGTAGCCCCCATTTGCAATTGTCTGTTCAGAAAAAGGGATGTTGAAATATAAACCAGTAAATTTGATTTTTTAACATGACTAGTAATAGGTCCAAGACTGCATTGACTTAACAGCGCATGGTCTCAGGATTTTCCTGGGTTTGTTTTGTCCTGAGCTGATTTTATGTTGCTTAGTTGAGATAGCAATTGCCAAGAAACCAGTAAGTATTGCATAAAAGTTGATTTATTTCTCAGCTTCAGTTTATAGCGAGAATGAGCACCTATTCAACGTATTTTGAATTGTCTATGACTCCAGAATAAAACGATGTGGAAGAAAACACACATCAACGGCACCGGAGGCCCAAGACTGTGAAGAAAAATCCCAATGCTCAGACACTACTGAAATGCAACCTTGTACAGTACTATTAAAACCAACTTTAGAGACAACAAAGAGAACAGAAACACTGCACAATTGGACTAACAACAGATTACTGCCTGCATTGTAAGCACTGCCCCGTGTGCCTCTTTTTGCCCCTAAGATTTCTAGTGTGACAGGGGTCCTTTCTAGTCACCAATCTCATGCCTAAGCTTTCTCCACACCAACGCTTTCACCTGTCTCACTGAAAACAAAGGCTTTCAGAAGCCATAAAGCATATTCGTACTGGGGGGGGGGGGGGTTGGACACTCACAAACACGAATAGTTCTTAATAAATTTCCCCATTTTCTTTCCCTTGTTAAGGTGGGATATGACTTGAGTTTCTTCAAGAAGTTGCCTCCTCTACAACACAAATACAAGACGTGCTACCTACACCCAGAGTAAATCAGAGGAGAACTGAGATTACTGCTTTCATACCCATGTAAATATCCACGTGCAGAATAAAGGGGAAGTAGGACGTAAAAGTCCTACGTAAAAGTGTCACGTAAAAGCAGGCAACACTGAAGAGCAAGAAGGTAATGCAGAGGTAACCTTATTTTTGAAAGAGGTAAAAAGAACAATGTCCAGTGCTAATTTAAGCATTAGTAGAACAAAATAAATAATTTCTCTCTGAGTAGTATACAGGGACAATAGGGTTGCCTTTTTCCTTTTGATTTAATTTCAGTTTATTATCTTTTGGTATATGCTCGTCTATGGATAAAGGTCCTTCCCAAGTTCGTATTAGGAGGGTGATATTTCGTTCTCAGAATCTCCTTATCTCAGAATCTCCTTAAACTTGTTTATCTGAAGGCTGTTTAATGGTTTTGTGTTTCTTTCAAGTTTCATTTGCTTGCCTGAAATAATAGGATTTTCCCTACCATCAAATACAGTGAAATAAAATAAGGTAAGGAACCTTTAGTGACCTGGTATGCAGTTTAACGCCCATTTTATTAGTGACATTTCACTCACAACTATTCAGTTATTGACTGAGATGTCACATCTAGGGTGTGCTGGCAACTAACAATTGAATTAATTGTTATTCACCAAAACACAGAAATCAGACTGTGGCATAACCAAAATAATCTTACTAACTCACTTGAGTTTTATGAGCTTCACTGGGGCTTAAAACATTCATGCTACTGAAAACATTCTTGAACCAGTATCTTGATAAAAATAGTGTGTATGAAGCAATAAAAATCCAAATTGTTTGGAAATTAACAGTATTCTTTTAAGTACATTCGTCACTCAAGATAGAAAGAGACTAAATTGAAGAACAAAAGATAAACTGTAATGGTTCTACCGCAATAGGGAGCATCATGAAGTAGCTTTATTCTATAACAAATCCTTTAAATAGCTCTTTAACAAACTAAATTGAAGAACCACAGTGTGCAGACAGTAAAAGTTTGTATACTAAAATAAACACTATATGTTGCTCCCACTGTGTCCTTGAATATATTGACTCAATTTGTAATCTTTGATGTGATCTAAAATTTTCCTAGATGTCTCATATTAATGTAGTACTATTTCTGATGGCAAATCCATGTGATTTGGTGTTCCAAGTAACAAAATAAATGTAGAAAGTCTGGGGTTTGTTTTAGAATTCCTAAAAGAATAAAAAAATTGGAAAAATGGAGCCATTGTAGATCTGGGGATATTTATGTCAAGGCATCTCTCCCCAAGACTCACATAGCTATAGGAGTGAATGGCCTAATACAATTATCATTATATTTAAAGAGAAAAATTCCATTATATTACGTGAGCAAGAAATGAGAAAGGGACAGTTGTTTCACCTCTTCATTCCTGCTGTAGCAGAGTCACGGTCTAAGGACGTATTGAAAGACCAGAGCACATGTTTCATGAGAGTGGTGCTGATGAAGTCTGATAACGGATCTAAACACCAGAAAAATAAATAAAACCTTGTAAATATTAAGATTCCCCTGCATTATGAACCATCTATTGCCTAAGATAGGGGCTAAAACACCTTTGATATAGGGGCTAAAACACCTAAAACAAGGAAAAGGAGTTACTCCGCATTCTCTAGGGTCTCAAAACTATGTTACGTTCACTAACTAGTGGAAGACAACACTGCTGGTAATACTGTCTGTATTTCCATCTGTAATTCCATTTTTTCAAATATATTTTCCAATAAGGGAATGCAGTGCTGGCTTGCTAATTCTGAAGAAGACCTTTTGCTTCTTTGCTTCCTACACACTATCAAAGTAATGGGCCAGTTACAGGAGTAACGGCCCCAGTGCAAGTATCTATAGAGCCTCAAGTGAAGCCAAGAATTCACAGAATGGTTGGGGTTGGAAGGGACCTCTGGAGATCACCTAGTCCAACCCCCTGCCAAAGCAGGTCCACCTAGAGCAGGTCCCACAGGAAAGTGTCCAGGCGGGTTTGGAATGTCTCCAGAGAAGGAGACTCCACCACCTCTCTGGGCAGCCTCTTCCAGGGCTCTGCCACCCTCACAGCAAAGAAGTTCCTCCTCATGTTGAGATGGAACTTCTTATGTTCCAGTTTGTGCCTGTTCCCTCTTGTCCTGTCACTGGGCACCACTGAGAAAAGACTGGCCCCATCCTCTTGACACCCACCCTTGAAGTATTTATAAATTCCCTGTGGTGGAAGGTTCAAACCACTCATTGTCATTTGGTTCAGACAAACTCAGCACTGAATAAAAAAATGCTGCCTGTATGGGCAGAAGAGAAAATTATGTCAGTGTAGTGTATGGCGGCACAGACCCGGGTCGGCGATGCAACCAGAATCCTTTATTACAACAAACACGCAGCTTATATAGTACCAAATATCTCCTTTCCCAGACAACACGCCCCAACTGCGACCCCCGACTGCCAGACAACACGCGCCCCAACCGCCAGAGGGGCGCAATTCCCCTCAATCAGAGGGTCGTCAGGCGCTGTTGGCGGGTCGTCCCCTGCCAGTGTTTCTGCTGCTTCTGTTCCTTTCCCTGGCCTCGCTTCTTCCACAATCCTGTTCACCCACAGGGCAGTGAGGCTGAAAGCAAGATTTGGGTTGAAACGTGCCGTGGACCACACCACATAGCTCTTTTTGTATGGAAAAAGTTGATGGTCCTACAACTCCTAAATTCATTCTCTGATGAGGACTGAGGAAAAATAGATAATTTTTTTTTTTTTGATCCTTTTTTGGAAGAGTATAAAAAGGAGAAAAATTGTCTCCTTTGAATTTTTATGTTTGTATTTTTTTCTTTCTCCCTCCTTTACCCGCATCCAGAGCAGAAGTTTTGGAAATAAACCGTTTCAGTGCGATACTGTGAAAAGAATGAGGTGAGACAGTAAATAAACTGCCAGGAGAGGCTTTCTCCATGTGACAAATCTTTTTCTTTCAGTCAGACATACAGCACCTGCCCAAGAATGACACGTGCCTTTGAAAAATAGCGTGTAGTCCGAGCATGCAGAGGCAGATGGGTACCGCAATCCATCATCCTGCTCTTCCACTTCATCTCCTTTGTAAAGCTGATGGGACTGCTCAGGAGAATAGAGGGTGCAGGTTCAGAAATGAAAAAAATGAGCTTTTTTTTTAACAGGTGGGTGGGGAAGGCAAGATTTCCACCAATACTCACAATTGCACAGAGAATGGGGAAAAAATGAGAAGGAAAAGGAGAAATACATAATTTCCCAAGAAGAAACCTGACATGAATTTAAAGAAATTATTTACTGATTCATTGAGTTATTTCATAAGTTTTCCTGTCCCAAAATGTATGACATTTGAATCAAAAGGCTTATTTCTAAAAAATCTTAAGCTTTTAAAGTTGTTAAAATGTGACCCAAAATGTGTACAGTTCCCATGTAAGGACAAAACTCAATCTTTCTCACACATATTTCTTTCTGGCCAAGTTTTCTGTATTTTTACATTTAACAGTGTATTCCAAATCTCCTCTTTCTGCTCTCTCTTTTTGTCCTTTTTTTCTTTTTTTTTCGGCAGCCCTCAATCCATTACGTTTTCAGTTCTAATTCCATCCTGTCGCATTCCCTTTCTTTTTTCATTTCCTTGTTCTCTCTACTCCCTTGATTATCTCCTGACTACATCTACATCCCCATCCCCCCTTTGACCTTCATCAAAAGCCCAATTGCAAAACCTGCATAAAATTTCCTTTTATTACTTTAGTGAAACCGCTTTGCTCTTTGAGAGCATGGAGCACTACAGTTTCGGACCCATCTATTCAGAACACTGTTATGAGAAGGGTCAGAGGTTTATTGATTCCCCCTAATGCTAAAATAAGTTACCAGTTAGAAACAAACTGCGTTCAAAGTATTACTTCCAGATGAGTGTCCTCGGTGTGTATTTAAGCTTAGGGAGCAAGACAGCGATTTTTATCCCGTGAACTTAGCTATACGTCTTCTATGTAAACATACAGTTTAGTGAGACCAGTTATTTACATGCTGCTAAAACTGATAAAAGGAAAAATATGAACAAAATAGCATTGTTACTGAATGTTTAACAATTTATAAGGGGTAAATATATCACTAAATTAGTTGTTCATGTAGTCGATCTCTGTTCAGGCCTCAGGATGAAACTACAACAGAAATAATAAAAAAGCCATTCTTCTCTGATCTCGTTCTTTTCCCAATATATTTTTCTATAGCATATGTACAAAATATTTTATCTTAATTATTTATCATTTTTAAGAGGTACCCTACTTTTGCAAAAAAAGAGCAATTCTATATTACACTATTAGCAATACCATTAAATCTCAGTAATGAAATCTTTATAATACCTCCCCAGGAGAGATTCAACTGGAAATGAATAATCAAATATTGACACGTATAGATATATCTTCAATTAATGCAAATTTCCATAACTGCTATTTTCTCATATTTGGTGTCAAACAGCCTATTTTTAAAAAGTCTTGAACAGGCGGTTATATTCAAGGTTGTCTTTTTCTGTCCACGTGCCTGAAAGGATGTGTTTGATTGAATTCAGGGTGTGATACGACCAACAAGCCCAATGTGCCGGTGTAGAGACCTTCAACATCTTTCTTTCTCATATATCACTCAATATTCTTCTCCCACTAAACACACTCGCTAAACACACTTCCTGCCCGCCAATATTCTGGGATGACTTGGACTGGGAAGAGAAGACTCCTTATACAAAACTCAGGTTGGATAATCAGATTAGATACATATACCTGATCTAAAGATACGTTCTGGAAGCAAAAGATGATAGTCTTTTACGTCAGGTTCTTAACCCAATGGATTAACAGCTGCTATTTAATTCTTTTTTTTTTGTCAGCCATATGGTACAGTAAACTTCTGGAATTGTAGCTGTAAAGCAATAATAAAGTTCTCCACATTTTTTATCTTTCAAGATCTATTAGGTAGACATTATGTCTCCAGCCATAGCTTCTAAAATCCTACCTGGGAAACTACAGCCATTAAATTTCAACTGAAGTTTCAGTGTAAATTTTCAGAAACGGAATTACGGTTGTGATTCTGGCTACCAAGAGTGTATCAGCTGAGAAAAGCTTGCTATAACTTTGCTCTAAATTATGCAGTCAATTACCAGGAAATATTAAACCAAATTATGCATAAAACTGAGTTTAATGTAATATTTTAATATTATCTTAATGTAACATTTTAATAATATATTAATAAAGAATGGGGGGGAAGGGGAAATGAAAACCATATGACCTAATATGAAGAAGTAAGAACCTGGATGGCAATAACTGTGCAAGAGGTTGAGACTAAAGATATATTTCATATTTAAAATGTGAGAGGGCCAAAATGCCTCCAGGCAGTTAGAAATAAGTTTAGGATTCAAACAAGGACAATTTAGTACAAACCGCACTTTCAAGGTTTATCAAATGTGTGTACACATGCACACACAGATACATTTGTCATTTTTTTCATCTAAAGCTATTGCCCAAGAAATCTGCAAAATCGCACACAAAAATTACTAACTATTGGGTAAAGGGTATCATTTAACTTTAATCTCCCGTCAAGTGCCAACCCATCTATGACGGAGAGGTGGAATGCAAATTTAATTAAAAAGACTGCAGCTCTGGGGATTATTATCACTTCTTCTATCTCATAATGGTGCTTCAGATCAGAATAAAAACTCACTATAGACAGAATATGCACGTAAAAGTTGATTGTTTTAAAAAATCACATAAAAGACCTGCCCTATCTGGCATGTATTTGTATTTTTATTCTCCGATTTATTCTCAAGTTATTTTTTTTTCTTCAGACAAAGAGCTCTGTAAACACACAGCCTGAGTCAATAAATTTTGGGTCAAGCTAAATTTTAGCTTGACTAAATAAGTTTTAAGCTCAGAGGCATATTTTGATATAATTTTATCTCCAGAAACTTTCACTATAATTATTATTTTAGTAAGTAGGACAACGTTTTCAGTGAAGTGTTCCTAAGGGGGATTTTTTTCATTTAGTCAGTGTGTAGGTTCCATGCATTAATCACTTTTAAAGACAGACAAATCAGTTTAAAGTAAATCGCTGAAAATGTAAATGGGATATTAAAAACTTCAAAATGTCTTTAAGACCTGACTAGTGCTTTGAATAATGCAGTCATATCAAATATTTTTAATAAATAAAAACAATTTCCTTAATCCAGAGTTTCTTCATTTTGTTTTAATCCTGACCTCCAAATTGAATTAGGCTGACGACACAGTACCCTCTTCTAATCTGGCTGTCATCTTCCCTTAAACCTGGGTACCCATTAATTAATTTCAACACATTGCATTTTTTGGCAAAGATCTAGAACTCTCAGAGGCACTATATGCTAAAATAATCTTGCATAACCTATGGCTAAGGGTAGGTTTCTGTTTGCCATTATTTATTATAATCCATGTTCTAATTTCTATCCTAAAAAGACATGAACGTGGCTACTTGTCACTATCCTTGAATTTGGAAAAATAGGTTTTACTGTTTTCTGATTGCATAAACGTGATATTGTATGAAGATTAAATTCATTTTACTTCTGCTAAAGATATTCTTGCTTTATTTTGACAGGAAGTTTAATTAATCTTTATTTCAGCTATCCCAGTCTTTAAAAAAAAATGGGAAAAAGATTTCTTTGATCTTTGTTTAAAAAGCAGCTGATTTTTATAAATATTGTAGTTTTCAGCAGTTTAACTAACACAAATTTGAATTACTGACAAAACAGACAGAAATAATTTGATATAAACTAACCAAAAACAAATCTATGCAACTTCCCTTTCTACAGTAATAGCTTTTACTGTTAGTGTAACCTTTATTTAGTTGCTGAATTGCCACTGAGCACAGAATATAGCAAGAACTTTTATAGTCCTTTTTAAATGTATGACAGCAACCCTTTAACATCATTCCTCTGTCTTCACTGGAGTTTCCTTTTGGTTTATTCCCTTTCAATCTCTCTATTTCTGTTGCAATTCTGACATGATGAAGAGAGCTGATAAGATGATTCATCTCACTTGTTTATACTGCTAAATGTTTACAGTATATAAACTAGAAAATACCATATAAACTTATTTCTTGACTGGAAGGAGGACATATGTGTACCTGTGTATTAATGCTGGATACGACTCTATCCAGGGAGAGTTACTCTAAGTTTTGTCCGAAGTTAGGCGGTGTTGGATATTAAAAACCTTAAAAGCAAAATTATCTCAATTTAAACCACATGTTTCTGGAAATGTTTTCTTTTTGTTTCATATTCAGTTAGTTGTTCTGAAGGGCATTTGCAGCTGCACAAGTGTAAGGAACATCAATTTTTTTTTTTAAGTTATAAATACTAATCAATTAGCAGACTAAATCTTTTCATCTGTCCTTTTTTTTTTTTTTTTTTTTAAACCTTCATCTAGGTTTGACTTCAGAGAGAAACAAATACTGCCCAGCAAATCTTCTGTCACTTCTGCTGTGACTTTGTTTTTTAAGTAGGTACATAAAGTGAAAGCCTGTGGTATGAGGAGGGCAGGAATTACCATCAGATGCGCTCAAATTTATTCCATCTGCCAAGTATCTGGATTTGGGTATTAAGTTCCTTAAGAGAACTCATCTTCAGATGATTTTTTAGGTTAAAGTGTTGTGGGGTGGGTTTTTTGAGGGACAGAGGGAAAACAAAATCCATGGGTTTTAAGGAAATTTTTTGTTGTTCCATGAAAATAGTAAGAAGAGGCCCTGAATAGCCCAAATCTGGACTATTTTTTTTGGAGGAGTTTCTACTAAATGTGAGAATAATGTTTGAAAAGGAAGAAGAAGAGGTCGTTTTAAAATCCTTGAGAATGACTGACACACAGTACCTGAAAGACAGCACTTGCGGCTATTCTGAAGTTAGTCAAATGCCAGTTACCTAGGGAATAATGAGAAAGAATACCAAAGGTGGCAATTCAGAAAAGAAATAAAAACTAATTGAAGTAAAAGCAAAAATGACATTAAAGTTAAAAAAGTGATAGAAGTCTTTCATTTAATTACCCTCTCATATTCTTCTATTGCCTTATTTTAGTTCAATACTTTCTCTGCTCGAGTATCTTTTTCTTCAAAATAAAAGCAGCTATATAAAAAAATAAAATACAGAGATTCACAGAAAGAGCAACGTCCTGCAGTATCAAATAATGGGAGCTTTTTCCTGTTTTGCTGGTTTTAAGTCAGTGTTGCTTGAAAGCATTGTTTAATACATCTGCTTTGCATTGGTGTGAGCTGGACGTAACCACGTGGGATCAGGGCACTCAAAATAGTATAAGCCAAGAGAAGCATGAGGAAAATCAAGTGTGGCAACCCAAAGACGTAAGGCAACGGCACGTTCAAGTTACTGCAATAATTAAAATTTTGCTTGACGCAGCATTGACTTTGATTATTAAACGTAAATGTCAATTTTATTCTGCTGTTTAAGAACTGGACATATTCTGCCTGGGACACGTGATCTAAAAGGTCCCTGAGAACGTTCTCTCCGAAATTTCTGGCAGTGGCTGACGACCTTTCCAAACAGACTGGTGATCCCAGTTCTTGTCGGATGGATTATTCAGAACACTGAAAGCCAAAAAGAAAAGAAAACCTCAAACAATTCCAAGCTGGATCTAATAGGAATGTGTTTTTTTAGAAGGAACACAGAGGCTCAAATGACGTCTGCCTTCAAAGACTGTTTTTCTGGATGTCAAGAGTGAGTCAGTGGAGACACCACCTCTTTTACAGAAAGAATCTGAAGCTTTAGAGGTCAGGGCTCTTTACAAACTCGAAAGGCAGTGGATTTAAAGAAACATTGCTGCCATTCACAGCTACGATTGGGGGGTTTTTTCAGATGTTAGGATCCTGGTTTTTAGCATGACCCTTACTGGTCAGAAGCTTCGCTCAAGTGTGTCAAATGGCAAACGTGTTGTTTTTCTGAACAAGTCTTTCAGAGAAAACGTGCAAGACCTATTTCATATCTTTGTTCATCATGCTTTCCTGAAGAGAAATAAAAATAAAATAAAATATTAGAAGTGTGGCCTTCAAGTAATCGCATTTGGTAGGAATGATATCAAGTCTAAAATGCTAATTATGGAGAAAAATTACAAAGTTTAATTTGAACTTTTAGCTGTTAAACAGAATCAGAAATCTATGATGATATTTATGGTTATTTATTTTGATCCTTCTTAATTTAAATGTAGAAAAGGCTTTTAATTTGAAGGCTCTTAATTTAAATTTAAAAATGTAAATTTTTCCCAAATACTTGTAAAAATATTCAAACAAGTATCAACATGTAAACATCAAGCACCAAGTAGTTTCATACCTAGGTAAGGTGTTCATTTAAATTAGCTCAAAAAGCACATGAAATCACTGTCAATTGTAATAGGCCCCAGTTTGGCAAGATACTAAATTTAAGCGCTATTAGACTCCATTAAATGATCCGAGACAGAGGAATTTCATGATTATTCAGCGGGAGCAATTCGGTAGTTGTTAATTGCTATCAGGGGACGTAAAGACCGTGCCTCTCAAATGGGCGAGCTCTCCTGGGGAGAAATACTGCTAGCATAAGGCCTTTTCTGCACACGCACTGATTAAATGAACCAATTAATTAAGCGCTCACATGTGAATTACCATGTGCCCAGAGTTAGGGGGAGCGTTCAGCCGAAGGAGCAAACCGAGGAGGCAACTGCGAGTCGGAAAAAGAGCCGTGGCAGGTGTCAGAGCCTTCCACCACCAGGACGGCTAATTTCCTCCGTCGTATCCTTTTGCTCTGCTGACCAAAGGCAAACCTAATGAGCTGCTGCTCCCTCTATTACATACAAATAAGTAGCAAATAAGTACTCGTCTTGGAGTGGCTTCATGGCAATAATCATCATGTCATTGATAATTACTCCGTTACTGAGTCAGAAATAAACTCCCGAAGCTGCCTTTGAACATCTACGCATTTCTGAAAATCTATTCTTCCACCTTGACCAACATAATTAGCTCTGAAATAGCTTTTTTCCCATTTTGCCTTCACTCATAAGAGCTTCTCAAAAAATTAATCCTTAATTTGTCCAAAATCTATTTACATTTCAAAACTTCTCCTTCCTCCTGTAACGTTTTTGCATCCATCATATCAAAAAATTGATTATCCATATTCTTGGCCAGTGAAGACCATACAGAGGTTGGGGACAAATCCTTGGTTAATGTAATATTCCACACACAAATTAGGAATAAAAGAAAATGCCATAGACCTACCTAAAAAGGTTTTTTTCCATTACAGCACTTGATATTACAGATAGGCAGATCCCCAAACATCTAAAATTGATAAAGCTTCACTTTAACTAGGTTGTTTGCAATTTTCTTTTTGCTAATTTTAGAAGGCTGAAGCAGAGTATCACAACTCTGACAGTTATCGCCCTTTATGCTGCCACCCAATCTGATCCACAGACAGCTAAAATGCATTTATTCATAGCCCAGCAAAGCACATTGACTTAATGCCTAGTACTGATATTTACCTCCTTAAAGTGCTTATATGGAACAAATCATACCTTCTCTCAGACTTTATTTTATGCGTTAAAAGCCAAGATACTTTAGTAGTACATTTCCGCACCTATTAATGATTAAATCCGTCTATTTTGAAAACAACCAAAACAATAGTTAATATTACAAATAAGGTCTCTATACCAGTTTGTGGATTTCCTTTTCTCCTCTAGAAATACATTAGGTACCACACTCTTGGGTTGTATCGTAGCCATTCTGTGATTGACTACTGCGCCTCAGCTGATCAGCCCCCAGCTTATTGCAGAAATGCGTGTTATTAGTCCCCTGGTGTATGACCTTCCATTCTGCGCTATTGAATTTCATCCCATTTCTATTACTTGAGTCTTCAGGGTCATCCAACAGACCCCTTGGCTATTTCACTCAACTAACGATCCTGGCCAAATACCTCCTTCATATTTTTCTCTTATTCCTGTGTCTGTGACTTCTTCCTTCCTGCCCAGCAATTCCCAATTCAAAGAGTTACCTTTTAGTAAGGCCCAACACTTCTAATTCAGGTCATTTTTTATGCTAGAAATTTCCCAGAAGATACACTGATACCTCACACACATTTCTGTCTCAATAGTCTCACATATTTTTACTGGAGGAAAAAAATAATGAAAAAAATATTCATATGTTTCTAATAAGTTACATGGGAATGAGGTTTTTTTCCTCTTCTTAAAGAAACGGAATTTGAGAAACAGAAGACAAGGTGTTAGAGAGCGGCAATCCACGCGTCAGCATTATTTTAAATATATTCACTGATTATAGCTAATATTGGCTTTGAATGCAACATTTCTCATTTAAGAGCAAAAACAATTCATAGTTTTACACTGGGAAATCAAGGTCATAAATATAAGACATGCACAGATCCATAGTCTTACTTAAACGTTATTTATCTGGCAGGAAACTGTGGCAGTAAAAAGTTATGATTATTACATTTCTTTGCCCAACTCGAACTCAGGTAGGTAAATATTTGTGCATAGAATATTCCTAATTCTAAAAACATCGCATTTTCTTAGTTTGACCTTGTTTAAACATTCCAGGTTAGAGAATCCCTATGCAATTAAACACTTCATAATAATCTATGTTATACTACTCCAAAAAGCTCCACACTGTGATAAGCACTAACTCCTCCTCCCAACTAAGGCCATTTCCTCATTGTTTTCTCCTTCTGAAGACACAATCTTGTGAAATTTTAATAACATTACAAACCAATTGATCTTCACTGCGAGACGTAGTTAATGTTCAAAAACCTGTGACTAGCCCATGAGAAAGCAGTGAATTTATATCAACCTTCTACATTATTCAATTTCTTGCCTACTATTAGCAATGATCCTGCAGGTATCCAAAATATTCCAGCTAGTGTAAGGCAATGAGGAATGTCAAGCATAGAAATATTAATTTCCTGAAGTGCCTAGCACAACATTACAATATTTAATGGGTAATCAGCTTAAGTGAAGTTAATGATATAGATTGCAACAAAACTGTAATGATTAAAGCCCAGCTGAAGACAAATAAGACACAGAGGCATCAATTCAGCTCTGTGTCAAAGCACTCCCCATTTAACATGAATTCCTTCACTGTATTAAATAAATTAGAATAGCAATAGTGCCCAGAGGTCCTGATCTCATGTCAAAACTTATTGTTCTATGAATAAATATAACGAGAAAACAGTTGCTCTTCTAGAAGGCTTAAAGTCGCTACTGTTTTCTCTTGGGGGTAGAGATGGCTCCATGTTTTTGAAGCCATCTCCATTCATAATTCATCCTAAATTTAGTGTTTTTCACACAGAGAAAGAAGGAAATAGTCTCTCTTTACTAAGAGTATGTAAAGGCATAATAGTCCCAGATCTACTTCAAGTTTTTTGCTTGTTTCAGTTCAGATTAAATTTCTTTCCCAAAGCTAAACAACTTTGCCTCACCTAGGCCTACCTTTATGCTGTATTTTAAAAATATAAGGATATTTTAACTCAGTAAACACATCCTAAATTTAAAGCATGATGTCAGTTTATGTGAGCTCCTCATAAATCTAGCAGAGGCTTCGTTCTCTAGCACTTGTTTCTGTATCTCTTACAGGTTGTCTCAAAGTAGGCTATTAACCTACTAAAATTCTATCTTCCGAACAAATGTGGGCACACAAATCTGGTTTAGTGTGACGTAGCTCACAAATTCATGTATTTTTTTTCCTCTCTATCTTATCTCTTTTTCTTTCTCTTGCAACAATAAAAAATCTGTATGACTTCTTATTTTTCTCATTCAAGAAATTACCATTTCCCAGAAGGGTTATATATTTGGTGTCTAGTGTGATTGCCACTTACTACATCGTACCTCTCCAAAATCTAACCAAGGAAAACATTTTCTCCTGTATATTTGGGGAAAAGACCCACACAAGTTATCTAGCAAGCTCAAGATCACATGCGGCAAATATCAAAAAGAGGTATAGATTAATCTAATTGTAAGAGTTAGGAATTCTTTATCTCACTAAGCTAAACTATGTTTACACTCTTTGCAGCATATAGTTTAGTACATATATACGTATGAATCAAAACATACTTTCAGCCACAATGCTAAAAAGTTGATTTCTAACATGAGTTTATACATAAAATGAATTTGGGGAATACATTATCTAAAAGGACGACTGGTTTGGACCGTTTCTGGAACAACTCTAAATTCCACAGATCCTTAAAATGCACCTTTCACCCAAACAGGTGAAAAAATACTGAAGCAATTAATTCAGTCTAGAACTAGCAATTATGCTCAATTGTTATCTTAAATTCAACAGGAAGACCTGACTCATTAAATATGCCCTTTTAGACATAAGAGGAGCAGTGAAGAGGTGTTTAATGAAGAAGCCAAGGCCGCCACTATTGCTACAGTGTAAGTTTTACTAGGGGACACGGTTGTCTACTACACATTCTGTAATATCCCGTCACGATTCAGACTTTCGCTGTGATAAGACAGAAAGCTAATTTTTTTTTTTTTTTAAGATCAGTAACTAACAAGGTAGAATTGGTAAAAAATTGCATTGTATTAGAATTTCCATTCTGGTTTTCGCAAGATCTTCTCACAGTTCTCCTACATAAGTTATATTTAAATAAAAGTGGTAACTCTTCATCTCCTGCATGCACCTGCTTTTCATCCTAGCTAAGTTGTTTTTGTTTTTTTTTTCTTATTTAAAGTAGTTAAAACATTAATGTAGTGCAAAGTAGTAAAAAAGACTATAACCTTAATTGTAATTAGTGAAACATAAAAAGACTAGACACAGCTGGGTGACACTGTGGTCCCAGAGAACAGCTTAGTCAGCGAATTGAGAGGAAACGCTTCCCCCAGGTGCTTTGGAAGATGTCACCATCTCTTCGACACGGCGAAGCCAACAGGCTTATGGAGATCAGGGCAAAAAGCCAGTTACGGGGTTAAAAGGTACAGCCGTCACGGTTTGAACTGTAAATCTTGAAGAAGTTACAATTTTCTCTCCTCATGGCTGCCACAGGGTCATTTGAACGCAGGCTTTATATTATTCACATTAAACTAGTGAAGAAAACCTTAAGGTCACTTGGTAACAAGTGGAACCATTTCTCAAGCTGAGCAATCCAGCCTTCCCTGCCTTCTGATGCTTGTCTCTGAAACAGTAAGTTTGAGAGATGAAATTATTCCAGGAGAAAGATTTCTGCCTCAGAGAGAAGGGTGACCCTTCTTCGTTCTTCTGGTTCACCACCGAGTGTCAAATATTACAGTGCTGCCACTCCTCATCTCAGATACACGCAAAGCATTTATCTGAGGTGCCAGGGTAAAATTCCACCCGCTCCTCATGGCATAGATGATACCACAGATGAAATTCAGTCTTGTTTAACAGATGCTGTCTGTCACTTCCTGGTCATTTTTATCTCCAGGCAGGGAAAGTCTATCGTGAACGGATCGAACCTCCAAACCCAGGGGCTGCATTCAGAGTCTGTAAAGAGCCCGATAACTGGTTTTAACTCTTGCCAGTTCCCCATTAGAAGTTATTATTGGAAGAGAGAGCATCACTTTACTCATAAAGCCTCCCCTCCCTGCCCTATTTCAAAGCAACTTTTAAAAAAGCTATGAAATCTGCAGAAATCTTGCATTACAACTAACTAGTAACATGATGCTCTGTTATGCTCTTGCAGGCAGCAGTGGCTGCTACTTCTTAGAAAAGTCTTTAAAAGAAACAGTTCTTGACGCCATTCTTCCAATTAACATTGCTGTAAATCATTTTCAAAGTCTCCTTTTTTAGACTGCTCAGTTCCTAATTCATTCTGTGGTGTTACTGGGGCTTGCAATTATGCCCCAAGTCATAATTACCCCAGCAGCCAAGTAGCAGTAGACCCTTGTTGTTTAACATGTTAGTGCTCAGCCTTCCAGCAGCTGTGCCCACTGCCCAGCCAAGATCTTCCCAGACAAGGTAAGAAACTATGTAGCATAGGGCTATGAAGATGATGAGGGGACTAGAACATCTCTCTGATGAGGAAAGGCTGAGGGACTTGGGTCTTTTCAGTCTGGAGAAGAGAAGACTGAGGGGGGATCTGATCAACACCTATAAATACTTCAAGGGTGGGTGTCAGGAGGATGGGGCCAGTCTTTTTTCAGTGGTGCCCAGTGACAGGACAAGGGGGAACGGGCACAAACTGGAACATAAGAAGTTCCATCTCAACATGAGGAGGAACTTTGCTGTGAGGGTGGCAGAGCCCTGGAACAGGCTGCCCAGAGAGGTGGTGGAGTCTCCTTCTCTGGAGACATTCAAAACCCGCCTGGACATGTTCCTGTGGGACCTGCTCTGGGTGACCCTGTTCTGGCAGGGGGTTGGAGGAGATGATCTCCAGAGGTCCCTTCCAACCCCAACCATTCTGTGATTCTGTGATTCTTCCTCCTCCCATCTGAATTTTAAGAAAAAGACACCTGTATCAGTTTACTTCCATGTTCACATGGATACAATTAATAAGCTATGTCTTGCAGAAACAATAGCATTTTTATAAACAATATAAACATAATATTATAAACATAAACATAATATTACATATAAATATAATTAATTACATATAAACATATCAATTAATTACATATAAACATAAAGTTGTATAAACAATACAGTTATGTAGACCACAGCAGAAGCCTGGCTTTGTCGTGTCTTGGAAAAAGATTAATATACCTGGTGTAAATCAAGAGTCTCACACTGGTGATAAATCAAGTGTTAGAAAGATAAAGTTAGTTCCAGGGAAATGGAAGATTAGCAGTGAGTGAATTTAGCTGCTGGTGAGCTAGAAAGGAGTGGAAGAAAAACCACGCACATGAAGTCAGACAACTCTGTGGACATTTATCTTCATACCTGCAAGCTAAGAGAGGCATAAAAGTTGATATTTTGAAGTTGACACTAGTTTACCAGAGTATAGACTTGTGCTTAACTAAGCACAAGAAACTTGCTAAGAAATAAGTTCTGTTATTTCCCCAAAAGAGAGGAAAGCACTTCTGGCAACTACTCAGAACAGCACATCGCCTTGAACATGACTCTGCTTCTTAAAGTAGAGTATGCACAAGGCCCACCACCACCACCACCACCACCACTGGTCAGTCAGCTTTTCATTCCCCAGAAACATTACACCTGTTCTGTGTGAGATCTGTATCATTTCCCGACTCTGTTATCACAACACACAATTCTTGGAGCTGAAACAGAATAAGAGTATCCCAGTTCTTTTGTGTATCGGTGGGATACTGCTCTGCTCTCCTCTGTCACCACACAGCAAACCTGCTAGCTGCAGGATCTCGGGAAAGTATCATCCTTCCTTCCCAAATATTCAGGGTAGATGACATTTCCTCAGAAACTTCATAGAATCATAGAATCGTCTAGGTTAGAAGAGACCCTTGGGATCATCGAGTCCAACCATCTACCCTACACTACAAAGTTCTCCCCTATACCATATCCCCCAACACCACATCTAAACGACTCTTAAACACATCCAGGGATGGTGACTCAACCCCCTCCCTGGGCAGCCTGTTCCAATGCCCGACCACTCTTTCTGTGAAAAATTCTTTCCTAATGTTCAGTCTAAACCTACCCTGCTGGAGCTTGAAGCCATTCCCTCTCATTCTGTCATTAGTTACCTGTGTGAAGAGACCAGCACCAACCTCTCTACAGTGTCCTTTCAAGTAGTTGTAGAGAGTGATGAGGTCTCCCCTCAGCCTCCTCTTCCTCATACTAAACAGTCCCAGCTCCTTCAACCGCTCTTCATAGGATTTATTCTCCAGGCCCTTCACCAGCTTCGTTGCCCTCCTCTGCACTCGCTCCAGCACCTCGATATCTCTCTTGGATTGAGGTGCCCAAAACTGGACACAATACTCCAGGTGTGGCCTCACCAGTGCTGAGTACAGGGGGACAATCACCTCCCTGCTTCTGCTGGTAAAGCTGGTAAAGCTGTCACTTCATGACAAAGAAATCCAGAAAAAGGCTTCCAAGATCAAGAAATAAACTTGTTTAGTAAAAGAAGTAATGCAAGGCTTGAGATATACACCTCTTCCCCTGGACTGGGCACTGGTGAGGCCTCACCTCGAGGGCTGTGTCCAGTTTTGGGCCCCTCACCACAAAAAAGACATTGAGGGGCTGGAGCGGGTCCAGAGAAGGGCAACGGAGCTGGTGAGGGGTCTGGAGCACAAGTCTTGTGAGGAGCGGCTGAGGGAGCTGGGGGTGTTCAGCCTGGAGAAAAGGAGGCTGAGGGGAGACCTTCTCGCTCTAGAACAATTATATGAAAACTGTAGACGTGAAAGTAATCTGTTCTCACACCAACCTCCCCAATCTCCTTCTCAGTCTTTCCAATACTCTGCTTTTGAACTCTCCTCCTTATCAAATTTCCTACCTTTTGCTTTTGCTCCCTCCTTCTGATTTGTATCAGGCCTGTTTTACCTTCTGCTGAAAAGATATTCCAAGACTATATGCACCAAAATAAACAAATTATTTCATTCTAAGATCCTTCCTCTACTCCTTTTTTGTGATTTTTCCTCTAGGAGTTATCTATTCTTGGCTTTCCTTTAATTATTAGATATCTGGGGAAAAAAAAATTAAATGAAAGTATTTTCAATTACTTATTTTCCCCTTTCCTTGGATTTTCCAAGGCATGCTTGTCTTCCCTTGCTGGATGCCCATTAGGAACCATATTTCCAGTCTTTACAGTGTGATTCCAGCATTTTTAGTAGTCGTTGAGACACTGGAGATAGATAACTGAAACTATAGATAGATATTATATGCGTATATATTATATATATACACACAAGTTGGTGTTATATGTATTATAATACAAGGTTATTTTTTAAAATGACAACACAATTTCCCTTCTTGATACAATAGCTATTTCTTTCAGGCGTAAACTGATGTACGTGAAAAAATTACAGCACGGTCACGATAACCCAGAGAGAAAGAGCAAATGTTGCATTACCTGCCACAACCTTCCTGAATTTTAATGAGCAGTAATGGTATAATGCTGTAGAAATGGATCCTGTGTATCTACTAAAATTAGTAGAATCGCTCCATACTGTGGAGAAAACAGTAATGTTGAAGATTTCATTATGTAAGCCCAGATATTTACTTTCAACCTTCTTTTGTTTTAATTTTGCCTTTTTTTTCAGTCACATATATATATTTATTTTTTTTCAGTCAAGTCTCTACTGATCCAAACCTTCCCAAGGGAAATATAACTATAACATATCCTTTGTGAGCTTTCTTCTACCGGTTGCTAAAACCAGCATAATTTACAGAAGTGACCTTCCAAGTGATATTAGCAATCCTCATGGGGCGGCCAATATATGTGTGTTTGCTTTGATGTAAGCTTAATATGCCACAAATTCTAGTACTCCTCGTGGAAAATAACTGAATTATTTTATTTAGTGTTTGAATCATTTTATATATGCATAGGGATCTATTCACAAAAATCTGAAGTCCATATAACCTTCTAAAATGCTCAGCTTTCAAGCTGGTTAGTTATTAAAAAAAAAGAAAATAAACAAGAACACTTAAAAAAAAAGTAGGTTAATTGTGTCAGCAGATTTCTTTTTTTTTTTTTTTTTTCAAATAATGTGAGGCCTGATCATTGCGGATCATTTCTGAAGCCTGCATTCAATACAGGGTACTGCTCAGGAATATATAACACAAAAAACCAAAGTACTTTTAAAGTAAAAGCACATCTATTTATGAAACTTCAATATAAATGTGTGATTTTGTCAAGAATCATAAAATGGTTGGAGTTGGAAGGGACCTTAAAGCCCACCCAGTCCCACCCCCTGCCCTGGGCAGGGACACCTCCCACCAGACCAGGTTGCTCAAAGCCCCATCCAACCTGGCCTTGAACCCCCTCCACAGCTTCTCTGGGGAACCTTTTCCAGGCTCTCACCACCCTCACAGCAAAGAATTTCTTTCTAATACCTAATCTAAAACTCTCTTCTTTCAGTTTAAAACCATTCCCCCTCGTCCTATCACTACATGCCCTTGTAAAAAGCCTCTCTCCAGCTTTCTTGTAGGCCCCCTTCAGATACTGGAAGAATGCTGTAAGGTCTCCCCAGAGCCTTCTCTTCTCCAGGCTGAAGAACCCCAACTCTCTCAGCCTGTCTTTGTAGGAGAGGCGCTCCAGCCCTCTGAGCATCTTTGTGGCCTCCTCTGGGCTTGCTCCAACAGGTCCATGTCCTTCTGATATTGGGGTCTCCAAAGCTGGACACAGTGCTCCAGGTGTGGTCTCTCCAGAGGAGAAGAGAGGGGCAGAATGCCCCCGCCTTGCCCTGCTGGCCACGCTGCTGGCGATGCAGCCCAGGATGGGGTTGGCTTTCTGGGCTGTGAGTGCACGTTGCTGGCTCATGTTGAGCTTCTCATCCACCAACACCCCCAAGTCCTTCTCCTCAGGGCTGTTCTCAATCCATTCTCTGCCCAGCCTGTATATAATGGCCTTTTTAAAGCGATATATTGTTTTTCTTCCTTCTCAGCACAAGTTTGCCACCATGTATAGGTGTTCCTGATGCCTATTTTCTCTTACTTTTTGCTAATTTCTGTCTCAAAGTTCTTTCTGGTCCCCAACTCTATGCACACGTATCTCAAATTCCTGGTTGAAATACGGTGCTGACCCCAGTGCTCAGAAGTACATTTACTTTTGAAATCTACTGATTTCAAGAAAAAAAAAAAATTGAAATATTAATTATAACTCTTGAATGACAAATCACACACTATAAGAAAGTATATCAACTCATAGGCAGCAGTCCTACGTGATAAACATAATTTAAACTGAAATAAAAAATGTGTTTAAGTGGTGTGCTGGTTTAAATACACCCCCACTGAATTCAATAACCATGAGCACTTAGATTAGGACTAGAGGAAGGAAAAGAAAAACATTAAATGTGATTTATTTGACTTTTATATTTTCCCAATACCATTTGTATATTACTTTCTAGGTAGCTCAATTTATGTGACAGAACTTTCACGCCATTTTAAAGCAGGGGCCACAGAAAAATTAGATTAGTCAATTCATTTGAGGGTAATTTTTAATGATGTGAGCCAAAACAGTTTGCCCAATTTTCTTGAAACTTTGAAGAATCACTTTATCTGTATTTTCATGGAATATCTGTCAATTTGGAAGGCAATATAAATTAGTTTTCCCACTCAAAAGCTAGAAAGAAACTAAAAATATGGTTTAGAATGGAATTTAATTTCCTCTACCTAACTTAACTATTACATATACCCCAAGTAAAATAGGAATATAAAGTCATACATCTTGTGTTGTATTATTACTTATGTTTTGTGTGAATACATATACACACACATAAAAAAGTAGTTGGAAAGTATTTTGATTTTTAAAAGTTATTTTAAATTTTGTGGTTTCATTTTCTAACCCAAACCCTATATGAAAAAAGTTTTAACAATACAGCCTACATAAAGACTTATATAAGAAATATATTATAGTATATGCATTTTATTAATAAAATAGAATACAGGCACTATTCTAACAGTATCTAGCCAGAAAACTTGGTACTTATGCCCTGCACTTTAGAGGTGTCCTCCGAGGCACCGTGTGTGAAGTGGGGAAATTGCTTCTCTGCCAGGGAATAAAGGCTGCCGATGCCTTTTTTCTTGAAAATGGTGCTACACAAATTAAGAGGTTCTTGTAATAAGAGAGAATATAAAATTGTCAATGAGAAATAACTACCTCTCTAAGACACTACCAAGATGCCGAGGCAATTTGAAAGCAAGGATGGTGAAAGTATGTTGTTCTTCCGTCAGAGTATCAGTGCCTCCCACTGAGAAGAACTGGATACGCTTCAGCTCCTATCCACTTATTATTCTTTAATTCAAAACAAAGGTTTTTTCAGACAGCTTCTTAAGACATTCTTTTCTGTTCTGCTGACTATGGTCTGGGTACTTGTAAGCATTGTCTAAGTCCAGGCTGAAGTTTAATTAGCCAAATCAAAATTAGGATTATCTTGCTGATTTTTAGGAGTATATACACAAACAGCTAAAAACTCCAACAGAGTAACAAGCCTGGCTATCTAAAAAGTGGTGAAAATTACATCCTTCATAGACAAAAATGAAAGTCACCGTAATTACTTCAGAGAAATGGAAATATGATTCTATTGACCTCAGGTTTTGTTAATTTTATTTCATTTTAGTTGCTATTGTCTTTAAGTATGTCCTCAGGGCCTTTCCAGAGCTATCATGATGATTTAGTGTGTCAAATTATGCCAGGACCATTCCCGAAATGATCTCTCAGTTTTATAATTGGCTGTAAAAGACTGCAATGATTTCACTTTTTCTATACCCAGTTTTTCTCTATATCAAATATTTCTTTATTATTCCGTTTGATAGGCTACCATAACAACACAGGATTTTCAGGAAAGGCTATTCTTTATGGTTTGTGTGGGGAAAAAAAAATGAAAATGAAAAATAATTCCTACAAAGAAAATATTTTTGATTTATTTCTATAAATTCAGGACCTGAGACAAGGTCGTTGTGCTTAAAGTAACCCCTAATGCTTTAGGAGCTACTGAACCTTGGCTTATATATTGTTAATGACCAATAAACTTTGCACAACCAGTTCTTTCTTTTTTTGTTTTTAATTTACCCCAAACAAATTCATTCACATTTTATTCTGTTAAAAAAAAAAAAAAGCATTGATTTTGTGTAGAATCTTGGGTTGACTTCTCCCAAGAAAAATTTTAAAACGCTTAAAAAGTTTAAAAAGCTAAGAATAAAGCTGTAGAAAGTTGCTTCTCCTCCATGGATCCTGAAACAAATCCCATGGCAATAAGTAGGGCTTGTGAAGCAGCAGATTGCTGCCATTAGCTTTCCTGACAACCAGATTTTTCTGATTTTTTAACTCCCTCCCTCACTTTGTCATTAGCACAAGGCTAAGAGAAGATTGGCAAAAAGGAACCTCCTGGAGTGAAGGGAGGAGAAGGAGGAAGGGGAAGACTAGTTAAATCAGGGTAGGTGGAATTTCTCTGCTTCAGAAAGAATTCACTAAGTAACTGCTTAATGGAAGACGGATAAGTAAATAATGCTTTAAAAAAACAAAACAAAACAAAACAAAACATCACCCCACTTGTTTATCTCATGATTCTGAGCTATGCAATAGCACAACTTCAGCAGAAGAGCGTGCTGGGGCTTCCAATCCTGTGACACTGTCCTAGAAGGCATTAAAAAGCACAGCCTAATGCTTCCACTTTCTGTGCAATTCTCCATCCGTCCAGTGGAACATTTTATATAAAAACTGCATTTAAGAAAAAGGAGTGTTTTTCACAGTTATCTGCAGAAGTGGATTCTTTAAATCAAGTGAAAAGAAATGTCTGCCCGGAGTCCTAAATCAGACGAAAGACTTGCGCGAGCGGTTCAGAACTAACCGAGTATTGACGAGATGTATGTGGCTCACTCTTACAGCGAAGAGTTTTTCTAATCTTATTTGAAGGTACCGAACTCTCCCGATTTCACCATACGGGGGATCTTTAGTACCTGTGTCAGGGCTCTATTTAGAAAACTAGACAGAGAAAGCCAAGTCCAGCAGCACTTCTGTTTTTTATTCAACCCCAATCTCTAATCTCAGTAACACGGACATGGCCATTAAATGCACCGTCCTTCCATTTCCAGCCCAGCGACTGGGAGTCTGGATTATTTATTTGCTCTTTGCACAAAGGCCTGCGTTGTATGAAACGCTTGCAAAGTATCAGCTATGCAGAACAAGATAAAAAAAAAAAAAAAAAAAAGCAGTCATAAATAAACAGTGAGGAAAACCACTTCTAACAATTTGACAAGGAAAAACCAGCGTTACCCAAGGCAACAGAGTATTTTTTTTGGAGACTTCTTTTTTCCCTCTGAGTGAAAGAAAAATACGTGTCCATCTTTTCTTCTGTCAAAGTGAAGCATTTTTTCTTCCTGGACAAAGGCAGCAAAGACTAACTGGAATCTGTTCCACCATTCTTTTATGTTCAAGCTCCGAGTTCGTTTGAAGTGTTGCACAAATGAATTCCTAAGAGCAACTGAACCACTAACACCGAGGTGTGGTTTAGAGCATCCAGTTAATTACTCCAACCAAAAAAAAAAAAAAGGTAGTTATTCAGCCTTTCTTTCCTTGTATATCACAGGGTACCTGAGAATACAGACCATAATGAGAGTAAAATTTAACTGTTAGCACATGCTGACGGGTACGTTATCAGGCTGTTGTTGAAGCACACAAAGCTGTGATTCCTGATGCTGCACAAACAGAAATAGTTCTGTTTATTCGCAGTGACAATGTTTGTCTCCATCTTTTGCAACATTTTGCTCTCATATATGAAGAAGAGATATTACCAGTTTTTCGTTTGCGTGACTGAGCATTGCACTTCAATAAACCATTATATACTTTGCCTAATCACGCTTTTAACGAAAAGCCAAGCTTTACCTCTTTCTGTTCTGGGGAACTTTTTTAATAACTCAGTTCTGAAGATCTTATGTCTGTGAAGGATTGATTTTTATACCCCATAAATGTCTTAACGATTACGCTTACAACTCAACCTAAATTCCTTCTCTAATTAATACATTCCATCTGCAAATTATTCTTCCAATTTGTGATTACATTGCTTGCCTCTGATCTTGAACACATGGGGTTTACATTTGCCTGGAGGAAAAGATCTATCAGACAAGTGCTCTGAGAAGAAAAGTTGACAAATACTACATGAATGAGTCACATCTGATTCCTTGCATTTTGCGAGCAGAGAGACTTACTGTGGCAAACAAAGGATGGCAGTGAACTGGAAACGGACTGATCTATCGCAAACTCCATGCATTTTCCCAAATGGAGATGAATTTAAGAGCAGACAATGAGAACAGCTGCCTGGAAAGGAGTCAAAAGGCAAAGAGAAAGACTGGAAAGATGGGAAAGAATGATAGACGCTAAGTGATTGCCAAAATCTGGAGACTGATGTTTTCAGGAGAAGCCTGAGGCAGCATGTGTCAGAAAAAATATATCTCCGGAATAACTCACTGACGTTATTAGGATGTTACACACAGTGGCTGCACAGATGGAAGACACAAAATGTTGACAAAAGACCTACTAGAGGGTCAACCTTAATGAATTAACTTCTAGAGAGTAAACTGACTTTCAATATTTTTTTTCACTTATTCTGTTGCATTTTAATCTTGACCCATATAATCTGGGAATATCAACAATAAGATACTTAGTTATGTATTTTTATCTCTTTCTTATCTGTGGCAAAAAAAAAAATAATCTGAAAAGAAGAAAAAAAAAGCAGATCAGTTGTACTGAAGTAATTCATCCCATGTTGTTCTTTTTGTTCTCGTAAATTAATCGATCAAAACCACTTGTCAATTAACTGCCTCCCTACAGAACCTCAAAAAGACTGATTACATACAGAGCACTTTTTTTTTCATAGTTTATTCTACCTGCACTTCTGGAAGAGTTTACTGTTTAACAGACTTCCATGAATAAACTTTTTAAAATGAGAAAGGTTAAGAAAATTCAGATCTTTACTGAGGAAGAGTTGTCTGTATACAAGAATTTTTACTTAATAAGTAGCTAATAAAATTAAATTCAATTTATTCCTTCCCTATTTCCCCTCCTGTTTTCTTTCTCTTTTTGGTTGACCATGTTTTTAGGCACCGCATTCTACAAATGAACTGAAAAACTTCTCTCTTCCCTGTTACAAATACCTAATCATGTCATCCATCCCTTTTACGTATTCTGCATTCCTTTCTCTATTGTAATTCTAACTAATGCTAGTGGAGAGAGAGAGAGAGAGAGAGAGAGAGAGAGAGAGAGAGATATACAGCCCAGTACTGCTAGTCAGATGGCGGCTGTACATGAGCCAGCGGTGTGCCCAGGTGGCCAAGAAGGACAACAGCATCCTGGCCTGTGTCAGGAACAGCGTGGTGAGTAGGACCCGAGAGGTGATCATCCCCCTGTACCCCAGTACAGCACTGGTGAGGCCCCACCTCGAGTACTGGGTCCAGTTTTGAGCCCCTCACCACAAAAGAAGACATTGAGGTGCTGGAGCAGGTCCAGAGAAGGGCAACGGAGCTGGTGAGGGCTCTGGAGCACAAGTCTTGTGAGGAGAGGCTGAGGGAGCTGGGGGTGTTCAGCCTGGAGAAAAGGAGGCTGAGGGGAGACCTTCTCGCTCTCTCCAACTCCCTGAAAGGAGGGGTAGCCGGGGGGGGGGCGGTCTCTTCTCCCAAGGAACAGGCGATTGGACAAGAGGAAACGACTTCAAGTTGCACCAAGGGAGGTTTAGACTGGATATTAGGAAAAAATTCTATACTGAAAGGGTTATCAAGCATTGGAAGAGGCTGCCCAAGGCAGTGGTGGAGTCACCATTCCTGGAGGTATTTAAAAGCTGGGCAGACGTGGTGCTGAGGGACATGGGTTAGTGATGGTTTTTGTCAATGTTAGGCTGACCGATGGACATGGAGATCTGAAAGGTCCCTTCCAGTCTCAGCAATTCTATAATTCTGTGTTTCTATGATCCTAGAAAAGGATGCGTGTCTTAACAGCCTGCAGAACAAGCCCCGCACACTCTGTTAAATATGTACTTCCGCTAAACGGTATGTGCTGCAGAGAGTAAACAGATCTTTGCCCCAAATACAAGCTTGGTCAGTCATTTCCTGGCCATTCCACTTCTCTGTGGATTCTTAAGCTGTTCAGTGTTCCCTTATTGAACACAGAATCACAGAATTATCTAGGTTGGAAGGGACCTTTAAGATCATCGAGTCCCACCATTAACCCAACACTGATAAAACCACCACGTCTACCCGTCTTCTAAATATCTCCAGGGCTGGTGTTTCAACCACTTCCCTGGGCAGCCTGTTCCAATGTTTGATAGACATTTCTGTGAAGAATTTTTTCCTAATATCCATCCTAAACCTCCCCCGGCACAACCTGAGGCCGTTTCCTCATCATTGCACATAGACTGTGTTACACCAAATCTTCAGAAAGGAAGTCCCTTGATGACATATTTGGGTGGCCTTGTGCTTCTGACTTCTCTGGTTTTGTGGGCAGGAGTTTAAAAAGATTTGAAAAGGGCAGAGTTGTGTTTGGCATGAGCTTTTATAGGTACAGCAGAGCCACCACAGCTCTGGGAAAAAAAAAGGGCATGAAATAGAAAGCGATAATCAAGGACAAGCCCTTGAAAATAAACTTTCTTCTCCTCCTCACCATAACTCCTTTTTAGTTCTTTATTAGCAGATGTAATAAGTCATAAGGAAAGGTAAACACCCATCTAGTGCCTTAAAAATAAATCCACCCTGCCTCTTTTTTTTTTTTGGACAGATGTTAGAATCTGGAATTTGCTGCAGAACGCTTCAGGCGGATGCTCAGTCGGACTGCACGCTGTCAGCCCAGAACTCCTTTTTCTGTGATATGTCTGGCTAATACTCAGCATATGTCAAAATAAAGTTATAATCTCCACTTCAAATTAATACCCTTATACCATATCAGTCTTCATGAGTGTTCTTTTTATTAACTCAAGTAATCCTAATTGCTTCAGACTGTGTCCAAACTCAATTTGACATATGATATGTTGCTCTATATTTTTTTTTATTTCCGCACAGCTCTTTAAATGTAAATCACGAGTAGCCTCTGGATATCAGGAACAGTTTGGAAATCTGACTGTCTCGTTATATATAGTCTATGTTTTTTCAGTAATGGCAACACTACCTGGCAATTCAAAATATAGTGATAAAACTTGTATCTCCACTAAAAATAGTCCGATATTCAAGGCGTTTTAGGAGATGGCTATGGCTACAGACACCAATACTAGCATGAAAAATAAATCTAACTTATTTGCTAATTTGAAATTGCTTATTTAAGATGAAAGTTTTTTAAAAGTACCCATAAATAAATCTACAATGTTTAACAGGTTTTCCTCCGTGTAGATAAATATACAGTTTTGGATGTCAATTATTCAGGAACCTCAAATATCAAACAAGCCTCATGCAAAAGACTGGCATTAACTTTATCCCACTGTAGTCAGTTTTGTTATTAATGTATAATGGAGCCAGAATCTCCCATTCCCAAATGCTTCAGCTGTTGCAAACATACATTCTGGGATATCACACAAATATCATGAACACAAAATCATCATATATTCAAATTAAGATGGAAATGCATTACAACAGACACAAATTTTGCATGTATACTTCATGAAGTAGCAGTAAATTGTAGCCCTTGGTAAGAAACCTAGGTGGCTGTTTACCCGATTCCTCTCCCAGCTGTGAACACCGGGTTGGCTCAGCAGGAAAAATTTAGGAAGAGCTGTTGAGATCTGAATGACTCACTTTTCCATTTTGGTTTCGCTTCTCTATGAAAAGAAACTGAGGGAAAAAAGGAAGAAATGAGCTTTTATGGGATACAGCCTATTTCATCTGAGAAGCCAAGCGCACTTGATCCCATCTAAACACAAGGATGAAACAGGATTTAGTAAGATGGACATTAGGTGGAGGGTAAAGTAAGTCAGTGGGGTTGATATAACCTGAACAAAATAAACAACCATTAATTAAGACAGGAGAGGCTCTACCAGTTAACTAAGTCTTACTGCAGAAGGCAAAGCGGATTTGCCATCTTAATTACAAGCCTGTATCATTAAGATGTGGCCACATGAAGCCTTTATAACTGCTTGGTGTTACATGGAAGTATATAAAACATACAATAAGTTGTTGTAAGAACCCAGCAATATTTAATTAAGACCCCTTTATCTCTTTTTTTTTCTTTTTCTTTGGTGGGAGAGGTGAAGGAGCAAATTAAAGAGAAAAAAAAACATTAAGTATTTCCTGAGTTTAGAGGCAAGGAAATGAATAATATTTTTGCACAATATAAAAAACCATCCAGGAAAACACTTCATAGAACACATCTGAAAGAAATCGTTCCTGCCAAAAGGAATTGTATAACTAAATTCCAAAATGAATTGTATAACTAAATTTGTGAAAGAAATTCAAGGGAAATTCAGCGTTGAATAGAGAGTTCAACTTTTCCAGTTCCTCAATAAGGAGATAAAAATGAATTCTGACTAGACACCTCTGCAGCAGTGTTGTTAAGAGGAATTATTGTAGTATTTTAGCTCAAGAAGATAAAGACACGGTGGAGGAAATTTAATGAGGATGGTCTTCCCTATCATAAGGTACAGGGCTCGTGTAACTGTAACCTGTATTTGAACACCTGTCCAAAGTATTATGAGAAATTTTAAGTCCCTTTTATGTTTGCTTATCATTAACACAAACCTCATTTACTGTGTGCGCTATCACCTTCCAGTTCATCAGTCGCAAATGCTGTCACGAGACTGGCGGTGGCAATGAAAGATATTCTTTGTATTTAAAGCAGGAGCTTCCAGCAGATCACTACGTAAAAGAAATATCATCTTCCCAAGGATCCCTCTCCCAGATCTCCAGGGTATTATCACAACTTACTTCCCTCATTAAATACCACGCTAAATCATGAAGCAAGTAGCATCGAACAGTTCTGACTCAGAGCCTTTATTCAGATATATTTCTCTTTGCAAAGAGAAATCTCCATTTACATTCTAGCTCTGGTTACTGAAAGACCTGCAGACATTTACAGAATCACAGAATATTTTTGGTTGGATGGGACCTTTGAGATCATCGAGTCCAACCAACAACAAAAAAACAAACAAACAAAAAAAAAAACCAAACCCCCCCCCCAACACCAAAAAAAACCCCAAAAAATCCCAGAACACCAAACACCAAAACCAAACCAAAACAAACACCCACAACCACACACCACCCCACCCACAAACAGACACAAACCAACAATCCCGGGCACTAGAGCATGCCCTGAAGTGCCACGTCTACACGTTTCTTAAATGCCTCCAGGGATGGCGACTCCACCACCTCCCTGGGCAGGCTGTTCCAGTGCCTGACCACCCTCTCAGTAAAGTAATTCTTCCTAATACCTAATCTAAACCTCCCCTGCCCCAACTTCACACCATTTCCTCTGGTCCCATCGTGATTCCCTTGGGAGAAGAGGCCAACACCCACCTCTCTACAACCTCCTTTCAGGGAGTTGTAGAAGGCAACGAGGTACCCCCTCAGCCTCCTCTTCTCCAAACTAAACATGCCCAGTTCCCTCAGCCTCTCCTCATAGGACTTGTTGTCTAGACCCCTCACCAGCTTGGTGGCTCTCCTCTGGACACGCTCCAGCAGCTCAGTGTCCTTCCTGTAGTGAGGGGCCCAGAACTGAACACAGCACTCGAGGTGAGGCCTCACCAGGGCTGAGTACAGAGGCACCATCACTTCCCTACTCCTGCTGGCCACGCTATTCCTGATACAGGCCAGGATGCCGTTGGCCTTCTTGGCCACCCGGACACGCTGCTGGCTCATGTTAACGCTGGCTGTCCACCAATACCCCCAGGTCCTTTTCTGCTGGGCAGCTTTCCAGCCACTCTTCCCCCAGCCTGTAGCGTTGCCTGGGGTTGTTGTGACCACAATGCAGGACCCAACATTTGGCCTTATTAAACCTCATCCCATTGGCCTTGGCCCATTGGTCCAACCTGTCCAGGTCCCTCTGTAGAGCCTTCCGACCCTCAAGCAGATCAACACTCCCACCCAGTTTGGTGTCTTCTGCAAACTTACTGCACTCAATCCCCTAATCCAGATCATCAATAAAGGTATTAAACAAGACTGGCCCCAAAACTGAGCCCTGAGGGACACCACTGGTGACCGGCCGCCAACTATATAGCACCTGCACATCAACCTTTCAAAGACACCAGTGGTGGGGAGTAAGGTTTGGGAGGTGAAGGAAGAAGAAAATAAGTATTCATTAAGGATGGAATATAACTTTTTAATTCCGGTATTTAACAGCCGTGTCATAAACCTCATAATCATTACCAGTATTATTTCCTCCAAGTACAGAAATTTTACAACTTGCTATAAGAAATCTATTTAAATTTGTAAGTTTTAAAAACCTTAAATGAACCTTCTTGCCTTTCAAGTTACAATGGTGCGGAGCAATATGTTAGACAGGGATGGAAATTGAAAATGATTCTGTGAAACCTACTGTGCCCATATGGCCTCAGAAATTTCTACATGAACAACGTCAGTCTAAAAACTCTTGGGACAGATAAGAGCCTTCAGTGGGTTTTTTTTTTTCAGTTTCCAGATAAAAAAGACGTTGTGTTTCATTTTTCAAACTCAAAACAGAAAGCTTTATTATTCAACTAGTTTTAAAGCTCTAAAAACAAACAAACAAACAAAAAAATAAAAAAAGGATCTTAAAGACTTTTTATTTACGTAGGGCAAGAAAAAAATAATTACCAATATTTTTCAGAAAAATTCTCACCACGGAAAAAGAAGAATTATAAAATTATAGAGCCTGCTCCCATTAATCCCTTAATAGTTTTCTTAATTGTAATTCTGTTGCATATAAGCGTTACCCTGTCATTTGCACCAGAAGGAACACTGAACACACAAAAAAAAAAAAGCAGAGAAAATTGACTCACTGCTTCAAGAGCCTTAATGGTACAGAGCTTTGTAATCAATCAGTCAGAACTAAACATTTAAGCGTTATATCACTATGGGGTGAAGATGACTGTAAGTATTTGTACTGGATATATTCTAGTAGCTTTGGGAAGAGTAATAGGGAGAAAGTTATAATTATGCTTATTGGGGAAAGCCAACTGGAATTTTGATTATTTATCAAGAGGAGGCCAATAGCTAAACTGCGATTACTTTTCACAAGGTGCTATTTCCATTGCTGTCAATTTTGTGTACTTAGATGAGCAAAGTGATCACATTGAGAAAGAAACACAAAAAGCTTCAGTTTTTGAAACAGCATCCCAAGTCTCTAACCTACGTTGCAGCAGCATCCCTAGAAAATAATCAGAAGATTTTTTGATGAAATGCAAATCCATTTACCAAATTGCACAAGTCACTCACTTATTCTTATGCAATATTAATTTAAAAAAAATACAAACTCAATCCATGGTTTAACAAGAACAGATCTCCTCCACTCTTACATCTATTTTTGCAAAGGAAGATGCTGTCTTTCTTTTCTCTTGACTCAAATAAGCTACTCATTTTTTCCAGCCCTGCTCCCGGGCATTTAACTCCAGGCATTAGGAGCAGCGTTACTGTTTTCAATGGTGTGCTCTTACCAGAGTCAAGTGACGAAGCCAAAGAACCAAGTCAAAATATAAAATAAGGAAAAAATAATGAATCTTTGTAAATAACTGCAGTTTCATACCTCATTATTTTCACTTTGATCTCTTTCTCTAAAACACATCCAGAAGACTAAAGTGAAGGGGGGAGATCTACTGTCATCTAAAATTATCCTTAAAAGTAATTTTCAGAACTTCTGACACAACTAAAACTATCATTCTACGAGAGAAAAAACAGAGGGGAAATGGAAACTGGAAACAAACCTTCACAATATTTAAATACGCACTTTAAAGAAGCCTTTTAAGCTGTTTTTAAAGTTGCATTTTGGGACCCCTGTTGATTTCTTCTGTGAAAGCATTCACATAATAGAGAAAGAAACAAACTCCCCCCTCTTTTTTTTAAAAAAACCCATCTCTTTCTTTCTGCTTTTGTTCAGCCAAACACCTGGCCTATAAAATTCAGTGACAGAACCTTCCCTGGGGTGCCGTTTTTGTAGAAAGCTAACCAAACTTTTAAAAGTATATATTTTTTTGCCTCATTGGAGCTTACGCAGCTTTATTTTAAACTTTTTCCATCTGTTTGTCTGGCTCAGCCGCGGGTACCGGGGTGTTTAAAGCCGTATCACTGGCAACCCAGCCAAAATGTTCCAGCGGGAAGAAGACGGGAGGGGAGGAAGAGACGGGAAAGGGAAAAAGAGGAAGTTTCACATTTCTTCTACAAAAGACAGCACTTGTAAATACGGATTAAAGGTTCTTCAGGGATTAATGGGAGTCATTTCTTGGAGGGGGCTGGAGGGGGCCTGAATTAATTATCATGAAAGTAATGCTCATGAATACTTATAACAGCTTTTCAGTTGGGATGACAGCTGGCCTAAGATCTTGCTCTGCCTTCCATCTACACCAAGTTCCGCTTCTCTTTTCCCCCGTCACCCTCACATCTTGATTGTAAAAGGCCTTCATAAAGCAAAAGAGGAAGGAAACACAAAAAAAAAGCCATCAAAGCTCTCAACATCTTTAAGTAGTGATAAACAAATTCTTTTTTAAAAGATTTGCATCATCAATACCTAAATGTTATGGTTTGAGAGAACCCATAACAATCTATTGTCATTAGACAATTATTCTATCACCCGATGACCCCTCCCCAACCGGAAAGGGGAATTGGGGAACACAAAGAAACACAAAGGTTGAAATATAAACAGATTTAATAGACTAAGACTAAATAATTAACAATAATACTAAAGAACCAGTATTAATCCCGATACTGATATAGGATATACAGGAATTACACTCAGCCGGCTGTATCAGTAGGAAGCCGTGCACTCCCAGCAGGGACAGCAAATGTGGGACACTGGGAGCGCAATGGCTTCAGGAGGAAGGGAAGGGCTCAGGGCTCCGGCACCGGGGCAAGGAGTTGTCTGGACCCGCCGCCATCAGGGAGAGAGCCAGCTACACAGCAAACTTTTCTAATTTATATTGGATGTGACGTTCATGGTATGAAATACTCCTGTTGGCCAGCCTGGGTCAAATGCCCAGGCCTTGTTCCTCCTTGTCCCTGCACCTGGAAAGGCTCGAAAACACTAACCTTGAATCCCACAGAGCCTGCCTGGCTATAAAGTTAATATTTTCACAAATTCAGACACCAGAGTCTTCTTTTCCCCAGCATTAGAAGAAAAGCCAGTCCTGTGTCTCTCAACCCAGGACACTAAATTTAGCCATATTTCTTAATATTTCATTTATTGATAATGAAAAAGAATTCAAATATCACAGAAACTGGATTTGGAGATACTTATGCTTTAAATTTAATAACTTGCATGTAGCAAGTGCTGCAGGGAGAAATGTGAAGAGTGCACATGAATATTATCTTTGGACTTTCTCCCAGCCATTACACGGCATATAAGCAGGTAAAAAAAAAAGAAAGATACGGTATTTTGTGTCAGCTAAAGAAGAATATGGCAGCTACTAGATGCTAACTCTTATCTACAGGCATAATACAACTGTAGCAATGTGAGTTTCCACACAACTGCCTGATAGCGCGGTGATAGGTTTCATTTTGTTTGGGGTTTTGATGCCACCCTTTCCAATGTCTGCCTGCACTGCATTAAACAAAACCAAACCCTAACAGCTGTCATGTGCAATTCATTCCTCCTCCCAGCCTGTCCCTGAGGGGAGAACTGTGTGCACTGGAGTGTTTGCTTTTTGATAGGCTTCTGCTTCTTTTTTTAAATATACATGTTTTCCTCCATTTATATTAGAGAAAAAAAAAGCCAAGGGAATGCGCCTCACGTGAAAAGAAGTAATGAATGTGGAAAGATGTGTCCGGCTTTGGAGTCCCCAACATCAGAAGGACACGGACCTATTAGAACAGGCCCAGAGGAGGATCACGAAGATGCTCAGAGGGCTGGAGCATCTCTCCTGTAAAGACAGGCTGAGAGAGTTGGGGTTCTTCAGCCTGGAGAAGAGAAGGCTCTGGGGACACCTTATAGCAGCCTTCCAGTACCCGAAGGGGGCTACAGGAGAGACAGGGAGGGACCCTTCAGCAGGGAGTGGAGCCATAGGGCGAGGGGGAATGGTTTTAAACTGAAAGAGGAGAGATTTAGACGAGATCTCAGGAAGAAATTCTTTGCTGTGAGGGTGGTGAGACCCTGGCCCAGGTTGCCCAGAGAAGCTGTGGCTGCCCCATCCCTGGGGGGGTTCAAGACCAGGTTGGAGGGGGCTTTGAGCAACCTGGTCTGGTGGGAGGTGTCCCTGCCCAGGGCAGGGGGGTTGGAACTGGATGATGTTTAAGGTTCTTTCCAACCCAAACCATTCTATGATTCTATGATTTAGGAAAGCCAGCCAGAGCTGGCCATGCACAGACGTGCTAGCCAGCACTAATCAACCAGTTTTAGTAAAACCACTCCATATATCAACCCAGAAATACCCATAGCAGCACCTATGGGATTCTAAACACCCTAATTCATGGAAGTCTTTTTAGAAAGTAGTTGATGAAAACAGTTATCTGATCTTTTTGGTTGAATTGAAAGAACAGTGTGAGAATAAAGCAATGTTTTCGTCTAGGTAACTTAGCAGTACCTGCTTCATCCAACAGCTGCTGCAGTTTCAGAGGCAAGTGAAGAATATGCTTTCACATTTGCCATAAGACTAAATAGAAAAGAATGTGATTTTAAGGTTTTTTATCATTAGTGTATATTCAGTGAAAAGAAAAATCATGAAGTGATGACAGTGTGGTGTTTTACCCTTCGCCTGCTCCCTGGAGAATGCACGATTCTACAGTGAACTCAAGTTATCATCATTACACTGATTTGTCAGAAGCACGTGACAAGCAGACAGGGAAGTTCAAGTCCAGATGGATTTTCAAAATTCTGAAACACTTTAAGCTGGGGTGTTGATATACCTGAACACGTATTTTTAGAAATAAGAATACACAGTTCCCACCTGGTCAGAGGGAGCTGAAGATCCTTTCTACCTTAAATTTCTTAATTAAAAAACTATTAGTTCAAAGGCTTTGAGAATTGACTTCAGCAATTCCCTCTGTTCCTCAATTCCCTGTCTGCAAAACAGAAGGGCTTTCATTTTTCCCCTGGATTTGCACACCTCAAGAACAGCTATTTTATATATATAAGCTGTGGTAAGGGTTTTAAACCAATTCCACAGCTGTGTAATCTTCCTTTCTGAATCAGTATCCACGAGGCACATCAGATTTATTGATACGTGGTACCAGTTTCCCTTCTGGATGTGCTAATCTCTTCTTCTTTTTGCCTTTTGAACTAGGTTCAAAAGGTGCTTTGTTTGTCTGATCGATGTTCAAAGCGCTGATGTTTTATCACACTACTTGCCCGACTGCAGAAGCTTCTTAACAGAAACGTATCCAGCACTAAATAGTGAGAACTATGAAAATGGAGTGAAATAGTTGAAGTGACAAAGCAGTATTCAGGAAACATTAAGTAATAAAACATATATTCAGACACTACTAGGTGGTATAAACTATAAATAGGAGTGTATGCTAATATTATGCTACCGCTGCTGCTGTTATTAGCTTAGCCCATTTCTGGTTTTCACTGCTATTATGTTCACGCTTCTTGGAAGAGAGGGGCACATAATCAATTGCTGTTAGATTGTAGACAATTCTGTTTTAGGAAATCAAGTAGAACAAAAGATATTCTACATAAATTACAGGGTTTCCACTACTTCCCTCAGAAACAGGCCTAAGAAAACTGCTGAAAACTTTTTACTTTACAAAATCTTAAATTCAAAAACATTTTAACTAAAATACCTTGAAGTTTCTCATTGAAATTCTTGTCAAAACAGAAAGGAAGAAATGAAAACACAACAGGGGAAAAAAAATAAGCCCCAAATCATTGATGAGATTATCCTTATGGAATACAAGGTATCCTGTTTCAATTCCTAGCTTTGAAAATTTTCTAACTCCATGCTACTTCTTATTTTATTCCACTGATTTGGATTCATAAGCAAATATTTCTGCTAGACAATGGGCAGAATTCCCAGTCTCATCCTAGTGAAAAATAGGATGAAATTCCTTTTGAATCCATCAGAATCATGCGGCTGCTTCTACAGCTGGTCCGACGAACAGGTACAGGTCAGTGCCTTGGAATCTGCTTTGCTGATAAAGAGCAGCTGCTTAAAGAGCGCTGCCTCTCCCCTGTGTCACAGAGTATGTACATCAGTTCTTTTATACATGACTTAAATGGCAAGGTATTACTGAGTTCCGGGGCTAGGCATGAACTTCCATCTCCACTTCTTTAGATGCCATTCCACATCCTGCTTTTCAAAAAAAAAAAAACAGGAATAAGGCTCCTGACAGTTCAGAGCACATTTTTACCTTTGCTTGTATCTCACCATCTGCACCGTGGATTTACAGCTTTTATGAAAGCACAGCATCTCCCACACACAGTACTTCTATCTCCTGCAAGGGCAATATTTACCACATCCGTCCCAGACTCTCAGCATATGATTTATTTGAATCACTCAAAGAGCAGAAGGTCAAATTCATACAGGAGCATTAATATTATTTCCTAAGCCCAAGCCACAGATCTCAACAAGATGATATGTGGAAGTGACAGACAGAAGAGAGCATCCCTGAAATGTAAAGGACTGACTTTTATGTTGATTTTTTTTTTTTTTTTGCATTTACTCTCCTTTACTAAGGATCATCAATCCAGAAGAAAATGCAACTCTCCCTAATCATGGCAAAGTAAAGCTTTCTGTGAGCTCCCTAAAGCCCCTCAGCAGCATTAGCATAAGGAGTACGATGTTACACTTAAAAAGCTGTTTTTCATCCCTCCTGGCCCAAGCTCTACCGAGCTGAGTTGGTATACTGCAATTCTATCCTTGAAATCTCCAATTTTCCTCTGTAAAACATGGATAATACTTTTCTATTTTACGGCACTCTCAAAAATTCACATTACTTAATTTTTTAAGTTAATAAAATTCACATTCTTTAACTTTTTAGTTAAAACAGCTATTTTTTATATACTACATTTTTAGTCCTTTAACCCGTAAAATACTTTACAGAGAAAGCCATACTCCTTAACTTTCAATATAGGAAAAAAAAAAAAAGAAAACACCCTTTGTTTTTATAATCCAAACCAGAGACAGGAAAAGCCAGGTCCTCCAGAGAGTGATTACACATGAATTGTCAGAACCTCTTGTCTGCATTTTGCTCTTCGTTAACAGCAGTGCTGCCTCCATCAACATATTTATTGCAATAATACAATTATTTCTGGGTTTAAGTATGGATACAGACCCTTAACTTCCATTTCCTGCAAAGCCAGTCAGTATTACCGGGGGAATCACACTCAGTTTGCTGAGAGTGTAATAGCGTATCACAGCCAAATATGTTGTCCTAACATTTGTGTCCACGCATGTTAGTGGTTTATACGCAAGCCATTTTAAAATTTTATGCCACATCTCAGTTGTTAGAATTCATCATGTTATTGAAGGGGAAAAAAGGAAAAAAAAAGGGAAAAAAATAAAAGTTGTGTCTTCCATGAGTCTCAACTCATTACCTTACTGTGTCGCTTCACAGACAATTAATATTTCACGTGTGGGCATCAACTCAGAATTTCAGTTTCTCTATTAAAGGCATATAGGAATTATCAATACACTTAATCAAAGAAAATATCACGCAGCAGCAAAGTGAAACATCTTTGTTCGATTTATGGTGAAGGCACAGCTCGAGGGAGTTATAGTAGCTGCTGTATGTAGTTTATAAAGCAGCCAAAGGTGTTAACGTACCGCATTCTGAAACGTGCAATTTAGTCTCACCTGAATTTAATTTTTTTTTTTTAATTTAACTACACATTACTAATTTCACTATAAACTCTTTCTGTTAGAACAAGGGATTATAGAAGAACATTTTTCCTCCTAGACTGACTTCGAATCAACTAGTCCTACATCACAGAAGAAACATGTTTTAATGAACAATGAGCAATACAAAAGAAAAATCAAAAACCGCCAAACTAAACAAAACACACAAATAAAAACCAGAACGTGTAGCCCTAAGCTGCTCATCTAACCAGCAAAACAGGCTGAGCCGTAGCACCATGTAACTGCTAAACCAACAGGCACCTCCTTCGAAGTCTTTTTACAGAGGCAGGACTATTTTAGGTAAAAGACTAATTTTAGTAATAAAATAAATAAATAAAATAGTAATAAAATAGTAATTATTTTAGATACAAAAATAATTTGGGAAAATCCAAATACACCCAAGGAATTTAAGTAACATGTAACTTCGCTCTGCTCCTTCGCAATCTAATGGGCTACTACCAAATGAACGATTGAAGTTTAACCATGAGGAAAAAACCTGACGAAACAGAAAATTATAAGTATCCGTCCGACCCAGCTCTTTCATTGGCAAACTTCGAAGTGGTGGGGACCCCACAAAACCACTCCTGCATTATTTGCATCTATAGGTAGAGAGGGCTCTCCAGATGGCTAATGCTTCAAAGGAAGATGCAATTAATTAATGGTAATTAAGTAGTTTCCTAGAATAAACTTTCTGCAGAGGCAGGTGAGAAGTAAGTAACCGTGTTAACTGTTATACTGCAAGGATATCTGCCTGGCACATTTCATGCTCTATTTATTAAGCTATATTAGTTTAATATATTTCATCAAATGCTGTTATATCTAAACCTTGTTAACATGATTTTAGGATGATCCCATTGCAAAGTACATCCCATTGCAAAGTAAATGCCCCATCCCTGGAGGTGTTCAAGACCAGGTTAGATGGGGCTTTGAGCAACCTGGTCCATGCCCATGGCAGAGGGGCGCGGAACTGGATGGTCTTTAAGGTCCCTTCCAACCCAAACCATTCTATGATTCTACACAAGAATTAACACTGGAGAGTTGTAGTCCCGATGGTCCCTAGGATGTCACAGAATCACAGAACTGTAGGGGTTGAAAGTGACCTCTGGAGATCATCTAGTCCAACCCACTGCCAGAACAGGCTCACCCAGAGCAGGTCCCACAGGAACGTGTCCAGGTGGGTTTGGAATGTCTCCAGAGAAGGAGACTCCACCACCTCTCTGGGCAGCCTCTTCCAGGGCTCTGCCACCCTCAAAGTAAGGAGGTTCCTCCTCATGTTCAGATGGAACTTCTTATGCTCAAGTTTGTGCCCATTTCCTCTTGTCCTGCCACTGGGCACCACTGAAAAAAGACTGGCCCCATCCTCTTCACACCCACTCTTTCAGTATTTATAAGCATTGATGAGATCCCCCTGCAACTAAGACTGCAAGGGCTAGAGCTGGATGTTCAAGGTTTGAATCACTGGCAAGAAGGTTAATTTAATGAAAGGCACGCACAAAACTATAGAATGTTTGAGGTTGGAGGTCTTCTGGTCCACCCCCCCAACTCAAGCAGGGTTACCTAGAACTGGTTGCTGAGGACCATGTCCCGGCAGGTTCTGAATATGTCCAAGGATGGAGACTACACCCTCCTTTCAGGGAGTTGTAAACAGTGATAAGGTCTCCCCAGCCTTCTCAGCCCAGCCTGCCTGAGAGAAAATGGGTCAAATAACGTATGCCTCATGAGACCTACGATGTCCATCTGTTTCCAATTATTGTTTATATATGGCTTCTTTCACACATTACACAACAGATTAAGTTAATATCTAGCGATGTTATGAAGCCTATGTATTTTGCTAGTAGGAGTATAACCTCAATACTTATATTTAAGATAGACGAAGTGTTTTAATTAATATTTTCATACCATTTATACACTGATTTCAATGAAAAATTGGAATGAAATAATTTTAATTTGGGGTGGTTTTTTCCTTCCTTATGAAGTACAAAGGAACACTCCCCTTTTTTCATTTACTTACAAATGTTGACCTATCTAGAATAATCAGAGTATTTTTCTACCTAATTTCTATGACAGTTTTTAGAATAGATGCTCTCTAGTGATCTGAGACAAAAAATAAGCAATTCCCATTCAGTCCATGTTTAGGTCCCAGCAGAATGCATACAACTTTCATTAGAGTTCAAGGAATTTTGGCACACAAAATATCTGTCCAATATTATCTTCCCAACAGAAAACTGTACCCAGCACCACTGTTTACAGATGAGATTCCACACTCCATCATAACATACAAATTCTTTAAAAAAAACAAAAAAACAAACAAAACAAACAAATAAAAGTAATTAAAAAAAAACAAACTGAAACCAAACACACCTCGGGAATCACTAGGGAGCTTAAAATGACCCCAAAAAGAATTAGCCATATGCTCTTCCCTTGCTGTAAGATACTGGGGAAATCTTTCCAGCGATCTTTTTTGCCCTGGCACCATATTTTTACCTTTGTTTTATTCTCTGTGCGTGAGTATGCCGGCCAAATTGAAGAAACAAACAAGAATGTTTGTTTTGCAAAAGCTTCTGTCTTTCCCCCACTTTCCTGCCCTCCAGATGGCAAGTTAACAACTAAGGATTACAGCTCGAGGAACGAGAGATTCTAACCCTGTCATGGAGATTTATCAAAAATTGGACAGTTTCTGACTTGGATTGCGATCAGATTTCTAAATAGATGTACATACATGTAATGACGGAATTTGCTTGAGATTAGATTGAATATAAAAGCTATTTCTTTCTATTTCAAATTTTTTAATTTTCTATACATTTCAAATTTTTTCAGGAGCTGTTCAGCTTGAAAGGTGTAACCATCCCTGAGTTATATTCTACCTCATGTAATGTTCCATTTGCCGTTTGGACACAGGAACCTTAATTTTTCTTGTAGAGTTTCTCACATTTTTAATTGCCAGTTATGATTTATTTCTGTAGAAACCTTTTTTTGTGCTCCATAGAGGATTCTCTATACAAAAGAAATCTGATCTGAATATTTATCATTTACTCATTACCACCAAAAGTATCTGTGAAAAGAATTAAGATCATTTCAGAAGAAATATTCTAAAACATTAAGATCAATTCAGAAGAAACATTCTAAAACATACTTGCTTTATGAAATTTGATTGAAAGTAGAACTACTTAATTTGGTGGAAGATTAATAGGCCCAAACATAGATCATAATATAAAACTTTAAAAAAAAATCCATGAATCAGCTGAAGTTATCTAGCACAGCGCTTGGTATTATAAGCAATGAAGAAAAAAAAAAAAAAACAAAAACAAAACCTACAGAATATGAACCCTAACCTACATTACGCCAAATTATGTAAATCAAAGAGGTAAAGAAAAATCATTCTGCAAATATAGCTCACAAGTTATTACAAAGCAATTAAATTGCTATATAACCCTCAGTAAAAATGGGACATTAGATAATTAGAGATGCTAATGTAAGAAAGCTTAGACTTCACTCATATTTTTAACTGCTAATTGCTGCAATTAAAAATGAGGAACTCAATTTAATTTTCTTAACAGTTCAGACTTGAAATATATTTTGAAGCTGTCACTTCTGAAAATGACTGTTGAATCATAAATTTGGATCTGCAAAATACTGTCTTAGATTCACTAATATCAGTTTGCTTTTTAAGGAGAAATCACCTTCTCCACACACAGAAAAAGCCCTATACATCCTATATTTGAAGAAATCAAACTTCAAATGACCAAGTCATTAATTAGAATTCACTATTACAATACTGTACAACTCATATAATGTTATTGTACAAACAAGAACAAATGCAAAATGAAAATGAATCACTACTGACTGGGCAATGAGATAGAGAAAGTCTCCTAAGAGACGTTGGGGGTCTGATTTATAGGAATAAAGGGAAGGTAGAACTCTTTGGTAGATCTAGAATAGCCTCCAAGTAGAACACATTACGTAGAGCACATTACATAGAACACATAAGTAAATAACAATAATAAGAAGTCACAGATTATCAGAAGTCCTCCAAGAGTAACCAATTCATGTAAAAAGACATGTTGAAGTTGTTTCTTCCAAAGCAATTTCCATATTAAACTAGTTTAGTACCAGCCTATCAATGAATTATCAAAAGGACACTAACAAGCTAATCCAGTTTTCTACATCCGCTGTTATACAGTTTAAAATTTGTTCATTAAAGTATACTTTTTTTAAATACTTTTAAAGTATTTAGAATAATAAATTTTAAATAGTATTTAAATAAAAATATTTAAATACTTTTCCAAAAAAAGTATCCATCACAATCTTTTCCTTCCTTTTCATGGGGCTTGACACAAGGCATTATGTCACTTCACAATGAGTATCTGGGACTATTTCAAGAAAAAAAAAAATATGGATCCTTATTGAAATGCAAGTAAAAAGAGGTGTCATTTTGTGGGGCAGCTGATTTTAAAAATGATTTTGAAATGCTACTTTGGCAGGGGTTTTTGACATAATGAAGGAGAACAAAATAGGAAAAACAATCAGGTTGAGTCAGTCTGAATTATTTTTCAAAATATCCATGTTTGTTTTGATTTTACACAACTATCCAGAAAAAAGATTCAAAAACAGTAATTTAAAATTAAAATGTTCAAAATAAACATACATATTTTCAAAGCAAATAATGACTTTTGGGATAAGCATCATAATAATAGCAAAAAAAAAAGTGTTTCTGAAAATAATTGAGAATTATTGAAAACTCACTCTGAATTCTTTCCTGTAAGTTTCTACTTTTGCATATGCATAAACTTTGTTAATGAAAGATCATAGGACCCAGTTTTAATTTTGGAACCTGGACTGCCTGTTACTAGCTACTTACTTTCATGGTTAAGGTGAAATTCTGCCATCTGCAAGATTTATTTTATCACAGATATTGATGCTTCCAAAAAAAATTATTATAACAATACATATATTCCTTACAGTATTGTAGAGAAGATTAATTAAAGTTAAAAGTGCCATTTTAATCAAATAAATCACTAGGTTTCCAAATATCTAGGAAGAAAATTGTATTACACTATTAACAGAGGAATCTCATAAAAGGGTTTAAAATATTGATTTTATTTAAGTAGAATATCATCAGAAGAGCCAGCACTGTGCCACAGCCTACGCTTACTTTTGAACCTGAATTTACCTTCTCCCTCCTGCCCCTTAGAAAAGTCAAGCTTATCTATCCAAGAGAAAAGATTGACATCAAAGGATTGTTTTTCCACTCACCAGATCTAAGCTGCTTTTTATTGTTCGAAGGAATTATTTAAGAGACCCAACACAGAGCTTCAATCAGGTGTATAGTTTCTGGTTCATTGATTGGCTGATTCTGCTCCTTCTGGGGAATAAAGGCAACAAAAGTCCTTTTTAAATCTGTTCTACTCGGAGCAAGGCTGCAGTTGTGCTTTCATTAAGCCACTCTTCATAGTAGCGTGGTGTCAATGAGTTTCCACCCACCCAGAAATTCTGCTATTCTGTCCCGCAAAATATTGTCTCTCAGTTGTTCTTGCAAACCCCAAAATGTACAATATTCCTGGAAGTAAAGTTTAGCAGAGATGGAGTTTTGCAGATTTGTCGGTATCCCTAACTATGACTGAACAGACGGGCTCAAAATCTGATTAACTCTGTCAAATATTTGTTTATACAACCTGAATTTGCAAGTGCTAGTTCTTTCACTGAATTTCACTGAATTTTTAGAGTTGGAAGGGACCATAGAGATCATCTAGTCCAACTCCCCTGCTGAAGCAGGATTGCCCAGAGCATGTCAGAGCATGTTACTCAGGACTGCATCCAGGCGGGTCTTGAACATCTCCAGAGAAGGGGACTCCACACCCTCCCTGGGCAGCCTGTTCCAGGGCTCTGGCACCCTCACCGTGAAGAAATTTCTTCTCATATTTGAGTGGAACCTCCTCTGTTCCAGCTTGTGCCCGTTGCCCCTCATCCTCTCACTGGCAACCACTGAAAAGAGTCCGGCTCCCTCCTCCTTCGACCCACCCTTCAGATACTTATAAGCATTGATAAGGTCTCCCCTCAGCCTTCTCTTCTCCAGGCTAAAGAGTCCCAGCTCTCTCAGCCTTTCCTCATAAGGGAGATGCTCCAATCCTTGAATCATCCTCATTGCCCTTCGCTGGACTCTTTCCAGTAGTTCCCTATCCCTCTTGAATTGGGGAGCCCAGAACTGGATGCAGTATTCCAGTTGTGGTCTCACCAGTGCAGAGTAGAGGGGGAGAATGACTTCCCTCGACCTACTGGCCACGCTCTTCCCTATGCAGCCCAGGATTCCGTTGGCCTTCCTGGCCACAAGAGCACACTGCTTGCTTATTGTCATTTTGCTGTCTACCAGGACCCCCAGATCTTTCTCTTCAGAACTTGACTCCAGCAGGTCCACACCTAACCTGTATTGGTGCCTGACATTCTTCTTCCCCAGGTGCAGGACCCTACACTTTTCCCTGTTGAACCTCATGAGGTTCTTCCTTGCCCAGCTCTCCAGCCTGTCCAGGTCTCGCTGGATGGCAGCACGGCCCTCCAGGGTGTCAGCCACCCCTCCCAGTTTGGTATCATCAGCAAACTTGCTGAGGATACACTCGGTCCCCTTGTCCAGGTCGCTGATGAATATGTTGAACAGGACTGGACCAAGTATTGACCCCTGGGGGACACCACTGGTTACAGGTCTCCAGCTTGAACCTGCTCCATTAATCATTACCCTTTGGGTCCTGTCACACAGCCAGTTCTCAATCCACCTCACTGTCCCCTCATCCAGCCCACACTTCCTTAGTTTCCCAATGAGGATGCTATGGGAGACTGTGTCAAAAGCCTTCCTGAAGTCAAGGTAGATGACATCTGCTGCTCTCCCCTCATCCAACCAACCAGTTAGAGCATCATAGAAAGCTATCAGATTGGTCAAACATGATTTACCCTTGGTAAACCCATGTTGCCCACTTCCAATAACCCCCCGCTCTTCAACTTGTTTGGAGATGACATCTAGAATGAGTCTCTCCATCACCTTCCCAGGGATGGAGGTGAGACTAACTGGACTGTAGTTCCCAGGGTCCTCTTTCTTGCCCTTTTTGAAGACTGGAGTGATGTTGGCCTTCCTCCAGTCTTCAGGCACCTCTCCTGTTCTCCATGACCTTTCAAAGATGATAGAGAGTGGCCCAGCGATAACATCTGCCAGCTCTCTCAGCACTCGTGGGTGCATCCCATCAGGGCCCATGGACTTATGAATGTCCAGTTTGGCCAAGTGGTCCCGAACCTGGTCCTCCTCTACTGGAGGAAAAACTTCCTCTCTCCATACCCTCCCCCTTGCCTCTAAGGCCAGAGATTCATGGGGGACAGCCTTAGCAGTGAAGACTGAAGAAAAGAAGGCATTCAGCAACTCTGCTTTCTCCGTGTCTTCCACCACTAGGGTGCCCACATTATCCCTAATCTTCCTTTTACTGTTTACATACCGAAAAAAACCCCTTTTTGTTATTCTTAACTGTAGTGGCCAAGATGAGCTCAGCTTGAGCCTTGGCCCTTCAAATTTTCCCCCTGCATATCTTCACCACTTCCTGGTATTTCTCCTTGCCTGCCAGGCCCCTTTTCCAAAGATCATAAACTTTCTTTTTGTTCCTGAGTTCCAGCCAAAGCTCTCTATTTAGCCAGGCTGGTCTTCTTCCCTTCCTGCTTGTTTTTTGAGATTTGGGTATGGTTCTTTCCTGGGCTTTTAAGAGTGCCTCCTTGAAGTACGACCAGCCTTCCTGGGCACCTTTGCCCTTCAGGACTGTCTCCCAAGGGACACTTTCAACCATGCTCCTGAAGAGGCCAAAGTCTGCCCTTCGGAAGTCCAACGTGGCAGTTTTGCTGGCCCCCCTCCTTGCTTCAGCAAGAATTGAAAATTGTATTATTTCATGATCACTCTGTCCAAGACGACCTCCAACGTTTACATCCCCCACAAGACCTTCTGAGTTAACTATCAGCAGGTCCAGTAGGGCACTTTCCCTAGTCGGTTCCCTCACCAGCTGCATTAGGAAGTTGTCTTCCATGCACTCTAAGAATCTCCAGGACTGTTGCCTCTCTGCTGTGTTATATTTCCAGCAGATATCTGGGAAGTTGGAAGTCCCCCATGAGTACAAGGGGGAGTGATCGTGAGGCCTCTGCCAGCTGCTTATAGAATATTTCGTCTGCCTTGATATCCTGGTTTGGGGGTCTATAACAAATTCCCACCACGATGTCTGCCTTATTGGTCTTCCCCTTAATTCTTATCCATAGACACTCAACGCTGTCATCGTGCGTATTGTTAAGTTTGAGGCATACAATACTGCTTTTAACATAAAGGGCCACCCCACCACCTCTCTTTCCTTTCCTGTCCCTTCTGAAAAGTTGGTAACCATCAATCACAGCACTCCAGTTATGTGAGTCCTCCCACCACGTTTCTGTGATGGCAATCAGATCATAGTTTTCTTGCTGTACGGTGGCCTCCAGCTCCTCCTGTTTGTTACCCATGCTGCGTGCATTCATGTAGATACACTTCAGCTGGGCTAATTGTCCCACTATTTTGCTGGGAGGGCAAGCACTAATTCCCACTTGTTCATGTGCAGACATTTCTGCAGTTACCATCTTATCACTACTCATGTCTTCACTGCCACGTGTGTCCTTCTCTCCCTCATCAACTGCCACAACAGGCTGCAAGGCCGTGCTGGCACCTTTACCTACTAGCACTGGCACGCTACTCCCGGGCACCACTTTAGTAACCCTGGTTCCAACCCCGTCCCCCTTCAAATCTAGTTTAAAGCTCTCTCAATGAGCCCTGCTAATTCTTGTCCCAACATCCTTTTTCCCCTTTGGGTTAGGCTTCCTCCACCTGCTGCCAGCATGCCTGGTGAGCTGTAGATCTGCCCGTGATCAAAGAATCCAAAGTCCTGCTGTTTACACCAGTCTTTCAGCCATGAGTTGATCTTTTGATCCTTCCTATTTATCCCCCCATCCATCCCTGTGCCTGGTGGGATAGAAGAGAACACCACTTGTGCTCCTGATCCCTTGACCAGTCGTCCCAGCACTCTGAAGTCCCTTTTCATTGCCTTTAGGCTTCTGATGGCTACCTCATCATTGCCCACTTGAAATATCAGTAGTGGGTAATAATCTGAGGGCTGAACCAGGGAGTGGATTTCCCTCTGTATATCCTTAATCCTGGCCCCAGGGAGGCAGGTGACTTCCCTGTGGGACGGGTCTGGTCTACAGATTGGGCCCTCTGTTCCACTCAGAAGGGAGTCACTTATTACAATCACCTTTCTTTTTTTCTTAGTTGATGAGGTCCTGAGGCATGGGGGTGGGTGACTAGTCCTGGGTGCCTCACTGGGTAGATCATCCTCTTCGTTCTCACTTACCTCATCCTCAAAATCCAGAACTCCAAACCTATTATGCAGATGTAACTGGGAAGGTGACGGATGCTGTTGGGGGTTCCGCTTGCCTCTCCGAGGAAGGACCAGCCTCCATTCTCCCCTTTCTATTAAGTCCCCTCTCTCTGCCCGGTGACAGGGCGAGAGGGGATCATCTGCTTTTATTAGAGCCTCTTCTTGCTGCCTTTGCCTCAGGGTACGGCTCCACCAGTCTATTTCACTTGCATATTCTCTGATGCTCCTTAACCTTTCCACCTCTTCTCTCAGTTCCACCACCTGCCTGAGCAGGGCGTTTCTCTGCTCGCATCGCACACAATGGGTGTCTCTGGGTCCCTGTGGTACCACGGCCAGCCTCAGGCATTCGGTGCAGCCGGGGCCCTGCACGGCTGCGTCCTGGCGCGGGAGCTCGGTCTGAGTTCCCACATTCTCCTTCACGGGGGCTTTGGGGCGTTTCGTTGCCATTTCCTCAGGGGCTATGGGGCGTTTCGTTACCGTTTCCTCTCCTGACCCGAACGGACCGTTCCCCCTCAGACTCTCCCTCTTTGTCCTGCGCACGAGCCCCACGCGCTCCTGCGCGCTAACGTACCCGGCACGCGCTCTGCCCCTGCTGCGGCCGCAGCCGCTTTTTAAATCTGCCGCGGCTCGCCCGGCCCGCCCCCAGCCCCGTCAGCCTCTCGGCTCCCTCGCGAGATTCCCGACTCGCTTCGGGTCTCTCCGCTCTCCCTCGGCTTCTCCGGCTCCGGGAAGCCCCGTCTCCGTCTCGATCTACATCAAATTTAAAGCCGCAGCACTCACCGCTGCCGCCGTCGCTCTCCGCGTGGTCTCAACGTGCTCTCAGGTCTTTCAACCTGGGTAATTTTTGTTTGCACTACACATGTGTCACTTCTGATCTTTTCGGGTTCCTGTTCAGATATTTATGCCGAGGGCTAAAGATTCAAACAATCTGTGGTCTTCTTTTAGCTTGTAACCTCAGGGTTCCTTAAAGAAACACTAATTAAAAGGATTTATAATAATATACGGAGCTGACTCATACATGCAGCTAAGTGGGAGGCCACCTTGGATGTCTGCTAATAATTTAAATTTGCCATATACATATATATAGATTGTTTCACTGTATGAACATGTTTCAGCTTCTTAATTGTTTATAATCCCGAGTGCTTTGAATTTAATGTAAACCTGAACTAACTGTGTAAAACACCAAATGCCACTTAATTCTGCAGTGTTAATACTGTTACACGGAAACCCAGGTTTTATCCCATTTACTTTCCCCAGCACAGGACGTGATGAAACTTGCTTCCCAGGCCCGGCAGAACAGAGTCTACAAATTATCTCATAGAATGATAGAATGGTTTGGGTTGGAAAGGACCTTAAAGACCACCCAGTGCCACCCCCTGCCCTGGGCAGGGACACCTCCCACCACACCAGGTTGCTCCAAGCCCCCTCCAACCTGGCCTTGAACCCCTCCAGGGATGGGGCAGCCACAGCTTCTCTGGGCAACCTGGGCCAGGCTCTCACCACCCTCACAGCAAAGAAGTTCTTCCCCAAAGAAGATCTCAGCTCAATCTCCCCTCTTTCAGTTTAAAACCATTAAAACCATTACCATGTGGTATTAATAATTTGGAACTGGACGGGATTCATCCAAGGATATTACGGAAGACAGACATTGTAGTTGCCAGGCTGCTCTCTAGCCCCCTCAAAAGACCTTGATATTCAACGAAGGTCAATGGTGACTGGAAAGAGGTAAATGTTATGTCTATTTTCAAAAAAGGCACTGGCAACAACTTTAAATATCTCTGGTACATTCAAATGGTGGCTTGCAATGCTTTCCACACCCTTCCTGTTTATCTTACGGCTTAAAAATAAAACTCCAAGGAAGACTTTTCCCTTGACTCCTCAGAATCAGAATTGACCCTGATCTAGTAACGCTTGCTGCAGTTCTCACTCTCATTCCCTTTTGGGAGCTCTGAAAACCAGACAGGACAAATCACGTTGCCTCAACTTGTCAGGCAATAATTTGATGGGAAACTACTTACAGGAGTCATTTCTTCCTCCTGGATGAGTTATCAGAAGGGAGAAAGAGCACCAAAGTTCTGGCCCCAGCATAATGCTGGATCCCTCCCACATACTGTAGAGGGTATTGCTAGACAACTGCCAGACACTTTAAGTATGTTCCTATTTTTATTATTATTGTTTCTTCCCCTTTTTTCATTTTCTAGAGGAAAATCACAAGAATACTTTAAAAGATTTTCTGGCAATACTGTCAGGGTATATGTAAAGACACACTGAGTTTCTGTTTCCAGAAATGGAAAATAGAAGACACTTGATACTGAGCACCACGTTACAGCTGGGAGCTGGAAAACACCACGCCTTTTAACAAAGAGTAAGAAATTTGCTTGAGTTAAAGCATATCAATCTGAATAAAAAATAAAACCTGCATTTCACACAATAAAGTGCTCAAAATAACGTCTCAAACTTGACAAAGCAGTAAGTAGCCAGGTTAGAAAATATTCAAATTATGCCAGAATCCTTTTGAAGCTAGACTAAGGAATACTGAAAGAACTCAAATTCTGGCCATTTTTTGAGACAGTGACAAAGGTGAGGGTTTTTAGTCTGAAGTACAAACTGGATCATTTAGTAGACACCTTTGGGACCCTACTGTGGGAATCTGTAATGCAGCAGCCTCCGGAGAACCTCTGTGTGGGCTCCATCGCCCAGTTTGTGGTGGGGCTGGAGAACTGGGAATCCAATTGCACTGAATTAAGCCTCACCCGAGATATTTTCAGGAGGTGTGAAGGAGTTACACCTCACTGTCCAGGTGAGATCTCAATCCAGAGGAGTTAAACAGTTCTGGTTTGGCACTGTTTACTGAGTCTAGCTCTCTGTTGTACCATTAATCTATTTGTAACACTTGGGCCATACACCCCGTTTTATCCTTCCCTTCACAATTATTAAAAATGTCCTTGTTTTGTCAGAATCAAGTGCTCATTACTTATCAAAAAGACAGAATACATCTAATTTGCAAACTGGGACAGTGATACACAATCAGCTATCAGTATTTCCTCTGTGAACCTTTATTTTATCCAGTTTTTAAAAAGAAATGCAATTTGTGATTAGGGCTATTGGTCTAAAAACTAAGGCAAGCTGTCTAAAGAAGTTTCTATTTTAAGGTATGTGTCCAACACAGAACAACAGATACTGAATGGCTATTAATACACAGGAAATCTTTAAAAATGTTTAAGAGAGAATGTGAATATTCTTCTCTCCAGTTTCACTAGCATAGCTTGTTTGTTAGAAAGGGAAATCCAAAAGTAGTATGCCATATCAGAAGTTTAAATCTAAATTACGAATTTTCAGGCAGAATGTGAGAAGTTCTACTTTCTCGTTCTGTCGTATTTTGCTGCTTCTTCAAGGTTGTGCAAATAATGGCGCAGCCAAAAAGTCACACTGTAGTCTCTAAAGTCCATTCAAGAGAACCACATTCTCATATGTAAAGGTTTGGGAGATTAGGGACTGAACTCTAATTTTCAAATCAAAGACTTATGCTTTAAAAGACTTTTTTTTTTTTTTTTTGGCTACATAGATTTCCAAAGAACAATACAACCGTGTGCTTAAGGTATAAAGGAAGCTGAACTGTTTATGTCCCCCAATGTCAAGAAATAAATTGAGTCTATAACTGATGCAGCTGTTAATATATATATCATCTGAACTGGGATATACTTGGATGAGTGCTCACAGCACCCTGCTGTCCCAAGGAGTGAAAGGATCTTCGGTCTTAATTTTCTTTTCAGTTCCTTTAATTTAGACACCTTTAAAGTTAGACATTTGCTGCTTGACAAAACCCATGTCAGCCATCTGAGTAGAAGGAATGACTGAAAATCTGCACTAAGTAGAAATCGGGTCATTAACGCTGGTTGTGGGTTTTGTTCTTTGAAATAAAGACACAGAATCCTCATCTGATTTTTTTTTTCTGAAGATTCCAGTCTTTTAGACATGCAAAGCTGTCTTTTACTTTGATGTTAACATTCTGATGTAAATTAAGTACTCTGATACAGTAATTTTCCTCTGACTGATAACTGTCTATGAAAACTAAGACAAATTCCCAGACATGCCTGTAGGAAATAGTACTTTGCAGAATTTACCAGTCTGTGCTTCTCAGTGGTGGAATAATATGACTTCATTAATTTTCTTTCCCATAAGCCAAGTCTGGGTCAAAGTATTTAGTTTTTTTAAGATTTGTTTGTTTCTTTGTTTCAGTTACCAAGTAGAACTAGACATTTTCAACTACAAACTTCATCATTCTGCTGGGATACCAGTAATTTACAAACAGCAATGAATCACAGAATCATCATGTTTGGAAAGGACCTCTGAGATCACCAAGTCCAACCACACACACACAAAAAAACCCTCTACAATTTCGGCCATTAGAGCATGCCACTGGAGTGTGCCCTGAAAAAAAAAAAAACCACAAAAACACACCAAAACCAAAAAAACCCAAAAAAATCCCAGAACACCAAACACCAAAACCAAAACAAAACAAACACCCACAACCACACACCACACCACCCACAAACAGACACAACCCAACAATCTCGGGCACTAGAGCATGCCCTGAAGTGCCACGTCTACACGTTTCTTAAATGCCTCCAGGGATGGCGACTCCACCACCTCCCTGGGCAGGCTGTTCCAGTGCTTGACCACCCTCTCAGTAAAGTAATTCTTCCTAATACCTAATCTAAACCTCCACTGCTGCAGCTTCAGACCATTTTCTCTGGTCCCATCGTGATTCCCTTGGGAGAAGAGGCCAACACCCACCTCTCTACAACCTCCTTTCAGGGAGTTGTAGAGGGCAACAAGGTCCCCCCTCAGCCTCCTCTTCTCCAAACTAAACATGCCCAATGTGTCAGCCCAATAAGTCAGAGTTCCCAAGAATACCAGGTAAGTGGAAACCTAAATGGCAGGAAGATGAAGAATCAGGTACGTCGTTATCTTAAAATGGTGACTAGTTAATTTCCAGTTAACTGCAGACATGTCATAACTGCAGAATCTGATCCAGATATTGAGATGGAAACCTTGTAGGCAGATTTTGCAAGTACATGTAGAAGCATAAACTTGTTTTAATGATTAGTTTGTTATTATAACATTCAGCCAAGATATAATAAATCCAAATAATTACTGTAAGTATAAACTGTAGAATTAACAGGAGTATTTTAGTTTTAAAATTTGCATTCACTAGTAATACCCTCTGTAAATATAAAAGATCAAAGAAAAAACTTGCTATAAATTATGTAGGACAATAACTTCCATTGAGAATTCAAGATGACATCATCTTTTCATTTAACTTTTCTTCTCATTGAGATCTTTTACCTTTAAGTCAAAGTTATTTTCTAAGAGTTTAAAACAAAATGTAAACCTGAATCTCACGACATGTTTTGATCGCGGAGGTATTTTACTAGGATAGGAACTATGACTGCAGACATTGACTTGTTTCCTTCTTTGTACCATATGTAACTTCCATTTTCTGGAGTTTTGGGCAATATTTGAAGTATTGCATCCAGCTGTGGAGTCCTCAACACAGGAAGGACATGGAGCTGTTGGAACAGGTCCAGCGGAGGGCCATTAAATGATCAGAGGGCTGGAACACCCCTACTATGAAGACAGGCTGAGAGAGTTGGGGGGGTTCAGCCTGGAGAAGAGAAGGCTCCGGGGAGACCTTCGAGCCCCTTCCAGTCCCTAAAGGGGGGCTACAGGCAAGATGGGGAGGGACTCTTGATCAGGGAGGGGAGCCATAGGACAAGGGGGAAAAGTTTTAAACTGAAAGAGGGGAGATTGAGATGAGATCTCAGGAAGAAATTCTTTGCTGTGAGGGTGGTGAGACCCTGACCCAGGTTGCCCAGAGATGCTGTGAATGCCCCATCCCTGGAGGGGTTCAAGACCAGGCTGGATGGGGCTTTGAGCAACCTGGTCTGGTGGGAGGTGTCCCTGCCCAGGGCAGGGGGGTTGGAACTGAATGATCTTTAATGTCCCTTCCAAGTCCAACAATTCTATGATGATTCTATGATTCTACGAAATAAGAGAAAATCTTCAGATTAGCACAATCTGCATTTTAGATATGTTATTTATCTTATTCTGTCGCAGACTGATTTGATTGAGAACCACAAGACAAGCATAAAATTAATCCCACTGTACAGAGTAACAGGAACAGCAAAGGTTCTCCAAAGAAACATGGTTTTAGAGTTCAGATATAGAGACATAAGAGAAGTGAAAGAAATTTCATATTTTCATCAGTCATCAAAAAGTAAATATAAAATAGTTGTGAAGTTGTTGCTGATTTGCAGAGGCACAGAACCTGAAGAGCCATTTGCCTGTCACACAGAAAGTTTAACAAGGGCTTCTGAAACAAAAAATGTGTTTTATTACCAAGTACAAAGGATAGGTGTAGAAATAATGAACGGGAAGTTTGGAGATCATATCTAAAAATGTGGAGCAGAAAGGAGGTTTGTTTGCTGTTTTATTTTTAATAGGAGACATATCCTTTCAAACGCCTGTTTACACACTTCACTAAAGGGCAATCAAGGCAAGGAGATGGATCAGATTCTGTGTCCCTCCTCAGACTGTGCAAAAACATTTTGCTGCCCAGTGGTGGCTGGTGTTCTCAGAGATCTACCGACAAACAATAGCTACACCTGAAAGGAATTAGAAGTCACTTCTAAATCATTCATTTTGCCAACTTCATTTTATTATTTCTCTATATCATTTATTGTTTATAAAGTCTACTCACAATAGCATCCCTTTAGTTTAAACAAACTAATCACCTAAATTCTTGGGAAAGTTCAAGTAGACTCAATTAACATCGCTGACACTGGAGGTAGTATTACTTTTCTGTCAAGAAAATTGTCCTACTTTTCCTTTCAAGTCTCATGTGCTTTCATACTTTCAAATAATCTAAGTCTACGATCATATGTCAGTTTTTCGCTGCTAAAGGAATACACAAAAACAGACTTCAAAGCCATCTTTGTTCTGCACATGCATATCAAAGAAAACATCTATTTTATTTTGCTGCATCAAAGGCTATTAAGTACTATTTTAACATTTGGGAAATAACACAATTTGACATTCAATGAACTTGATGTTCATCAGTGCGCCTTCATTAGTTCCTTTGCTAGATTTTAACTTTTTGAAGTCACATCAAAAGTTCAGAAATTATATACACAAAGATACATATATACATATATACACACACGTGTGTATATATAAATAAACATTTGCCTAATGGACCATTTTATTCAGAAAGGATAAAAGTATATAATTACGATTGTCATTTTGTAAGAATTCTGTAACAGATAATTCCATTAATTATAGGTTTGCAGGTATTTTAATTTACACAGTCATCCCATAGCTGCTATGGTTTTCTGATTCTTTTCTCCCCTGATTCATTTACGGAAATCTTAAACCTTTGTAGAAAGTTCCAACACTGAAGTATTTTAAGCTCTTGTTGAGGTTAATCAAAGTCACTTAAAAGCAATCCCTAAAAGCTCCTTCACTACAGAGCAAATGAATCTTTCTTCACAAGCACATTTTAGAGTAATGACATGGATTTAGAATCTCAAGTAAAGTGTGACCTTGATGCTTATTAGTGGAGAGATAATTTATACTTGTGAAGCTGCCTGTGGTGTTCAGGACAGAAAGCCTTATGTTTCAAAAATAAACTTTTCTGCTCAACTGGTCTCTCCCAGACTAGTACCATGTAGCATTAAGATTCTCATTTTTTATTGCTACTTTCTCTGTGCCATGGAATGACTAAAGTTCTTTTCTTTTTTTTGCACAGCTCTTCGTACACATGGTCCGTGGTGATCTAAGACAGTTCAATGTTTCCACTTGGACACCCAAAGTCCTACTACAACTGATTACTGTTTAAAGTAATCTCATTGGCTGAAGGAAGATCAATTAGCTTAGAATTTATGACCCATTATTGAGTCATTCTAATTTTTGCTAAGTAAAGCACAGTGTTAAGCACAGATGATCAATGGCATTATAAGCATTCCTGATTTTTTTCTGCATGTGTTCAAAAACTTTCATGTATAGAATCATAGAATCATAGAATGGTTAGAATTGGAAGGGACATTAAAGATCATTGAGTTCCAACCCCCTTGCCCTGGGCAGGGACACCTCCCACCACACCAGGTTGCTCAAAGCCCCTCCAACCTGGTCTTGAACCCCTCCAGGGATGGGGCAGCCACAGCTTCTCTGGGCAACCTGGGTCAGGGTCTCACCACCCTCACAGCAAAGAATTTCTTCCTGAGATCTCATCTCCATCTCCCCTCTGTCAGTGTCAAACCCTTCCCCCTCCTCCTATGGCTCCCCTCCTTCATCCAGAGTCCCTCCCCAGCTTTCCTGGAGCCCCTTTAGGGACTGGAAGGGGCTCGAAGGTCTCCCTGGAGCCTTCTCTTCTCCAGGCTGAACCCCCCCAACTCTCTCAGCCTGTCCTCACAGCAGAGGGGCTTCAGCTCTCAGAATTTTTATTTAATAGAAATAAAGCTATGCTAAATGAAAATTTGTCCAATTTACCTCAGACAGGACAAAAATATTTATTTCAAAATTATTTTCTGCAATAAAAACTTTCAAAAATGTGTTTGTTGAAAGAAAAAAAATAAATTTCACCATGCTACGTCTTCAGCTATTGTTTATTTAGTTGCATTATAAATATTACAGTTCCTATGTCTTCCCTCTCCCACCCAGTACACAGGTTTCATATAATCATGGAATGATTTATATTGGAAGGTGATTCAGAAGTTGACTGTGCCAACCTCCTGGTCAAAGCAAGTCTACAGCAGATTGGGTTGCTCACAGCCATGGCCGATCAACTTTTAAACAACACAACAACCTTTTACCGCATTTGATCATCACTATTACAAAAAGAAAAAAAATCCACAAAAAATGACGGAGAGCAGCCTCATAATGATGTCATCAAAAACCTTCAGCACCACCGGACGCTTCCCATCTGGTCATGCAGATTTACTTCCAAGGGGGTTAAATGACCCCCTACTCTTTCTGCCCATACTGTGGGGACTGCTTCACTCCCACAGACTCTGCTTGGATCCTTGGGAACCCAAGGTGCCAGAGAACAAGCATTACTAGTGAAAAGTGAGGAAAAAAAAGGTCTTTGTATCCTTTCCATGTAGCCTGTCCCTGCCTCCTTCATCTATATATTTACTTTTCATGCCTGAGCTCACTCAGGAGCCTCATGTTCATCCATGCTTGCCTCCTGCCATGCCTGCTTGACAAGAAGGGACAATTCTTGCACCCTGAAGAGGTGTGCTTAAAGATTAGCCGGCTCTCTTGAGCTCCATTGCCCTCCAGGGAACTTTCCCTTGGGATCATCCCAAGCAGCTCCCAGAACAGGCTGAAATATGCTCTTCTGAAGTCCACAGTTGTAATTCTGGTATTGTCTTGCTCATTCCTCTCAGGACCTTAAATTCCACAGCCTCAGCCACACAAACTGCACACTGATTATTTTTTTTCAGACACTGTCCACTGTGCTAAGCAGCAGTGAAACAGCTAATGGCATCTGCATGCAGGTCTCATGAGACTATGAGGCCACCAGAACACCCCCCAACAAAAGTTACTCAGCTTGTGACCACCACCTCCACCACTAGCTCCTTTGCAGCACGTGGAAGTTGGACACGGGTGTCTGCACAAGCACACAGCAAAGCATTGTTTGCTACCTGTCACAAGAAAAAATGCTCAATCCTTTTAATTAAACCAGGAATGAAGCAATTTGTTGTAGATTTAGTAATAAGCAATCAGTTAATGACACATTCAGGAATGGGGCGGAAACGAAGAAGGGGAAGCATGCAGGCACCCTTAACTACTAAATTACAGAACACCACTCCAAGATGCAAAATGTAACAATCCTTTAAAAATATTGTTTTCGAAAATTTTCTGCCTTCAAATTCTCATGATTCGTTTTCCTTTCAAACCTCCCCACAGTGTAAAATTAAAGTGCTAAACAAGAGGGTGGAGTAAACTGCCAGTGGGTTAACTTGGTAGGTAAAAAAACATCAAGGCCATGAGCAACCTGCTCTACCTGCTTTGTAGTCCAACTGCTTTGGACTATGATGTGACCTGTGAATGTCCTTTCCATCCTACACGACTGTAATTCTAAAAAAATATTTAGATAGGATGGAAATATATGGTTTACGGCAACAATCATATAGCAATTTGACTATTTCTCATTATTGGCAGGTTTAATAAAACAAATTTTAAAAGGATTAGCAGCCCCTTCTAATGTCAATTACATTGTTATCAAATTTATTTTCACGGCATTTATAGTCTCTGTATACCTAGTTTATAGATATTGTATGTGGTTACATTATCAATGCCTGTCACTTGCAAATGCAGCTGAATGAATGTCTGTAGGATTAAGGTCCAAAGGATGTATTTGTATTGACTAACTTGAGAAATAAAGGTGTGATGCAAAATCACTGGGGTAAGAAAGTCGCCTACTCTGTAACATAACACTGCCAGGCCTCAGCTGAACAGCACTTTGGAATATTTGGTGAAAAAAAAAGACCTCCATATGTTACCTCTACTTAGATATGAATTTGCAGGAAAAGAGAAGGCCTGAGTAGAAGATTTAAAAGTGAGGTATTTCATGGAATCTGTCCTCTCCCGGCGCTCTGCACTGCTTCACACCTCTGAATAGACTCTCAGATCTGGTCAGCAACATGCGGGGGATTAAATTAACCCCTGCCTGCAAAGTACAATAAATTCAAGTATTATTTCACCAGGAAGAGGGCCTCATAAGCTGCTAATAAACTGCTTTGAATGCAAACCACTGGAATTCCACGTGTTTCTGAAACTGTATCTTGCTTTAACCCAGCAGTTTCAGCTCAGCCTGACCCACTTGACATCATTCCAGTGAAGCGTCTCAAGGAGGTAGCAGCTGCTCTGAAATATCAGAAATACAGACGGATCAGAGGGTGAAAAAAAATTTCCCTTGAAGCAGAATTTACCATTTGAATTTGAATTTGCAAATTTGAACATAGGTCCTTCCATTTCATTCGGTTCGTATCTTAGATGAAGATGCCCTACTTGAAGTTAGGCCTCGGTGTTCAAACCTCCTTGAGGTGTACACATCTACTAACTTCAGAGAGACTGCTGCTGAAAAGTGATTGAAAACGATACGGGAATAAAAATGATAAAAGATACCAATCTTAAGTTAATATTAAATAAATATGAGCATTTACTTCTGTAACCAGGGTTCGAACAATCTTCCACAATCAGGGATTAAGAAAAGCTTGATTCTGTTTTGGTCCACACTCTGATGATTATGCCAACTTTGGATGAAATGATTTCTTGTTTTATATCTTCAGCTGAAATACCATTTATTCTTACAGCTCCAAGAATGCAAACAGTTCCCCATACTTCGTAATATACAAAGAACTCATAGCTCTCACTTGCCCAAACTCTTACACATTTCAGTAATGCAATCTTAATATTCTATTTTTGTTAAATCACATTGTTTCTAGGATTAATCCAGACTACTTTGCTAGCCTCAGACAAATAACACTCAGCTTTATTTGCAATCATAAATTCAGGATACGGTTTGATAATTAATTATTTACAATAATAAATACCATCAGGTGGATGTAATATATGTGTTTCATATAAAAAGACTGAATTAGAGAATGTCTTACCTTAAATTCACCACAAAATGGTTTTTTTCTGTATAGATTATAACTTATTCTAAAATGAAATCAAACTACCTGGCAAACAATAAGCAGTTCTTATCTAATAAAAACCCAGTACCTTTAGACAAAGGCATGTCACCTGAGGAATATACGAATGATGCAAATCTCAAACCAAGTTTAACTCTTGTGCAAACAATTACTACAATTCAAGCAAAGGGTAATATTCTATGCAAATTGTACATGACTAAATGCCTTCATAAGCTTATTTTATATACATCATAATAGCTTATTATTCCCTGTAAATCATGTTAATTTGAAGAAGAGACTATAAATAAGAAAGCTGAAAGAAGTACCTGAAAGCTGAGAAAAACAACTGTGATGAGACTGTCTTTGCATATTACAGCTATATATCTATTTATAAATATTTCACCAGTAAATTTAAAAAAAAAATTTCGAAACACCAAGCAGTAAGAATAGGTAAGAAGAAGAAAGCAGTAGTTTAGAGAGTAGTTAAATAGGCTATGTATTTCTAAGTTTGTTTAGGCTGATGCAGACCTAAGATCCCTGGAATGGTTGGTATAAAGTGGGAGCTTTTAGCAGTTGTCTTGGAAAAATTCTAAAGGACATTTGAAATTTCAGAAAATAAAAGTGTCATCATACTTCCCATCTTTAAAAGGTAAGAACCAAGTGTTTATATTTATAAACCTCTTGCCTGAAAACAACTCCTAAAAAAAAATAATAACTAGTAATACTAGGACAACCTGCCTTAAACAGGGAGAAACAGAAAGAGATGAGAAGAAATCAGCATGGATTTATCATGAACACCTACTGTCAACCAATCTCATCTCCCTCTCTGGCGTGACAGGGGACCCTAAGAAGAGAGGAAAAGCAGCAGATGTCACACCTCGACTTTCCCAAGTCTTTTGATGTGACATCATGATAAAGAAGCTTGAAAAGCATGGTGGAGATGAAAGAGGTGTAAACCAGCTGAAACCTGTAGTCGGAAAGCAGTTATTAGTAGTTCCCTGTCAAAAGGCAGGGCTGTATCAAGAGTGGTTCTGCAAGGTAAGGATCTATTTTTACTACTCCTTTTGTGAATGGTAGAATAAAGGTAATGAAGTGGCACATGAAGTGAAGCCCTGGAGAGCACTAGAAGAGAGGACTAAAATGGAGAGTCCAAGGAGACAGAGCAGGCAGAAGCCAGTGTGTATGACACTCCATGCCTGAGAGAAAGAAATAAACTGTCTATGTACAGTGGGGAGTAACCAACCGGGCAGCGCTGGTTCCACGGCAACCTGGGAATTTAGTAGATATAAACTGAAGTTGAAATGTCATCTTGCACAGGAGGGAGACCTAATGCTACGTTTGTAACATAAAAAGTAATCTTTTTCTCTCACATTAGTAAACCTCTAATTTAGAGTGCTGCATTTAGTTTTAGGCATCAGCTGGAGGTAGTCAGGAAAGAGAAATGTGATTGACCAGGGGCTTATCAGACATCCTCACTGAAGAAAGATTGAAGGAATGATGCTTGCTAAAACTAGGGAGAAGAATGAGGAAAGAACATGATAAAACTTTCAAGAGTAAGTGGATAAACCACTTTCAAGCCCATGGAGAGTCAAACAGGTTTAACTCCAATAAGAACAGGAATAGGAAATACGTATCATAGAGAAACTATGATTTTCCAGAGCTATAGAAATCACCCTTAAAATGTCTAAATACGTTCTAACCCGGACTGAGGAAGATATAGCTGATCCTGCCTTAGGGTAAGCAAATGGCTTGAATGAGCTCTATTTTCATTTCATTTTTTATGACTGGACACCAGAACAGACATCTAAAATCTTAATACCTGCATAATGGAGGAAGTAAAAAAAAATTGTGCAAGTCCTACTTGCAAGGAATCTATGAATTCGTTCCTTGCCAGTGACTTGAAACATTCAGTTTATACTGATTAATTGTTTTCATTATGTGGAAAAAACTTGTGGAACTAATGATAATGCTAATTTTTGCATTTCAAAGCTTTGAAATGACAATAGCATGATAATGATGAGCCTCATTACTTTGTGCATTTTATACAAGCCATAGAACATGTACAAAACAGATTTCTGATACAAGTCAGCCAGAAAATAGTTACTCCCTATGCAAAATAGTCATTTTCGTTCATTTATGTCCATTTTACTCTGCTTTCAAAGTAGTTGTGTCAAATGCAGAGAGAGGTAACTTGATATAGTTAAAAATGTAAATCCATGTTTAACTCAAACTAATGAAGAACAACCAGACATACTTCATATACAATTTCTATCGATTCATTATTCTCTAATGATTACAGAAGTATCTGAATGGGAATTCATAACTGTCCTCGTTGTGGTTGCAGTAATATTTTCTTGGCTAGTGCCAGGAGTAGTTTCCAAATATTGTCATTTAAGGGTAATAAATGTGTACCCAGACAGACAAAAAAATTCAAAGTATCTAAAGTGAGTTAAAAAAAAAAAAGTTTGTCTGTGATATCTGAATACTTCTTCACTTCAGTAGATTTGTGACTACACGCTTTTATAAATACTTTCATGTAACCATGAAAAGTATGAGGTTGGAACAAATAGAGCGATGATTAAAGATATCTGGCCAAAACGATGTTTATGTAGGCACTTTATGATTTTAATGTGTGAAATAAACTTGTATTTCAAGATAGTAAGTTAACTGAGAATAGCAAGATAACTGAGCAGATGCCTCCTCTGTCTACTTCCCAAAACGTGACATTTTCATATCTGTATTACAAAAATATGCAGTCTCTACTAGCTGTTTAACACATAACACTGCTCGTGTATGAGAACAGTTTATGGTCTTTGTAAGTGAGGATACCGTCATATTCCTTTTGCAATCTTCTGGATTAAAAATCTAGACTGCTCCAAATTATAGATCAAATCTATCAAACCACCTCAGTATCTGCTTATCACTCAGCTCTATGCTGCTCTGCTTCTTTAACCACGCTGTTTCCACCTGCAGGGCTGCTGGGAGTGTGTGCACCCTTGTGGTGGGTTAGACCTGTCTAACAGCCAAACACCCACCCAGCCGCTCGATCACTCCCCACCAGGTGGGTGAACAGGATGAGAAAGGTCATGGAACAAGACAAAGACAGGGAGATCCCTTACCAGTTACTATTGCAAGCAAACCAGACTCAACTTGGGGAGAGTTGATTTAATTAACAGAATCACAGAATGATACGAGGTTGGAAGGGACCTCTGGAGATCATCTCCTCCAACCCCTCTGCCAGAGCAGGTCCACCCAGAGCAGGTCCCACAGGAACGTGTCCAGGCGGGTTTGAATGTCTCCAGAGAAGGAAGACTCCACCAACTCTCTGGGCAGCCTCTTCCAGGGTTCTGCCACCCTCACAGGAAAGTTCCTCCTCATGTTGAGATGGAACTTCTTATGTTCAAGTTTGTGCCCGTTCCGTCTTGTCCTGTCACTGGGCACCACTGAAAAAAGACTGGCCCCATCCTCTTGACACCCACCTTTTAAGTATTTATAAGCATTGATAAGATCCCCCCTCATTTTACTGCCAATTTAAATAGATTTGGGTAGTAAGAAACAAGAAGACAACCATGAGAACACCTTTCCTCAGTTCAACTTCCCCCTTTCGCTTCCAACTCCTCCACCCCTGTCCCAAGGAGCACAGAGGGGATTGGGGGGGGGGGGTAACAGTGGGTTTGTCTCTGCTACTCACTTTTCCTTTCTCGCACTTTTTCCATGCTTCAGTGTGGGCTGTCCACGGGCCAACATTCCTTTGGGAATGTCCACCTGCTTTGGTGTGTGTTCCTCCATGGGCTTCTGAGCAATACCTGCTGAAGGCCCGGGGCACCTCCTTCCCCTCCTCCTTCTTGGGCCTTGGTGTTCCCAGGGCTCTTCCTCACGCTTATTTCCTCACCGTTCTCTGGTGTTCTTGCCCTTTCTTAAGTATCTTTTCCCAGAGGCAGCACCAGCGTCACTGACAGGCTCGGATCAGTCCTGAGGTGGGTCTGTTGAGGAAACGGTTGGAACCGGCTGGAACCGCCTGGAACCGGCACAGGACGGCCCCGGCCTCTCCTCACGGAGGCCTCTGCAGCCCCCTCGCTGTCCGGGGCCTGAGCGCCCACGCAGTGCTGAAGGGGCATAAGAACAACCTAAACCCATGTCTTTCCCCTCTCGGTTGTGAAGCACTGAGAAATCATTCTCTTTTACAGAGAGATTAGCGTATTTTGTATTTTTTTATAGCCTTTAGTGTGTTTTGAACGCTTCGGTTTCAATACGCCGCTGCAGTTGTCTGCAAAGAGCCATTTTAGAGAGAGAGGGAACTCATGAGAACTCATGAGAGTTAGAACTAAGCCCAGAATGAAGGAAGGGCTAAGTCCTTTTGAAATACTGTATGGGAGACCCTATATTGTGCAGGCGGGAACATCAACTGAAACCGGGAACAAAGTATTAACTGATTATATAATAAGCCTGCAAAAACAGCTTCGGGAAATAGAGAAGCTGGTCTTAGGAACTAGAGCCCGAGGTCTCGGTGGGCCTGTGCACGATATTGAACTGGGAGATTATGTGTATGTTAGATCTCTTTCAGATTCACCCTTGAAGCCAAAATGGGAAGGTCCATTCCAGGTGCTGCTGACTTCTCACAAGGCAGTCAAGATTAAAGAACAAGCCTCGTGGATACATCATACCAGAGTGAAGAAAGCCCCTAAACCCAAACTGTGATGGGAATCGACGCCTACCGGACCTTTAAAACTCCGTCTCCGAAGACAGTAATTTGGACTTTTGTAGCCTTACTGTGCTGTGGCTTAGCAGGTGCATCCATTAACGCAAATGCATTAACCTGGGCAACCTGGTCTAGTTGGGGGTGTCCCTGCTGACTGCAGGGAGGTCGGACTAGATGACCTTTGGAGGTCCCTTCCGGCCTGGACCAATCTATGAATCTATGAATCTATGAATCTATTTAACTTCCTTGTTTTAATGTTTGACTTTTTGCTTCCCATTACCTGAATCTATTTTAACTGGCAGTAAATTAAATTAAGTTTCCCCAAGCCTGGTGTGCCCACTATAGAGTTTTGGGTCTTAAACAGCTGCAGCCACGGCACAGAAGACACTAGTAGACGACTATAAGATTCGGAATTTATTCCGGCCAAGAGTTTTGAGGTCGATTGCTCAACATCAGAAAGCCTAATCTGGCCAAAGCACGTCACAGACGCAGTCGTTGAAACACCACAGTGTTCTGAGGCTGACCAACTCCCTGGCATCTTTCAAGAACCTCCTTTCCAAAGTAATGCCAGTACCGGAGTCTCACGGACGTTAAAGTCCTGATTTAATTAGCAGTAGTAGGTAGAGTATCTTTTGTTTTTTTCCACGCACACTGTTTGTACAGGTATTTCATGCAATCCGCCAGAAGTGCCACACGGCGTTCCAGGTTTTGCGTAACTCAATTCATTGAGCTCATGGCAGAGGAGAAAGGCTAGATATGAAATAAAGATGTAAAAATAACCTGTAATAAATAGGATAATTCTTATCTGGAACTCACAGTTCATTTGAAATCTTGCTAAAAAAAGTATCAGAAGAACCTACAACAGATTTTCTGCTCTACCAGAGACCAAATGTCTTCATGTTGCTGAACCTATGTGTTTACTAAATAACTCTCTTGCTACCAATACGCACAATTTAACAGAATGCACACAAAAAGAAAATTGCAATATTATGGATCCATAAAGTAAGTTGTACAGAGACTGGACTTTAAAATTAGTGAGAAATACAGAATCCCAGCACAGGGGCTTTGAATCCAGAAACCTAGCTCCTATCAGAATAGAACTCCATACGATGAGCTCCTAAAAGAGAAGACAAACAAACAGACAAGCAAATATGTTCAATACAAAATAGAAAGACCTGGTAAATAAAACTCAATTTAACCTACTGTTATCTTTAAAAAGCAGACCCTTGCTCTTAGACATGCATTCAAATAGATGTAGGCTAAATACAAGAACAGATGTAGCGAGCTGATCATATCTATTTATTGCTCATTTACTGCTTACAGGAGGTACATGCTGATCTTTGGTTTGATTGTCTAATTAAAATTCATTTTGCCTTTGGCTCTTCTCAAAGCTCTTTTTTTTTTTTTTTTTTTTTTTCCAACTCATGACTGCTTTCTCACAACTTCTTAAGGAGAGTGGTCAGGGAAGAAAAAGAGCTCTCTGGTCATTAGTGTATTTGCTCCATCATTATCTGACTCTATTACCCACAGCTGATTCTTTCATTGATTCATCTTCCGTTTCCACACAACAGATACCAATATTCAACAATCTTTAAAAGAAAATCTTTGAACTTGTTAAAACACCTCCTTGTACATATACATTAAAGATCTGTTACTTTATTGAACAACTAATTTTTAGCATTATCCTGCTTACACTGTAAACTCACTCGATAGCACTTCAAGCTTCTCTGAACAACTAAGAACCTACAGAACTACTTGGATTCTTTCATCATATCTTTTTTAATTCCTTAACCAAAAGTTTTCTTGTAGGGATTTTAGTGTATGATTGAACAACTGATGCACAATGAAATATTTCATTTAGTAACCAAGATTCATTAATAATGTTACATAATAAGGTAATTGAAACAGCAACTGGATATTAAAAAAGAAAAAAATGAAAAGGTACTAAAAAATGAGAGGTGCCAAACTTGATATTAATGGCAAAGCTATCACCTTAATATATGTGGGTATATTGTGAACATAAATGCTTACATTCATTGTGATTATAAACCACCTGGTTATTAAATGTCTTTGCTGGCAATACTTTGGTTCATTAATTGATTATAGAGAATTTTCATTGAAGTATTCAAATTAATTAAAGCACAATTTCATGTTTAAAAGTATTGTTTCATTGTGAGATTATGGTTGCGGTCCCAAATGCAGGATCATTTTTATCAATTGCCTTCCACAGACTCAATTGCTTCTTCCTACTGTATTCCAGTTTAGCTGCTATTTATTGGGTTTGATGAAGGTGACTATGCAAAAGTTCATGGTCTAATCTATACAGGAAATATGAACAAATAAGCAGAATGGCCCTTTTTATTATTAAAAAAATAGCAAATCTATAAACTGAGTGCAGCTCCAGCAAGAATTAGTAGAGCTCAGCTTTATGTATGAGATGTATATGAGCCTCCTTTCTGCCAGTGAAAATGCTGACACTTTGAGTATTTTTTAAAACATCTTGATAAAAGAGTGAATTAACTATGATTAGTAAAAAACCCAATTTATTATATTTTCCCTATTTTCTGGCTAGCTCTTATTGTAATCTACAGCTCTCCTTATTGATAAGAAGAGAGCTACTTACCAAATTGCCCTGGTCCTCATTTACCACTGTCATTCCTAGACTGAGTGGAAATACTAGACATGTTCAGAAAAGAAGGATGCTGTCAGCAAGTCATCTGTGATGGATATTTAGCTCTGCCTTTCCTTCCCCACCAATGGGTTGTTAAACAGCCAGAAACAAAATCTTAAACATTCCATAGCTCTTGATAAATGGCCAAGTGTAAATTTTACTGCTATGAGATATTGACTGTGTTCATGCATTTATTGTATTATCTGAACTTTTATTCCGCACAGTAATATGTATTTAGAGTTCCCAATTGGTTTTAGTTACATTTGCATTGAGATTTTAGACAACTTTGGCAGGAGCAGGCAATTATTTAAAAAGTTGTGTGGGAAGAATTTTGGATTTTTTTTCTCTTGAGGCTTTTGGGAAATTCCCTGGTCTATGATGAATATGGGCTGGTATTGATGTTCTTACTAGCCCAGAAAGATTCTGAAGCTTATCCACAACTTCACACAATTTACAAGAACAAATTAAAATCCCTTAAGATGTTCCTTTCCTTACTGCTAACTGGAGATCTAGCCTATGGCTCAATTACATAATTATAATAATATTGCAGTAATAGAATAAAACTGAATACCTTATTGGTATGTGTCTGGATGAATTAGTTCAGATAAGTGTTTATCACAAAATTAATCTGGAAGAGCAACACAAGGGAGTGCATTAAGAATTTGATGTCTTGCTTACTTATTACCCACACAAACATGTTAATTTTACAGCAAATTTTTATGAAAAAGATATTTTTTTAAAATGCAGATGCAGATCACACCTTTTAAGGGATGAACTTTAAGGGAAGTCATTCTCCCCCTCTACTCTGCACTGGTGAGGCCACAACTGGAGATCTGGGCTCCCCAATTCAAGAGGGACAGGGAACTACTGGAAAGAGTCCAGCGAAGGGCAACGAGGATGATTAAGGGATTGGAGCATCTCCCTTATGAAGAAAGGCTGAGGGAGCTGGGACTCTTTAGCCTGGAGAAGAGAAGGCTGAGGGGAGACCTTATCAATGCTTATAAGTATCTGAAGGGTGGGTTGAAGGAGGAGGGAGCCGGACTCTTTTCAGTGGTTGCCAGTGAGAGGACGAGGGGCAACGGGCACAAGCTGGAACAGAGGAGGTTCCACTCAAATATGAGAAGAAACTTCTTCACGGTGAGGGTGCCAGAGCCCTGGAACAGGCTGCCCAGGGAGGTTGTGGAGTCCCCTTCTTTGGAGATGTTCAAGACCCGCCTGGATGCAGTCCTGAGTAACATGCTCTGACATGCTCTGGGCAATCCTGCTTCAGCAGGGGAGTTGGACTAGATGATCTTTATGGTCCCTTCCAACTCTAAAAATTCAGTGAAATTCAGTGAAAACTGTTGTACACAGTGTCACTCAAATTCCGGAGAAAGGCTGATAACTAGAGGAGTTTTAAATTCAAGCAGGAAACTGAAAATGTAGACTTTGGAGGCAGGTGTCCTGAACATTTCTGGATAATGCAGATGCCAGTAAGATACAGGACACTCCAGTGAGTGCACCACAAAAGAGCTCTCTTTTATTACATTATATGTAATGTATCTACATTATATATGTGTATACTTTCCACATATAGGACAAAAACATTCATTTTAGAGTACTTGTACTTCAAGGCATAAGGCAGCAAATGAAGGAGTGGAGTGATAGAACGAGGGGTAGTGGTTTTAAACTGAAAGAGGAGAGATTTAGATGAGATCTCAGGAAGAAACTCTTTGCTGTGAGGGTGGTGAGATCCTGGCCCAGGTTGCCCAGGGAAGCTGTGGCTGCCCCATCCCTGGAGGGGTTCAAGGCCAGGCTGGATGGGGCTTTGAGCAACCTGGTCTGGTGGGAGGTGTCCCTGCCCAGGGCAGGGGTTGGAACTGGATGATCTTTAAGGTCCCTTCCAACCCAAGCCATTCTATGATTCTTGATGAGACCAGCCATTTCTAAGTGGAGTTGGCAGATATCTAATACCACAAATTAGTGCTCGAGAAAAATGAGAGAGATGGAAGAGAGGTTTGTTAGAATTGCTAAAGTCATTTCAGATGGTGATACTTTTGATTTCTATGCTAGAATTTTGAAAACTCGAACAACTTCTTTCAAAACTGGCATCAGATTATTAGATCTGGGCTACTGTGTTGTTGCATTTAAAGGGAAAACAAAAACCAAAGCAACAGTGTTTCTTGACAACAAAAGAAATAGTCCCATCTATTGGCACAATTCTTACAGCACTCGGGTTCCCCTGGAGGTCATACGTAATTGCTTGCTTTGCCAAGTCCTGTTTCACCCAGCAGATGTGATAACAACTTGAGGTGGTGTATCAGAAGGTCTACTAACTTTAATTGAGTCTCTGGTTTCTTGGGATCCAAACAATATTTTAAGCATAACACATAGAATTAAACTGAGCTCTGCATTTTCTCTCTTACTGCAGCCTGAAACATTTATCCTCTTCTTATTTCACATAATGAAGTTGTGACAAATCAGTAGGTAACTTATAGTAAAAGATTTTATTTTTAATAAAAAAGCCTAAGTTACTTTAGGATGAAAAAATCTGTTCTGCTATAAAAAAATCTATTTTATAATCTTAGGGCAGTTACTGCATACGGCACCTAAAATGCCTTAAAATATCATTTGTACATTTTTTATTTCAAGGACACCACAGAAATATGGTAAGATATGAAACTTGACGACATCAACAGGACTATGTTTGTATATTGATTAAAGAAAAAACATGGTTCCTATTGAAACTGTAGGCTTCTACTGTCAAGAGCATTTGTGAATGGGTTGAACACACCACCTGGCATCTCTGCATCTACAGTTGCTGTACGTGTTACACTCATATTGACACTGTAAGAATTATGCTTTTACAAGCTGTTAATAACAAATAATAAGAATCCATGTCTTTTCAGCAGACTGCTAATGACCTCATTTTTTAAATTGCGTATCTGCCAAATGGCATAATGCTGTGTCAATTAATAGCGTTCAGCTAGATGTCTTCATGCAGACTATAAAAATGTATCTAAGACAGGCACAGGCAAGAACTGTTACCCTTATATGGTCTGTTTCTTTCCAACTGTAATCTAATTTCTTCCAAATCTACGTATATAGACCAAGAAAAATTTGCAAGGGTTTGTACTTTTGGTTTTTTTCTGCAGTGTCCTACAGTAATTGATGAAGCTTCAAAAGTTTGAAGGCATAATAGGAAAGGTGGATATAAATCAGATTTGTTGCATGGGTCTTAGGATTCTCTGCAAAGTATGCTCTTAAAAGCCATTGGAGATTAGCCTTTTCATGCCCTTGCTATATTGTACGCCGTATTTTTTTGAAAGGATGAGTGTCCCAAGATAAGACATGATAGCTGATGCTGTGAGGCTGATCAAAAGCAACCTTTCATCTGATACGCTGCAGAAAACATAGAGAACAGTTCCTATTTTTAAGGCCTTTTAAAGAGTTGTGCGTGCTTATAACCTAACTTCAGACTTCGACAGTATTTCACATCTGTTGGCTTTTCTTTTTTTCCACAAACGTAAACTGTTGTCTTTTAAAGACTAACACATTCTCCAATATATTTGTCAACCAGACATGGTTGGTATTTAGTGTACAACAAAAAGCATGGAAACGGCAGAAAATAAGGAAATGTGGAGCCATGAAAACACCTGGAATGAATCTCTGTGGCTCTTTGATTCAATCTGCTGCAACCACACCCTGGAATAATTGAAAATCAAGATTAAAAATGTACTAGTATTTGGAGGTTTCTTCTGTTTCTTCCTTACCTTGCCCTGGTAAGACAGAAAGACTTGAAGAATGTGCATGATGGAAAAGCTTTTTTTTAATTTATGACTTTCTTTACCCCCTCTCTCTAAGATTCCCACTCGCGCTCACTTGCATAAATGGAAAGTGACTGAACAGGAGCGTGGAGAAGAATTATTGAGACTATTGCTACTGATAAATGGTTTGTACTCTGTTGCCTTCCTTAATGACCATGGAGATCTGCACAGGCATGAGGGAAGAAGGTGGGCTCTTCAAGCTTGATAGAGTAACTCCATCGTGTCTGGAAAAGTAGATCTTGCTCTTCTCTAAATGCTGTCGCCATAATCAGCTATTTATTTTGCAAGAGCTCTAAGTTTGATCTGCTTGCAGAAAAGTTTATTAAGGTTACTATCACCATATTGCCATTACCATATTGCCTTTACTAATCAAAATACAAAACCAAGAAATTAGAAAAGTATGTCTTCAGCAAAATTAGTTCATTGACATTGACATGCATTATATTGACATGCACAAGTCTTGTGAGGAGCGGCTGAGGGAGCTGGGGGTGTTCAGCCTGAAGAAAAGGAGGCTGAGGGGAGACTTTATGGCTCTCTCCAACTCCCTGAAAGGAGGGTGTAGCCAGGGGGAATCAGTCTCTTCTCCTGAGGAACAGGCAACGGGACAAGAAGAAATGGCCTCAAGTTGCACCAGGGGAGGTTCAGATTGGTGTCATGGTTTGAGAGAACCCATAACAATCTATTGTCATTAGACAATTATTCTATCACCTGGAAAAGGGGAATCGGGGAACACAAAGAAACACAAAGGTTGAAATATAAACAGATTTAATAGACTAAGACTAAATAATTAACAATAATACTAAAGAACCAGTATTAATCCCGATACTGATATAGGATATACAGGAATTACACTCAGCCGGCTGTATCAGTAGGAAGCCGTGCACTCCCAGCAGGGACAGCAAATGTGGTACACTGGGAGCGCGATGGCTTCAGGAGGAAGGGAAGGGCTCAGGGCTCCGGCACCGGGGCAAGGGGTTGTCTGGATCCGCCGCCATCAGGGAGAGAGCCAGCTACACAGCAAACTTTTCTAATTTATATTGGATGTGACGCTCATGGTATGAAATACTCCTGTTGGCCAGCCTGGGTCAAATGCCCAGGCCTTGTTCCTCCTTGTCCCTGCACCTGGCAAGGCTCGAAAACACTAACCTTGAATCCCACAGAGCCTGCCTGGCTATAAAGTTAATATTTTCACAAATTCAGACACTAGAGTCTTCTAAAAGTGCAATTTTCCCCAGCATTAGAAGAAAAGTTAGTCCTGTGTCTCTCAACCCAGGACAATCGGATATTAGGAAAAATTTCTACACTGAAAGGGTTATGAAGCATTGGACCAGGCTGCTCAGGAAAGAGGTGGAGTCACCATCCCTGGGGGTATTTAAAAGTCGGGCAGACGTGGTGTTTAGAGATATGGTTTAGTGATGGGTTTTGTCAGTGTTGGGTCGATGGTTGGACTCGATGATCTGAAAGGTCACTTCCAACCTCGGCAACTCTATGATTCTATGATATCGCCTAACACGCCTAAAGACAGCATGAAGACAGGCCAGTAAACACTTGTCCCTGAGATGTTTACGTACAGGTTTGGATAGGCATACCGAGGCCATTTCCCCACCTCTTCACTCCTATAAAGCCTTAACTTTATTACAGAAAATTTAGTTTGTGCTTTCTCTCACCCAACACTGAGGGGACAGCTTACCGTGCCACATAAATACCTTCACTTTTTTCAGTCTCAAGCTACTTAATGTGAAAAATTTTGGAAAAAAGAAAGATAAATGAGAATTTTTGAGTTGATTTCATTACAGCAAAGATGCTATCTCTGGTTTATACAACATGCCAGCAAGCTTGTTTTTTTTTTCTTAGGGAAAAAAAAAGAACCTCTAAGATTTTATTATTTTTAAATGCCTAACATGGGCTTTGTCCAACATCCAAAAGCGACTGCATTTTAGCTCACATAATTTCTTGGACATCTGGAATGCTACTATCGTCTGTGTTTGCCAACTTGCTGAAAAACAACCATGCCCACAGAGTTTATTTTCACTGCATATACAGTCTTGACCATATTTGTAAAAGTCAGAAAGGCAGCCTAGATCAATATTCTTCTTTGCCAAGACAAACAAGGAATGACTGTATAGATAAAAATATATGACTGTATATAGAAATATATTGTAATGAGTTTAGTTTCCTGTTGTTGCTGCATATGCTAATTTCCTAATATGTAGCAAAATCCACCTGAGAAATCAGGCAGCAATCACTTCTTTTGAGTAGTCACCCTGATTTATCTCTAAGTTTACTAGATTTTATTTGTATTAGAAGTCTCTCTCTTCAAGTGATAGTTAATTCATAGAATCATAGAATCATAGAATCATAGAATGGCTAGAGTTGGAAAGGACCTTAAAGATCATCTAGTTCCAACCCCCCTGCCATGGGCAGGGACACCTCCACTAGAGCAGGTTGCTCAAAGCCCCATCCAGCCTGGCCTTGAACACTTCCAGGGATGGGGCATCCACAACTTCCCTGGGCAACCTGTTCCAGTGCCTCACCACCCTCACTGTAAAGAATTTCTTCCTTATATCTAATCTAAATCTCTTCTCTTCCAATTTAAAACCATTCCCCCTTGTCCTGTCACCACTCTTCCTGACAAAGAGTCCCTCTTCAGCTCTTCTGTAGGCTCCCTTCAGGTATTGATAGGCTGTTATAAGGTCTCCCCGGAGCCTTCTCTTCTCCAGGCTGAACAACCCCAGCTCTCTCAGTCTGTCTTCATAGGAGAGGTGCTCCATCCCTCTGATCATCCTCGTGGCCCTCCGCTGGACCCGTTCCAACAGGTCCATGTCCTTTCTGTGTTGAGGACTCCAAAGCTGGACACAGTACTCCAGGTGGGGTCTCACGAGCGCAGAGTAGAGGGGCAGAATCACCTCGCGAGACCTGCTGGTCACACTTCTCCTGATGCAGCCCAGGACACGGTTGGCTCTCTGGGCTGCCAGTGCACACTGCCTGCTCATGTTGAGCTTCTCATCCATAAGCACTCCCAAGTCCTTCTCCTCGGGGCTGCTCTCCAGCCATTCTCCACCCAACTTGTATTTGTGCCTGGGGTTGCCACGTCCCAGGTGCAGGACCCTGCACTTGGCTTGGTTGAACTTCATGCAATTTGCACGAGCCCACCTCTCCAGCCTGTCTAGGTCCCTCTGGGTGGCATCCCTTCCCTCCAGCGTGTCAACTGCGCCACCGAGCTTGGTGTCATCAGCAAACTTGCTGAGGGTGCACTCTATCCCACTGTCCATGTCACCGACAAAGATGTTAAATAGTACTGGTCCCAGTACCGACCCCTGCGGAACACCACTCGTTACTGGCCGCCACCTGGACATTGAGCCATTGATTGTAACCCTTTGGATGCGGCCATCCAGCCAGTTCCTTATCCACCGAGTGGTCCATCCATCGAATCCATGAGTTTCCAATTTTGAGACCAGGATGTCGTGCGGGACAGTGTCAAATGCTTTGCATAAGTCCAGGTAAATGATGTCAGTCGCTCTGCCCTTGTCTACCAAGTCTGTGGCAGTAATTGTCAATAACTGTATTGTCTTGATACAGTACTTTCAGCAAATTTCATGTTGCCCTGATATTTGGGATTGCATGTTCTGCTTGTAATTTAATTCAAGGTGATCTAATAACTTATATGCAAATGTAGAAGTATTTTTGGAGTGTCAAAGTACCTTCCCTTTAATCACATTGGAATAAAGCATCAAGAAACTTAAACATCCTTGAGCAATCAAATATTCCTTTAACATGAACCTTATGTTCTAAAATGTATATTCAGTCATAGCAGTGGTGAATGTGGGAATCTTTGTAATTAATAGCACTGGCATATTAAGGAGTCTGTACATATAGCTATGTAAGTACAATGCATGTATATTACATACATATAATGATGACTGCCGATAATTACTACAATCTAAATATGAATAAATTTGATTTAAATGCATAGTAGGATTATTTTTTTTGATGACCCTCAAAGGAAAACTTAAAGCTAGGAATTAACCTATCTGCCCAAAGATGGTGACACTGTGAAAAGACTTGTCTTGTCATATTTTCTGCCTATTAATTAACTAAAACTTTTAAGTCAATAAGAACTGTCTTTTGATTTGGTTAGGAGGATGTGCACTTGTGGATAATGAAGTAACATAAAAATGAAGTTATAAATCATAAAAACGAAGCTATAAATGTACAGAACTTCATGAGATAAATGATAGATTAGAACAGTTTCTTTCTGATTCAGCATGGGAAAAGCACATGCAGAAACTCAGTGCCAGCAGAAAAGAATTAAGGTACAGTATAATACATTTTCTCTTACACTTCGCAAAAACAAAACTTCTTGAACTCTTATACTATGCCCAAAAATTGTGTTATTGAATATCTGATATTCCAATACAAATCCTCTTCAATGGGAATAATGCAATAGGCTGTAGTATAAATGCACACATTGATAAGATGCTGTTATTCTTACTACTGTATTTAATAATACTATTAATATTCTACACTTCATCATTTATACCACTTCTTAAAATGCGATACATTTCAAAACTATAAAGCTCTATATTCTTATGGATTAATTTAATGAATAAAACTTGCTTTGGTGAAATAGCTGGTTAAAATAAGAATAAAAAGCAGTTTAAAAATTCATTCCAAGCATCTCTTAAATGTTCTCATTTAACTTTGTCCAGGAACTGGTAAACCAGGGTTACCAGTGGCCATTGTAAAACGTGTGCAGCAATTCTCAGGGAGGTGATTAACCTCAGAACAGCAGTCAAACTTAAAAGTACAGCTAATAGCTACCTCCCTATTAAATATATCTTCTTGAAACCAAGCTTGGCTTCTTCTCGCTATTCTTAAATCTTGTATTGTCTGTAATTAATTTCTGAGGCAGGCAGGTGTGATTTAAGGGCACCTGTACTTTGTTCCAGTACTGTAGTGAGAGTTGAGCAGTCAACACTTGCAAAAGCCATCAAGAGACTTGGCTGAAGGGTGGTGCTGCTATAGAAATGTGTACTGTTTGTTCTTATTCTCGTGTAAGACGGGCAGAAGAATAAAGAAATGCAGCAATGAAACAAAAAAAGTACTTGATAATGTCATTACTGTAAAATTTTGTAGTGTTTTGGTGGCTCGATTCCTTCTTAGTTATTTTTCCACAGTAATTGGAATTTGAGTGTACAGTGAACTAATTCTCCTGAGTTTACTTACCAGGATTTATGTTCGCAGCCACATACTGTAGCTTTCATTAAAAGGATAATGACAAAAGTCATATGTTATCTTGAGTTTTGAATTTTGTACATAATAGAGTGGCACAAATCCCATTACTCAAGAACATCTGCCCTTGGTCCTTTAATCAAAATCTCCCATATCATTCTTTTCCTGTAAATCTTCAAAGCACAACAGCTTGTGGCTGTTCTGGGGGAATACAGTATTTCCCTCAGGCAACCAGATAATTTGAGGCCCCTTCATAATCAATTAATTGCCAAATATCTTCTGGTTTGCTGTATGTAACTCTCCTGATTCAAGAAGCTACATCAGGATTCTCTAGCAGCAAGAGGTCACCAAAGAGGAAAGACAGTAAAGACAGAAAATACAAAATGAAACAAAAAAGCACAGGTGATAGAAGTGGCATTTACTTGCCAGGTGATGAATCAAAGAGTTGTCCAGGGGAATTAGCTAGTACTGAATAAATAACGAATATTCAAGCTGTTAGATAGCCACAGACAAGTTCCCACAGAAAGAAGAGCTTGTAGGACTCCATTAGGTAGCAGATCCATACTGATGTTGGCCAACAACACAAAAAAGATAACCAGAAGTTAAAGGAAATGAACGAACAATGAAAGAAAACCCCATCCTGTATCTAGAGAGCCTACAAGACAATCAAGCAGTCTGTTACAAGGGAGAGATGATGCTCCATTTATGAATCAAAAGTACTATCATAATTTTTTTGATACTTCGATTTCAGTACTGAGCTCTGTTTAAGACTTTTAAAAGTCAATGGGGAAACATTTTTAATTAAACAACGTATTTAGCATTCTGAAACAAAACATCAATTTCATCTGGAATAAGATCACAATCTAAACATTTAGTTATGAGGATATCTCACTTGCCTTATCAGGCAGGGTTACAAATGCATGTAATTTTATACATATATTTCCTCAAATAGTTGTGCAATCCAAACGAACCAGCATGGGTAGTAATAAAACTGAATTAATGGCTTTCAAATGTGCTACCCATCAGAGTGAAAACATGCCATGCCAAAATCTCTGATACACACACAACTAAAATACAGTAATGACCACAACACTGTATCTGAACTGCTTGAACTTAAAATAATTGCATATTTACTATGTTGAGAAGACCCCCTCTAAGCTCTACTATCACTGAGGAACTCACAGAATCACAGAATCATACGAGGTTGGAAAGAGGCCAAGAAGGCCAACAGTATTTTGGCCTGTATCAGGAACAGTGTGGCAAGTAGGACTCGAGAGGTGATCGTCCCCCTGTACTGGGCACTGGTGAGGCCCCACCTCGAGGGCTGTGTCCAGTTTTGGGCCCCTCACCACAAAAAAGACATTGAGGGGCTGGAGCGGGTCCAGAGAAGGGCAACGGAGCTGGTGAGGGGTCTGGAGCACAAGTCTTGTGAGGAGCGGCTGAGGGAGCTGGGGGTGTTCAGCCTGAAGAAAAGGAGGCTGAGGGGAGACCTTATTGCTTGTCCAACTCCCTGAAAGGAGGGTGTAGCCAGGGGGGGGGTCGGTCTCTTCTCCCAAGTCACAGGCAACAGGACTAGAGGAAATGGATTCAAGTTGCCCCAGGGGAGGTTCAGGTTGGTTATTAGGAAGAATTTTTACACTGAAAGGGTTATGAAGCCTTGGAATGGGCTGCCCAGGGAAGTGGTTGAGGCACCATCCCTGGAGGTGTTCAAAAGACAGGTTGACATGGTGCTGGGGGACATGGTTTAGTGATGGGTTTTTTTGTCAGGTTGATGGTTGGACTAGATGATCTTGAAGGTCCCTTCCAACCTAGATGATTCGATGATTCTATGATCTAGTCCAATTGGAGATCATCTAGTCCAACCCCCTGCCAAAGCAGGTCCACCCAGAGCAGGTTGCACAGGAACGTGTCCAGGTGGGTTTGGAATGTCTCCAGAGAAGGAGACTCCACCACCTCTCTGGGCAGCCTGTTCCAGGGCTCTGCCACCCTCACAGGAAAGAAGTTCCTCCTCATGTTGAGATGGAGCTTCTTATGTTCCAGTTTGTGCCCATTCCCTCTTGTCCTGTCCCTGGGCACCACTGAAAAAAGACTGGCCCCATCCTCCTGACACCCACCCTTGAAGTATTTATAGGTGTTGATCACATCCTCCCTCAGCCTTCTCTTCTCCAGACTGAAAAGACCCAAGTCTCTCAGCCTTTCCTCATCAGAGGGATGCTCTAGTCCCCTCATCATCTTTGTAGCCCTAATGTTATAGTTTAATTTTGGTGTTGTTTCTAGTGCTGCATCGTAAAAAAGCTGATTTTGTTTGAATGTAATACTGCAATCCAACCATAATAAATTGGATGAAAGCACGTATGTATGTATATGTAAGTATAAACTCTGTTATGGGTGAGGTTTTTTTCCACGATGGAGAAGAAAAGCCATTTCACAATGAGGGTGGTGAAGCACTGGAACAGGTTACGCAAAGTTGTAGAACTTCCATTCTTGGAATTATTCAAAACTTGACTGAATATGACCCCTGAGAAACCCGTCTCACTCGACTCAGCCTGTCAAAGCAACGAGTGCATTGAACAGTATTGTTTTCTGCCATCCCTCTTAGCAAAACAAAGTCTGACGACGTCTGAGCCCTTATTCATTCAGAGACACAAACCGCCTCCTAATATTCCTGTCTGACTTCCACAGACAGAGATGTTTGGTCTTTGTTCTCACGCTCCGATGCCAGCCTGTAATTACAGCAGGACACTGAAGAATGATGCAAACTAAAAAAAAGTAAATATGAACCATCATTAATTTCTTCTAATTTTGGAAAGTCCTAGTTTGAACATAACCATAGATTTCAGACAAATGTTTATTTTGAATTACAGTCTCCTGTTTGGCATATGCAAGGCAGATGTGGCTCGTGGACCTGAACTTTGAGGAATGTTTTGGGAATTTGCGTTGGCACATTTCAATTACATCCTTTTTCCCACTGAAGTGATCACCGCTCTCGTGAGCTGTTCTTCCTATAACGTTTACATTGTAGTTTCCTTAATTTGTGTGTTTGTAATGTAAAACTTAAATGCTAAAATTGTGAAACCTAAATTGTGTTTTGCCTCTGTTTTTATTTCAACATGACATTTTGGAGCAGGAAGATTCGAGCCCTGTCCGTAACAGCAGAATCCGAAATCTGTCTCACACAAGGTGTTCTAAATTAATAACGTGTTCTTACTCCTTGGCTATGCCTCTGCTCTGCTCTGCAGGGGTGTTACCCTGCTCTCCATTTCCATATATTTTAATTTCATATAGTTTTGGAATTATGCCAGAAACCGTTGATTCTGGATGCCACTTTTTGAAGTCACTATACTCTTTATGATGGAACATTGGATTAAATCCAGTTGGACCCTGAAGTTCTTGCCACTGACTTTCTGTTTTGACTCTGCCCCTTACTAATTCCTCAAAGGGAACTCATTGCTTATTTCTCAATATGTGGATAAACATGCAAATGTGTCTGCAGCTATTCCATTTTAAAAGGTTTTGTCTCCATCACTTATCTTTAATTGGTTGGGTTTCTACTCTGAATCTGAAGTGCTCTACGTGCACTGTTTCTTATAAAAGTATTCCACAATTAAGCTCTGTGTGCTCATATTCATCTCTGTCTTAATTGTTTCTAGATGTACTCTGTCATCGTAGCGCAATGCGATCCAAAAGCTCAAAAACTAATCTGTTCCTCTATTCTTCATTACAAAACAGTTTAACAATTTGAGCTCAAATTTCCAAAGAAATTTATAATCCCTGGTGTTCAAACTGAACTATGTGTAATACCATAGTCTTTTAGTTGCATAACACATGAATATTATTTCAATTTTTTTATAAGATGTCAAAAAAATTTTTAAATAAGAAAGACTGACAAGAATGGTTATGTTGAACATACATACACTGCAAAATAGATTGGACCCATATTTAATACAATTTAGCTTGATAAAATGCTATAAAATATTATAGCATAGCTGTGAAATTCTGGAAATCCCTTTTTTATACCACAATAAATTCTAAAAACATTTCTTCAAATCATCTATGTATAATACAAAATCAAAGAAGCAACCATTCAAATTTTCATGGTACTTATGATATTTGCTGTATCAACATTATTGCTATTTATTTACACATAGCTCTGTGGCTAATTTACTATTTATTTGAGTTTAGCTGGGATTGTACTATTCCATGCCACTGGTTTCAGAATTCCACAGCGCGAGTTTCTTCATCTTAAAAGAAACAGAAATACTAAGCAGAAATTAAAGAATTAGAAGCCAGAGAGTTTGTTCTATAGTAGGTCTTTGCAAATGGCACAGGTACACACAGATATGCATGTAGACCCTAAAAGTAAAATTCTGTTGTTGCTTTTTGTTGCTTAATTTATTAAGACTTCAAGACTGAGGATATAATCAAAATAATTCTGTTTCACTGCAAATCTGAAATATCCTGACCACTATTTACTTTAGTTCATCTAGAATGGAATCATCAATAAAGTGATTTGTTAAAATAGCAAGTCTTCCAGTCCCTAAAGGGACTACAGGAGAGATGGGGAGGGACTCTTGATCAGGGAGGGGAGCCATAGGAGGAGGGGGAAGGGTTTGACACTGAAAGAGGGGAGATTGAGATGAGATCTGGGGAAGAACTTCTTTGCTGTGAGGGTGGTGAGAGCCTGGCCCAGGTTGCCCAGAGAAGCTGTGGCTGCCCCATCCCTGGAGGGGTTCAAGGCCAGGTTGGAGGGGGCTTGGAGCAACCTGGTGTGGTGGGAGGTGTCCCTGCCCAGGGTAGGGGGATTGGAACTCAATGATTTTTAAGGTCCCTTCCAACCCAAACTATTCTATGATCCTCCATAGTGGAAGACAGTAGTTTCCCGAATTATGCGTTTCCCCAGCAGGAAGATGCCTAGAACACAACTGCACCTCAGGCTCCCTTTCTTCATGCTTTTGCCCTTTTTTAGGGGAAAGACATGCCCAAAGCCCTGACGTGGTTTCTTTGACAGATCTACAGTTCTGGGTGGCAGCTGTGCACAAACTTACACTTTAGATTCTTTCCTTCTAAAAGTCACACAGAAAAACCTTGTGGGATTCTAGTTTATATGAGAATTTGTCTTTATTTTCCATAAATAATATTTAAGAACCCTTGGAAATAAACTTTTTGTCAGTTAATGTTCACTGGCTATGAATAATGGGAATCATAAGTGTGACTCCAGTGAATACATGACATTAAAGTAGAAGAATATTCATAAATATTGTGTTCAGCTCTATTCTAACTACTTATGTCTATAGGCAACTTCAGTGTGCTGCTACTACAGATGGAGTACCTCAGCTTCAGAAGTATTGGGCAATAAAACTCTAGTATGATATATAGATTAAAAAGAACAATTCAGTCTTTAATGTGTGAACTAAGTAATGTAACAATGAATCCGCGGTGACCATTCAAAATGAATTTCAAGAAAAAGAGCAGTTTATTTGCTTCATAAAAACCTGTGAAGCATTCAGATTGAATAACGTAAGCAGAATGCTGCAATATAAATCTTCTTAATTTACATCCAGGGCTTCATTATGCATATTTTATAGCACTCCACAGAACTTTAATTTACAGATTTTTGGAACTTTACCAACCCCAAAGAAGTGCTAAACATGCCTGTTCGAACATTTAACCACAGTAAGTCACTGGAGATTTCCTTAATGAGTGCAGAATTATCATTTATTTGCATTCTTAGTAGATTTAAAGCAGTGAGGCCTATTAACAAGATAATGGTAAATGCTATTTGAATGTTAGTCTTCAGCAAACTGTTCACTAAAATGAATAACTCAATGTACAAATTTCATAGTATGTAACTAAATTGAGCCAGCATTTGCTCAGCTCATTTAGGTAGGTAATTTCACTCAAAATGGCCAGTTACCGAACAATGTGCAGCTGAACAGATCCAAGCAAATAACTCTAATAAAAATTCTAGGGTGCATCTCTAGCCTTCGTCGACCTTTACTGCTAATTTTTCTAAATATAGAGCAGTATATACAGAACAAAATAATAACTTGCCATTACAACTTCTGCGTATAACTAAGAATATTTTTGCCGGTGAAGGCATATCAGTGAATTTAATAATTTTTTTACAATTTAATAATTTTTTTTACTGGGGGAAAAAATATATAGTCTAACTGTGCATTACACTTCTACAGATTGGAAATGCTCAGTCTTCCTCTCAGCTCTAGAAGATACAATGATTTTTAAGGGCTTGTGATAAGGAAAAATTTGATTTAAGAACATAAAATATGACATCTGTTGATGGGGCAACAGTTATTTCTATGACAATATTAAATCCTAGTCTACTTCTAGAGAAATATGCAACCTCTCTGATCACATGGACACTGGACTGAAAATAGTCTTTCTTACGCCACACACAGCTGGAAACTCATTTCCATTATGAGCAGGAGAAGACATTTATAATAGCAAAAGAGCAGAAAAGTATTAAAATTAGAATGAATTGGGCAGCATTGTGTCTTGTGTGGAATTATCCATATCTCTGGATCCCACCAAAAAAAGCTTACTTTATCAGAGGAAGTTTTGCTTCTGTCCCCAAAACATAAATCATAGAATCATAGAACTGCCTGGGTTGGAAGGGACCTTTCAGATCATCAAGTCCAACCATAAACCCAACACTGACAAACCCATCACTCACCCATGTCCCTCAGCACCACGTCTGCCCGGCTTTTAAATCCCTCCAGGGATGGGGACTCCACCACTGCCCTGGGCAGCCTCTTCCAACACATTAACTTTTTTTCCTTCTTAGAAGAGTAAGTTTTAAATTACACTGAAAGTAGGAGACACAGAACATCTAGTGGTCAGGACCCAATGTGCTCCACAGTAGCACTGAGAAGATAATGCGGATAGTTGGTTTGGATCCGAGTTGTTGCTACATTTTGGTTGGTTTGGGTTTTTTTTTTCAGACTTCACTTTTTGCTGTACTGAAACGTTTCTCTCTCAAGTTCTCTGCAGTGCAAATCCAAATGACAAGTTCAGGAAACTGGGAAAAAAGGTAGGGAATTGGTTCTTGTTTTTCTATGGCACAAGAAAGAACCCACAAGTTCCCCCATTAGCAGAACCATCAGCTAATTTAGGAAGCATTTCTTTGTCTTGATTTATCCTACTGCACTACAGCTTTATATCTGTTGGACTCTGTGATCCGAAAGGTCCTTTCCAACCTACACAATTCTATGATTCTACGATCTGAGGTGGCACAAATTGAATTTGTGCCCCACAGCAGGTGTAGTCTCTGGTATTTTAGTCCAGACTGAGCAGTTGATTAGAAGACAACACCCCTCCTTTCCTATTTATACACCAAAGATATCTTTAAAGGAAGGCAGAGAATTGTAGACATCTATGTCCCGGTCTTACAGTCACGGGGACAAAGCCAGCATCTGGATATCAGAGATCAGATCAGAGATCAGATGATCAAGGAGCAGCTCTCTGATGAGGAAAGGCTGAGAGAAAAGCTGACAGAGAGGGGACCTCATCAATGCTGATCAATATCTAAAGGGCGGGTGTCAAGAGGATGGGGTCAGGCTCTTCTCAGTGGTGTCCAGTGACAGAACAAGGGGCAACGGGCACAAAGTGAAACACAGGAAATTCCATCTCAACGTGAGGAACTTGCTTACTGTGAGAGTGGCAGAGCCCTGGAAGAGGCTGCCCAGAGAGGTGGTGGAGTCTCCTTCTCTGGAGACATTCCAAACCCCACCTGGACATGCTCCTGTGCAACCTGCTCTGGGTGGACCTGCTTTGGCAGGGGGTTGGACTAGATGATCTCCAGAGGTCCCTTCCAACTCCTACAATTCTGTGATAACAGAAGGTCCCACAAAGTGTACTTGCCATCCAGTGCTTACACACTCGCTGTGCCAAACACTCAGGCCTCGTGCCAACATTTAAAATGTTAAATTCCCAAACAGATATTTGGAAATGATATGACTCTACATCCACTGTACATCCAAACGTAAATAAGTAAAAAACACAAAAGGTGATGCAGGAAGATTTGCTTGCTAATTTCGGGGTATTTGCCATGTGGCATGTTTTAATTTCATTTAAACGTAACTCTTTTCGATGGTGTAGATGAACTTGAATGCAATGAACCTCAGAGCTCCTGTCATGACAGATTTTGCTGGACCATGCTACGAAATATGTCATGTAGAGGTCAGAATTTGCATAAACATATAGATAGCTTTTTAAAAAAACAAGCATTAGCTGCCCGATCAGCTGCATTAGATACTGAACATTTGCCATTTCTTTTTAGAGTACTGCTATCTGTAAACAGTGGGGAATTTATGAAATATTTATACAGCGTATAATGAACGACCTCTAAAACTGCTGATTATCATTTTGTTGCTCAATAACCCTATTAGCATCTCCAAAGACAAATGCTGAAACATGATCACATGCTTAAAGCTTTAGGATACATTTAGTTACGAGGATCGCATATTAATAGGAAGGTTAAGTTAATGCATAGAGTATCAAAGTTGGTGAAATGTAACTTACTCCTATGGACTGGATCTAACAAATGCAATTTAAAAATAAGAAAGGACATGGAATGGAAAAAAAATCAAACCCTAAACCCAAAAATATGCCTCTAAAAAAGAGAAAAAAACCTATGTGCGGTTGCTTGTTCAAGTCTGTGACCGTAAAGGCTATGAACGAAATCTTAAAAACATGACCAAAAGCAATGAGAAAAAAGATGAAGAAACAGACAACCCTGTAAGATCTAAATTTGTTCCGGCAGAGTGGTAACGCTAAACTGTTATACGCACACATCTATTTTTCATCTTAAAAAATTGGTAGACGTGCCAAATTCTTGACTCATAAGCAGTTATTGTGAGATACAAAATAGAGTTTTCTTTTACTTTTCAGGATTTTGACCCAAAAAAAGTATGTGATCCAGATGATCTTACATGTGGGAGAGGTAAAATGGGAGGCTGATGCACAAATAGGGGTTATTATTATGTAGCGATAGGATGAGGAGTAATGGTTTTACACTGAAAGAGGGGAGATGGAGATGAGATCTCAGGAAGAACTTCTTTGCTGTGAGGGTGGTGAGAGCCTGGCCCAGGTTGCCCAGAGAAGCTGTGAATGCCCCATCCCTGGAGGGGTTCAAGGCCAGGTTGGAGGGGGCTTGGAGCAACCTGGTGTGGTGGGAGGTGTCTCTGCCCCGGGCAGGGGGTGGCACTGGATGGGCTTTAAGGTCCCTTCCAACCCAAACCATTCTATGATTCTATGATTTAAACTTCAAAACAAACAAACAAACAAAAAAACCCCTCAAAAACTGATGGTGGCATCTTGATTGCTTCTAACGCAGAAGCTAGAAAATTTAAATGTGTCTCTAAAAATAGGTAGAAACAGGAGGAATTATTTTAAAGACTACCTTCTCAGCAGAATAACTGGCAGCATGAATGGGGAATGTCATTCTCATGCCATCTTTTCTATACATGTGTGTGTGACTATATGTGCACACATAGGTATTGCCTGTCTACTTTATGACATTTCTAGTGCTTTTTCACCTCTGGCTGCAGTTATTTAACAAACATTTCTGCACTCTATCAGCAGATAGGACATTTTTCAGTTTCATACTAAATTTACAATGTTAGCTCAGTGTTTTATGCTCCTCTACAAAGCAATTACTGATTTTCCTTCTTGCTAGAGATACTTTTGGAAGCTGAGGCATTCCAATGCAACCAAAGGTTTAGATGACAAGCACCTTTGAATAAGGAACTCAATTCTTTTGTAACATGTACCTTTAGGCTTATCTTATGTTGTCAGAGGCAGCAGCAGGCAGTAAGTTTTACTCACCATTAAAAATAAGAATGCTGCTGTTTTCTTTTCATCTGACATTTTATTACCAGCAAAAATTGTATCAATATATGACTCCCAGGCCCAGAATAGCTATCGAATAAATCCACACTATCAATAACTCTTACGTTGCTGCTGCTGGAGACAGATTCCTACCTATACACCGGTAGGTCCCTGAATCAGCATTAATAAATACTGCTGCTTACCAAACTTGGGTTCCAGATAAGGTTTTAATTACCCCACATCAATCACACACTGTAACAGAGCTACTGTACTCAGGGGCTCTACAAAGATTATTGAAAAGAATGTACTATGAGAACCCCAGGAATGCTGGCAGTCGCTTAGACTTTTCAAGACTATTTTTAGCCAAATGGAAGACTTCATCATTAGTTGCAGAAGGATCCATCTACATAGTGCATTTATTGACATAGTGGCTGATATGTCCTTCAGATGAAATCAGCCCTATGCAGGAGGCAAGAGAAAACATAAATTATTCAGTTCTTATTCTGAAGTTTCAAGTGGAACACGAGTAGAGCATCATCCTTCAAATAAGGATGTGTTACACAACACAGAGCTTCTTGGGCTCATTATTTTCCTGAAGTACTACAGGTATAATCATCCTGAAAGAGATTTTCTTGTAATTTTGAAAATCATACTGTAACATAAAATTAAATTCCAAGAAGTGTTGTGTTTCTGGAGTTCTCAATTTTAAGTCAGCAGTGGTGGCAAGATGAAGTGTGTCTTTCTGATTCTACCCAGAGCTGCAACTCAAGATCCCCAAGTACTGCTGGTAGCATCTGTCTCTCACACACAAGCTGTTACAGAAATATATTGAGATTCAGGAAATTTCTATTGGAAATAGTGGATCTGTTCTTTCCCGAAGGTAACGTGTACTTAATCAATGAAATATTTTTTTTTACTGCAAAGGAGAGGATTTTATATACATAAATATGTAGGTATAGATATACACAGATAAATATAAATATGTTTATAACTGAAATGTATCTATATATAAATGGAATAAATAATGAGATAGATAGATAGATAGACAGACAGACAGATAGATAGATTAGATAGATACATAGATTAATAGATACATAGACAGGTAAGATAGATTTTTTTTCCCTAATTATATGAAGTAGCTTTACCTTTTTTAATTATCATAAAGAATAACTAAGTTACCAGTCATAGAAATATTATCTTAAATCTTTTCTGTTGTTTATAAAAAACCACACTCCTCTCTATTATAACGTACAAAAAAAACAGTATCTGACATTGTCTAATAAACTTCAGTGGGTATTTTATTGATCTGTTCAACACATCTATGCCTTCCAGGCGATGTGAAATCAGACTTTTGTTCTCAATGTTGTTCTTTTTAATACCCAATGTACTTAGTGGCAAATATCTATTTGAAAGAATTCTAATTCCTTTTTTTTTTTTTCCTGGAATCCTTTTAGTACCATCTCTATGGTACAGCAGTCAGGCAAAGAAGAATACGAGCTAAATAAATACATATTTTGGCAGGTTATTAACACATAGCACTGCAGTCTGCTGCGTCCTTACTGAAGAGCTGGTATCGAGTGCAGCGTTCATCCCTCTGCAGAGTTTTCACACTGGTCACCTTATAGTACACAATAGATATGAAGCTGTTTGTACCTATAGACAAAAATGTCAACAGAAGGGAAAGATATGGGGGAAAAAGTTGTCATATGAAGCTGGAACAGACAGAAGGTCCATCACCAGTGGAAGGCAATCCTCAATAGGATCCATTATTTTTGTACCTCAACATTCATTCCCTCAAAGTGTATTTACTGATATGTATGGAGGACCAAAAAAAAAAGAAAGAAAAAAATTAGGATATTATGTTAAAAGCGTACCAAAAGATTCTTGATTTAGCAACTTAATCTTGAAGTTGGTGGGAAGCAGCGTGCAAAATATTCTTGTAAAGATGCCTATAGTCTGACAGAATTTTCACTTTCCCCTCTAAATCTGTATATATTACCATTTCCATGCCCAATAGGTAGGCAGAAGTCCCCCCTTTTGTGTTTCCTTCCAAATACAGTTGAATTCACTCTCGGAAGCGGCCCTAATTTATGGTGACACATGGAGCATGCTTTCGTGGTAGGTGACATTAGAGAAGGCACTCCCACTGCATCGATCCCATGCAGTTATCAGTGCCAAAGGCAATTTCCCAAGATTGTGTAGCCTGCAAAAGAGAGGAAAACAGAGCTCGGAAGCTGAGATTCACTGCACTATGCCATGAACTTCCCAGGACCCTGCTTTTTGCATATGCGAGTGGAAAGCCTTCAAGCCTAGGTGAAAACAAGGTAGGAGTGACCTAAAGAGTTTTTTCTACAATATAGGTAATGCCACTTAAACTGGATCATAGCATCACAGGATAATTCATATACCTCAGGAGGCCTCTAGTCCAGCCTCCTGCTCAAAGGAGGAACTGCTATGAGATCAGACCAGATCACTCAGAGCTTCATAGAGTCCAGTGTTCAAAACCTCCAAGAATAAAGGCTGTACAACATCTAGGTCCCTCTGAATGGCAGGTTTGCCCTCAAGTATGTCAAGAGCTCATCCTCCTCTTCTCATCCACGCACACACATAGACTTTGGTGTCATCTGCAAACTTGATGATAGCGCACTCCGTTCACCTTCTCCCAATCACTGATGAAAATGATAAACAGGTCCCAGGAGAGCCCCTACGGTCCCCCACTTTTTCCATACCACCAGGTAGAGGATGACCTATTAACAACTACCCTCTGAGGATGATCATCCACCCAGATTTTGAATGTAATCGATAAAAAAAATACTGTGGGAGTCGCTGTTGAAAGACCTGTTAAGGTTGATGTAAATTATATCCACTGCTCTCCTGTGATCCGGGAGAATCCATCATTTCATTACAGAAAGCAATCGTGCTGGTCAGGCATGATTTGCCCTTGGTAAATCCATGCTGACTGTTCCAAATCATTTTCTTCTCCTTCATGTGCCCAGAAATGTGTTCCAGGAGGACTCACTCCATGATTTTCCCAGCTGTGTCAGCTAAACCAGGACATCTGGTCATTTCAGCCTAATTCCACTTTCAAATTAAACTCATAGTACAGGTCATAATAAAATTACGCCAAACACTCACCTTCAGATAACAGCACCTGTCCCAGTGATGAAACTGGGATGATTTCACAAAGTGTGGATACACAAGCATATAAGTGATAATAAAATTATCTTTAATAACCAAGAATTATTCTTTGTGAGCAACTTCAGTGACCGAGAAAGGAGCATGAACCCTGGGGAGAAGGCGTAGACATTGATCAGGGGAAGTATGTTGCATTTCAAATTTTTTAAGTGTGGAAAATGCCATCTGTAGCTCTTTTAGATCAATGCCATTTCTTAAGTTTCATTACTCTCTATCTACAGTCACTTGCTGAAAGTGTGCAGTAAGTGTTCAAATGAGTTGCCAGGGTGCAGCTGCGGGTAGCTTCAGCTCCAGGCACTGGGCACCTCCCTGCGGACAGGTCAAAGCTATGCCAGAATCAGCCTGCAGGTGGGGATCAGGATCAGGCCCAGTGGGGGGAACCAGGCTCAACTCAGCCTTGGGGACAGCTGGGCAGGGCTGTGGGGCCAGCCCTGTCCACGGTGTCCCCACAGGGCACCCGGGAGCCTCTCCTCACGGTCACCAGTGGCATGGGGTTGCCCTCAGCCACGCTGACCCCCAGCTCCATGGGCCAAACCTCCATGGGGGTGTGCTCAGGATGCAAAACTATAGTGACAACTGCTACTAAGATTTAGCAGATTTTATCATTTTAGAGATTTTTAACCATTCTCATCCTCTCAACTGCTATGTTTCTTCACCGACCTTTATCAGCAACGTCAAGCCTGTCCGAATTCCACAAACACATTGAAAAACTTGCGCACATTTTTCTGTGCAAATGTTCCACCTTTATGTATTTTGCAAACAGAAATTCAAGTGGGTTTGTACGACTTCAATATCAAAATTGGCAACAGTATTTTTAGAATTGGTCATGTACTGTTTGCAATGTCTCAAAAATTGCCTAAAGAAACTATATCAACTTCTAGTGTTTTCTCATTCCCCATATTCTCATTCTCCTTCTTATGACGGTCATAAAAAGGAAAGGTGAGGTTGGAGTAATTTATCCAGAAAGATTTTTGCAACTTCATCTGTGTTACGGTTTCATACTATGTCCTCCCAGTACTTCAAGACTGAAGCAAATTGGTTTTCCTATTACGAAAGACTTTTCCCTTCTCACTCCCACATTACTGCAGCCACTAAATCACTGGCAAGTCCTGAGGACAGTGACAAGGAGTCTCCCCCTTGGTTCATTTGCAACAGAAGGATAATGAGCTGCCAGTTCAGGTCTATAACTTTTATCAGTGATTATCACACTCATTTTTATCTTTGAAGAACTTTCCCTGTAATTTATTGGGAGCATATTCCCAGTTTATTTTTCTGTTTTCTATTAATTAAAAAACACACAAAGGAGCCCTCAGGAAAAACCTCCTGAAGCATTCAGATGCCCTGATACCAACAGGGAAAGTAATAGTTGATGTGTGTTTGCGTTTCTTTGTGCTGCTGTGGGTTTTTTTTGGTAGCGAGGCACTGGTTTATCAGGCTAGAGAGCAACACGCACAGTATGCAAAGTGTCAACCCGTCAGTTTTTAATGGATGAATCTGGAACAGAGCCAGAAAGCCTTGAGGAAGGAAAAGGCGAGTGAAGTTTCAAACAGTAAAGAGGTTTGAAATGGAAAATTCACAGTATCTGTGTAGGCTATTCTTTTACTTAGCAGTTTATACCATAAATGACTTCAGATTAGAATCAGTTAACAGTGGACACTGCATATTCTAGAGTGCAAAGGTTTCCCCTCGTTCTTACCTATGATTTTTAAAAAGCGACTTTGTGAAGATACTTTATACCACTCCCTTGAACTGCATTATTGCTTAAGATTGAAAACATTGCCAGTCTCAACTTTGTAGCCAAAGATCGTATTAACTTAGAATGTATTTATGAACAATCACTGCTCTGAAAAGCAGACTCAAATTGACTCCTCATGTGTCTGAAACTGCTTTGACTACTAATTTCTATTAATTCCTTAGCAAGTCATCCTGATTGCTTCTTAACTCGCATATTTGAAATCTGTACTGTGGCTTGTAGCCTGTACGAAACGTGCATGAAGTCAGGCATTGAAAGAGAAGGTATATTAAATTGCAATATTGCAAAGTGCTGGAATTACTTATAGGAAAGCAGTAAACTGAGTCCAACCTAGAACAATTCCTACACTGAAGACACTGTCCCACATACCAGTCTTTCATGTGTCACACAGCCACACCAAAATACTTACCTGCTTGACGTTTTAATAACTCATCTGCAGAGTTTGAAAGATATTTAAACGAGAAAGATTATACACATCTATTGCTTTGTTTTTATTACAGCTCTCAAATGAAGTCAGTAACTATGATAGTCTACCAATCTGTGTCCAGAGCTGATCTATAGAAAAGGAGACGGTGGAGGAAAGCGTTTTCATTGGTTCATGGTGGATGAGAAGGACCATAATTCACCAAGATGTGAAGGATGTGGGTTTTTTGCTCCCAAGGACTTCTAGGGAAACAATAAAGGACTTGCTCTGATTTGAACCAAAATGATTATGTGACCATAATTTGTTCTCACAATTGCAATCAAATAGCCTTGTTGCTGTTGATTATACATGCACAACCCCGTGGTGTTCTTTTTCATGTAGTCACTCAGTTATAGCTGAAAACAATTTGTCCCATTCGAGAAAATCTAAATATTTCAAACCTTGATCGGTTTTTAATCCTTAATCCTTACTTTTTTAACAACTGAGCAGGGCTTTAATGACGTGGTCTGAACATCATGATCTTTGTGAACAGGGATATTCTTGGGTGCTAAAGCAGTTATGTTTCTCTGGAAAGCAGAAACAGGTTGTCACGTTATCTCCTTTATAATGTGCATGTAACCCTGAAGAGCTCACATTTTAAGGCTGGAGTTTTCTACTTCTACCTGCCGTGTCACATGCAGGAAATGATGGCCCAAATGAGACTTTAATTACATCTTCTTAGCAATTGTCTTTCTCCTGTATCAAATACAGTCTTGGTTTACGTTTCAAGCAAGTTTTACATGAGGTTTTACATGAAATAATAAAGTAGTACGATCCTCACTGGAAAGGGAAAGCAGTACTCAACATATGCCCTCAGTGAAGGGTCCTCATAATTACAGCTTCATTTTGGAGAATTTACTTGTGGAGCTGAGGACAAAGATGAACAAAATTTTCCTGTCTTGTGATAAAAAATTAATCCTCTTTAAAGACGTCACATCTCATTAAACCCCTCCCATAGTGCTGTGACAGACCTCAGTGAATTTCAGTGTGGATTCTAGAACTTCAGGGGTTCTGCCGAGATACCTTTAACCATTTTTCCTAAAATGACAGTAACTGTATCTACTATTACAGGCCACAGGGTTGGTTTCAAACCAGAATAGTTCATATAGCAATGATGTGAAATCCCAAATTTGGTAGCGGTTTGGAAAAGGCAGCAACATCCACATGTAGTAAATTATGTTTCTTCCCTAAATGTATAGCCAGGGAAATGAGGAAAAATGCAATGGGATGTTTGACATCTCAGTAACTTTAGAGATATTTTAATAATACAGTCCCTTTCATCCAAAGGAATAACTTTAAATCACTTCAAAGCATTTCATAAACACAGCAAAATAAGAAGAGATTGAGGATTTGAGAATGTGATGGATCAGATAAAAAGAATAATTAAAGTGAAGTTGTTGTTAATGGTTTAACAAATCTTCATGAATAATAGCCAAGGATTTCAAATATGACTAATGAATTTGGATGTCCCTATTCTGTATAGTTAATATTAAACGTTAATGAATTTGATTTTTAGAGGGCATATAATCAATGTTTTTGAACATCATCCTTTTTTCTGACATTAGACACCTAAACTGAAATATTTAGTCACTTTTTGGAAAAAAAAAAAGGTCAGTTGAACTGGATTTCTCATGTCACTTCCAGATGTGTTTCATTAATGAAAGGACATGATCCAACCTGTACTTAAAGTTTACAGAGGATTAAATATAAACATAAATATAAATAAATATAAATACTTCAAGGGTAGGTGTCAGGAAGATGGGGCCAGTCTTTTTTCAGTGGTGCCCAGTGACAGGACAAGAGGCAACGGGCACAAACCTGAATGCAGGAAGTTCCATCTCAACATGAGGAGGAACTTCTTTGCTGTGAGGGTGGCAGAGCCCTGGAAGAGGCTGCCCAGAGAGGTGGTGGAGTGTCCTTCTCTGGAGACATTCAAACCCCCCTGGACACGTTCCTGTGGGACCTGCTGTGGGTGACCCTGCTCTGGCAGGGGGGTTGGAGGAGGTGATCTCCAGAGGTCCCTTCCAACTCCTATTGTTCTGTGATTCTGTGATATTTATTTTTTTTATTAAGGTTTCTTTTATATAAAAAAAAAAAAGAAGGCTTGAGGTGGATTTAAGAGCACTGAGAGGTACGTAACCCTAATGTTAACATTACCTGTTTCATTGTTACCTACGATGATTATATCAATTATCCCGGAGTGGTTCATTAGGTTGCTAGAAGACCTCACTGGACAGTCTGTGACCTTTTAAACAGTGAGAAGTCCATAAAACTGAACCTGAAACCTGGTAACTGTTATGAGGCTTTCCTTATTAAAACGTAGAGTATGTTTACAGAAAGGATGAGGTAAATACATTTTCACACTGTCTTAGGCTATGGTAGGAAATGTGGCAGTTTCAATTTCTGGTTACCCACTTTCCCTTGGCTTTTAATAAATTGCCTTATCAAAGCTGAAAGTATTTGCACATCTTGCAGAATTCTTCAGCACCAAATCTATCCCAGAGGTATTTCTGAATTAATTTTAATAGATTTCTTGTGCTGGAGAAATCATGCTACATTTCAGCACTCAGGATCAAATGACAATGCTGCATACAGACATCTTTAATATTCTCTCCAGGTGTACCCCTGTGGCTACAACTGCTAAAACTCCTTGCTCTACAACTGCTCCTGCTGGGGAAAAGGTGTTGCTATAGCTGCAGGCGAATAGTAACTGCCACGGCTGATTTGATGCCATTTAGTGTATATCTGTGCAGATTCAAGAAAAAAAAAAAAAAAACAAAACCATATCTCTGTTTGCCCTTTGCATCTTTGGAGCTAATCACTTTTGCTCATCAATATCAAAGTATTTAATTTTTTTTTTATTTTTTTTTGCCTTATGGAGTTGAAACACGACAATTCACTGCTTGAATTCGGAGGCTCATAACTAAACATTGTGTTAGTGGTGATATTCAGATCTGTAACCTATACTTAAGGAAAAGCACAACAGTATACAGAATTTTAAACGATCTAATTAACCCCTAAGGGATGAAAAAAAAAAAAAAAAAGAAAAAAAAAAGAAATTGTGAATGCTTTGTTTAAAATGCAGTTTTTAAAGCTAAGAGAGAGGGAAAAGGTCAAGCTCATGCACTTCACCTTCAATACAGTGAGGTATTTCATATTCATTCTGAAGTTCATAATAATTTGGCCATTAACTGACGAAACAGGATCAGATTCTCCAATAAGCCATGCCACAATCAACATGCCTAAGCCTTGCTTGTTGTCATGTTGAGCTACATATTTTCTTTTCCTCTTGATCGTGGCCCAAGCTCCGCCCCTTGTGCTGAAACTCAGAAGAATAAACATATATTGCCTTGTATAAGGAATATACAAAAACTCAGTGCAAATTACTGGTGTTTCCATTGTCTGACTGTGGTACAGGCTGCCCTTAAGCCCTTCCTTAACAATTTTCATTTTTTCAGGCATCGCAATGTTTTCTGAACTCTCACCCTTCTCTTCCCTTCTGTTAAAGAAAGCTCTTTTTCTTACCTCAGGATAACTGTCATGAAGTGTAAATTAGTCAAGAGGAAATATTTCAGTTTACCAGGAGGCAAGATCACTAAGGTCAACTCTGTGCTACCACCTGGGCTTCAGCTCAGAAAGTTCATTTCACCTTGAGAACTACATGTCGTTTATTCAGTGTGGGGATCCTCCAGTTGGTTTGTGGTTTTAACCTCTGGGCATCTTGCTTGTTTGTGGTTTTACACTAGTATGAACTGCCAATGTACCGGATTTATGCCTATATTCCTTTATTATTATTATATATTTTATAAATAGAAGCAAATATGAATTTATATGTAAATATAAACATACAATAATTATTCTATAATGATATATGTGTTGCTGTATGATAATATAATATATAATATTATATATTAATAATATATATCATTAATTGATCAAATTTATGCTTATAGGCTTATTATACCTTTTTCAGGAATAAAATCCTGAAAAGTTATAGAACTGTGACTCGGGCCACCTGCAGTTCAGGATGAAGGCTCACTGCCCACAGCACTGGGGTTGATAGATTTAGTGAACTATGACAACGGAAAAAAGTCATTTTTGTCCATAATCCTATATAATTTTGTGTTTATAAGTAATTTGCATTAAGTTACTCTTTTCAAAAGACTGTCTTCATTTTGAAGGCCTTGTGAAAAGATGGCAGTAGATCCACTGGGTGAATCATCCTAGGCCAAGTAGAGTTAAAAATTAATTTGTTATTGAAGATTTAGTAAAACTTCCAGTCCTCTCCCACCTTTCATGTAATACAGGATATTGCATAGCGAGAATTCTATTGGTACTTCCATTTTATAACACTATTTCACCATTTAGTAGATTAAAGTAACTATGTTTCTCTGGCACAGTCAGGTTAAAGACAATTTTTACATATAAGAAATGTCAGTTAAGATGACTACATATCTGAATTGGGATGTGGTCTGCACAGCTCAACACAGAATCGTGTAGAAATATTTCTTTAACTCTGAAAGCCATCTGTTAGTCATGATTTAGCAATTATGTTCTTACTGTTAGTCCTACCATAGAATCATAGAATCACAGAACACCAGGTTGGAAGGGACCTCAAGGATCATCTGGTCCAACCTTTCTTGGCCAACGCATGGTCTAGACAAGGTGGCCCAGCATCCTGTGCACCTGAATCTTAAAAGTGTCCAATATTGGGGAATCCAACACTTCCCTGGGAGATTATTTTAATGGCTGATTGTTCTCATTAGGAAAAATTTTCATCTTGTGTCCAATCGGAATCTCCCCAGGAGAAATTTGTACCCATCACCCTTTGTCTTTTCCATGTGACTCCTTGTAAAAAGGGAATCTCCATCTTCTTTGTAGCCACCCTTGAAACACTGGAACATGGTGATAAGGTCTCCCCTGAGCCTTCTTTTCTCAAGGATGAACAAACCCAATTCTCTCAGCCCTGCCTCATGGCAGCTTCCCCATCCTTTGATCAACTTCTCTGGACCCTCTCCAGCCTGTCCACATCTTTTTTGGATAGCGGGGAGCAAAACTGGGCACAGTGTTCCAGGTGTGGCCTGACCAGCGCTGAGTAGAGTCGGGTAATGACTTCTTTATCTCTGCTGGTGATGCCCTTGTTGATGCAACGCAGCATCCTGTGGGCTTTCTTTGCCGCAGCAGCTCACTTTTCACTCAGATGGAGCTCGGTGTCCACCAGGACTCCCAGGTCCCTTTCCACAGAGCTGCTCCCCAGCCGGGTAGATCCCAGCCTGCGCTGCTCTCCAGGGTTATGTTTTCCTAGATGCAAGATCTTACACTTGTCCTTGTTGAACTTCACAAGGTTCTTGTCAGCCCATGCTTCCTAGCTTATAAACAGCCAACTTCTGAATCTTTGCAACATGCTCCATTCGCCACTTCAGTTCCAGAAGTAGCTTCCACAGAAGTGGCTTAGAATTTTAAATAGTATTATTTGAAGTCTGGGGTTACAGACTGTAAATTTAATTCCCAGATTTGAAAGGACCACATTCTTTGAAATACGCAGAATGACACAAAGATTTTATAGAGAGCTTTTTTGTTGTTTGCTTTCTTATATTTTCATTACAAAAGATGAAAAATGTGACCTTTAAACTGCTTAGTTGATCCACGGCATAGTATTTATGTAAAAGAGAGAAGAAGAAAAAATTGGTTGTTCTTAAACAATTTCTGTATCTAGGTTGTATCAAGAGAAATTGGATTGAAATAAATGCAGAAAAATATACAGAAATTGAACAGCTGGTCACAGGTGTGAAAACACAGAGGGGACACTGCATGTACTCTGAAAGCAGCTCCAGTTGCGAAAAAACACTACAAAAACATTTCTTAATCAGCATTAAATCCCTCCATGTTATTCACTATTATAAGATACATTTTTAGTACTTGAAGAATTAAATCTTTATTTAAATATTGCTAGTGAAAACATGACTTAAATCAAAATGTCCTCAAAAAGAGATCCCATTCCAGAGACGCTAGAGTCTCAACCAAAGAAATGAAGAAGCAGGAAAAGAACATACAAAGAATTTCAGGTATTAGGAAGTTACTATGGGTCTCCTTTTTAAAGTGACTTGTGGAAAACTACAATCAATATTATTCCTTGGTACAAGTGTGAGATAATTCACACTCAAAGACAAAGGAACATAGGAGGTTCCACTCAAATATGAGAAGAAACTTCTTCACGGTGAGGGTGCCAGAGCCCTGGAACAGGCTGCCCAGGGAGGGTGTGGAGTCCCCTTCTTTGGAGATTTTCAAGACCCGCCTGGATGCAGTCCTGAGTAACGTGCTCTGACATGCTCTGGGCAATCCTGCTTCAGCAGGGGAGTTGGACTAGATGATCTTTATGGTCCCTTCCAACTCTAAAAATTCAGTGAAATTCAGTGAAAGCTTTCTTAAGCTTTATGGGCCACTTTTTCTTATGGGCCACAAAGATGCTGGGAGGGCTGGAGCCCCTCTGCTGTGAGGACAGGCTGAGAGAGTTGGGGGTGTTCATCCTGGAGAAGAGAAGGCTCCGGGGAGACCTTAGAGCCCCTTCCAGCCCCTAAAGGGGCTACAGGCAAGATGGGGAGGGACTCTTGATCAGGGAGGGGAGCCATAGGACAAGGGGTAATGGTTTTAAACTGAAAGAGGAGAGATGTAGATTAGATATTAGGAACAAATTCTTTCCTGTGAGGGTGGTGAGACACTGGAAAAAGTTGCCCAGAGAAGTTGTAGCTGCCCCATCCCTGGAGGGGTTCAAGGCCAGGTTGGATGGGGCTTTGAGTAACCTGGTCTGGTGGGAGGTGCCCCTGCCCAGGGCAGAGGGTGGGAACTCAATGATTTTTAAGGCCCCTTCCAACCTGAACCATTCTATGATTCTATGATTAACTCAGAGCATCTCCGCAGAGGTTCTAAAGCAATGGTACTAACAGTATTGCAACAACAGAGAGTCCAGTGTTTTTTTGTTACATCCAGATCAACCCTCTCATTTCCATTTACAGCTGTTGACTGCTGTCCTCCCACCATGGACCTCTGTGAGGGGCCTGGCCAGTTTCTCGGTGACCTCCTGGTATGTACATCAGGCTGTTGTTCCATCCCCCAAAGTCCTTCTCTTCTCCAAGCTGAACAAGCCCAGATCCCTCAGCCTCTCTCACAGAACATCTAGCCCCTGATCAGCTTGGGGACCCTGTTAAATTCACGCTAGATTGTTGATGTCTTTCTTCTATTGGAGGGCCCAAAACTGAATGCAGGGTACAAGATGTGGTCTCATGAGAGTGAAGAGAAAGGGATAGTCACTTCCCTGGATCTCCCTGGCTGTGCACCCTCCAGGTCCTTCTCAGCAGAGCTGCTCCCCAACTCCAACTTGTGTTGTCGCAGGGGTTTCCCCCTTTCCATGAGAAAAACTTTGCTTTTGTCTTGGCTGAATTTCAGAAGGTTGCTGGTGGCCCACTCCTTCATACTGTCCAGGTCACTCTGAATGGCAGCCTTCTCCTCAAGAGTATCTACTGGTGTCCCCCCTGCCCTACTTTGGTGTCGTATGCAAACAACTATTAAATGCTATTCAATCATATGTAGATGATTATAATCTAGATCGTCTTTTTTTTCCGCTGTAAAGTATTAAAAACACCTTGGAATTAGTAGTGATTGCAAGGTCATTAAGTCCTTGTGGTTAAAAAAGGAACACCATCAAAAGGATAAAAAAAGTTTTGTAAAATGTCACCACAACTTAATATTGGGTTTTCTCTTCCATCACAGTTAGCTAAAAAGCTCACTGTTCTGTGCCCAAGTCTTCTACAAGAAAGACACGGTAGAACACAAACCATACCACTTAAATTGCACTTAATGATAACATAGATTGGCCTGATGTCCTCACATACGTGACAATAATTCACCTGGATACTTCCAGGAATAAGGCTAAAAGGATCAGAAGTGCTTGGCATTACACTAGTGTTCAGTCTTCAAAAATATAATCAGAATGTAGATTCCAGAACAGAATTAAGAAGTCCTCTGACAATGTTATAAACCTGCAACCAGAATGAATTTTTCACTTAAACGATTGCAGAAAAGACAACTGAGAGGATAACATTTCGTCGGGGAACGAAAGAGGTTATTCAGCCTGTCCGAGTTCATCCATTCTCAGTACTCGGCTCCCCTGTGGAAGGCAGCTCATTTTTCTCGTATGACCCCCGTGTTTTTGCCTGCTCAGCTATGCCTGACAGCCTGTTTCACACATTTATCATTCTCTGCCTGAAAAAAAAAGTGCTCCTGACACCTATTTTGAGTGTGATTATTTTTCTTAAATCGTCACTGTTTTCCTGCCTTTCTTTTTTATGTTATTCTGAAAATAAGCCAAATTGTATCAAAGCTCTTTACATTTTACATGCTTCACATTTAAACTTTTCATAGCTATTCTCTTTTCCTCATATAGAGATTCCAAATTTTAGCTTATCTGTATTTAGCTGTATTTTAGTGCTGCCTTTAAACATTAAGTTGGTATGTTTGATATTATATCTTCTTAGTCCTGCAGTATGAGTTTCCTGGAAGATAATTCATATTATTTTTATCCTGATATCCTCATTTCATATAAGAAAACCAGACAGAGATACCGAAACTTTCATGAGGCGTAATGCAAAGGGACAACCTCACAACTGATGTGAACTTCAGAATTTCATAAATTTCAGTTCCAATAGTTTAATTTAGTTCTGCCCAAAATATGTGGAAAGTCAAGGAGTGTTTTTCTGATTTATAGACTTGCACACTTTTAGTACGTTTAGCACATTTGAAAATATTTCTGAGAAACAAATTATACTGATTTCAGAGATCTCTTTTTGGCTTCAGTTCTGTAGCTGTTGTCCTAATACACAGCCTTTTCCCAGGACATTTTTCAGCTTTATATTCCTGTATATTTTTTAAAATTCTGTCTTAGATGGTCATTGGAGATGTCTACCCATTTCAAGTTAGAGTTTCCTTCTGCATGAGTATGCCTTTACCTTTGGTAAAATGTATCTGTGGAATTTTTAGGCTCAGTTAATAACTGAGCCTAAACAACTACCCCAACTATCCCAACTATCCCGAACAACTGAAGGTATTTTCTATTGATCACTGATACTAAAATTATGTTTCTTAATAATTGTAAAATAACATCACACTTTGATTTCTTTTACATTCCTTTCTGCTGCATATAGCATAAAATATCCTCTGATGTCTGTTTTATAAATTTTGCGAGGGCTGTCACTTGACAAATTTGCTTTATCCTAACAGCTCAATTTGTATTTGCTTTCTGCTGTATTATATGTATGAACTCTGCATTCAAAGGTGATTTAGTAATTTTAAAGTACAAATGTAGCACTGTAAACACACTTTCACAGCTCACCTCTGATTAAAAGCCAGTGGAACTTCTGGAGTAACGAGACCAGTTAAAAATTTTGAACCTCTTGAGCTGCTGGTACATCTTTACACCAGAGAAGTGAGTTTCAGTGCCTTTAGTCCATTGAGTAAAATTTCAAATTCTAGAACAAGGGACAGATGTTCAGTCTTTCCAATTTTAAAATTCTCCTCAAGCCTCAGAAGAAGCACTTTTAAGTGTTAACTTGGGAAAACATTAGAAAACCTTTTGAAGCAGAGAAAATCCTCTTCCCTCTATTTTTGCAAGGACTGACTCTTGTTGAAAAAGAAATTCAGATTTACCCATGGACTCACAGGGGAAAGAATAAAACCTTTTTTTTTAAAAAAAAAAAAACCCTCTCCACTGTTTACTGGTTTTTATCCTCTGTTTCAATAATTCCCATAGTTGCTCACATACGTGCTTTAATATTTCAGAAACATTTTCAAGGGCAACTATCCAAAGTTAAGAGATTCTGCACTGCAGCCACTTTTCTGACAGGTTGGTTAGTTAGGTTAAGGGTCCTTTTATTTGCACTTGCTCTTGAGCTTTAGTACCTCAGATATTCCACTTCCCCCGCTGGAGTCACTAAATCTAATGCACATGACATTCCAGCAGTCTTTTAATTGAAATACTCATTCAACGCACAAAAAATCCCATTTGAAAATCATCTTTTGTATAATATGAACAGAATAATAGAAACATAATAACTACAAAATACCATCCAAATTTTATCTATAAAAGCTAATTCAGAATAGAATTGAATCTACTGCAAGGAACCATTCTTAACTTCCTCATATTTTCCTTAATCACTTATTTCCTCATTTATTTATTAAGTTACTATAATACGCTTTAAGGGAAAAGGGAAAAAGATTTAAATTGAAGGACAAAAAAAAAAAAACAACCTCTGAAAAGCATAAGTAGTTTCTGTCCAGTATCACTAGCTGAACTCCATCCTCAAAGATCAGTCATTCCTAAATTTAAAATACTCATGTTCTTCAATTCTTAGTTATCTATTACAGGTTTGTCCTGGTTCTGGCAGGGATAGGGTTAATTTTCACAAGAAGCTGGGAAAGGACACAGCCAGGGAGGCTGACCCAAACTGCCCAAACCTGTGTTAGATACCACTGTCATGCTCAGTATATGGCTTGGAGAACTGGCCAGAGGAACCAGTGCTGAGGACTGGGCTGGGCTTACTGGGTTCTGGGCAGCGAGCATGTGTACGTTAATTGTGGTTTGTATATTCCTTTATCAATATTATTGTTTCCCACTTTCCTTTGCTATTCTATTAAACTACTTTTATCTCAACCCATGAGTTTTGTCTTTTTCTTCAGATTCTCCCCCCGTCCTGCTGCAGGGGTGGGGAGTGAGCGACCAAGTGGTTCTCTGTTGCTGACCGGGGCTAAACGACAGCAAGGTTAAATCTGCCACACTATGAAACCTGCTGACGGAAAAGGCAGAGTGCCTGAACCATTAAAGAATGCACCCAGAATAAAGGAGGTAATTTCTCTCTCTTGTTTCTCTCCACCATCACAGAATCAGAGAATGATAGGTGTTGGAAGGGACCTCTGGAGATCATCTCCTCCAACACCCTGCCACAGCAGGGTCACCCAGAGCAGGTTGCACAGGAACATGTCCAGGTGGGTTTGGAATGTCTCCAGAGAAGGACACTCCATCACCTCTCTGGGCAGGCTCTTCCAGGGCTCTGCCACCCTCACAGCAAAGATGTTCCTCCTCATGTTGGGATGGAACTTCCCGTGTTCAGGTTTGTGCCCGTTCCCTCTTGTCCTGTCACTGGGCACCACTGAAAAAAGACTGTCCCCATCCTCCTGACACCCACCCTTGAAGTATTTACAGGTGTTGATCAGATCCCCCCTCAGTCTTCTCTTCTCCAGACTAAAAAGACCCAAGTCCCTCAGCCTTTCCTCAGCAGAGAGATGCTCCAGGCCCTTGGTCATCTTTGTAGCCCTCTGCTGTACCCTCTCCAGCAGTTCCCTGTCCTTCTTGAACTGGGGAGCCCAGAACTGGACACAGTCTGAGCAAAGTCTTCCTTTGAAGAATTAGGGGAAGTTAAAAAAAGAAAGTATTGTTGATCCCTTTAAGAAGCAGAAATAACACGAAAGAATCTGGCTCGTTCACTCTAGGGAAAGGTAATATGCATTTGTAAGCAAAAGAGACAGAATGATCGTATTCATTCTGACTGTTTTCTGTAGGTGTACAAGGCCCCCTTCCTCTGCAATGTCTCTACGAATATGTTCATTATATAAAATGTGGTGAATAAACTCATGTCAACAGCAGACTTACAGCACTGAGTTCAACAGTTCGACGTGGCCTCTAATCTTTCAAAAGATATTTCCCTTCTTTCAAAAGATATTTCCTTGGAGGATCATTTGAAAACGTTCATGTCTGGTCTTTGTCATCAAAAGTTTTCGAAGACTGGCTCTGTCCTTTTAAATCATTTGTTGTTTCTCCTGCTGGATACACTGGAGAAAATGATGTTTCATAAGACCAACGCAAAGGAATATCTTACTATCGGACATGTTTCAACACAAATTTCTTGATGTAATACTTGGAAAGGAGGTTCCAGATAACACCTCATTTACATGAGCAATCACCCAAAGTCGTTGGAAAGTTGACCTGTTATCTGCAGATGTGGAAAGAGCTTTTGGGATACAAGATGCCCATTTTCTAATTCCTCTCCCTCTCAAAGAACCAGGCAGATGTTTTCGGTCAAAAATCAGAGGTCATCATTTCACCAGATTTGCTGTTAGAGGAACACAGTCTTTCAATCAACCCTGATTGCCTGTAAAGTAAAGATCGACCTTGTGATTTTCTGGACTGGCAGAACTTTCCTCAGATTCCATAGACTTTTTCTCATTTTGATCTGCAGCCTTTGTTTCATTATTTTTTCGCGTCCGTTTCCTAGATTTTGGTGTATATAAAAAAAAAACCAAAGACCTTTCTCCGCAAAAAGTAAGATTTAGAACTATAGAAGAATGTGAGTTTTCTTTGATTCTTTCAGTTCTCTTTTCTGAGCTCTTAGGAACAAGCCATTATCAAACACAGATTTTTATGTATTGTTTCAATCCTAGGAAGAAGAAAAACACAATCCGTAATCCACTTGTTCCTGCACCTCACAAGTAGCATTTTTGACCTTTTAGCAGGTTCTTTTCGATCAAAATATATCTTCCAGAAGGACTTGCGTTCTCTTCACCACTATGATTACAGTATGATTGGCATGCAATGGCTTTTTCCCGTGAGTTAGCATTCAGTTCAAGGTTTCACAGCTTCTTGGGTGAGAAAGACCGAACTGTGGCCTCTTGCTGCCTTTTGTCAGCTCACACACCTGGAAGTGATACAATCCATCTAATATGAATCATTAAGGAGAACCGAGACCATCAGCAGATACCACTGCCCTCTGAGTTCAGTAAGTCCCTTACAAAGTGTGAAAGTTCAAATCACAGTCTGAGACTACATGAATTTATGGATCTCTCCCATTTAACTCATGTCAACATCTGCCTTGTCTCCTGTCTCAAAGTTGTCTTTGTTTTCTTGTTTCTTCATACGTGGAGCTATATCACACACTGAATATTGCGGTTTTTTCTCATGCTCGGTTATAGCATTTTATATTTCTATAAAATAGTATAGATAAATATATAGAGATAGACAAGTATATTTTGGATTAAGAAAAGACATTTCTAGGAAAAAAAAAACCCAGACTGATGAGTTGTAGAAGGAAAAAAACAAGCAATGCAGAACTGAACAACAGCAGAAAAGTCTTGAAACCACGTAACCAAAAAAGCCCAGAATAATAAAGCGCATTTACACAAGTAATTTTTTATTTTCAGATTAAGCAAGGGCCTTATTGATCCTGTTTTTCTGATGCACAACGAAGCAAACCTTAACTGTGTTGCGTGCTCCCAGGTTAGCTCCTTCATCCTTAATTTTACTTTTCTTTTCCTGCTTCTCTTCTGTTCTCTATTGATCAGATACTTTATACTACTCACACATACTTCTTCACAGATTAATTTAAAAAAGCTTTTGCCTGCCTTCAGATGTGTAACATTTTCGTCTCTGTGCCTTTATATGGATGAAAATAAAATGTATTTAAAAATCCAACAAGGCAAAAACCAGCATATCCCATATGAAGGATTGTGCATTTCATGAACATTCAGTAGACTTGAAGATTTTATTGTTGTTGTAATAATTAGGGGCAAATGTAAATTCATAAGAGCATATAAATCTGCATTTGTTAAAAAATGCATCCCTTTCAGCATTGCCTTATAGATGAGTTAATTGAAACACTTGGTGGAAACTGGGTCATTTGAACATAAAATTGCATAAAACTACATACTAAATTAAAAAGTTCACAGTTGGGAAACTAAACTATACATGGAGAACTACAAGTGTTTTTGAACAATACTTTATGGGTCTGGAGGGCTAATCTGCTGTCAATCTGCATTTACCAAGGTCACCTTGCAAATGAACTTTTATTTAGAGTTTGTGTATTGACTTACGTACGAGCCACTGGGTTTTGAGAATGAGTCTGCTGTAAAATCGGTTCTTTACAAAGCGTATCACTGCTCCTTTGAAATTTTGCAAGCACATACAGATTCGTCTGTGTATGTGTTTTTATGTTACATTTTATAGCAGATTAAATAGTAAATCATAACTAGAATAAATTTTAGAGATCATATATTCTACAACTGTACTGTTTTATTTCTGCGTGGGGTAAAGAGAGGAAAAATTTTAAGCTCTATACTGTTTCCTTTATGCAAAATCTAGAAAGATCTCATACTGGAAATATTTAAGCCTCCTACTTCTGTAGAGAGGGCCTGTGACAAGCAGTAAGATCTGAGTCAGAACTGGCCAAAACTGAAATGAATGCTCCTAAACTGGTTTTTATTTTCATTTGGGAAAAAACCTTTTTTCCTCCTCCTCTTTCTGGTACTGTGGCGTTTGAGGGTTTTGTTTGCTTGTTTGGATGATTGGTTGGTTGGTTTGGTTTTAATTTAGTTTTTCATCGTTTGGTACTATCTCACAGACAGTCAGTCAAGTGAATAGCTGCGTATCCACCTATAACGGGAATATTCTACAGCAACCCAAAGGACCAGCTGCTTGGCAGACTTGCTACTTGCCTTCCCATCTACTACTTGCTGTAGGATGCCAAGATAGGTGGACCTTTAATCTGCTCCAGTGTGGTATTTTTATGTGCTGTCAGTTGTTGAACACCCTCTCTGTTGTAATATTACAGTATCTTTTGCAAAATGATATGATTACATGCATATATGCAATTCTTCCAATTCAGCTAATGAATTATGTAACCATAGATTTAAAAATAAAGAAGATCAGAAGGACCAATATCATTCCCTGATTTTATATTCGGTACAACAGAGACAGCGATAAATTATCTCCTGATTGAGGTTCAATAGATGTGGATGAGTTAGAGTCTATCTCCATCAGTAATAGGATGCTTTTCACTGTTAGAATCGTAGGCTTCTGGGAGTCAGTGGAAGTGCAACGAGTTGAGCATTTCTCTTAAAATATTTGAGACAAAGTTGAGCACAGAAGTTTGAAACACCACAAATTCTTGTGGACATAAATATTTTTGTAACATGAAAAAAGGAAGCATTTAGGGGTTTTATGCACTTGTAAATGCTATGTTAGTCCTTTGCTTTTAAAGTCTGTTCTGTTTTAAAAAGGTTAAAAAAAAGTTCTGTTTTTAAAAGAAGGAAAAAACTACTCATAGCAATAAGCATGTATGCAAAATGCCTTTTTTTCTGCTTTATGAAACAAACTATATCAGATAGTAATATCAGATGTACCAATGGTTTAATGCGTATACACGCATATACAAATGCAGGCTCTAGTGCTTTCTGTTAGCAAGCACCAATATGTAGAAAAAGGCTGCTCACTGTAGTTTCTGTTACAGGAGACCCTTTTCCAACAACCAGCTGTCTTCTACTCACTACTTATCACTGTGAATTCGAAAAAGAGAGATTTCAGATCTATCACCTAAACATCAACCTGTTTATATAACAGGAATCTCTCTCTAATACAGAGATCTATCCGAGAACACCCTTCTGCTATTGATTAGAGCATTTACACATATTTGTGACAGTTCAAGGTACAGGAACATCAGGTAAGGCATGTTTTCATCAGACTATTCAGGATTTTTTTTTTACCTTCCTCCTTTTCTAAGCCTTACTACTTTATACTTTGAATATGTTTCAAAAAGTTTGGCTTTGCCACAGTGCAAAAGCAAAAAAAAAAAATATTTGAAATCTCTACCATATTTCTACCCAGGACTCTGCTGGAGATGCCATTCAGCAGAGCCATGAATTGCTGAAGTTCTTGTCAGTGGAAAAATGGCTTTTTAAGAAAAGCACCAGCAAGTTCTTCTTTTTAAATATCATCCAGTCTCCAACTTGTCAGCCTATGGGTTTGCTATTTTGCAAGCAAAAGTTTAAATTGTTTATGGAATATGACATGAATTTGTCCCTTGTAATTGTAGCAACAATTTACAGAAGTCAATGACTTTAAACTTTTAGTTTAGAGAGAAATATCCAAAATTTAAATAAATAGCTTTAAATAAATAGCTTTAAATGAATGGCATCATTGAAATGAATAGTGTAACTCTCACTAAGCAGTTTATACTGAATCAAGACTAAAACAATCATTCTCACACCCTGTACACATCATTTACTTCTAAATATTCACCTCCCCTGAGACATATTGATTTGACTACATTCATTCAAAATGTCAATACAAATAACAAAGACTTGGTAATTATAGATGAACATAAAGGACGTTCTAAATTCACAATTTGTGAAGCTAAATCTCAGCATCTCAGAAAGACAATGTCTTCATCTTAGTTTTCACTAACAAGAATATTTTCCTGCTGCTGTCGGGTTCCAACACTTTCTTGAAAAGTCCACTTAGTGCAAAAGAATGTACACAATAATAGGAGCTCATTAGAATGACGCTCTCTTCCCTCACAATGGTTTTTCCCAATGTGAATTTAATTGGCTGAATGACAGACGCGACAAACACTAGAATCATAAGATATGCGATAACCGAAGGCAGGAAATTTCAACCAGTATGACAGTCAAGTAGCTGAGCTAAAACTTGTTTTAATCATCTCATTGTAAAGTAGCCTCACCACCTTACTTTTCTTTAGATAAAATGGTATTTTTGTTATTCATGGCAAAGGCTTCTGATTAAATACTATGGTAGTTTTCTTAGCCAGAGGTAAATACACCAGCAGGAAAAAAAAAAAAAGAAAAGAAAACCAAACCAAAACCAAACAAATTTGTGGAAAATACACAGGAATGTGTTAATTCCTCAAACCAGAAAATTTTGGTTTTCAAGAGAAGTTATAATATATCCACTAGACAATATTTTTCTTTTGTTCTTATGGACTCTGCACAAGCTGGAAAAGCAATTAAGCAGCAGATTAACTTTGTTGTGGAACTGTTGCTAACTTGTCATGTTTGTGCCACGTTTGGGGTGGGAGACCAGAACACGTTAGAAACCTTTAGGAAAACCATTCACCAACCTTCAGTATGGAGAACATAAACGAGACTACCCTGGTGTCACAAGACCAGCCAAGCCATTGCCAGCTTCTGCCAACATCATTTTAGAAAGAAGGACATAGTTCAAGTCTTCTGAGGCGGGGCTGAGGAAGCTGGGGGTGTTCAGCCTGGAGAAAAGGAGGCTGAGGGGAGACCTTCTCGTTCTCTACAACTCCCTGAAAGGAGGGTGTAGCCAGGGGGGGTCGGTCTCTTCTCCCAAGGAACAGGCAATAGCACAAGACGAAACGGCCTCAAGTTGCACCAGGGGCAGTTTAGACTGGATATTAGGAAAAATTTCTGCACTGAAAAGGCTGCCCAGGGCAGTGGTGGAGTCCCCACCCCTGGAGGTATTTAAAAGCCGGGCAGACATGGTGCTGAGGGACATGGGTTAGTGATGGGTTTTGTCAGTGAAAGGTCCCATCCAACCAAGGCAATTCTATCATTCTATGATTCTATAGTTAAAACAACTGCCCTTTCACCATATCCAGGATTCTGCAGAAACCTGAGCCAGAGATGCAAGCACTATGCCTAAGAGCTGGGCCACCAGCCAGGACTCAGGCACGCTGAGCAGCTAGAGGCCATGTCCCATTTCCTGGATTCATGGTCCTGGTCAACACTAGACCTGAGGGGTCCAGTCTGCGTGAGACATGGCAAGTGCCATGGAATAGAAGTCTTAGAAAAAAGATATCAATCCACCCACTAAATCCATCTTTCCTAGTAAACAAATTTTAAATTATGTCACTGAGTGTTTCTGTCCTTACCTCTGCCCTACCTAGACGTTCTTCCGTGACACATTTTTATTCTTATTTTCTTTTTGCTTTTAGAATTTCAGATCTGCAAAATGATAAGCCAATAAGAGGCGAAGGAAAGAATGATGGTGAGAAATTAAGAGGCTGAGCTTTCCCGTAATGAGATGGAAGTTATGAACAGCAAAAAAAGAAGTAAAACTTTTGTGCCAAGAAGCTTGTTTCAGGAATTATCTCTTAACCTAAGCACAGAAGGAAGTTACATATTCACCTCAGATTCTTACATCTTCCCTCTCACTAACTCACAGCTCATTATTGCTTGAACGTGCAATGAGTTTATCACCTTAGCAAATCTGTTTTAACAAGTTGGTGCAACTAGAAGTTAAATTCTGAGCTACCCATTTAAACAGTGTGACAAAAGTCAATATACATTTAAATAATCCAATTGTCAAATTCAGATAAGAACCAACTCTTTAAAATCAAGGAATATCCTTAGGCTGAGCTTAGCAAGATTACCTTCCGTCTCTAATTAACTGCACTTTAATATTATGAACTGCTTTCTAGGAAATCGCAGCCAGCTGAATATGACCATGCATCGAGAAGATACCACATAAGAAAGCCGAGTAGCTGAGCGTGGTAATTATTCCAGTCAATTAATTGGTAAAAAAAAATCAAATGCTTAATTACCTATTTAAATTTCCTTGATTCTATCAGCCATTAGGTACTTTAAACCAAAAGACAGTTGGCAGAATGCACCATGTTTTATGGAAGTCAAGCATGTCGTGACTCTAAGGTCACAAAGGTAATTTTCTATTGAGTACTTAAAAGCAGGTAATTCTGGTTTACAAATTATCTGCTGTACCAGCATCAAGTTCTTCGGTCAAGGTTATAGGATAAAAGCATATCTTCAAATGAGGAAAATGTTTATTATTGTTCTTTATTTCACACCAGAGCTGATTTAATTGTGGCTATGAAGTTGATTCACACAAAAGTAAGTACTCGGTTTTTGAAGATTTTTACATTACCTGTTTCTGCAGTATTTTTTCTATTTCTTATCTATTATTTACTTCCCATTTTCTCCCTACTCTAGTAATTCTAACCATTATTAGAAGATGTAATGTGAAAAAAATTAAGTTTTAAAAATTGTTCTAGTTTTGACAAAAATTAATCCAACATAGGTACCATTGATTTTGAATAGCCAGAGCGCTGAAGGGGAAGCTGAGAATTGGATCCTACTTATTAGCACTACAGAAAATCCATACTCCTTAAAGAGCTTACACTGCTTTTATATTTTTAAGTGGCCTTTTTATACTTTTTTCACTATCTGGCTTCTCAGACTCTCTGGCTTTGGTGTATTTGAAAAAGCCTGAATTAACTTTTATCCTTTCTGCTTTATTACAGTTTTATGTAAAATAACAAAAAGCATTTGAACATTACTTTATTTTTTTAAAGTTATTCTTACATCTAATAGTTTTTCACTGTGTTGTTTAATACTAGTATTTGTCCACTCTTTTTTTTTTATTTTGCATTTTATGATATTTACATATTTCAGAGTACATGCATAATAACTATGCTATTAAATATTTACTATATCTAAATTATGTTTATGCATATTAGACATGATATTGTAAGACATACACATAAACATGACAAACTATTTTGAACACTGATTACATTTCTATCTATAATTTATTCCAAACCATTCCACAACATGTCTGTAAACAGCTGCCGTAGCACTTGCAAATATTTTGTCCTTGTCCCTTAATTCTAACCAGTTGTGTTTTTTCATTTGCATTCAGTTTGACTTCTTAAAATCTGAAATTTAATCCCTTAATTCTAAAAAGGTTGTTTCAAACATGCTGTCATTACTAGAGGATTATTCCATATAGCTACAGTTTGAAGTTACTCCTTGTGCATTAATGAAAACTTTGATTTTAGTGAAGATCGATCTATACCACTGATCATAACAGCTATTACTTTTTCTATCAGATTTTGGTCTTTTTGCTCCATGACTTTCTCATATTCCCCTTATAATTGTTTCTTCATCCTTTCAAACATTTTAGTCATAATTATCACTAGTGAAATTCCAGCAAAAAACGTGGAGTTATAGATTTAAGGTACCAGGTCAAAACTAGTTCTTGTCCTCCCTCCACAGATAAACATGAAGAGAGCATTAAACCAAATGTGCTCAACCACCAAAAAGCCAAAGCTATTAAATTGCGTACAGAAATAAAACAGTTGAAACGTGGCAAATTGTAGTTGTTATGGTTACTAGTTCTTCCTTTGAAGTGCTTAAATATTAAAGCTAAAACAAAAATAAAGTGTAATTATAGATTAATGTGGAATAAGGCCCTCGTGTTTTAAAGTGCCACTGAATGACCTCAGCACCTATTAACTCCAATGAACAATAAATGTATACGACACTTACACAGGATGAGGTCCTAAATTATTTGCATGATAGTTGTGCTTCATTTCTGCATGCTCAGTAGCCTCCTATATTGACTTATAGAGAGGCAGAGTTGATTATTCTAAATAGGGGATTCAGCTAAAATCAACCCTGTAGGGTAGATACAGTTTCCATAGTTATCGTTGTTGCATTCTCACTGAGGTATGTACATATGACTAAAACTCTATTTCTTTGCAGCAGCTGATAGAAAATTGCCACCCAATTTATGGAAGAATACCAGATACAGGGTGACGGAAGACAGCAACGATGACTAAGGACATAGAAAAAAGTCTCATGTGAAAGGAAACTGAAAAACCTAGGACTGAAGAAGACTGAAGGGGGAGCTGATCAAGGCTTGTAAATACTTCGAGGGAGGGTGTCAAGAGGATGGGGCCAGGTTTTTTTCAGTGATGCCCATTGAAAGGACAAGAGGTAACGGGCACAAACTTGAATGTAGGAAGTTCCATCTCAACATGAGGAGAAACTTCTTTGCTGTGAGGGTGGCAGAGCCCTGGAACAGGCTGCCCGGAGAGGTGGTGGAGTCTCCTTCTCTGGAGATATTCAAACACACCTGGACACTTTCCTGTCCGACCTGCTCTGTGTGACTCTGCTCTGGCAGGGTGTTGGAGGAGATGATCTCCAGAGGTCCCTTCCAACCCCACATCACTCTGTGATTCTGTGATACTGTAGCAAATTCAGCAAAGAGCCATGAAGAACTGTAGGGGGTTGGAGTATCAACATCTGAGGAGAAGCTGAGAGAGAGCTGAGACTATTTGATCTGGAGAAGACTCAGGGGAAATCTAATCAATGTCTATAAATAACCAAAGTGGGCCTATAGTGAAAATTGAGCTGGGCTCTGCTAAGTATTTTACAAGGGAAAAAGAGGCAGAATCTGAAATACAATTCCATTTAACCTTAAGAAAAAAATCCTCTACTGTGAGGGTGAGTGACTGCGGGCAAAGGTTGCCAAGAGAGGTTGTGGACTCCCTGTCCCTGGGGATATCCGAAAACCAGCTGGACTTGGTCCTGTGGGCAACCGGTTCTGGGTGGCCCTGCTTGAGCAGAGAGGGTTGGAACGGGTCAGTCTCCAGAGATCCCTTCCAACATCAACCACTCTGGGATTCACTTATTCAGGGTTCAGAAGAATTGTGATCTCCACAGGAAACGCCCAACTACAGAATCACAAGAGGCAGGAAGTGCACTGAAGAAAGCAATTCAAGGATTCTATAATATGAAGAGGAAGTGAAGCCTCACTGGCGACTATGAAAGCTAAAGCACAGTATGTCAAGGCAGAAAACTGCTGCAAATAAATGTTATCACTTTCTGTGATATAAACTTTCTAGTATCTTTCGTAACAGCTACCTATCACAGAATCATGGAATGGGTTGGGTTGGAAGGGACTTTAAAGATACATCGAGTTCCAAGCCCCTGCCATGGGCAGGGACACCTCCCACCAGACCAGGTTGCTCAAAGCCCCATCCAGCCTGGCCTTGAACACCTCCAGGGATGTCTAATAGCCAATATAATGCAAATGAGCTTCTCTTACCAAAAAGTTGGGGATTTTTTGCGCAGCCAACTAGAGTTTATATAAATGTATATATACATGTGAGTCCCAAAGTAAGAATGAAGACTTGAAACTACGCAGCATAAATAAATGTTCGAAAATTGTCACTGATTATTTAAGAAGATAAACTCCTATTGCTATAATACTCTTGTTCAGTGAAGAAAAAAAAAAAAAAAAAAAACAAACAAAAAAACTCCCAAAACTGTCTTCTAAACTTCAATGGAATGTCGCATGAGCTCTCAATATTGCACAACTAGTGCACCAGTTATGTAATTTTCCATTTAGATAAAGTGCCCCACAATTTTTATATATACATATAATAGGAACAGGTAGTGATTTAGTGGATTATAGCATCTTTATGTTAGAAAAGTATTACAAGATTATTTTAGCTTGTAGAAAATTTATCTTTAATTAATATTCATTCTGTTTGCTGCAAGATAAACTTGACCTTGATTTTTATTCGCAACAATATTAAGTTTTCTGGTTTGTTCTGCAGTTACTTTTTTGTGTTTTCATCAAAGACATTTTCTTTTAAACAGATCTTTAGGGATTTTGCTTGTATTTATGGCTACATGATAGTATAAAATTTTAAAGATTAACAATCTTTGGGGATTAATGTGCTTTTTCATCAGTGTAATTGCTTTTTGTGAAGGAAAAAAAAAAGCTTACAAGGAAAACTTGGGAGCTGCTTATAAGTATTCTGATTACATGCCCCATCCCTGGAGGGGTTCAAGGCCAGGTTGGACTGGACTTTGAGCAACCTGGTCTAGTGGGAGGTGTCCCTGCCCATGGCAGGGGATTGGAACTGGATGGGCTTTATGTCCCTTCCAACCCAAACTGTTCTATGATTCTGTGTTTTCTATGATTCTATGTTGCATTATTGACAAATATGTTGTCATATGATGAGATAAAAACCCCAATGAAGTGAAGTATCTGTTAAATAGTTCTATATAATTTTACAACTAGCTCAATACCGAAGGGATGAAAAGTCACTCAACTAAAGTGGGACAGGAGAGAGCAAAATATACTATAAACCAGTTATTTTTCTGTACCATTAAGACACTGTTCTAAGGATGCAGCTCTTTTGAGGGTGGCACACTGCATTATGGCAGCGTTTGAATAGTTCTGAACACCCAGGAAAAGAATCAGCGATGACGTGCCAAGGATTGACGGGCATTTAACAATAATACCTACATTTCAAATGTGTCTAAATTTTGAAGTCTTTTCAAAAAAAACAGCTAGATCAATAGCAGCAACTTCACAATGTATGCAGCTCTGTTCCTGAGTTGAAAGAAAGGGATTCTATAAAGGCCCTTTAGTAAAACAGGAGAGAAAAAATTTTGAATTAGCAGTAGCTTCATTATTTACAAACCCCGCACAAAAAGAAAGGTAATAAAGTTGACTAGTGATTCTAGTATGCCTATTTTTTTTCTAGATGTATTTGACAAGTGGTTACGTTTGTATTTTGCTCTTTATATTTTCAAGGTGTTACACAAAAATTTCCTAAACATCATGAGTGTTAAAGTTGGAGAAAGCAAGTCTGAGGGTAAACCAACTCCTTGACTAGTGAATTAAAGATTTAACCATAATAAAAATTTGGGGGGATTTAATAGCTTCTAATGTCATCAAACACCTCTTGAGTCCTATGACAACCAGTGTTAAGAGTATCAGGACAATTTTGTGTTTACTTCCTCCAATCTCTGCAATGGATGCTGCAGCAATAAGCATTACATTTGCATACTGCAGACTTCACTTACGAAGCCAGTCTCTTCTGTGGATCCCTTTACAAGCTCACATCCATTTTCCTCACAGATGTTTTAATATTAAGACAGACAGAAGACCTATATTATAGTGATTTATTACAGAAAGCATCCTTTAAGATATATTTATGGGTCTGTGAAAGATTGCCAAGGGAGTTTAAAATCACTTCCCATTCAGCTTCGTAATAGTTTGGAACTCAGAGACCTCTATTCTCTTTTCCCATGTCAGGTTTCCAGTGTTTCAAGAAACAAATAGAAAACACCTTAATAATTCAAAGTGACATCCTGAAATTTTATATGGAGAGTAAACAAGTCCAACTTCCCTAAGCTTTCCACAGGTATTAGATTTTTTCTTGATGTTCTACTGATACACACTCTACAGTGTTCAAAGTACTTGCTTTTCCATTTCTATCACAGAAACAAAGCCAAATGAACAAAAGAAACCCTTCATCTTTGCCAAGTTTTAAGATGAGCAAAGTATGTTCTGTGAAAAGACATCAGATTGGCATTGCTCATGTTCACCATCATCTTAACAAATAGGTATTAGCACTCTGTTGCCTAATTCTGCAATCAGTGTCTTAATTTTAAATAGAAGAATTAAATTATTGCAAAAAACTGCATCAAAAGGACTATCATCAGTCTTGGACGGCCAGAACCCTAAATTCTGTAACATCCCAAGCTGTCCTGCTCTCTGACACATGACTTCTCTCAGTCTTTGGAGCTTCTAGTAAACAGTGATAATTTATTTTCCACAAACCTAAGCACAGGATCAAAGATTTTCTACAAAGCAAATATAAATAGTAGAGAACTCGCAAAAGAGGGTGTTACTAGCGTGTTGTATTCCAATAACCAAACTAAAAAACAAATCAAATCCCTCAAGCAGTGGACATATGAGTAAATTAGACTGTTATATTGTGTATGCTTTGTACATCTAGGAAACAAAGAAAGGGAGCATATTACCATACAGAGCATATTGCAGCCTATTTTAAGAAACCATCATTGCATACAATTATTTTGTTTCAATTGTAATGTCTTATTTATAGAAAAAAAATACAGAAATATTATTCCAGAAGGCATATGTTTCATATAAAGTTGATAAATGTGACCAAATTAAAATATCGTACAGGCAAATTACAGAGAAAATGAAACTGTTTGCCAAAATGCCTGAAGGGAGCAACAGATTTTTTGATTCCTATAAATCAAGGCTGGATTGCTTTTTAGAAGGCATTTTTCTTTAGATTATTTGGCTCAGTGATGAAATCCTATGGCCTATCTCAACAGTAAGATTAGACGATCTTAGTTTCTAGTTATCTGTGAACCTGTCAGCTTGATTTAAATGAGTACTGTCTTCATATGATCCGTCTATAATGGGATGTGGTTGAGGATTGCTTTAGACTACTCCAAAAACAAGACGAGGTTATATTTACATGAATATTTCCTTCATATGATCCTTGTACAATTGAAATTGGTTGAGGGTTGCTTTAGACTCCCCCAGGAGAAAGGCTAGGCTATATAACAACAAATTTTAAAACCTTTATGGAGGTAATAAAGATGCCTAAAACTCTGTCTTTCTGGCCTTCTATTTGGGAATAAACTTAACAGAGCTAAGTGTATACAGCTCTTGCTTCATGGCAGAAGCTACTGCTTTTCATAGCAGGTGTCAGAAGGGTGGCCATAGTGGCATGAGTTACAGACAAATTATTATTTTTGTAATAGAAAATCACAGAAGGTTTTGGGTTGGAAGGGACCTTAAAGATCATCAAGTTTCAAACCCCCTGCCCTGGGCAGGGACACCTCCCACCAGCCCGGGTTGCTCCAAGCCCCCTCCAACCTGGCCTTGAACCCCTCCAGGGATGGGGCAGCCACAGCTTCTCTGGGCAACCTGGGCCAGGCTCTCACCACCCTCACAGCAAAGAATTTCTTCCTGAGATCTCATCTCAATCTCTCCTCTTTCAGTTTAAAACCTTTACCATATAAGGTGAAAATTTTTTGACAAGAAAAACCAAAATTATCACATTCTTTCAGAGAGGAAAGTCAAATGTAGACCTGTCACACAGATTTCCAGGAAGGTCCCCAAGCCAAAGCACCTGAGACCCACACTGTGTAGAAACCACAGGAAGAGGAGAAAGCTCAAGTCTTCCTTCCTTTCTAACATACTCCCACCCACATATTAACGAAGTGTGGATGATCTGGGCACACTGAATGGTATTTCTAAGACAACAACGTCAATAGAAACTCCCAGGTATCCTCTCTGTACAAGAATATTTACCTGCGTAAAAAGTCTTACTGGTTTTAGCATGACTACTTTCCAAAATGACTGATGGATTTTACAGAAGAGGTAGTTTTAAGAAACCTTTATAATTTTTCCGTGCTTTGTGAAAGCCTTTCTCTTTTACTTAGTTGCCATTTCATTTAATTTATGCATGGTTATAAAGACATGGGGGTAATTCTTAAATAGAATTAATATAAATTCAGAATTAAGCAGTAGTGCTAGGCAGTGCACATTTTTAGATATATTCAATATTTATGGATTGTGTGGGTTATGCTTGTAGCTCTAAAGTTCCTCTTAAAGTTCATTTAATCTAATCCACTCAGTTGTCTCAAGAGATAAAGTTCCTCACTTAGTGTCATGTCAAGGTTTAGTCAAGCCTTTGCGGTGTCATTGTTTTTGACATATTGCTGAGATAGAACCTTTGATTCCGGAGGCTGCCAAGTGGAAACATGTAACTGAAATAATTAATCAAATTATTAAGGGTGGAGGAGAGGGATAAGAAAAGAAAATAAAAAAGGAAAAGAAAAGAAAATAAAAGAAAGGAAAGGAAAGGAAAGGAAAGGAAAGGAAAGGAAAGGAAAGGAAAGGAAAGGAAAGGAAAGGAAAGGAAAGGAAAGGAAAGGAAAGGAAAGGAAAGGAAAGGAAAGGAAAGGAAAGGAAAGGAAAGGAAAGGAAAGGAAAGGAAAAGGAAAGGAAAGGAAAGGAAAAGGAAAGGAAAGGAAAGGAAAGGAAAGGAAAGGAAAGGAAAGGAAAGGAAAGGAAAGGAAAGGAAAGGAAAGGAAAGGAAAGGAAAGGAAAGGAAAGGAAAGGAAAGGAAAGGAAAGGAAAGGAAAGGAAAGGAAAGGAAAAGGAAAGGAAAGGAAAGGAAAGGAAAGGAAAGGAAAGGAAAGGAAAGGAAAGGAAAAGGAAAGGAAAGGGAAAAGGAGAAAAGAAAAAAGTTAATGTGTGTTCCCTGAATGAGACTTAGAGCAAAAAGACCAAGGACTTTCTCATTTCTTCAGCTGAATGGCTGAAGTCACAATGTAATTTCTTGTCAAATGTATGCAAAAAAAAGTATTGGCAGTATACTTTTAATATTTTATTAGATATTGTAACTGGTTTATTTATACAGAAAATAATTTCTCAGCCTACATATTATCAGAAACAAATGTGATTTTCTGCAGCCTTTTGAAATTGGTAGTTCAGAGATTTTGGTTCTTTATTTGTGCAGAACCTAACACAGCAAATTTATAAGTGCACTTCGAAATGGATATACATCTTCATTGTGGTCAGACAAATGTATCACAATGAAAATATTTCTAACAAGAAAAAGAAGGCCTCTTTTTATGTTCCATAAAAGGAAGGGGAAGGGAAGGGCTTATTCTCTGAAAAAAGCACATCACAGAAGTCTGTACTTATGTTTGACATGTTTAGAATATCGAATCAACAGGCAGATTTTGGCATTAATTTCAGCAATGAGCCTATCCACATTTCTGCACCTTACTTTTCTTTCAAAACTAGATTAATGGATCCTCAACTACTGGATTAAGCATCCTCTTACTGTTAGACCACCACATATACCTCTTTCTACATTATCATTAGGGAATAAGATAATCTTTCAGATTCTTCAATAATCTTTTTCTGAACTTACTAACTGTAATTCATCAGTCTATACAGAGCTGTGAAAATTTGCTTTCAGGACTTCTTGTTATGCTTCTTTTACACCACATGTAATCGCAGTGTCCTCCTGAGCCTAAAGTTTAAATGCTCTGCCTGTTTTTTAAGGCCTCTTTTTTGGATTTCACAGTTTTAATACTCACATTTCCAGGAAGTCTCTACTTTCAATTTGAATTTATTTTTTTTTTTCATTTTTTTTTCCAGCAAAGTTCCTTCTGCATTTACAGAACTTAAGCAAACCTCTTAGACTAAACAGGATCTGACATCACTTTCTCCATTTATTGCTGTCTCTGATAATATCTCTAGAACAGAACTACCAAACATATAAGCTGTATCTGCTTTTATTTCCTTGCATGTTTTCCCAAATAAAATCAGACTTTCAACAAAAAAAAACCCTCCAACCTCTTTTCCTACTGACTCAGTCAGACGGGCAGAGGGTGAACATGGAATGAAGATGCAGACTATAACTTAATATTGTGCATATATTTATATGACATATCAGAATAAGTATATTATAGACACATATTCTCCTCTATTCATAAAAATGTTCATAAATAAATAGTCATAAAAACATATTCAATAAAAATCTCGAATGTAATTATTTGAGCAAAGATAGAAAATACTTAGTGTACTGGCTCTTAGGCCAAGTCCTCTTTAAAAGATTCACTATTAATGCCTTGTTGTTTCTTCCTGGAACTAGGCTTTGGCCAGAAATTTGGTACCATGTATTTTGCTTTCAACACCAGTTCTTACACGTTCAACCATACAGAAGTGGATTATTTGGTTATTTGAAGTGACACACATCATTTGATGTGGCTGTTCAACACCTGACCAAAGTATAACTCTTCCCCCTTCAAAACTAATACTGTCAACTCTGATGATTTCATAGAATCATAGAATTGTCTGGGTTGGAAGAGACCTTTAAGATCATCGAGTCCAACCATCAACCTAACTCTGATAAAGAACCATCACTAAACCATGTCACTAAACACCATGCCTGCCTGGCTTTTAAATAACTCCAGGGATGGTGCCTCAACCACTTCCCTGGGCAGCCCGTTCCAATGCTTGATAACCATTTCAGTGCAAAAATTGTTCCTAATATCCAATCTGAACCTCCCCTGGTGCAATTTGAGGCCATTTCCTCTTGTACTATTGCCTGCGACTTGGGAGAAGGGACTGACTCCCCCTGGCTACACCCTCCTTTCAGGGAGTTGGAGAGAGCGAGAAGGTCTCCCCTCAGCCTCCTTTTCTCCTGACTCAACAGCCCCAGGTCCCTCAGCCACTCCTCATAAGACTTGTGCTCCAGACCTCTCACCAGCTTTGTTGCCCTTCTCTGGACCTGCTCCAGCCTGTTGTAATTGGCCCTGTGTAATCAGATATTGTCAACCTCTATACCCACATTAAGGTTCTGCTTTCTCATGTAACATGATAATATCCACAATTGCTTTCCAATTCAAGTGGCTTAGTACTATACCCACCTTAGTGGTGTTTCTGATAAGTAAATAGTATGGCTGGCAACAAATGAGAGCAGCCTAAAATCCTTCCATGTTTTCTCCTTTAATTTTACTATATTTTCTTCGGTTATCCTCACCAAGCACACTAAAGTTATTTTAACTGGCTGCTCTACAGTGTGTGGTTCATAACCATGAACTCGCACTGGATGTCTTAACTGTTATTAAAATCCTCTCTACTCAGGAAGGACCTGCAAAACTTAAATCTTCATCAGCCCATTGACAGCTCTTGATCCAGCTGACAAAGCTAATCTCTTTGGAATGACTGTGCCAAAAAACACTGACAGTTTAATGTCTCATGAACTAAAAAATCATTAATTGCATGAATAGAAACATGACATGCGGAGAATTAAAAAAAATACTAGAGACTTTGTCCTGAGACCTTAAAAATTAGAAGTGCTTGGACTTGTCTAGTCTTTAGGTTACTTCAGCTGTCAGATTTTATATATGTGATTAATTTTAACTGCCTGAGCCAGCTCTCTGGAAGCTGGTAGCAAAAGCACATCGCCTACCCTATTAGTTCTGATATATCTTACTACCAAAAGCTGAACCAGCTTACCTCCTAATGACCCAACAAATGCTGTTAAAATATCTATTAAAGGACTGCCTTCTTTGTGAAACTACATATCAGTAACACCCTGAACTTCAAAATGTGAAGACGTTCAACAGCAAGCCAGTGTCCACCACCTTAAACTAAACCACAGAATCACAGAATGATAGGGAGTTGGAAGGGACCTCTGGAGATCATCTCCTCCAGTGCCCTGCCAGAGCAGGGGCACCCAGAGCAGGTCCCACAGGAACGTGTCCAGATGGGTTTGGAATGTCTCCAGAGAAGGAGACTTCACCACCTCCCTGGGCAGCCTGTTCCAGGGCTCTGACACCCTCAAAGTAAAGTTCCTCCTTGTGTTGAGATGGAACTTTGCATGTTCCAGTTTGTGCCCGTTCCCTCTTGTCCTGTCACTGGGCACCACTGAAAAAAGACTGGCCCCATCCTCCTGACACCCACCCTTGAAGTATTTATAGGTGTTGATCAGATCCCCCCTCATCCTCCTCTTCTCCAGACTAAAAAGACCCAAGTCCCTCAGCCTTTCCTCAGCAGAGAGATGTTTTAGTCCCCTCATCATCTCTGTAGCCCTTTGCTGTACCCTCTCCAGCAGTTCTTAGTCCTTCTTGAACTCGGGAGCCCAAAACTGGACATCTTTCAGAGGTTCTTCCAGTAGTACTTTCATACCACGTAAACCCATAGTTCGTGGCAAAAAGCCTGGCAGCATGTAACGGTAAGCGCTGCCAGGCCTCTTCTAACAAGGTGCAGAAGGTCCTCTGCATACTGAAGAGGCCAACTATCTTTCTGAAATTCAGATATATATACATGCTGACTTTTTTCAAATAAAGTGAGCATTACCCTTAGATCACTGGTGCTCTGGGAGTTTTCCTCTCTCTCTGAAAGTGCAACAAAGCAGCTGCTGTGCCATTATCTAATCCCAGTATGCAGTCTACCCAGAACATGATATTGTACCATAAAAAATCAAGTATGAAAGCCCATACCAACCTCGGGACTCGTGGGACATTTGCCATCTGCTTTTTAATCATGTGGGCCACAAACTGATTGTCACGTACACAGAAATGAATTTCGCCTTTAGCCGACTTCTGATATATCAGCACTGCCATTAGAAAAGGAAGAAGAGTATGGGAAGGCCTTCATCATACATTCTTGTACCCACCTCTGGACCCCCATCTTCCCCGTGGGAAACAGATGGGCCCAAGTGGACTTTCAGTTCCTGCTTCCCATTGATCTCCAGCTGTCATAAGGAAATCATGTTCTATCATGTAATGAGGGGATTTCAACCTCTTAAATACTTCTCGGATCACATAGAAAAGTCTATTTTTCAGTTCATGTAATGCTGCTGTAGCATGAAATATCTTACTGTACTCAAAATACGAGTGCCCCAGAATCTCCATCATTATTTTGCTTGTGTACAGATTGACCTGTAACTATGTCTTGGGCCGCTGGGAGGCACACCGCTTTAGTTTCTGCACAACCATAGACTTGGTAAAATCACCACCTCCCTTTAAAAGCCCTGTGACTTTACTGCAGTAATTGTTACAAGTCATATACTTTGTTTGGAAATATAATCCCCTCACTTTGACCCTACATTTGTCCATTAGAAACAAAAAGAGGAAAGATATAAACATAAGGAATGGGTTACTCAACATCAGATCACTTGCAGCAAATGCAGCACTTACTGCTTTTTTTCTCATTTTTTTTTTTCCTCAAAAGTAAAAGCAGCAATAGCTTTATTCAAATTCCATTGACTAAATATAACAGAGATCACATTCAATTTTGTAATTGCTAACCCTTCCCCACCCAGTAGAGAAACTGTAAAAAAAAAGGCAAGGCAAACCCACACAACGCCAGGTAGAGGGATCTTCTTTTAAATTAAATTGAACATTGGGAGAGACCTCACACTCTGTGTGCTGGGTCCTATCTGCTCTAAGCAGAGAATCCCAGTTGGAAGCGTGCAGCGCTCTCCCGGCCAGCAAACCGGCTGGCCATCTGCCTGCATCTGCCTCTTCTATGCTAATTCCCAGTTCCCAACAGTACGCGCTGCAGCTCCAACTCACTTCACTTCGCAGTTGGCTTGTATCGCGTTTATAAGTTATTTGGCTGCTAAGGATACATAATTTTTTTTTTTAAGACATTGGCAATACAAGTGCCTGTTCTTTTACAAGCGTAAATCATTGAAAGTAGGCAAAGGAGAGGAGAAGACTTGATTACAAGCAAATCTAAGAAAGATAGTACTGGAGTTCTAAGAATGAGAACGTGACTGACTTGGCTGACTTAGAAGATTGGGCCACTGGCCCAGCAAATTGCATATTTTGCTGACTTTTGAGGATTCGAAGGAGAAATAGGAAGCAGACAGAGACAATTACCTGTTCTACTCAATGTTATGTTACAAAGGAGAGCTACTTTCCTATGTCGCTTAAAATTCAGGGGGGGAAAAAAAGGTTATTTTCCCTCTGCAAATAAATTATTCTACCTTTATTTGAGTGATGACTGTCAGATGAATATTTCCCGTCCTCTGCCCCCCCCTGCAGAATAGTGCAGCCAATTTATATAATTACTGCACTGTTATTGTTGAAGTAAATTCTAGAATACCTGTTAGCACCAGAAGAAAAAATATAGAAGAGCAAGGTAAAACCCACAGTTCTGTGCACAGAGAGATTATGATGAACCTGACCTAGCTGAGAAGAAAATTAGAGCTAAGAGGTTCGCAGATATTTAATTAACTAGAATTTGGTTGTGTTGACCAAGTTAATCCCGACTTTCTTATGAGTTCCTATGTTTGTTGTGATTCAAATTCAAAGAGTTGTTGAAGTATCATAATCCTGACACTCAAAACCACAGGCTAAATAGCATTAGTCATGTTAAGAGTTAACAGAAATCCAAATAAATCCTATCAGAAGAGGTACTTTGCAGCATGCTTGTATAAAAGAAGAAATATGAAGATACTATCTCTTCTGAATACAGCACTGAAGAGACAATTAGTCTGCCTAAATCTTCAAAGTTTTCCAAAAAATTGGTAAAGGTTCAGACAAGGCTCATGAGACTGATTCAAGGTCTGGAGTTTGAAATTTAAAAAGCTCTACTTACTTAACTTTTCAAAGGCAAGGTTTTTAAATCTACTAAACAAAGGCATAACAATATCCAAGCTGAAAATAGATCAATTTCCAGCTATAAATAAGGCATAATTTTTAATAGTAAAAATAATTATCCATATGAAAGCACTTAGTAAGGGATGTGTTGGATTTTCCATCACTAAAAAGCCCCCAATTTAGGGCCAAATATTTTTGTGAAAGACATATGACTTTCAAGCAGAAGTCAGAAACTTCAGAGGGATGGAGCACCTCCCCTATGAAGACAGGCTGAGAGAGCTGGGGTTGTTCAGCCTGGAGAAGAGAAGGCTCCGGGGAGACCTCACAGCAGCCTTCCAATATCTGAAGGGAGCCTCCAGGAGAGCCGGAGAGGGACTCTTTGTCAGGAAGTGTAGCGACAGGACAAGGGGTAATGGTTTTAAATTGGAAGAAGGGAGATTTACATTAGATATTAGGAGGAAGTTCTTTCCTGTGAGGGTGGGGAAGCACTGAATTCCCTGGTTGCCCAGGGAAGTTGTGGATGCCCCATCCCTGGAGGTGTTTAAGGCCAGGCTGGATGGGGCTTTGAGCAACCTGGTCTGGTGGGAGGTGTCCCTGCCCAGGGCAGGGGGTTGGAACTCGATGATCTTTAAGGTCCCTTCCAACTCTAACCGTTCTATGATTCTATGATTCTACATAAACAAAACTTTGTGTTATTTAGAAAATCAGACTTGTTAAATACAGTGGCATCTTCTTCTCTTAAAATCTACAAAATGTTTAATAGAAGAAAGGATTTTATTCCACTTTGGTGCCATCATTTCCATGTGAGGAAATGGGCTAAAAATGTTACTGAAAATTAATTTATTTTCCAAATATCTGACCAACCACCAAAAAGGCAAATGAGATAAAAGAGTGGGGCGATGATACCTGTCACAAGACATTCATGAGCCATATGTATGATCACCAGTGTCTATAAACTGAAAAGTAAATCCTGTAAAATCTTTTCTTCTTCATATTTTCAATTCAGTTCAGCTTCACTGAAAGAAATCCTAAATATAAGAGAATATTTTCCAGCATCACTATATTTCTAAGTGGCTGGTTACTGGTACAGATATCCCAAGAATAAATAATTTCTTCATGCAAGAGAAACAAATCTAAGGCATGTTTCCCTATCAGCACTTAAAGGTTTGTGGGCAGATTCTCAGCTCCTGACTCCCAAATCTCTAATCTCAACTGGAGCCGAGAGCCAGGAGTTGCTGCCTCTCAGAGTTAAGCTTTTGTTTTTGTAAGAGACAAAGACGTTCAGTCCCCACTGAGGCCTGAGTTTAGCAGAAGGATAAAAACGCACTGCTGCCATGTATGAATAATTTAGGAAAGAAAATTTTGTGGGTTTCCTTCACCCGCTTAAAAAGTGCTGGCGGATAATTCAACTCTCACGAAGTCCACGCAATTGTAAACTCTCCTCACCATTTGTAAACTGTGACATGTATTCCAAAAGAAACTTTGTTCTTATATTTGGCATTTTTAGCTTACTGTGGTTAACAGTCACCTGGCTCAAAACGATTACCTAAAGATCTGAGGGAGTGGAGCGAGAGGATGAGGGTTAATGGTTTTAAACTGAAAGAGGGGAGATTTAGATTAGATATTAGGAAGAAATTCTTTCTTGTGAGAGTTGTGAGACACTGGCATAGGTTGCCCAGAGAAGCTGTGGCTGCCCCATCCCTGGAGGGGTTCAAGGCCAGGTTGGATGGGGCTTGGAGCAACCTGGTCTGGTGGGAGGTGTGCCTGCCCAGGGCAGGGGGTGGCACTGGGTGGGCTTTAAGGTCCCTTCCAACCCAAACCATGCTATGATTCTATGATCTTTCTGCCAAAGCCTTTAAGGTTTCTAGCCTGATATAATAAACAATTAATGAAAATACAGAGTTGAAATCTAAACCATATATTTTATCTCTGCTAATAGGAAATTCTGTTTAGGACATAATTGACTATGGAAAAGATACTGCGATGTACCTTCTTTCTAAAAATATACCAAAATCTTTCCAGCTTGATATTCCTTCTTGTCTAAGCCTGAACAGAAGCTGACAGTTGTGTATGATCATTCTCTACTGAGGTAGCCAAGGACTAGGGGAAGGAGGGACATTAAAAACATGTATTTCCACGGAAGCTATTTCCAAGAGATGCTAATGCCAAGATGTACTGGATAATATTTTTCATGAAAATGGGAATCAGGAGTTCTCCTCTGAAAGTTGGAGCAGGCATTGTAAAGATCCCCAGTCTGTATTACTTCGTTATTGTTAGGGTAAAACAGTTGCACCAGCCCAAGGAAAATCTTTAGAAGAGTAGCTTTTGCTTATTAAAGTTTATTTTTCAGACTTCATGTTTGCTGATGGCAGCAGCTGACTTAAATCACTTAATTCATTGTAACGGTGTCTGGCTGGGATGGAGTTAACTTTCTTCATAGCAGCCCACATGGTGCTGTATGTTGGATCTGCGACTAAAACAGTGGTGATTGCACACCAGTGTTTTGGCTAGGGCTAAACAACGGTTGCACCAACATCAAGCCTCCTAGAGAAAAGGAGGCTGAGGGGAGACCTTCTCACTCTCTACAACTACCTGAAAGGAGGGTGTAGAGAGGTGAGGGTCGGTCTCCTGTCCCAAGGAACAGGCAATAGGATAAGAGGAAATGGCCTCAAGTTGCACCAGGGGAGGTTCATACTGGATATTAGGAAACATTTTTACACTGAAAGGGTTATGAAGCATTGGAAGAGGCTGCCCAGGGCAGTGGTGGAGTCACTATCCCTGGAGGGATTTAAAAGCTGGGCAGACGTGGTGCTGAGGGACATGGGTTAGTGATGGGTTTTGTCAGTGTTGGGTTGATGGTTGGACTCGATGATCTGAAAGGTCCCTTCCAACCTCAGCAACTCTATGATTCTATGATTCTTTTTTTCCCACTTCTTCCAACCTGCAGCAAGTAGACTGAGGACAGACAAGAAGCTGGGAGGTGACAGAGCTTGGACAACTGACCCAACTGACCAAACGGGCATTCTGTGCCATGTAACAACATGCTCAGTAATAAAAACTGGGAGCAGAGGAAGAAGGTGAGAGCGTTCTGCCTTTGAAAGCAGCTGCTGTTTGGAGACTGGCTAGGCATCGATCTGATTGTGGGAGGTGGTGAGTGACTGCCTTTGCTTCACTCGGGTTTTTTCTCTTTCTTCCACTTATTAAGCTGTCTTTATCTGAAGCCATGAGGTTTCACGCTTTTCTTTTTCCTGTTGTCTCTGCTCCTGGCAGGGGTCGAGCGGGGAATGAGTGAGAGGCTGCGTGGATGCTTAGTTGCTCATAAGAGTCAACCCACAACATTCATGGTCTCCCACCATACAGATGAGCCCAAAACAGCACTAAAACTTAATGATTTTCTCAAAAAAAAAAGAATCAAATAGGAACACATATTGCATTTCTAGGCACCAAAGAAACAAAAGTAACTGTAAACCATATAAGTGGCTGTCATAGTAATGTCTCAAGCTTAATAAAGGGGTTTGCCCTGTATGTCCTAGTCCTCCAAAAATCTAAATTTGCATCATGATATGCAATAACCATTGTTCAGGAAAAAAGGCAATGTCAAGTGTTTTTCTCTTCTAACATTTTTCTTTCCCAAGGTAATGTGAGATTCACATTTACCTCATTTTACAATCACTATAAACTTACTAGTTAGTAAAAGTCCATGTTTTGCACTGACATTCATGTACTGCTCTGAACCAGATGAACATGATGATTTGTATCAGCTATTTTAGATTTCAGAAGCTCAGGATATGCCAGTTCCAAGCTACACATTCCAACTCCTCCCTTAAGAAGGAAGACGTACTTGACCTTACAGAGCTGTGGTGACAACACATTTCTATTATTGCCTGTGTGCATTCCAGCTTTCTGAAAAATCACAAAATTTTAGTGTCTCCTGAAAGACACAGAGAAATTCTCCTCTTGTTCCCAAGTACAGCAGATAGTAGGGGGGAATAGGATGGTAACATTTTCAATAGTTAAAAACTACTTCTTAGCACTTCAGACAGAAATATGTGTGTGAAAAGCAGTGACTGTAGAATTGAGCTGAACTCTGTTTATATACATATTTGTGTTGGCATCATAAAGGTTAAGAGACCACTTGGCTATTTTAATATGTTAATCTCAGTTTGCCATCCTCAGCACTGCCCTCATAAGAATAAAGAATCAGGAGACAAAATTAAGTTTAGGCCTTCCTTTCTTATCATTTTCTGTTTCACAATCCAGTGCACTAAAGGTAAAATTCACTGATGTTTGAATCCATCAGGTCTCGGTTAGAACCCACATAACATTTTTGTGCCTTTCTTAAGACTAGGCATTGTTAGAAGGCAAAGACCTATAAAAAAACGGACACATTTATTCCAGTGATTTCTTAGACTTCCAGCAAAACATTCCACTTGTGGAAAGATTAACTTTCTTGAAAATTCCATTTTACTACACAATCCCATTTACTCCTGCTAGTCATAAACAAATTAAATAACAGCCATTGACATTTTGACAGTGCTGAAGAATTTGAAGGCAATTTTAATGATAGAAAACCTACCTCATCACACTTCTCAGAGTTCTGAATTGATCTTTGGCAGTGAGGCTGGTAATTTGATTGTTCTGTAATGTACAAATGCATAATTTCAAAACCAGAAATCATTTTACAGAGAAAATAATTAAATGCAAATGAAGTCCTTGTACAAGATGTTAATACATAAAGTGATATATATAGCCATAATTTAATAAGAATAATAAAGAATACAGCTCATCTAAATATCCAATTAAAAGACGATTTTCACATCAAAACATCCATAGCCGTATGATATAGTCCACTGCATCATTAATCAGAAATATAAGATATTAAACGTCTTCCCTTCCTCCTTGCCATCTTCCTATTCCCTCCTAATTTTAGGTTCAAACAATCTTTTAAATTTGCTGCACCCAGTGGCAGTCCTATTAAAACAGAATTAAGACACTGTCTATCACTTAGGTAGATTGCACAAAGAAATGGAATACTGGATGGTGGGTTATAAACCCTATTTTAATGTTTCACTTCAAACTACCAGTGAGCAAACTAACATTCATTTTACTTTGTCTCTTATAGGATATAAAGTCCATATTTTCCTTGAAAAAGATGCATTCTTTCATGCATTTAAATATTTCTGAATAGTCCAGTGTTATTAAGCCAACTTAAACAAGTTTGCTGCCAGAGACAAATGGGAAAATACATCTCCTCCAAGATAAATGCAATATGCACGGGGAAAGCAATGGCTTACAAAGCAAATCTTCCACACATTTCAGCTACTGTGTCTTTACAATGTTACACGGCTCCCATATTTTACGAGCAGTATGCATTAGCAAAGTGGTTTAGTGATGGGTTTTGTCAGGGTTAGGGTTGGTGATTGGTCCAGATAGGCCTTCCAGCCTAGGCAATCCTATGATTCTATTGCAAATGAGAAATGGTATACGTTACTAATTGCCAGAGGTCCTAACTCCTTTTAGGGTGTAGAACTTGGACATCATTCCACGTAGTATTTCCAAACAGGTTGAAGGTACTTACTCTCCAATTTTTACCAGGCCGCAGCAGGCACCGGCAGCTCCCTCATGGCGGGCAGCGGCAGGGGATTCCTGTGGAGAGGGGCAGGGCCGGGCCTCACAGCCAGGGCTTCTCCCAGGCAGGGAGCCGGGAGGGCTGGGGGGAAGCCTGGGCAACCCTCGGGCATCTGGAGCCTCCCTGAGGATGGGCCGAGGCTTGGGAGGGAGCACACAGGCCGAGGCCTGGGCCTGGGGCGCAGGCCGGTGGGGCCGTTGCTCGGCTGGAGTCAAAGTGCCAGAGCCTTGGCCAAATGCAGCACCCACAGGCGATGGAGTTGGCCCAGGGCAAGCGTGGCCACTCCGGGCCGGCCACGGCCACCAGCTCTGTCAGCCAGACCCCGCGGGTGAGCGTGGGCACAGCCAGCCGGCTGCACAGGGGGGTTTGCGGCCCGGCCTCAGGTGGAGGTTCCACAGGACAAGGGAACATGGCGCCGGGCATTGCCTAGGCCTCGGGTGTATTTAGTCTGAAAGTTAGTCCCCAAAACCTGCTCTGTGCCTCTGTGGGCTTTGGTGTTACCTTCCACGGAAACTCTAGTGATGCCTGGAGTTTGAATAGCAAATCTTATGGTGTGCCATTTTTGTAACCATGCCTGCTACTGCATGTAATTTTATTTGCTATTTTTTGTTATCTCAGCCTTTTGAGTGTTATTAGGGCATTTTCTTTTTCTGTTTTTTATTCTCTCAGTGATCTGACAGCCCATGCAAGGCATTAAATGTGTGTAATTTACTCCCCGATTTTTTATTTTTTTTTTCCACTATGAAGGGCAAAGGAAATTCATTCTGACAGGAAAGATTCATAATAATCTTAGTACTCAAATAATCAAATCAAGCAAAAGTCTAATAAAGGCAGGATGATTACCATCAAGTGTAATCTGTAATCAAGTATAATCCTGATCTAACTGATCAGGAAAAAAAAAAAAAAAAAAGGTAAAAATCCCCGATTCAAGAAACAATAAATGTTACAGACCAGAGGAAAAACTGAGAAATTCACCAGCACGTTTCTTTGACTGCTTCAAAATGCAGAAGACAGCTATAAAGGTCATCTTCTGGATGACTTTAGACCGGATCAATCAACATATGTTGGCTGCTCTGTTTTTTTTCTGATTAATTGTAGTAATGCGTCACATGATTATTTGAACAGAATTGTCTGTGTGGAGTTAATCTGTTTTATTTATTAGCACAAAGCAGTTGTTCAACTGATTCTCATTTGATGCAACATGGTGTTCTGGTATTAAGAAATGCACTGTGAGGAGAAGAACCTCCCTTTATATTTTCTATACCTTTTTAAAATGGTAATTCATGCAATTTCTAAGGATTTCTGTATTGAGCTAATTGCTATAGACTGCAAAAATCATTCATTTATGTCAAGCTTGCATGAGTATCTGTTGTAAGGAGTGTTTTACTATTATAACTTAGCCTTACACTTATTACAAAAGTAAGTTCTAGCAAACCACTTACACTAATACGAGATGTGGCATCTATTTTAATGACAATTATTCAACAGTTAATCTTACTATAACTTTAAAGACAGAGTATTCGTACATGTATTTCAAACTGCTCACTATTCAACTTAATTGTGTGAACCAGAGTGTTCAGGCCTAAATTTTCCTTGCTTGGAATTCTTTAAACTTTAAGATTATATTAATAGATCAACTAAGTACAAGAAAAGAGTTACTGACTGCTCTGGCATAACAAATAGAAAAAAATAACTGTAACATTTTACAGACTATTGGATATATCTGTAATAACAACACCAGGTCTTAATTGCTGCTGTACTGAAAAGCCACTCAGGTACATAATTAATACTGTTGAATATATTGAGAGGGGCTTTGAAAAGACATGTGATTGCCTAAAGTAAAACAGGGAATTTGCTAAGAAATATCGAGAATTCATCAGTGGGTTCTGACTCCTGGAAGAACAACATGTAGATTACAAGCCACTATTAGTGAATTAACTTATATATTTATCAAGAAATACTAACTGTATTAGTAGGTAATAATAGTTCCTATACCAGTAAGACAGAAGAAATGATGCACTTTGAAGCTGCTGGCACAGACCACGTGAAACCAAAACCAGAGCAAATGAGAGTCATCACAACATCTCAGAAGTGTGTGAAAAAAGGGAGATGGTTAAATGTGGCGTCTTTACAACAAATGAACCTTAAAAATCAAATGCATGACAGATACAGGAAAAATATAGGTATTTAAAAGCAAGACTTCATTCTTAGTAACTGATTCATTCATGTCATAACTCTTCCTTCAGTCACATTAAATACTGGATAATGTTGGCAAAAATGCTTTAAGACATTAAAACTGAATGTCTCTTTAAATCCTGGAAATGAATGAATTACAAAATGTTTAGGATTATATTTTTTTCCTGGTTGTTGATAACTTTATTTATTTCCCAGATTTCCTCTTGTTAATATTCTAACTTTTTAGATATTCGTCTTATTTAGATTTGCTTGTATAGCTAACTGCCTCCATGCACATCTTCAGTGGGGAATTAGACTGGTAATTTAGCAGCCAGGACTGTTCCCTAATCCTGTTGGTGTATGCCCAATAATTAACAATCTATGAGTAACTGCATTGTTGAATGTCGAAATAGATTGCACCAAAAATGATCGTTTGTATGTTGTGGGCTTACTGGACAAAATGAAAAAGGATATTTTATCAATAGTTACACTTTTTGTACATTTTATGAGTTAATAGGGTTCAGTTAACATTGCCAAGTTGTGCGCTTCTTGCACACGTCTCTGGGGCTTTGCAAAGTTGAGAAGAAAGCTTAATGAATGGTTGAACAGTTATACTTGTACCCTAGTAATTAGAGAACGGGTAATTAATGTGCATCTGTGGTAGACTCTGGGGTACCGTCAACGACCCTGCAGTGTGGTAGAAAAAGGAAATTATGAGCTGGGCAAGGGAATACAGCTTTTTCCTATTTTCTTAAATTTTAGATCTACATCTGTGTTTAATTAGAAGAAGAAATGAATTACCATTAACACTATTAGGCAACGAGCTATGATTGGTTAAGGTCCACATGGACTGTGAAACTGATGAAAACTCAGGAGATGAGATAAGATTTTGTGGGGATTTTTTTAAAATGTTTGAAGGACTTTTCACACACAAGATACCAGACACTTAGAAAAGAAAAAAAATCTATCAGGCTGGAAAGCAGAATAGTGAAAAATATTGGTGTTTTTGTACAATTTCTACTGTTGGCAATTTTATTTTTTTTTTTTTTTAATTAGAGTGCAGGTGCCCAGGAGCTGGCAGCAGGGTGGCCTCTGTGAGGAGAAGCTGGGGCCACCCCATAGCAGACACTGACAGTTCCAGTTGGCTGCAGTGGACCAACGGATGGACACAGCTGAGCCCCTTGGCCAAACCAGCAGTGCCTTTGGGAAACTGCATTTAAGAAAGGGCAGAAAATAGGAGAGAAACAGTAGAGAGAACACCAAGGTGGGAAAGATGGAGGAGGTGCTGTTCCATGGCAACCAAGCACATATCCCTGGCAGCCTGTGAAGCCCTGCGTGCTGGAGAAGAGGAAACGTGTGAGGAAAAAGGAGTGCAGGATAAGCTTTTATGGACTGACTGCAACTCCCTCTCCTGTGCTGAGAAGCTGAGCCTGGAAAAGGGGGTAGGAATGGTGTTGCTCTCATGTTTGCCTTTTTCTTGCCCTCTATATGTATTAATAATCACATTTTGATTTCCACTGGCAATCAGTTAAGCTAATTTTCCCTAAGCAAAGCCTGTTTTGCCCATGATGGTAACTGACAAGCAATCTCCCCATCTCATCTTGATCCACAAGCTTTCTTACTGTTCTGACTGGTTTCTCCCCCTGTCCTGCTGAAAGGGAAAAGGGAGCGAGCAGCTGAGTGGGAGTTTGGCTGTTGGCCAACTCTAGCCCACCACAAAGATATTACAATCTGAAATCCGAGGAGGTAAGATCTGCTCACAACAGCAATAATTTAGTCTTGCTTAACTTTAGAAGAAATACAGAAAAGCATCTTCTTTGTGAAACATTTAGTTTGTACAAGCCTTGCACAAATTAATAATACTAAAGAACACTTATTGAAAGATAGCCCTCGCAGATGTTACAGATGACTAGGTAAGCTGATGCACCAGTTTCTGGGGGGATTCAGATGAAAATTGCTTTTATCTCCTGAAGCAAAATAACATTCCATATTTCACATGATAATAAAATGTATCCTCAGGGTAAATAAGTTGTCTCTACTTTTAAAACAAAACACAATTAAATTAGTATGCAAAACTGAAGTATTATTTTATGGCAACAAGTAACTCTCCTGAGCTTACTATTTTAGCAGATTCTAATACCTTTTGTAACAGTACACTAGTTGCAAATTAAATATGGTTGGCCATAACCAACCAGATTTATAAGATACATCGGAATGTTAAGCATCAACTAATAGTTAAATCACAAGGTGTTCCAAGATATGTGCTTTTGTTTCATTTAGAAAATGACATTTATTTATTTCATTTAGAAATGTCCTTTAATACAGTTTAATTAAAACAGTAAGCCAAAATGTTCCAAGAAGTTCGGTCAGGGGGTATATGGCTACTCTTCTTCTCCTGGCAGGTTGAAAGCACATTTCCAGTAATGGGAAATACTAAAAATATCTTTAAAATGTTTATAACAAAGCCAGAAACTCCTGCTTTGCCTGTTGTGATCTCTAGAGGCTTAGTAGTCAGCCAGCAGTGCTTATTGCCATTGTCATAGAATCATAGAATTGCCTGGGTTAGAAGAGACCTTTCAGATCATTGTGTCCAACCATCAACCCAACACTGACAAAACCCATCACTAACCCATGTCCTCAGCACCACATCTGCCCAGCTTTTAAATCCCTCCAGGGATGGTGACTCCACCACTGCCCTGGGCAGCCTGGTCCAATGCCTAATAACCCTTTCAGAGTAGAAAATTTTCCTAATACTCAACCTAAACCTCCCCTGGTGCAACTTAAGGCCTCTTGTCCTATTGCCTGTTCCTTGGGAGAAGAGACCGACCCCCCCTGGCTACACCCTCCTTTCAGGGAGCTGTAGAGAGTGAGAAGGTCTCCCCTCAGCCTCCTTTTCTCCAGGCTGAACACCCCCAGCTCCCTCAGCTGCTTCCCTCAGCTTGTGCTCCAGACCCCTCACCAGCTCCGTTGCCCTTCTCTGGACACGCTTCAGTCCCTCAGTGTCTTTTTTGTGAGAGGCCCAAAAATGTACACATTACTCAAGATGGAGCCTCACCAGTGCCGAGTACAGGGGGACGATTACTTCCTTATAAGTCCATCTCAACCATTTTCCAGAAGATATTTTTACAGTTATGTTTACCACGGTAGCTGGTGTGCCCAGTCACTCCCTCAGGTGAAAGCCTGAAGATGTCCTACCGTGCTGACCACACAGACTGACGTTTGGTCATGATGGGCAGCATGAAATGTGGACTTCTAAGGTGATACAGGAGCATCTCAGAAACACTCTATCCATTTTTCCCCACCATGCCTCTGTTAGACAAGGATAATTTTACAGATAGGAAGAAGTGACTGAGTTCAAAGTCCCAACAGAAATATTTCAGGTAACTGTGTTGTTTGAAATACAAGTGCTATTAGATGTTTGTTGCTCTTATCAAACTGTTATATCATTCACCAGAGCCAACATAACTCACATGCAAGATGGATCTGAGAAGATGACAGAAAATCTAGTAAAATAGAAGAGAATGTGTGAATGCATGGAAAATAGCATTGCTGGAAAATAAAAGACTGTGGGAGGAACAGATGGGTCCAGGAGCAGAATCTGTTCACATTTTTATCACAAAATTACACGAGGAAGTTTATGCCTGTTCTTTTCTTTTGTTGATGGTAGTTTTTAATTTGTGAATTAGCAAGTTAGATTTGCAATAAAATTCAGCAATTGCATTTCTCAAAAGGTGTGAGTTCATATTCTAAAAATGTTCTTTATTGTTTACTTTCTCACAGCTTTGCAAAAGTCCTGTCCATATTTGTGGTGGTAAATCATACAGTAACATCTCACTCTATCCTTCTTCCACAGTGATCTGTAGAACCGGCCTAAAGAGAGGGTGTGCTAAAGTCTGTTGGAGATGAGAGGACTTGTTTCTAGTTGTGATGAGGCAGCTTGACCTCATCTAAGCTTCCTGACACTGGTTCCTTCTTCCACTTCTCCAGTTATAGAAAACTCAATTTCTGTTAGGCCAAGAGGTGCTAAGAGCCCCCTTTGTTTCTCCCAGCTTCCCCTTTCCTTCTGTTGGATCAGATTAAAGGAATGCTACCATCAGTGGGGCTGCAGGGATATAAAACAAGATACTAAGACAAAATTTTTACACTTTTTAAAATTTAACACAAAGGGTTGTTAGGCATTGGACCAGGCTGCCCAGGGCAGTGGTGGAGTCACCATCCCTAGAGGTATTTAAAAGCCAGGCAGACGTGGTGCCGAGGGACCATGACACAGGAAGGGAATGGGAGGGAAGGGCATGGGAAGCAGAGAGCAGATGAGAGAGAGGAGACACCCTCAAACGCTGCCCCCATAAATCTTCAGCGTAGGGTTCTGTACCCATTCAGAAGATTGAGATGGTCACAAATATAGCAGTATTCGATGTAAAACACATCCAGGATTGATGCCATGTCAACGGCTATTGTTAGGTGAGAAACAAGTCGTTTGCTAGCTGAGATTTACAGGATTAATGACACCTTATATTATGCTACCAAGAGAAGTTATTTTAAATATGTATGAACATACACTTCCATACAAATGCAGTAGCATGCCGTTCATAAAAAGAATGGAAACAAAGTATGCAAATAATACTGCGTAAAAGCCTGGTTTTATATCAACTGTGCATTTCGATTCTTAAAAGTCTTTGTCCAGCAGAGCATTTCACATTTTAAAAAGCTCATGAATAAATAAACTAACAGACAGGACTAATGTCTTTGAATATGCAAATATGTGTAGCTCTCTGTTGCACGTTTTGTCCTATAATTTTGTTTTCTTCCAAAAAAAAAGTAAGAAGCTGTCGATAGTCGATACCAACAGATTTACTGTATATTGGCCTTTCTTATAAGAAAGATCCTGTCTATTAAAAAAAATGAAAACACAGTTGCAGAGTCACTTCAGAGGAACTTCACTGCCAGAGTAAATTTGTTCTCATTGCCTGCAAACTTATTTCATCTGTGCAGAGGTGTTGTGCACATTCGAAGTAATAAGTGTCATCTTTGGAGATCTTTGAGTGTGGTGAAGAGTAAAATAATAAGAATTAGCAGATTCTCTGGAGTGAATCTTCAGTACCATGAGAAGAGAAGGGTTGATGGTGAAAAAAAAAAAAGCAAAATATTTTCAACCTGGAATGCAAATATCTCCCTAAAGATATTACACACTGATTTCAAAACAACAAAAACAGCTTTCTTTGATTCAATTAAATGAAAATAAATGTAGCCTCTTAAAGTATCTTTTTTAAGAGTAAGTTAAGGCTTGTATGTGTGAACAAAGGGCAAAACAGTGAAGAAAAAAGAGGCAGAAGGAATAAGAAAAGGAGACAAGGAGACAATGAAATTAATGAAATAACCATTTTATTAATTAAAAGTGTTATGGATTGCTCCACTCCCCGAAATAATAAAAAAAAACTTTTCAAACTAAGTATTTTACCGGCATAATTTCTGTCATCTTGTACATTTGTTTACTTTTATCACACGATTTTTTTATCAAGTGATGTTTTTGCTCTGAGATCAGCATATTACAGACTTTCTGCATATGTGACAATTAATTAACGAATGACATCATACTACTAAATCAAAAGATGTAGACAAAATTCAGACACGTTTGTGATCGCTGCGGTTGCATTTATTGTGGCATTACCGCCACAGATTACAAATGGTTTTGCCCCAGAATATGATAGGCCTTACGAGTACAGCATTATGATAGGCTTTAGGGGCTGTAGCTTCCCTTAAATGAATACAAACAACAGAAGATTTAAGATAAGTGCAGAAGTTTACTATGTGAACCCTTCAAGCCTCATCAATCCAATTAGTGCAATTCAATTGGATCCAGCACAGAAAACAGCACCTTCCTCTTTGAGTTCTGAAAATAGAGAAGAATAAGCTATTTTCGTTTTGCCATTTGTAAAAAAAAGTTTAATCTTTGTGGAAGACATATGCTCGTATCAGAGAATAGAAAGAAACAATTTGATGCCTGAGATGAAATATTAACAAAATTGATTTTGACAGTAAATCAAAGCAGATGCAAACATATAAAGCATTATGAAACAAAGTCTTGCCTACAAGCAACAATACATAATTCAAATTATTCTCATGCTTCTAAAAGCCTGGTTTACAAAGTAATTTCACTGATTTCAACATTATTTTCCCAGAATGATGTCATCATAAATGAGGAGGATTTGACTTATGCTTATGGAGAACTTTCTACACTAGAACGTGCAAAAGTGAGGATACTGAGGTTAAGATGATGTGCAGCACAGATAAAGAGTGAATCAAGCAGAATACAGAATGACTTTTGAGGAAACAGAATAACCTTTAACATAACCTTTTAAAAAAGAGAAATCAGTTTTCTAATCCTTTGTTACTTACATGAAATAAAATTTCATTTAATCACTTGTAGGTGATGTACTTCCATTATGTCAATCAGGATTCTTAGTCAGATCTTTTATTTCCTTTCCTGCCAAAGAGAAGGAAATCAGATGCCAGGAAAAGTAAACTTCCCTAAACAACCAATCCAACTAGTGATAGACTTTCCCATTCATTGCTTCTATTTATTTAAAATTTATACAGTTATTACACAACACACATGGTGTGCAGTGAGGGTGTAGAGGAACAGGAAGAGGGGTGTGATTTCACAGAATCACAGAATGATAGGGGGTTGGAAGGGACCTCTGGAGATCATCTCCTCCAACCCCCTGCCAAAGTTGCACAGGAGCGTGTCCAGGTGCATTTTGAGTGTCACCAGAGAAGGAGACTCCACCACCTTGGGCAGCCTGTTCCAGGGCTCTGCCACCCTCAAAGTAAAGAAGTTCCTCCTCATGTTGAGATGGAACTTCTTATATTCAAATTTGTGCCCATTTCCTCTTGTCCTGTCACTGGGCACCACTGAAAAAAGACTGGCCCCATCCTCCTGACACCCACCCTTGAAGTATTTATAAGTGTTTATCAGATCCCCCCTCAGTCTTCTCCAGACTAAAAAGACCCAAGTCTCTCAGCCTCTCCTCCTAAGAGAGATGCTCCAGACCCTTCATCATCTCTGTTGCCCTCTGCTGTCCCCTCTCCAGCAGTTCCCTGTCCTTCTGGAACTGGGGAGCCCAGAACTGGTCCCAGTGCTCCAGATGGGGCCTCCCCAGGGCAGAGCAGAGGGGGAGGATGACCTCCCTCCACCTGCTGGTCACACTCTTCTTGATGCACCCCAGGATGCCATTGGCCTTCTTGGCCACAAGGGCACATTGGCTGCCTCATGGGCATGCCATTGTCCACCAGGACTCCCAGGTCTTTCTCCTCAGAGCTGCTCTCCAGCAGGTCACCCCCAACCTGTACTGGTGCTGATTTCATATAAAATAGTTTATCCTTTGTCATGTAACAGAGCTGTTTAACATTTAATTCTTCCACTGCAATGTTTTGATTTTCCTTTTCTTTCCCCACTGCGAATGTTTTCAACTTCAACTAATATTTTCAGATGGCTCCTAAAACCAATCCAGTCACACAAAACTTGCACGTGATCACCATTGTCCCATCAAGACCGAATTATTTTCTTACTTAGAAAAATCGAAGGGATATATTCCAGTTTTTGTAAGCTACAAAATAATGATAAAGCAAATTTGGAGACAAACCTACCAAGTTTGAGCCAAACTTTTGCAAAACTTTTGAAAATTTCTTTGGTTTTATGATTTTCATGGCCTTTGCCACCATAACCACCACGTGAAATTGTTGTGAACATCCTGAAAACTGAAACCTTTTAACAGGTATAGCAATTTTTGTTTGGTTTTTGTTGGTTTTTTATTAATTAAAAGATGGAATGCTAAGTGAGATTACATTTTAAAGTGGTCACCTTGTACATGTCAAATCACAATGGGAAGCTACTCATTAGATTGAAACGCTTTAGCATTTTATCTTCGACATTGAACAATGTGTATTTAAAAAAAAACAACAACTGTGAAATCACTGAAATAGATCATTTGTGTAATACGCCAACAAGGAAATTTATTTCTAATACCAGACAGTTCATATGTGGATATTATCTTCACAGAACACTATGGACTTCAAAAATCTTCCCTACATATCCATAACAAATTATCTTATTATTCTCAAACTGGAATTAAAAAAAAAAAAAAAAAAGGAATTTCAAACACTAAAAAGCTCTGTGAGCCATGTCAACAGCATTAATAAAATGGTTCCAAAAATATTCCATATTACCAATGCTTGTGGACAATAAACTTCATTCCATCAGCACATATACCCTCCCAATACCTTGTTCCTTGTTCTCTTTCCTAATATGTTGATTAAAATTAAAGACGCTCAATAAGCAATAATAAATATTTGAAAATGCTATACATAATATAATATAATATAATATAATATAATATAATATAATATAATATAATATAATATAATATAGACAGGATGGAAACCTTTATGGTAATGCAATATTGATAGCACTATTTCCATAAAGGATTATTTTTTATTTTTTTAAATGATTCTTTAGTATAACTTTTAAAAATCTGATGTTTAGAAACTATTTAAAGGACATGAAATGAAAGTACATAACAGAGGACGAGGGAAAAATAGAGTGGGAAAAATCTCCTTAATCTTACTCTTTGAATACATTGCCTGACATATTCCTTTTCTTCCTCCCCCACCATTATTTATTTTTTACATCCACAAAACAGAATCACAGAATCACAGAATCTTAGTGGTTGGAAGGGACCTTTGAGATCATCGAGTCCAACCACATTAAAAAAAAGAAACAAACAAAAACACACAAACAAACAAAAAAAACACAACACAAAACCAAACAAACAACAACCCCCCCCCCCAAAAAAAAAAAAAAAAAAAAAAAAAAAAAAAAAAGCAGCATCCATCAACTAAACCCCCCACACAACACCCCACCACAAACCAACAATCCCGGGCACTAGAGCATGCCCTGAAGAGCCACGTCTACACGTTTCTTAAATACCTCCAGGGATGGTGACTCCACCACCTCCCTGGGCAGGCTGTTCCAGTGCTTGACCACTCTCTCAGTAAAGTCATTCTTCCTAATATCTAATCTAAACCTCCCTTGCCGCAGCTTCATACCATTTCCTCTGGTCCTGTCATTATTCCCTTGGGAGAAGAGGCCAACCCCCGCCTCTCTACAGTTTCCTTTCAGGTAGTTGTAGAGGGCAATGAGGTCTCCCCTCAGCCTCCTCTTCTCCAAACTAAACATGCCCAGTTCCCTCAGCCTCTCCTCATAGGACTTGTTCTCCAGACCCCTCACCAGCTTGGTGGCTCTCCTCTGGACACGCTCCAGCACTTCAATGTCTTTCCTGTAGTGAGGGGCCCAAAACTGAACACAGTACTCGAGATGAGGCCTCACCAGTGCCGAGTACAGAGGCATGATGACTTCCCTGCTCCTGCTGGCCACGCTATTCCTGATACAGGCCAGGATACCGTTGGCCTTCTTGGCCGCCTGGGCACACTGCTGGCTCATGTTAAGCCGGCTGTCCACTAACACTCCCAGGTCCTTTTCTGCCGGGCAGCTTTCCAGCCACTCTTCCCCAAGCCTGTAGCGTTGCTTGGGGTTGTTGTGACCGAAATGCAGAACCCGGCACTTGGCCTTATTAAACCTCATCCCATTGGCCTTGGCCCATTGGTCCAACCTGTCCAGGTCCCTCTGTAGAGCCTGCCGACCCTCAAGCAGATCAACACTCCCACCTAGCTTGGTGTCATCCGCAAACTTACTGAGGGTGCACTCAATCCCCTTATCTAGATCATCAATGAAGATATTGAACAAGACTGGCCCCAAAACTGAGCCCTGAGGGACACCACTGATGACCGGCCGCCAACCAGATTTGAGGGAACTTGACGCCAACTTGAGGGAACTCCTGCAAGTTTACAGGTGCACCTGCTTTCTGACCTTTTAATGCCAATGTTGCATTTAGCACAGGAATACTCTAAAGAGTTCTAAATACTTAAAAGTCCTTCAGAAAAAACGTAGCTCCTGATAACATAAAATCTACATACATAATACAAAACATAATCTATAAAATCTTTTACTTATTTGGGTCCAGATCCTTACATCATGTAAACCAACTTAATTGAGAATGAATGTTTATAACTTTCAACGCTATCAGAAATATTAAATAATTAGATTGATAGCTCTAACCTTGTAAGTGTGTGTGCACATAGTGACTATAATATTGTATATCTTGGAGTAATTGCATGAATATTTATGTTACAGAGTTCATAGTTGTGTAATTACACACAGAGTTAACTTGAAACACTGGGAACTCCTTGAGTATTTTTCAAAATTAGCAACAATTACCATAAAGTTCTACAGAGCAATTTAGTCCTACTTGATCATTTAAATTGTTATACTGATGCATATGTAGACATTTGTCTCATAAAATGCCATTAAAGTATTAAGTAAATTATTAAAACACTTAGGAAGTGGGTAAAAGTAATTGATATAATATTCTTTCAATCTATTTGAGGCTCCCTGAGCCCCGTTGTAAAGACCTGAAATTGAAAATCACTTCAGCAATTAAAGCAGAACCATCTAGTAGTTGGGTTTTTTACTATTATTTTTGTTGATTTAATAGCATACATGACATTAGTGGAGGTAAGAATGGAAAAGCTCGAAGAAATTTACTGCAGAATAGAAAGCCTAAACAAAGGAGATTTAAACTTGGGGTTTTTTTTCCCTTTTTTTTTTTCTTTTTTTTTTTTTTAACTACATGAATAGAGTCTTCTTGGAATTTTCTTCTTCTCTACCTTTTAATCAGTAAATACTGATTAAACTAGTACTTTAGAGGGGGCACGTGAATAAAGATGATCTTATTTACCTCAGTGCCAGCACTGACAAAAGGAGGATCTGCAAAGAATGAAAATTCATTTTGGCAGCTGGAATAAAATGTTTGTTGCCACTGAGCCAGAAATCGTGATGATTTGAGCATTATTTGTGGTTTGATACAATAGATTTAGCTATATTTCTTCTAAATGAGGAAGGCACGATTATATTGTAGAAATCCGTCCAGGCTATAAAGTAAAACTTTATACCACAGCATAATATCTTAAACCCTGCATGAATCATGTTACTGGAAAAAAAGTTCAGAAATGGTTACTTTATTTTTTTAGCTGTAAGTTATAGTAATATTTTTTCATTATTTTCTGTTAGAAAATCCAGGGTTATTATCTCTGAGTCTCATTCTCCTCGCCTAAAAGAGAAAATTACTAATTCATGAACATCACAGCTTAAAATAAGAATGTAAAAAAAAAGAAAAAAAAGTTCACTATTGAACCATAAGTCCTATAAAACATGACACACAGATACGACACCAACATGGAATGTACACTTTGGTTTCAGTTTCAAGGAATATACGCTCCACATTTATTTATTTTTTTAAATGTCAATCCAGTTTCTGTAGTGCCATCACAAAAATAAGGTTTATCTTCTCTTTCAAAACTTAAGGAGATGGTGGTGGCCCTTAAATTTCTGTGAGATAAAACCTAAACAATTGTTAGAGTTAAATAAGTCCTGATCTAAAAATATGGTGTGAAAATGTCAAATCATCAAAATGTAATGATAGGGGTGAATAAACGTGATTCTGGTCCATCAAAATAGTTTTGCTTTACCAATTTAAGTTGTGTTTTTTTCTTTCCTCTTACTATGTAATGTTCTTAAGAATTTATGACAAAACTATTTTGAAAAAAAAGGTTTGGCTTGTTTTCAAAATATCAGAATATTAATTCTAACATACCTTTTTTTTTTTAAAAAAGGAACTATCTCTTGAATTCATGAATTTACCAATTAGAACAACTAAGTTCTTCAGTAGACAGTGTTAAGTTAAATTAGCAATTAGAAAAATTATTAATTAGAAAAAAAAAGTTCCTCAGTTCTTCCAGACAGTGAATTTGGTATTCGTATTGCTTTATGCATAATGCATTTCCCTCATATTTTCTTTAACATCTACAATAAGTATTTTTTTTCCTATTGACCATTATTTATAAGGAACCACATTCAGTTACAAATTCTGTTCAATAGATGCTCTTTTCTCCCTCTATTATTGTTTTACAATGTTAAATATAGGAATATAATATACCATATAGTGCCTGAAAATCATACAGTACTTTTATAATTTAGGTAAAATTTTCAGAAAAATTTGAGACTTTAAAGAAAGCAAAATTTTGCTTCCTAATTTATGGAAAACACCTTCTAAATCGCACTTCCTTCGGTCATCCTCTTTAAAATATTTATTTCCTGTTCTATTCTGATGTAATATTATTGTCTGACCTTGGCGTTTTTTCCACTTATTACACATGAAATTCCTTTACACAGAAACAAAGCTTTCAAGGCACCTTATAAAGCAGAGCTAGTCAAAAAGATGATGGTTGGCTTATACTGGATTTTTTCTAGACTGTATCCATTTCAGCTCACTTCTGAAGAGATATTGCTGCTCTTTCCAGTTGGGTCTCTTCAGCTACCAGGATCTGCCACTACATATTTTCTTCTCTTTTTCTCTGTGTTTCTTGTTCTTTTAAACTTTATTTCTAAGTTGTTTTACTGGAGGTGGAGAAAGATGTTCTATGTAATTCTATTATTTTTTTTTTATCCAAAATATAACCCAGTTGCTTCATTTCCCAGTTTTCCCAAGAGAGCAATTTCATGTCAAGTTCAAAGCCTTGTTGGAGGTAGTTTTAGCAGGTTATTAAACTTAAATATCCATCCCTCAATTTTTTTATAATAAATATGGAAGAGTAAAATTGATGTTGCAAAGTTATTTATCTCACACACCAGATGATAAAAAAAGGTTTTGTTTCATACTTTATTTCAGTTTAAATACTTTTTTTTAAATGACAGTTGTTCTGTATTGTTTAGATGATCATGTTCAACACAGTTGTGGACATTTTAAAAACTAAAGGAAATCAAAGAATAAGAAAACGTTACATATTGGAAATAGATTACCTTTTTCTTTTTAAATTTAAAGCACATTTTTCTTTGCCTTTTAAAATTAGGATGTTAGGTCAGTTCCCCCCTATCTGTAATAAACAATGTTTCAGTGTTTATCTCCTAGACCAGACTTTTTTCTATTGACTTTTACAGATTATTAATGTGGTCCCTTGCCACTGTACCAATAAAAATTCTAAATAATGATTTGAGTACAAAGTGGCTCATCGACCGCTGCCAAGTAATACACAAAAGTGTCAGGATAAAATAGAAGTGTGACTTATATATGCTAATCTAGCATAATTTTAATTAATTCTTTGGTCAATCTGATTTTCGGGGATTCTGAGAGCTGCATCTCCCAATGACTTCAAAAGAAGTTCTCGGGACTTAGTAGTTCAGTAAAATAAATCCATGCTTCCTACTTTGTTATTTGTTTTGGACACATTATAGTTCTTTAGGGGTAATTTCTGCTATTTGTTCCAGTTTTCTTGACACCTAAAGTCAGAAATTGTTTCTGGTTGCCAACAGATGGTGTTTATTTCTCTTGCACAACGTCCTTAACTAAAAGACGGAGAGTGAATGTGCTGCAGTTAACTCTTACTTTAGATGTCACTTCTCTCCACAGCCTGTACTAATTCTACCCAATTTCTCCTTCCAGAGAAAATTATATTCAGTTGCTATAACCTTTAAGTAAAAAGAATTTGGCAGTACATTTAGCTTCGTTGTGGTGTGCAGATTATTCCTCATTGTTAATATCTGAAGGAAATTAATGTCAGAAATTTGGCTCAAAAAATATTCTGCTGTTTTGTCAGTATCTATCCAGGTATATGTTTTTTTCTTTCTGCCAAGGGAATAGTAATCCACTTTGAATAAAAAGCCTTGTGTTAATTCAAAAGAGCCAGCAAAACATTGATTTTTGCTTCCAACTCAAAGATTAGTGATTGGAGCACATACAATTTCAAGATCAGTTTCCCAGCTTTTTTCTGTTTTATGTATCAGGCAGAAATGTCACACAACCTAAACTAAGTAAAGCAGGAGTCAGGACACTAGTAAGAAGTACTCTAATTATTGCAAAAAGAGGAAAGGACACATTTGGTCAGTTTATGGAAAATTTTCTGACAGGTCATGAAGAATGACTTTTTCTTAAGTTAAGGACTGCTATATATACTTAAACACAAATATGCACAGTGCTCCTAAACAAGGACTTCTAAATTTCATACAACCCAAAAGCATTTATGTGCAATTTTTATTGCTTATCAAAGACTTAATGAATTTGTGCAGTTAAAGGTTCTTCACACATCTGTAGTAGGTGGGAAGCAGGACTGTTCCTTCCCAGAGAAAGATTTGTGTCATCAGCGCTAGTTTTAAAGAACATCCCTGTTCTTCTCTTTTGAACTCACTTAAAAACAAATATTAATTTATTTGTTTTATTAGCAAATAGTTTCTTTTTTTCAAAGGTTTATCATGAAAGAGAACTATTATGAACCAAATCACCTATCATTGGAAAAAATTATAATCTTTTGGACACATAAGCCCTTCTCTTGATCTAGATCAGGAGTAATAAACTTCAAGCTGATTATAGACTCTAAACTATTTTTTTAAATTATATGTAATTATATAGATTAAGTAAAAGGAGTTTGGGGTTTGTGTCCCTTATGACAACGTTACCAGAGCTCAGTTTTGTAAAATTTGAATTTTAGATGTAAGAAGGTTAGGAAGAAAAGGCATATGATTACAAGTGCATGAATTCTTAATCTGGGTTGCAATGAGTTTGAAATCCCTGATTATGCTGGGAAAACTGATTATTTCTGTGAAAAAGGAATACTTTATTATTCAGTATTGACTTTATGAACTTCATCAATGTGATATTTACACCAAAGCAGGGTGCTAAATAGATTGAGAAGTAAGAAATTAAAACTGTTTGAAATACTACTATAAAATGTAACTAAAGTTTTCCTTGTGAGTGTCCATTTGTTAAGGAACTGTATATCCAAAAAAAAAAAAAAAAAAACCGCAAAAAGGACCTCTTTTCAAATACCATCAATGATTATGGAAAAAAGAACCAGCTGTAGGAAAAAGTGAGTGTAAACTCAAACTCTCATTTTTTAATGAATTATTTATTTAAAAAAAAAAAAGTCTGAAAAATCTTATTTTGATCAGTGTTTGCAAATATCACAAGCATTTTATAGATAATGAAATTTCTTCCACATCTTTCAAGAAATGGAAATAATTTTATTTTTTGCAGTAATATTTCTGAATAATTACACCTACTTCACCAGAAAAAAAAAATTAAACTAATGCTCACAGAGATACTCACAGAGATAACATTTTTCTTGTCCTCTACAGAAGTGTGAGTACACATGCACAGAGATTTCCATGAGCTGTATTACTTTCTGATTTGCGTCACGATTTCCTCTGCTATCTATAGGGAGCTAGAAATCTTTAGGCAAGCATTTTTCTTAACTCAAGATCAACAATTACATTTTTTTAAACATTTTATGTCACATAGGTCAAACCATAAAGTTGTCTTTGTAAGTCATATAATAATTGAGAATTATTTTAGGACAGCAGAATCAGCACATTTATTCTCTAGACAGAGGCAAGGCTGAAGAGGGACTCAGATGGCAGCATCTTAAGGGATTTTTTATATATATTTTATGGTATTTTAAGGAGATGTCTTTTTGCATCTTAAAAGGAAAAGCTACCAATATGCATGTGGAATCTTTGTTTTTACAAGCGTAGCTATCACAAGAAAGTATAGGGATTTTTTTTTTTTCACCTTTCTAATTAGGGATTAGTATTTTTGGCTAAGAAACTTTTAAAATTAGTGCTTTGTTTTACTGTTGCTCTTCTAAATCAAAGTTCAAAGAACGGGGCGTATCTCGTTGCAATTGAAATAGTTATGTAATTGTTAGAAGAATATTAATGACTGAAATTATATGATGTTTTCGTATTGTAATTCTGGAGGATTTACTTTAGTCTTTATTATTTTTGTTTCTTCCCAAGTCAAACTCACAGGGAACTTAAATTAGTTAAATTATTGAAACTCCTACTTTAACAACAACCTAGAAGAGATCAGCCAAGAGGTGAATGAGTACCTCTGCACGACTGATTGCTTATATTTTTAAAGAGTTTAAACCCTATAAGCATTAATAGTATAGAGGTTATGCACTGACCCTCAGAGCCAATCGGTTTTATTTTGTGCCTTTTCCTGCAATGTTGAACAAAATATATACATTATGCATCAGGCTGGAAAGCAAACTTCAGGAAGGAATGAAAAAAAAAAAGTAACAAAACTTTTCAGGATTTTCTGAAGCAGTTTCAAATCCTCTGAAGTGAACGAGAGCTTTCTCTGCTGATGTTAATAATTCTTTTCATTCAGTTCAGGGTGTATTTTCATAATAGACTACTGAAGGACTCCTTAACTGAATAGTTAAAAAGAAAAAAAAAAAAAAAAAGAACTAAAGTGTGAGAGCCAAGGGTTTTATATATTCTAAGTGTGAAAAGAAGCATCCTTATTAAAAGGATTATTAACCTTTGGTGTAAATAATCAAAGTGGATTCTCTTTCTACCAGCATAGCCTGGGTGACAGATTTTAACTACATGTTATTTTGAAACTGTCTACACGTGGAAGTTAATGAGGAGAAGGAATTTATTTATTTTGCTGTCGCCGTTCTTATGGTGGCACTCTCTATAACCTCCTGTTTGGCAAAGAAAACATCCGGCTAAAGAAAACTTCAATGTGTTGTGTCTTAATGCAGTTCCGAAGTATAATAAAATCCATTTCACAGCAGCACTCTTACAGCAGATTAGGAGTGCTCTTCTGGAGCGTTAATAAGAGGGGTTAGTGGCCTATCATTTCTCATTCTAGCTGATTCCACATTTATTTCCCCAGGTAGACAAGCCCCTAGTCAAAAACAGCTTTTTTTTTTTTTTTCTTTTATGTATGGACAACTGTTAGATTATTTCAGCCTTGATAACGAGAAATTGAGACAAATAGTAGCTTCTAATCTTGAGCTCCCTGAATGTATGCAATTCTTGGCCAAAAAAAAAAAAAAATATCAGTATTTTTCATTACCATTGATATTTTCCTGTGTCTTACCGAATTCCAACAGTATGCCTTGGCAATGTTGGTGCCGGAAACACAGATTAAGCAGCGCGCTTTGCAAGGCTTCATAAGGAAAATGCTGCTTTGTTACCATTGTTTACACGTTTATTAATAAGTGAGTCTTTGAGTAGTGACCAACACACCATAGCCACTCTCCTCATTACGCTTCTGGTATAAGCTGGGTGTCTACTGGTCCTGGGGGGCAAGGTCTGTTGAAGGTGTGGGGGTTTTTGTTTTGGTGTTGTGGGTGTTGTTTTTTATTGTAGCCCCTCTAACACAGACAATTCTGCTACTCTAACACCTCTAGTCTATGTTTTTGTGTGATGTAGCTCACTCTTTTAGCCAATTTACTTTTGTCTGATGCTGCTAGGGATTCTGTAGCTTTTAAACCATTATTCAGGAACTTCTGATTGGTTGAGAATGTTCGTCTGCAATCAGTCCTTTAAAAACATACTGATGCTATCTTGTAACTGCAAAATATCTTCGTACCAAACTAGTAACTAATTTAACCCTCATAATTGATCTGATCACTTCTGTGTTTCATACAACTCAGCTGCCTGAAGCCCTCTGTACAAAAATCTTGGGTTGCCAGTCTTTTTTTCCTTCAAAATCTAATTAACAGTATTCTTTTAAATAAGAAGATTACTTTCTGTGAGCAATTAACTGAAATTCAGTCTGCTTTAAACTTTTCAATATAGCAATGAATATTTATAAACTTAATAGAACTTCACCCTGGTAGGCAATCCCTTTAATCTTATTTGAAGCAGTGTGAGGCCCAAGTCTCACTGGATTAACATCATATTTTCTTTTGGCACATGCACACACACACAAAAAATAATTTCCTTGAAATGAAATATTTGACCAACTGATATCCAAACCTATGACAGTTCAAAGTCTGTTTCAGTCAAACTGGAGTGTATATATCCATATTAACTCTGGCGCCATGCTGGGATTCAACAATGATCTCTCAAGCTCATACGCACTTTTCTGCACCATTAGCACCTGCTGGCTTGCAAATATCTGTCACAGAATAAAAGGTACAGTAACTTTGGTCTTAAAATATAAGCCAAATAGGGTAAATCTCTGCTACAGCCAAAAAAAAAAAAAAAAAAAAAGAATTAAAAAAGAAAAGCAGAGATCCAGGAAGCAAAGAAGCAAGCTGGAATAGAACCAAAGAAATATTTTCAGTATTGAATTTCCTGTCTAATTTTGCTTTATCTCCTCCATGTGAAGTCATTATTATGAAATTGCTTTTGAAGTAAAATAGGGTTTACATTCTCAAAACAAATGGATACTGCGAACAATTTTCTAGTAATTTCTATATTATTGTCACATATGCAAAATGCATGAGAGCTGGTTTTAGTGTTTGGTTTTTTTGCTTTTCCTCTCATTAAATCTGCCATCTCATTTGTGCTTGAAGAACTGTCTTGACTAATTTTACTACCTGGTTTTGATATGTTTACTAGATGAACTCCTTTTGTTACACTTCTCCTCTGTGCTTCTCACTTGTCTGAGCCTATGCCTCAAGATTTTCTTTTCATATGTCCTTCTATTCTGCAGTCTTTGTTTTGTGCTTTCACTGGGGGTAAAGACATACTTGTGAAAAATGTGTTCTTTTTAATGAACTCTCTTGGTTTTGCAGGTGGTTTGACAGTCGCTGCCTGTCAGAAAGATAGGTGGGCTGTAGCTTGATCCTCTAATGAAAAACAAAATATCTTTAGGATCATATCATAGTTAACGTTTTGTGTTAGAGGAGATTTTGATGCAAAGGACTTCTCAAGAATAACACAGAGCAAACATACACACTCATTTATCTCCATGAGAAGGAGCTGCTTTAGGTGAGGCACTTTCCCAGTGGATCTGCACATATTCTGTGCATCTGATGCATGCAGAATATGTCAGACTTGGTGTGCAATCTCACCCTGTTTCAGAGCTACAGCAGAATCTGTTGCCTTGCAACCAGTTTCAAACTGAAGAAACTGAAGATAATCCAAGGACTGGAGCACCTCTCCTATGAAGACAAGCTGAGAGAGTTGGGGGTGTTCAGCCTGGACAAGAGAAGGCTCCAGGGAGACCTTAGAGCCCCTTCCAGTCCCTAAAGGGGGCTACAGGAGAGATGGGGAGGGACTCTTGACCAGGGAGTGGAGCAATGGGATGTGTAATGGCTTTAAACTAAAAGAGGGGAGACTGAGATTAGATATTAGGAAGAAATTCTTTGGTGTGAGGGTGGTGAGACCCTGGCCCAGGTTGCCCAGAGCTGTGGATGCCCCATCCCTGGAGGGGTTCAAGACCAGGCTGGATGGGGCTTTGATGAACCTGGTCTCGTGGGAGGTGTCCTTGCCCAGGGCAGGGGGGTTGGAACTCAATGATCTTCAAGATTCCTTCCAACCCAAACCATTCTATGATTCTGTGCAATCTCATATGGTTAATAAGTTGAAACAGCCTTGGCCAAAACCTTGCTCACTCAAACCACAAAAGGGAGAGACCTGCACAAAAACATAGTTGATGGAGGCAGACTACCCAGGCTAGAAAAGGATGGATACAAAACCAAGAATAATTCTAATAAAGGTAGAAATAACATGTAGAACTTACACTTTATGGGTTCTTACAAAACATTTGTCGTGAAAACTAGACACCACTTGACCTCAGGTTCAGGACATATATAGAGTCATAGAACGGTTTGAGTTGGAAAGGAGAATTCTCTTATCCAGGCTGAACAACCCCAACCCTCTCAGCCTGTCCTCACAGCAGAGGGGCTCCAGCTCTCTGTGGTGTAACACCACAGTGCTGTACACAACTGTATATACTATACTGGCAATCACCAAAGATACCCGCTTTTATCTTTCCATTAAACTCCAGTTGTCAAATGGAAGTCAAGCTGTTCTTTGTTTTGGAACTGTAGGGGAGACAAGCTCCTTTCGAGGGTATATATCCTTTTTCAGGTAGTACTGTGTGACTATAAATGTTGCAGTTCACACAGGAAAATGGATTAACTGAAACCTAGGACTTTAGACACGTTCTATTGAAAAGCCACATTCTCTTCTGAAAAGCCCAGATTCATTAAGAATTGAAATAATTATTAGGAAAGAATTCTGAACAAAGAATTCTTCCATGTGGAATCACATCAAATTTCAGAAGAAAAAGGTGTGGGTTTATTATTATTTTTTTTTTGTCTCACTGTTGTCTCCAGGCCAAATTTCAAAATCTTGCTCTAAATAGTGAAGATATATATAGCTTTTCATAATTTAAAAAGTGTCTTGACATTTTTAAAGACAGATTTTGTGAGATGTGTTGTTCCCACAAGCCAGCATAAACTTGCTCTGCTGTTGTCTGGGTCCAGGGTAGTTCCATTTGCAGCCCTAATGAAGAGGGGAATAAGAATTACCCTTCAATCTTCTTCATATCCATAGAGTTCAGAGCTTCACTCTTAATGAGCAATTGACATGAACTGATAATTACAATGGTCTCAAATGCTCTCAAAGAGATGTTGAGAAAGAGCTTCCTTTAGGAAACGTGTAACCACTTGCCATTTTGTAGATAAACCTGAGTTTTGATTGATGACGAGGTGACAATTTCTGGCTTGAGTGAGAATGTATACGTACATTCTTCTTTGGGATAAAAAGTAGGGAAGAGAAAATGGCCACAGTCTGATGAAGTTGCCCCTAATTTACCATGATCACAAACAACCTTTTTGATTTTAACCTTAAAATTGCTGCTTTCCCAAGAAAGAATAATCTCATGTTAAATCAAATCTCCTGTTATATTTTCTGATAAAGCAAAGCCCTATATCTGGTTATTGTGTTCTGTTGTTTTCTTTCCTTTATCCCATACCTTCACAAGTACCAGCTAACACTTAAAAACTAGATAGATTGATAATACAATAACTTCCCCTACTAATTCCAATGTTTTCTACATGCCCACATGCTTTATAAGTCCTATTCAAACCGGATTTTTGTTGCTTTCAAGGACAAAGAGGATAAATGTTATTTTTTCAGCATCCTCTAATGTAATACTTCTATTACTGAATTGTTTTAAATTGATTGCATGGACAAAGTCCCTCGAGATCTGCATTTTTTTCACCTTTAATGCAAGTCTGTTGTTATCTTCAGTAGTCCTTGTCCAATTCCAGTCATAATTCTGACAAGACTATTACTTTGACTGATGTTTGATTTTGATAACAACCCAGTGTGTCATTTTATTACCAAAAATCTGCAGGTTTTATTTCCTATCATTTCTCTAGTGATGTTCACTAACTTATTTCAGATGCCACAGTGTTTTAAAACTGCCCAGAGGGATAACTGTCCTTATTTTCAATTGTCTTTTAAAAGGGAAAAGAATTCAATATGGGATAACTCCGTTAGCTGAGTGCATTTCCCTTTTAGTATTTTTTTTTTCACTGTATAGTAGAACAAACAAATACATCATTTTAAGATAAATCTGAGAGTCTTATAATTGCACCACTTAGATTATGGAGACATAATTCATCATTATTCTGCTTGCAGTTGCCAAGGTGTTTCAGTCAAACTTTTTTTTTAAATTTTATTTATTAAGTTTATTTTCATTTTCATTGTTGGTCCATGAATAAGACAAAATACATAATTTCATCTTTTTATGTGCACCACTATATAAAAACTTATTGGATTGCCTACTGATAGCTAATTACAGCTATTGCAGTAAGAAAGCACTTCTTAATTAAGAATATTTTCTTAATACTAATAGTTCTCTGAAATTCTTGTTTATATTAGAAGCATTATTGTTGTTACACCGCTCTATCAGAAAACTGTTATAAAGATTGTGTTTAAAAACCTAAAAGATTTTTTTTTTCCTCTTTATTTGCTAAAGAATAATTATCCGTTGTTCCTTTAGGTGTCCTGGGCAAAAGTTCAACAAGAAACAAGAGTGTATCAAGAACAGAACAGAGATTCAGAAAATCTGTATCTAATTTGTGCATGATCAAAAAGTCCTACAACGGGAAGCCACGTAATTGCTCTTTAAAATGCAAACAAAACCTCTCTCTCTCATCTGACTGTGAAGTCCAGGACAAAATGTCTGTCTCTTGTTCTGTGTGTACGGCAGCTAATCACAATTTGGGATTATTGTATAAATTAAGATATTATCTTGACAATCTTTACAGGAAATAATAAGCAAAAATAGGTATTGTTATTCCAGACTAGGACTTCCATGTGTCTTCTGATTTCTACTTTTTAAGCATTTTTATAAAGTGTTGATATTTAAATAGTGATTATTTTTTTCTCTTTTTAAGGGACAACTAATGGCCTATTTATGCATTTTGAGGCCTCAAGGAAATTATACTGGAAAACACTGGTTTAGGGTTTCTGGCAAAGGAATTCAAAGAAAGGTAACTCCCATAAATAGTTTGAAGATGTCAGTGCTATAATGAAGATCTTCAACACGGGAAGAAGAGCTGAAACCTCAGGTATCCAACCCAGTTATGAGCCCACTGGTACTGTAGGTCCTTCCTTTGTTAAAAGGAGAATTTAAAACTCCAGCAGGTTATACATGAAAGATATACATGATCTAACAGTTCTTAATTAAATTTTCCATCACTATTACAGTCAGTAATGAGCAGGAAAATACAGTATGAGCAGGAAAACACTGACTCAGATCGGCCACCTGAGGCATCTAATATGGAATTTACGCATCATTAACCTTTCTTCAGCTATTTAGATTTCCATCTACTTTGAACCTTTTATTTTAGAAGCCCATTGCATGTGCTTATACCTTTTTTTTTTCTACTTCAAACATATTACCTCTTCCAGCTTTCTACAGATCTATGCATTTTTACCTCGAGATTGTTTTCCTACAGGTGAGTGAAAAGGAAATAATTTATAATTCTAGTACAGCATTGGTTTTTTTTACATTTAAAGTTGAATGACAGTACTGAAACAATTATTTTGGTGTGGCAACATTATATATCAATTTCAAACTGATATTTTAGTATTTTTTGAATTGTATTCTCTTTACTAGTGGCATTGATATGCTAGCAGATATATTTCTCTTGGAGAAGCATATTTAGCGGTGCAGGTTAGACTTCTATCACTTCTGGGCAGAGATCCAAAAAGTAGCATAAGCTTTGCTTTCTTTATTGCACTCGCTACCATCTGCAATTCTGTAGTCCAGCGGTTTTTGTGGATTTCATAAGTCTTCTTACTCTTGAGTAAGTGAATCACAGAATCCCAGATTTGCTGAGGTTGGAAGGCACCTCTGGAGGTCATCTGGCAGAACACCCTGCTTAAAACAGGATCAGGATCGTGTCCAGTTATTCCGTGTCCTGGAATAACAGGTTTTGAATAACTCAAAGGATAGAGACTCCACAACTTCTCCGTGCCATCTGTTCCGGCGTTCAACTATCCTCACAGTATTTTTGGTCAGAATTTCCTGTCTTCCAATTTGGACCCATTGCCTCTTGTCACTCCACCGGGTACCACTGAGAAGAGTCGTTTCATCTTCTTTACTCCTGCCATCAGGTATTTCTACACATTGACAAGACTCCCCCTGAGCCTTCTGAACAATCTCAGATACCTGGGACAGAAGGATTATCATGTGATCTCTGTGTAAATACTTACCTCCGTATTACTTTACAAACTTCTGCAGCAAATTAATCTGAATTATAGAATTTAAAGATGACTTTGTCTCTCTGGAAGCAGTAGTTATGAAAAGTTGCCATGAGTAGAAGGTAAAATGGAGTTACATTTTTTGTCTGCAGAAGACAAGCAGAAATCAAAAGGAAAGACTGAAAAATAATGAAATCCACAGCTAAAAAACATTACTAGAACTTTGGAGACATTACATTAAAAATTAGCTTCTAAGTATTTTTCTTATTCATTTCCTGGCATTTGTCTTAATTAAGAGTCCTAAAGGAAAGTATAAAAACCAGTAAGTATAAAGTGTTGGCAAGGTAGAGTTAAAGCATAACTGTATATTTTTACAAATACTATTTTAAAAGCTCTCCGTTATAAATTAGACCATTTAACTTGATTAAATTAAAACAATAATTTCTTGGAAATCAGGTCAATCTTCCAAAATGCTCTAAAAAGTTCTAGGAGTCCTTTAGAAATAAACGCAGAAAACACCTTGATGCTCTTATAAATGGCACCTTTAGCCCCTCACAGTTTAATTCACTTTGTTTCAAACAAGACCTGGTAGAATTAGAAATGTCATTACAAAGAGAGACAAGGATGATGAGAGATATGCGGTGGTTTCCAAGTGAAAAGAAAATTCTCACATTGAGAAGCCTAATTGACTACCAGTTTTGAGAAATGGGCAAACTGGGAGAGAAGATACAGGCTCATTAACGGGATGGAGTGAGCAAAGCAAGTGTTCACTCGTTTCTGTTGTGTGCCAGGGGAGCATCCATTGAAATCACACAGTGGGAGTTTTAAAACAGGAACTCTTTGCAAAACACACAATGATAGTCCAGGTAAAGTGCTGATTGCTAGAAGCCAAGAGCACACACTAGGTAAAAGACATCATATAATCAGAGAATCATAGCATGGTTCAGGTTGGAAGGGACCTTCCAACCTGATCATCTAGTTCCAACCTCCCTGCCATGAGCAGGGACACCTCCCATGAGACCAGGTTGCTCCAAGCCCCCTCCAACCTGGCCGTGAACCCCTCCAGGGATGGGGCAGCCACAGCTTCTCTGGGCAACCTGGGCCAGGGTCTCACCACCCTCACAGCAAAGAATTTCTTTCTGAGATCTCATCTAAATCTCTCCTCTTTCAGTTTAAAACGGTTCCCCCTCCTCCTATGGCTCCCCTCCCTCATCAAGAGTCCCTCCCCAGGTTTCCTGGAGCCCCTTTAGGGACTGGAAGGGGCTCTAAGGTCTCCCCGGAGCCTTCTCTTCTCCAGGCTGAGCAATTCCAGCCTGTCCTCACAGCAGAGGGGCTTCAACCCTCAGAGCATCTTTGTGGCCTCCTCAGGACCTGCTCCAACAGGTCCATGTCCTTCCTGTGCCGAGGACTCCAGAGCTTTGTACTTGTCCTGTTTCTGTTATTCTTTTCCTAAATATCTCTATCTGTTCTGGCCTCTGTTAGAGATGAAAGAACGAGGAGAGAATCTCTGTTCAATGACAATTTTTTATAGTCTCAATGACGGGATAAATGCCTTCCATGTCAGGAAGATAATGTTATAGTCCTTAATTTTGTACATATGTGAATAATTCACTTCATGTGGGAAGAACTGTTCGTATTGACCAAGCAAATGAATTAAATGTCTGTAACAAATGGCCTAAGTAAGGAAAACATGAGAGAAAACCATGCCTATAGTGACATGAATGTACATAAATTTAATGTATATACACTTTGCCTATGACCCCTTTTATAGCCATCTCTGACTTCATAGTTGTATAGGGGAAAGTACACCCTTAATGAGGAAATATTTTTTCCTTGCATACGTATTTGACCATGCTTTACTCTGATTTATTTTGCTGAATGTTACACAACTGCCAGTATAATTACTTCAATAAAATTTTCTAGTCAGGGATTTTTTTCCCAAGAGAACAGAGCAATCAGTTATAAGTCTTTTTTCTTTTTCCATTTAGCTACAAGTCAAGAAAGGCAAATGCTTTTTTTTTGGCTCTTCTTATAAATCGGTGCATTGCAATACGTATTTCAGCAGGGTATTAAGAGATTATTATTATTCTTTGTAACAGTGTCATTTTTGCAATCAGGTTTTCTGACTCCTTGAATAATTTTTGTTTTTCCTAGTAAGACCTTTATAATTATTCCCTGACTTTAGCCAGCATCCCTGCATATCTTCCAATTGCCAAACTGCATTCTGTAATTTAGGAAGTATATTAAAAGTAATTTCTTGTGTCCAGTATTAGGTGCCATTACATCATCATTCTGTCTACTAAATATCTCGTCCAGGCATATTACAAACACAAGATTGTACCTTTGGTGAAATGCTGCATATTTTCTCTGCTGTTGAGAGTTATTTATCCAGCTAAAAGTGGTCTAATGGCCTCTGGTTGCAGCTCTTTTTCACCTCGGGCTGCTTTATATTTATGTGATGCTGAGAATATGCCGCTCTTTTGTAACCTGTATAATGCGTTTAAAGTACTATGTGTCCTTCCTACTTCAAGAGCTAAAATAATCTGGGCAGTTTGCCTTGAAGTATGTGGGTCTGCCTTCAAGTTGATAACACACACATTTACAGTGCAAGTTCCTGAGACGTTTAAAGTGGTTCCTGTTATCCAGTGTCCTTGTCCTTCATGATTAAATTCTGAAAGTCACATTTGTTTCATCTTTTCTGATGAAAAGTGTTATCAGCAAAATGAGATTGGTACACAACTTAAACATCTCTTTCTAGTGCCCCTACAGGGATGTGGTGGATGTCATTATGCGGATCCAAAATGTGCATTCTCTGCATTTTTTTCCTGACACTTCCACAATCTGCTTCTAATAGAAAATTGCACTTTATAAATCCTGCCAGGTTTCCAATTGCTAGGTAAAACGTAAGCTGTTTGAATTAATAACGCCAGTACTTTTTAATTAAGACATTTAATCCTTCTCTGTCAACAAGTCATTTTCTTATACGTGTTTCTTTTCTTGTATATGCTTCATTTATCACTTTATTTAGCACTTTGGTCTTTTTTCTCCTTTTTCTGCTATTTATGATTTTTATTGGACTGCAGAATATTCCTGTTGTGCTAATATATTTTTTTTCCATTTCTGTTTTAGTTGCTCTCAGTAAAATCAACCATTTCAATTTGTTATATCTGTATAAAATGGAATGAATATTAAAGTAGTATCTTCTTTGCAGCAAAAGTTGGTTTCCAATTACTGTCATTTTCTTTGGCACGAATGTCAGGTTTGTGGAGGTTGATGTGGTCTTGTTACTTTCTAATAATAAGTGAATTATTTTTAAAGAGACATGTAGATAAGCAGTTAAGTGTGATGACCTTGTTCGTCACTAGCGGTACTTTATCTCAGGAACAGTCACCTTGACTTCACTAAGACTTCATATGGCATAGGCTAAGCAGCCTTAAATGCATCATAATTTGGCGGTTATACTGGATTTGGCATTCTATACTGGAGCCAAACCAGCAACTGTTGTCTTTACCAGTCTGTAATACACAACAAAATACAGCACAACAACAAAACCCTTCTAGCATAATTGAGACGACCATTTATAGTCATATTATCTTTAATATTTTACCACACTTCAGCTGATACATAGAAAATGAATATGTACATGATTGATCTGTTGTAATTCAAAGTAATTCTTCAGAAATTGCTTAAGTGAACATTATTACATTTTAACAATTAGCAACTCTTCATCAGTGTAAATGCAATTACTAACAGGTGCCATGGTATCTTATTAACACCAGAGGAGTTCAGCTAATTGTCTGATCGCACTCCTCCTTTATTTGCCGCCTCCTTCTATAATTACAAATTTTTGAGGGTTTGGGGTCCTTTTATGTTTACGATACCGTATCATCTGTGTCTCTCAGCTGGGGATCAGACTGTTTTGAGGTACATATGTAGGTAACGACCTCTAGGCAAATGATTCAGGCTGTGAATGATATCATAAAACATAGGTCAGCAAGATACATTTCTTGTTATTATATTTTAATAAATGAATATCAAAGCACATCATCAGCCATAGCTTCAAGTCTTACACAGTTTTGGTGACTTGCATAAAGCACTACTTGCTTTCTCTGATTTCTCTTAAAATTTGTCTTCCTCTACACTTTTTCTTTTTCTAGGAAATAGTTGTTTCTGACATCCTCAGAAAAACTAACTGATCAGATTTCTCATGTTTTTCTCCCTTTTCCCATCAGTGTAACCACAGTTCTTTGTTTTTCTGTTTTTTCTCAAACATTTCTCAGTGCTGCTCTTCCTCCTTCTTATCTTCTTCCTTAGATTTTCTTTCCAACTGGAGTATGCTTGTTTAAAATAATACCATGCCTTGGTATCTCTAACTCTAAAAAAGGCCCCAAACTAAAATAAAACAAACAGAAGGCAAATAATATATTCTGAACTCATCTGTCCTTCTTCCCTAAATTTCTATTTTGTTGTGATGTCATTCAGGATTGGGTTCCTTCCACTAAACTCCTGTTCTCTTCAGCCTCTTAGAACCAAGCACTTAATAACATATTTTATTTCTGATAAAATTCCTGAATTCTTCATAAATCATAGAATCATAGAATCATCCAGGTTGGAAGAGACCCTTGGGATCATCGAGGCCAACCATCTATATCATATCCCCCAACACCACATCTAAACGGCTCTTAAACACATCCAGGGATGGTGACTCAACCACCTCCCTGGGCAGCCTATTCCAATGCCCGACCACTCTTTCTGTGAAAAATTCTTTCCTAATGTTCAGTCTAAACCTACCCTGTTGGAGCTTGAAGCCATTCCCTCTCGTTCTGTCGAGACGAATCTTTCTAGCCTTATCCAAAATGTACACGAAAAACAATTCACCCTTCCGTGTTCATGTAATTGTTAACATTCTTGAAAGATCAAGCCTTCCCTCCATCTCATCTTTCCTTCTCTACAGTAATTTTGGCACAGATTATTATTAGACCTTACATCAATTTCAGGTATTTTTACAGTGCAGGGTAGAGGAAAGAAAGATCTTAAATACATCAGTCTCCTGGAACTGTATACTGGAAGATTACTTACCCCATGTTTATCTCACTAATAGGAGCTGGCTTTCTCTGACCAAAAAATAAACTCAAAACAAAACAAAAAAGATACTTACAATGTTTTAAGTGCACCGGATTCTCCTCGGGATTTACAGGTTCCACCCTGGCCAGCACTAGAGGCTCCATCTTTAGCCATGACTGCAACATGAAGACACAACTGCAAATAAATTATGCTGCATCTTCAGCAGACATACAAAAGTACAAAGCCATTTTGCCTAGTTCCAGATAAAAGGAAGGACAGACTTCTTTTTCTAGTAGTTCATTTTTTCCAAAGGTGATTCGCAATGGGAACTATGGTGCACAATTTTGTAAATTACTGCTTTTTAACAAAAGGTGATTGAGTTGGGATTCATGTTCATGAAAAAAATTAACAAATTCATAGTTGCACATAGAAAGATATGGAAATATGCAATGTATCATGTTCTAACTTAACTAGATTCAAAGGTTTGCCGCCTTTATTCTAGTGGCATTGACTATTTTTAGTACTAAAATCTGTGTACATTGGAGAAACAGCATGAAAAAATGTGAAATTGCTTTTACAAAATCATCCCACTTGTGAAATGCACAGGCTTCTTGTGCAGTGTCCCAACAGTGTCTACATTAATCCTATAATATAAAAATGTCTAATTAGAGCAAATTCGATAAGCAGTCAGTTATCTGCTTTAAACATATGTGTCACCATTCTTTGTACAAGTAAACCTATTATTTCTAAATGAAATCAGAGCCGTTAGATCAGAAAGGCTTACTAAAACAGAACTTTCTTCATTGCTAAGCAAAATGGGGGATTTCTCTTTCAGAAGGGAGCACACATATCATTTCAAAGTAAATGACAGTAATAGACATAATTAGCACTATAAAGTGTTCAAGAGTCTTGAGGAAATTCGTATGTGTTGAGTTTGAATGGACTAGATTACTTCTTAGGTATTGCAAATAGGTATTAAGTATATTAGCGTTTTAAACTGGCTTACAGAGAAACAGACAGTCTAAGAAGCAGTGCTCTGGAACATGAATCTGAATAGAATGTGAAACTTCACGTGATTAGAGACTGCTTAAAATTAGGTTTGTTCCCTGGATCTTTCCTCAGTAATGAGACATCATTCATCGGTCATGGAAAGATCTGTAAAACAGGGCTCGGTGGTATTGTTGCTAAATGGATTTTTATATAACGCTCATTACGTGTGACAGAAACAGCTGAACAGTCTAAGAAAAGGAGCTTTATTCACCACTTTGCATTCTTCTCTGTGGCTGCTAGGTTTTGGATGTCCACAAGCCTTAGTGATTTCCATGGGCAATAAGGAATAATGCTATTTCACGGAAACCTGTGTTGTCACAGTTCATGATTCAATATTTGTCCAGCCATTTGTGGGAATATGAACCAGCTTAACAAAATATCCTAGATGTTTCTAATCTTTGAGTAACTACAGTATCATTGGAGTAATACTGATATAAGGCTTTATAAACTCAGACGATGAAGCTTGGAATTCAGCAATACCTTACCTGCAATTCTTTTTTTAATGAGTTATTTATAGAGAGGCAAATTAAAGTAAAGGTGAGCAGGAATTTCCCCAGATGCTACTTTAGCCTTGACCAGTGATGTTTCCTACAGGTGACAAGTCCGTGTATGATTTTCAGTCACTGAGAATGCTTCTGATTTGACTGAAGGAAAATGGGCACTGCATGCTTTCCCCGTTAGGATGAGAAAGGAACAAAGACGTATTGATGCTTTATTGGCTCCTCTCTTACCCTTTAAAAGGGGCCAGGCAGCGCCCTGCCTAAGGAGCATAGATGGAAGCCTAGTTGGTGAAGGGCAGTTATGATCGTCGGCTTGTAAATATATTATCCTTCTTAATCACACTAACCACCAAAACTGTATTTCCAGAAGTGTGGAATTAATATACAAATGAGATACTAGTATCAAAAAAAAAATCCCCCAAAACCCCAAACCAAACCTGGCCTGTGTTCCAGTGACAGCAGTGAGCTGTTTCCGCGGCTGAATATGCGTTAGAGTCACAGAATCAGGGCTTCTGTAGCTGGGATGCTACCTGTAGGCATTCAGCCACGTGGTCATGGGTTTTTCTGACCAGCAGTTTTTGCTGAGACTGAAACAATATATTTTTTTGACACAAATAAAAAAAAAATTCATTTTCCTCTCTCGTTTCTATGTTCAATGAAGCTATTGTTTCCATTTCTGGATTCTGCTGTATTTTTGTGTGGATAATCTGAAAAATAAAAACATAGGAACATAGGAGGTTCCACTCAAATATGAGAAAAAACTTCTTCACGGTGAGGGTGCCAGAGCCCTGGAACAGGCTGCCCAGGGAGGGTGTGGAGTCCCCTTCTTTGGAGATTTTCAAGACCCGCCTGGATGCAGCCCTGAGTAACATGCTCTGACATGCTCTGGGCAATCCTGCTTCGGCAGGGGAGTTGGACTAGATGATCTTTATGGTCCCTTCCAACTCTAAAAATTCAGTGAAATTCAGTGAGAAAGTTCCTTGATTTACAGTGCCAAAGCTGAAAGATTTCAGCGTGTCCTTTGACGCAAACAATTAAACCCCAGATATCTGGGGGTATGTTTCAATAAGCAAATATGCATATCAGATTGGTATTTGGATAAAAGATCCTTACCTTACCAGTGTGTGAGCAGTATGTTTGGAAAATCCCAAGTCTTTAAAGCTTGTGGTTGTCTAGGAACAGATTTTATGGGATTTTGGTATAATTTTTTCAGGAAGCATTTTGGACTATGTGAATGTACTTATTCCTGTGAATATTTACTTCTGTCTTATTGAAAATTTACTTCCTGTTTTGTTTCTAGGCATTTATAAACAAAATCAATTACAACACATCATGTTTGCTGCTACATATTTTTATGATTGTTTACAGTATTTTGAGCACGAATATTTGGTGAGAAATATTCATACGTTTTCGTTTTGACACATATTTTGCACACATTGAAATATTTGCCAGTATGGAATTGTGTTATCTCACTTTAAGGTTCTTGATATAATTATGCCGTTTTGGTCATTTATAGGGCCTCCTTATTTACTTATTTTGATCATTAATTTTACATAGCAGAATAGTAACAGGATTTATAGCAACTGAGACAAGCTTTTCTGATTCTAATTTAGTTTGCTACAAAACAAAGTATGCACAGGCAAATTGTGGTTAGCGTTTAGTCCCCTATGTTTATAGATATTGGTTTATTCTTTTGGTAGCTCTAGCACACTGAAAACCCATTGTGTTCTTTTTTGAATTATGGGCTGTTCCCATCTACACAATTGCCCTATTTATTCCTTCTTTGTTTTCAGTAGCACCATTTTTTGTCCGGAGCTATTTATCAGAAATAACCTAACCACACTGAATCCTCACCTCTTATTTTCATATGTTTCTTAAAAGCATAGGGCAATATCTTCATATCTTGTCTTAATGTAAGTGTATTCTTTAACAGTACAACCATAATCTCCATGGCCCTCGCTTACCGTACAATATTATAACTGACAGAAAATCGGTTTGTTTATGCAAAAGTTAAAACCATCTTCACATTTATCTTCAACTCAGTAGAAATGAGCAGTGAAATATTAACAGAAAGAAAATCCTCAGAATGTTTTTCTTATAAAATGACAAAAGTTCTATTTTGCATTTTTGATCAGAGCAAGGGGGGGAAGCATTTCTGAAGTTAATTTTCTTACTCAAATGAACTGACTGAAATGTTTTCTGTTGAGATGCCCTTAAAACATAAAGGATTTCCCCTTCGACTAAGCACAGATTGGGCATCAATGTTGCAATTCTCACACTTGGGTTAAGCCTGAATATCACATTGCCTAAACTAACAGCAATAATTCAGACCAGTAGTCCCAGCGCTGTGGACACACGTCCTCTTCTGGGACTGGCTGTGACAGCAAAAAGGTTTCTGACTCTCTGACTTTCTCCAGCTACTAGTTACTGCCTTTCCCCCCAGGGTTACTTCTCCATAATGTATTCTAAAGAATTGTTCCACCACAATCCATCTCAGTCTAATTGAGATTCGAACAAAGAATTATTGTTTAAGTTAACCCGGGTGATTTTGCCTGAAGGTTAGAAATCATTTGTCTGCTCCCTGATGCATGATTTGCACTTTAGACCAGTAAGATACATCTCATTTCTACTTACTAGTTTAAAGTGCAAATCATCACTCTCAAGATCATTCACTTCTCACTATACGGATATTTTGACCCCTTTATCTAATGTGTTCTCCAGTTTTGCTCACTTAAATTTTCAGTAGAATTTCATACTTAGAATCATGGAGTTGGCCAGGTTCGAAGGGACCTTTCAGATCATCAAGTCCAACCATCCACTCAACACAGACAAAAAACGTCTCTGACCCATGTCCCTCAGCACCACGTCTGCCCGGTGGAGCAGACCTCCGGAGATGGGGACTCCACCACTGCCCTGGGCAACCTGGTCCAATGTTTTACAACCCTTCCAGTGAAGAAATTTTTCCTAATATCCAATCTAAACCTCCCCTGGCGCAACTTGAGGCTGTTTCCTCTTATCCTATTGCCTGTTCCTTGGGAGAAGAGACCGACCCCCCCCGGCTACCCCCTCCTTTCAGGGAGTTGGAGAGAGCGAGAAGGTCTCCCCTCAGCCTCCTTTTCTCCAGGATGAACACCCCCAGCTCCCTCAGCCACTCCGCACAAGACTTAGTTTCTCTACTTCCATGCCTATTTAAAAAGACTGAATGAAATTGTTCGTGAGACTGTTCACTGAGAAACTTTTTTACGAACAACATAGTAAGAGTCTTCTGTTTTTTCTTCATTTCTCTCTCCTGTTCATTTTTCTCTGCAGAGTTCTAACTTTTCAGGCCTGTGTACCTGTGGAAGGGTCACACAGCAGCGGTGCTCTCCCAGTCTTGACATACAATTGGTTTTTATTAATGAGCACTATGTTTGTTTTGCGATGATTATTCTAGTGAATAAATTAACCTGTTAATATGTCAGTTGACATTTACTTACATTTCATACAGAGTTCTTATGACAGACCACCTTTTGCAATTAAACTAAGGTCAAATACATGACTAGCGCATAGTCACTAACACAACAGCAATCCGTAAGTCCAAGCCCTCAAAGAATCCTCTGAGGACCTAAGCTCTTGTTCCTAATTCAGTCTTTAGCCGACAATTGAAAACTGTAGGATTAGAAAATGAATTTCAGTGCAATTACCTTGGAGAAACTGCTATAATCAAGAGATTGGAGAATAGAAATGTCTCAGAAGTGTCAGCAAGTTTTGCTCTTTCCACAATTTGACTGAAATGTATTAAATAATAATCTCTGCATATTGAGAGATGAACAACTGGAATAATACTTCTCTAAAAGACAGTTCTGTTAGAAATGAGCAGTCTTTAGAAACCCCACGACTATAACAAATCTGGTGAACATAAATGCAATAAAGCTTTACTGTTAATTTAAAAATTATTTCTTTCTATTCAGTGCTGATTAAAGAAGGCTAAGAAATTTACATAAATAGAGTGACTACTATTGAGACATCATCATGAGAAGAACCAACACTTATCAGAAGTTACTACTAGAATCTAGTAATAGCCAGGAGCCAACAATACTGCTCTGTGGTAATTTTATAGAGAGTAGCCATACAACATCTGAGAATATATTCCTATTTTAGAGTAATCTAGGAGGGCAGCAATTATCTGAGAGAATAATTTGTTTAATAATGTTTGTATCATTTGAAGATTATTATTTCTCAAATGTTCTCTGAGCCTCTAAGTACACTGTGTAACTATGATACTCCAGAGCCAAATAAAATATTCTGTGCTTGAACACTCGTCTGGCTGAATTATGTTTTCACAGGATTGGATTCGATTTAAATCTTAAATTGAGATTTGGACTGACTAGGAATGGAACTGTAAATAAGCTATTGACTTGCTATTGCTCTAGTAATGGTCATTCTTCCAAATATGAAAGGAAAATATAGATCTGAAGCACAAATTGTCTGTGGTTTTTCTGTACAGTAGGATTTTCCTGTACAGTAGGATTTTTGTCTCATCCAGACAGCTTTGTCTCATCCGAGCAGTTTTCAAGATCATAGAATCATAGAATGGTTTGGGTTGGAAAGGACCTTAAACATCATCGAGTTCCAACCCCCTGCCCTGGACAGGGACGCCTCCCACCAGACCAGGTTGCTCCAAGCCCCCTCCAACCTGGCCTTGAACCCCTCCAGGGATGGGGCATTCACAGCTTCTCTGGGCAACCTGGGCCAGGCTCTCACCACCCTCACAGCAAAGAAGTTCTTCCCCAGATCTCGTCTCAATCTCCCCTCTTTCTGTTTAAAACCTTGACCCTGCATCCTATTGTTCCACTTCCTGATAAAGAGTCCTTCCCCATCTCTCCTAATAATAATACAGACGCTTTAGATGCACGGGTTTCTGGCTGTATGAAAAGCTTTACCTACAGCTTTATGCTTTAGGTCAGATATATGGAAACCTTCAGTGGATACAACTGATTCAGTCTGTGCACAACCTCCTTCTTAACCATCCTGACATCGACTTGTCAATGGGTTCAAATGATGAAACCAAGAAGAGGACCAAACCTTCGTTAAAAGCCACTTCATGTGTATAAAGCTGAAGTGGAATAGAAGTGTTTACATGTATCAGCAACAACTATGGGTGACCACGATTGTAGAACCTGACCATGAAGCACTGTGAACGCTTAAGCAGTTCTAGAGATGTCCAGGAACAGACACTTTAACTTTACCAGCGAAAAGCTTATAATCTTTGTCCATGTGCTATAACTCTAGAATTAAATAGACAAATGGACAAATGTTTTGAGGACCTACATTGTAAATTTATGTGCCTAATATTGGCGTTTGAGGGCTAATATTGCTTGTAGATTTAGCCATTAGTCTCGAAGCACAGAGCTAAATTCAACTCTGAGGTAAACAACAGCGACTCTATTGGAATAACAGAAGAGAAATGAATTTGCTAGATGCATTTGGCACATAATCGTTAACATCCAGAGCTATATAGAGTACAAGTGCCTACTTTTTTACTGAGAACAGTTATCCCTCTCAAAACCCATTTAAATAGACCAATGTAATAGTAAATTGCACTTCTCTTTCAGGAAACCTATCAAAGCTTTATTTAGAAAAAATGTTGAAGTAAATCTAAATTGCCTAACCTGAAATTGTGATACAGTTGATAGCTTGCTTTCAATTTTATTCAGCCTTTTATATCCCCTGAATGTATTCACTAAAGATAAACCATTAAATATTCAGGCTCATGATTGCATGAAAAGACTTTTTTTACTGAAGACAGTATTTCTGCACTGAAATCAGTTGTTACATGTGCTCAGATTGCTTTTATTGGACCTTCCAATAAGTGGCCTGTGCTTTAAAGAGGGTTTCATCCCGTTAATTAAATCATTAATACTCTGTTATCTAAATTTCACTTGACATATTTACATTTTAATGGAATGATCACCTTTTATTCTTGACCTGATGTTAAAAAAAGGAAAATGCCTTGTGTAAGTCTTTTAATCGCTTACTAATTATGTTAAGCAGGACTTTTTCATTTAAAAAAAAAAAAAAGAAAGGAAAAAACAAACAAACTGAGGCTTCAACTGACAAATGAGAGGCAATGAATAAAGGTCATACTATTGGTCTTTTTCTTGTTACACAATGTGACTGCAAATTCTGAAATCCTCATATTTGCCACGACTGACTAAAGTAACAGGTATAAATGTCTGTCACCCATATACAGTAAAAAGTAAGATCAAAAGGTTGGGAAAAGAAAAACATACAGCCACAACTCCTATTTTGATGCTGAAAATAGTATCAATGACTAGAATTTCTTCTGGATCTAAAGCTATGGAGCATCTGCCAAGGTGTGGGAGTCAAGGTGCTTTGCTTTTAATTAGAAAAGAAAACCACAATTAACTTTAAAAGTAATCTTCTTCTACCTTTATATATTTCTCATTAAAATAAATAACAGGGTAATTTGAAGATATTTTTGTCTATCACAACACTGTCGTACTTCCAGCTAAACTCTTACGAATGCATCCTGCAATTTTGAGAGAATTTTGAGTCCTTAGTTCCACTTCTCTGAGCGTATGGTTGAATCAACAGAAAGAGGAGCAGTCTGGTCAGAGGTACAGCTGTCAAATATACAAAATACAGGATTTAAGATTATTCATTTCAATTACAAAAGACTGTTTACTTCAATCATATTCATATCCCATGATTTTCATAAGTATAAAGTAATGTCGCTGTTATTGTTTAGGGATACAATTATACATGGAAATAAATACATTTTTCCACTATTCAGTAGTACTCGGTTGTTGAAATGTGGTGAACTGACAGGAATTTCAATTTCAGTTGATGGAATTTAAATTCAATCACACTTTTTCTTCCTGTTTTAGGAAGTTTGTCGTACCACTAGAATTAATTTTACATTATTTTGATAACTAGTCAACAAAACACTAGCAAATAATAAAACAGGTCATGAGACTGAATAGACATAATTCAAAGTATTTTGCATAAATTTTTACAAACCATTTGATCATCAAGATTTAACAGATACCCGACTTGATCCAGAGACATCTTACTATTTAAGGTAGACTGAAAAGAGCACATTGACTTTACCATGAACTTTAAAGGAATATCATTGGGTTATAGACCAATGTGGAAATCGAAAATGGAGTGTTGATCTCTTTAAAACAGACCCAGATTTACAAATAAATTTGACTCTTGCCATTATAATGTGAGAAATAGAATTGAAAAACCTTCACTGCAGTTCCTGTTTAATTTTTTAAGGTGGGTAGCAATAAGCTCCCATAGACATTTATGCACATTCTCAACTTTTTAATTTGCATATGCATGAATGTAAATATTACTCAATAGGGGAAAAGTTCTAATATTATTGCTGAAAGAATAAAAAAAAAAGTTTTACATAAACATATTGAATAGACAAGGGAATATGCCATAATTAATCACACAGTTTTACTTTCCTATGGCAATGGTTGTCCCTGTATGCTACTTATCTTTTAAGCTCTCCAATTAACAGCAGCAGTATTCAGGATATGGTGTTTTGGTCAGAGGTTAAAAATGCAAAATAATTCATTGGATCTTTGATCTGTTTCTAAGCACTTGTTCTAAGTTTATTGTGCCCTTGAGGTTGAGCCACAGTGTAGCACACCCAGCAATCATTCTCAAATCCGTTTCATCTTTCCAGACTTATTTCATGAGTAAAAACCAGAACAGATGTCAGAGGTTTTTATGTTTTCCCCTATGTTCCCCTAGACATTGTTTTCCCATCGCTGACAAAACATTTAAAAATTAGAAAGTGTATTGTTTTGGTAAACAGGGATTGTCATTAACCTTTTAATTTCCCTCGGTGGAACATATGATACAGATCCACTATGACATTTACGTGACCGTATGTCTCAGTCTTATCTTTCCACACATCTACAGCTTTTGCCATGTCAGACAAGACAGCCCTGGGTAGCTGTCACTCAGAAAATTACTCTTCTGTTAATAAAAATTGTATTTCGTGAAACCAGCTGTATCAGATAAAATTTTCTCTCCCCTCTCCCCACTTTGAATTCCAGACTAAAGGGTATCTGAAACATTACTTCTCCCTCCTACTAGAATCATAGAATACCGATGAATTATTGAAGGAAATTGACCCAAGAGAAAGAGTAGCATAATCATATTTAATTTTTTAAAACCATGATTATTTGTATTGCGATCTATTCCTTGGATTTTTATGGTTTTCTGTCTGTCCTTTCTCCCTTTCCATCTTCTACCAAACTCAGTTCTGGGATGAGTGTCAGATAAACTCAAAGAAAGCTGAAAAATCTCATCTCAAATTTCTGAAAATCAGCTTTACAGTTCACATATTAAAAGTTTCAGGATGCTTATTTTCATTGTTTTTGAAGATACAAGGGGTTACGCTGATCTCCAGAATCTTAAACTTCATTCAAAATCAAGTTATTCACATAATTTTCTTTAAAACCCTTACCTTCAGCACAATTACTGATATATCTTTGCATTTTCCATGGAAACAAAATGTTTGGATTTAAATGAATAGTAGCGTTGATATTGTATTTTCAACACTCCATTGACTTTACCATTATAACTGGGGAAAAAATGTTATCACAGAATCATAGAATGCTTGGGTTGGAAGGGACCTTCAAGATCATCTAGTTCCACCCCCCCACCCTGGGCAGGGACACCTCCCACCAGACCAGGTTGCTCAAAGCTCCATCCAACCTGGTCTTGAACCCCTCCAGTGATGGAGTATCCACAATATAAACATAAATAAATCTAGATAAATATAATGTAATACTATAATTTAAAATAATATAATATAGATAAATATAAATAAATATAATATGTTATTATATGTCATCATCAATAATCAGAAAAAAGGTTTGCAGAAAGAAAATGAATGTTTTGTTTCTCCCTCTGGCATTTTTTGATGTTTTTAAGCAGTTGCATCTTCTTTCATCCTCAGAGATAACCATGCTCCCCCTTCACCCTTTGTGAACTTGCTTTTAGTCTTTCACATATACATTTTTTCCCATTTACTATTCCTCAGCTCCGATATCCTTCGCCTACTGAATTGCCAGGAAACACACCTTTTCCACTGACCTCTCTCCCACCAAACTGCACAGGTAACATTTCCATGTGCGCAGCTGGGTAACATCTCAGATACGTGCCGGCCTTTTGAGACCTCCAAATGACAACACTCTAAATTAAATCCTACATCAGCATAATATCTTAAACACTTGAATATTCAAGTGATTTCCAAACTCTTATCAATTCTCAGTCCACTCTGATCTTTAATAATACAGGACAAAGGTAAAAAAAGAAAAGAGAAAAAATTATGTTTCTAAGAACTTTAATAGCTCAATATCTAATATCCAGTAAATACTACATCTGAATTATAAAGAAGAAAAATAAATCTTAAAAAAATATGTATATTTGCTAAAAATACTCAAAAAAATTAGTTAAGATGTCATTGTGCATGACATATCTAACAGTCCATATCATGGAAATTTTTCATCATGGAAAAATACTTTTCTACTTTTTTAAAAATACATTTCCTCTCCAGTTGCTAATTTACTATTCAAATGTATGACACCATGCATTCTGTAAATTTAAAAAGTTTCAAGCAAGAAAAATAATTTCATTTTATCTATTTATTAAAAGTTAGAATTTCATTTCAGTATCTCCTTGACTGCAACAAATATCCACCCCTATTTCCTTGAGTAACTTTTTTACTAAAATATCCCCTCATTGGAAACCAGCTTTATATGCACGTATTACACAGAGTCATTCATGGGGTCTCAGTTTCTCCAGCCGTTCCTCTTTCATACTTGACATGGTGATGATATTAGGGAAAGCAGGACCAGCTCCACACTTGCAAGTGTCGTATTGGAAGCAGGTCCTCAGCACAAAGCCTTTCAGCAGAGAAAAAAAATATTAAGCCATGTTAATGTTGACTGTCAATGTCTGCCACACGGGAGACCCGAGCAGCTACAATGGGATGTGGTGCTACAAAAACTGGAGAACCATAGGGAGAAGGGGAAAGGAAATACATCCCCCTCATTGTCTCATATATTTTGTGCTGATACATCTCTGGTTTTTGAGTCTTTTTTCAACAAAGTAGTGCAAAACAGTTTACCAAGTGTTCTTAGCTGATAGATTACAGAAATTCCTTCTGTATTTAATATGCTTGGTTTGTTGCTTAGTGGAGGAAGAATAAGGACAATTAACGGATGTGCTCTTCCACCTTCCTGGATGTTACCTTTTCCAGTTTAATAGTGTTAATTGATCCTGAGTTAAAAGCAGTGTAAAAGTCTTTAGGAACACTATGATGCTTCAGCAAAGCATAAATCACATGCAGGATTTCTAAACCGTTCTTAACCACGTAAGATTATGTAATACAATAAATATTATTAGTTTGAGCAAGTTAAAATTATAACATCCTTTCTCCTTATGAGATTAACTGCTTACAACAGCAAGGCAGACAGATACGAACAGTTTTTTAGGAAAACTAATTTCAATGCGAAGCTGGCTCTTATCGATCAGTTCCAGGTTTTTCCCAATTTTTCTTGGCTCCTTTTAAGGTGCCTTCATACATTGGAAGGTGGTAACACATGAATTGCTGCATCCTTAAATACGCAATCAGCACTGCATATATCAAGGCAGGAACCGGAATATTCATGATCCGTTGAAAATCATAACCTGAGCATGCTTCTTTTCATTTCTTCTTATCTCCACAGTAGTCTTCCTGAATTAACACAGAAACCAAAGACGAAATGGCAAAACATGTCTGTAAGACTTAATCCTTATTTCTCTAAGGTGGCATCTGTTTAGTAAGACCCCTTGTTGGGTATGGGGGGTTTGGTATAATTCCAAATATCAGGTTCCAATCCAGTTTCAGAAGAAAGAGTGTTGTTTCCGTACACTACCTAAGTGATATAAGTATCTAGTATGTATAGGGTTCACTTACAGCTAATAAATATCCATGAATTTTAGATTTGATTTTCAGAAATGTCAGGATATATTTTGACACCTTCATTCAGCAATTTTTCACTATTCTGTTTGGTATTTGTAGCAAAAGAAATATTAAACTTGAGGTTCTTTTGTTCCATTGGGTTTTGTTTCTACTTTTAATGCTGCAGAATAGACTGGGAAATCAGACAATACCTCTATTTATTTTAGATACCGTATTAGTTTTCCAGAAGGCTTGATAGAAAGCTGAAATTTATTGGAAAGTCCTATGCTGTATGTTTAAAATTCAGTAAAGCTCTTGACAAACACGGCTCTTAAACCTCTCGTCTTTTTTAATAGCATATTCTTAGACCTCCCTTCTTTTTCCAGTAGCATAAGGAGGTAGTCGCTCAGTCTGTTGGGAGTTTTCTTGTAAGCATCTATGCCTGCATATGCATAAGGCAGTAGGCAAAATTTTCAGAATAAAATTGCCATTAAGACCCATTTGTATTGCACTGATGTTTTAAATATCTTAGTCTTGAAGTCATGCTGCGTTGTTAAAGACCATCTATGTTGATGCGTATTATTTCAGAACTGGTTTAGCACATCAGATTTTCTTTGCAAATTGTTCAAACTCAACAGCCTTCGTATCCTGCCACAAACTGCACATTAATCACGGGACTGGTGTGTTATGAAATTCTCTCAAAATCAGACAACCTTTACTCTGAACAGAGTTTGTTTACTGGTGAATAACCGCTATATTTTTAGGCTTTTAATACTGCAAAATTCTTGCAACCATCCAAACATTCTTTTCTTTTGTATTCTGGCAAAGAGACTCTCGTTAACTCCCCAGATGCCTAATCCATCAGCCTGACCTGCTGCCCGTTCTGATCCCAATTTACTTCTTAGTTGTACAAACTGTGAGGGTTAATCCTTCCCTCAGTAGTTCAACCTCTGTGGAGGTAAAATGCTCTGCCTCCTCACCCAGCTCCCTGGGAATCTTAGCACGTTCAGTTCACACCTATAGAATCACAGAATTGTCCAGGTTGGAAGGGACCTTTCAGATCATGGAGTCCAACCATCAACCCAACACTGACAAAAACCATCACTAACCCATGTCCCTCAGCACCACATCTGCCCAGCTTTTAGATACCTCCAGGGATGGGGACTCCACCACTGCCCTGGGCAGCCTGGTCCAATGCCTAATAACCCTTTCAGTGAAGAAATTTTTCCTAATATCCAATCTAAACCTCTCCTGGGGCAGCTTGAGGCCATCTCTTGTCCCATCGCTTGTTACTTGGAAGAAGATCCCCCCTCACTTCAACCTCCTTTCAGGGAGTTGGAGAGAGCGAGAAGGTCTCCCCTCAGCCTCCTTTTCTCCAGGCTGAACACCCCCAGCTCCCTCAGCCGCCCCTCACAAGACTTGCTCTCCAGACCCCTCACCAGCTCCGTTGCCCTTCTCTGGACCCTCTCTAGCACCTCAATGTCTTTTTTGTGGTGAGGGGCCCAAAACTGGACACAGCCCTCGAGGTGGGGCCTCACCAGTGCCCAGTACAGGGGGGCAATCACTTCTGTAGTCCTGCTGGCCACACTGTTCCTGACACAGGCCAGGATGCTGTTGGCCTTCTTGGCCACCTGGGCACACCGCTGGCTCATATTCAGCTGGCTGTCGACCAACACCCCCAGGTCCTTTTCTGCCGGCTGCCATGCAGATAAACTCAGTGATGCTCTTCCCGTTGCTTTCAGCTTTTCTTTCTCTCCTTTCCCTGCACATAGAGATTACAGCATCCATGAACTCTGCTGAGGTACCAGCTGCCTGGAGAAGTGCTTCCATATTCAAATAACAGTGTAACTGTGTGCGGATCTGCCTCCTAATACCATCCGGTAGCATAAGTATGTGAACAGAGCTGAGACTGTCCCCTGTGCACAAATTTGGACTTGTCTCCCCAGCTGCTGTCATCAGACTCTAATGTTTAACCTTTTGAGGAACTCCAGAGACATTCACATATACTTGCTCTCACAGTTTTGCATAATACAGTAATCAACCACTTTGCTGACAAATCAGCATAACTCCATTTCACCAAACTGCTTCATCCCCGTTTGGAATCTGAGCGAGCATTCCAAAACAGGAGGTGGAGATTTGCGTATTTATGAGCTATTCCTGATCAAAGTGACATCTCACCATTTTTCTGTCTGACAAAGTAACCGACGGAGGTCAACTTCAGTTAGTCAAAGCACTGCTTTTTTGTCTTATTTTTACTGGCAGCAGTTGCTTGGCAGGATGAAATAAATTCATGATCTGTAACTCTTCCTGCTGTTAACATCTCAACAGCAGGAGGACTTTTCCACTTAAGGTGCTTTCTTACTGGGCTTTAGTCTTGTTACCCGGTTGGGTTCAAGAGTTGCTTAGAATTTTGATGGAGGTTTCACTGATTCAGTACCTGAGTTTAAATAAAGGAGTGTGACACTGCATAACGTAACAGCGCTGGCTCACTCAGGCAAGAAATGCTTAAAAGCGGAGTTCCTTTGTAGGCAAAGAAAGAATTTCTTTCAGTAAACACTGTGCACACACTCAATTTAAAGATAACCTTTGCATTGAAGAACTTTAAAACCTCAAGAAAGCCTAAATAAGAACAGTATGGTGTGCTAATGTTTGTTATAGAATTATTTTTTTAACAAAGTTTGTAACATTTTTGGAAATTTTTAGGGAATTTTTAGGATATTTTGGGGAAATCAAGGAGAAAACTCTTGATTCCCTCCACTCCCTGTTTCATAAATTGGTTCTCTGGTTATGCAAGAAGAGAATACAGATGTATTTTCAAATATGTTCCAGGAATGTGCTGTCAATAAAATTTCAAAAAGCTGTTTTAAGAACCCACACCCAAAATTCTCATGTATCTCCTTGCAGCTGCAAAGGAGTCCTTTGAAGGTCCCTCCCTGTTCTTAAGGTAGAAAGATGAAGGGGGACCTGTTTGGGGGTTAGTGTTGAGCAGATGAGTGGAGACAGGACAGCAATGGGGATGAGATCTCCTACACCATGATTCTTTCCCCCTTCACCTCATCCAGCTCTTCAGGAAATACCAGGAAGGGCACGTGCATTCCCAGATAAGCTGTGTAAGGGGGTTGCCCTAATCAGCATGGATTAATTGTCAACCCCATGATGGTTTCGTCAGTGTTGTGTTGATGGTTGGACTCGATGATCTGAAAGGTCCCTTCCAACCTCAGCAGTTCTATGATCCTATGATTTTTTTTCTGCATTGCTGAACCAGGAGCTGGTTTCTCAGCATTTGGGGATGTTGGCATCACTCATCTGTCCATAGGTGTTCAGATTCAGGCTGCTTCAGACTTTTATCAGCAGCAGTGGAATCTAATAGGTTGGTTTAAGGTATGGGAAGCTTAAGTTCTGAGAGTGCTTCCTGTGGTCTGACTTAAAAGATTCCTTCCTGGAAATATCTGGCCTAGAAATCTTCAGTACACTATAAGACAGAAATATTTTATGAAGGTGAAAATGCCACAGTCTGGATAAATCAGGCTGCGAGGCTGGTGGTGGTGGGACTGCACAGCACTCGAGCCTTTTCTTAGTCACATCCACTACACTGAGCAATGCTAAAAATGCTCCACAGCCTTTTTAGTTTCTCCCTGACTCATAAACTTGTGCCCAGTAACAATGGAAATATTAAACTTTCAGAAGTTGTCAAACAACAAAACTTAATGTATTTGGAATTACTATTAAGGAACTGTGACTAGAATGAATTGTTACATTTCACTACTAGCAAATATAGACAACAAAAAGGCATCAAAATATTGCTTGTTCTTCATTAAACCTGGCCCTTTCACATCTTTCTCCAAGTCTGGTATCAGAATTTTGAATGTGGGTGCAGTCCAAGAATGTCTGCAGTACAGATTTTTTCTAACATTCAACAATTTTGAAGCATTTTTAAACTTTTTTTTTTTAACATTCTTGTCTATCTGCCTACTGACTTTATGAATTACTGTGAAGAAAGATTAATTGTGTGATGCTTCATTCTGATGGTTACTGAACCAAGTATTACCTAGAGTAAACAGAAAACAAGAAATATTTTTTTAAAGCTCTAAAAGAATCACCTGGTTTATAATTATTTTTCTTTTTCTGGAAATAAAGAATTTGGCTCTGCAAACTGAATGTGGGTTGGAGTACACAAACCACATGTTTCTACCACATGTGTCTACCACAAGACATACACCTATGAGAGCATCTTCAGGGATGTTTTTCCACCCATCTGAAGATAGGGTGCTAAGAAATGTGAGGGAAATGTCAGGAAATATTGCATATCTCTACTGTCTATATGACTGAAAGTGCTTACAAGACTGGCTTGGAATGTAAGCTTGATTCTTAGATTAAGCTCACCTCACCCAAATGTAGTTGTCCACAGGACTAAAGAACACAACTAAATAGAAATTAAAAGTAAAATGTTGGTGCAATTAACAGGCAAAATTCTGTGATGGGAAAATTTTTTGCCATGAGCTTGCCAGACATTTTGTGTTCATGAGCTTCCACGGAGAGGGTTAGAAGGCTTTATTTTGTTAAATTCCTAACAAATAATCTGACAAACTAATCTATGTCTGAGATTTGCATAAATAAATGCATTCATTACAAATATAATGAATAGAAAACAAACCTGCAAATAGGAATGTAAAATGAGTAAAGAACGTAGACAAACCTAAAAGTCCCTGGAAAACACTAGTGAAAACTGTTAAAAACAAGGTTATTGAGCCTGACATTAAATATAGAGGGTGAGACTGGAGACAGGTAGACTGAACTATAGAAAAATGAACAACCAGAATTTCAGTCTGTGAAGAATATCTCATAATTGCGAAATCCACTTATTAGAGAGCTAGAGTGGGAGCACTCAAATAAAGCTACTACTGTCTTCAAAAATGTATTAGAACTGGTTCTTACTGTTCCACCAAAAAAAAGGAGGACAACAGCTGCAAAAGTTTTTAAAACTAACTTTTGCTGAAGTTCAAAAAATGTGTGACAATTAGAAGATAGATGATTCACCTCCCTTAGACAGCTACTCAGATTTTAGTCCCAAATACTGTGGAAAGGTAATGGAAAATATCACTGTCTCAACTGTGCTTGGAATAATGAATTTTTATAACACCTTATCCAATTAAGACAGGGAAGATTTATGTTAATTCTTTGATATTTCTTTTAATGAAGAAATTGACACCACTTAACAGCAAGACTTAGATGGGTCTTAAAATAATATTTTACTTTTGCCTCTGTTCAAATAGTTTATGTCCAACGTTACTAAGGGAAACTTAGACAACTGAGACGTAAAGTAAAATCGTGTCTCTTTCATTTCAGTCTAGACAGGAGTAAGTATAAAAGATGTTCAGACACTCTGCGAAAACAAAGTCTCCAGAATATGAATTTATAGAGAAATATAAAATCAAGGCATTAATTTGTCCATACTGTAGTATGTGGAGTACACGTGAAGTTTCAGTGCCCCAGAAAGTCACAGAAACTTCTCACATTCAGCTACCATTTAGGAACATTTCCTGGCTAAAATGAAGACTTTTGAGACAAAATTTTCAGAGGGAATTTAAATGTCGATACTGGAGTGCTCTGGGAGGACAGACTGACCTTGAGTTAGATCAATACCTACTTAAACACAGACATTTCGTTTCCTTACCGGCTGTTCAGATGAGGTTGCCAGACCTGTCTTCTTGCAGTGCCTTTGCAGAGCAACTTTGTTTAGATTTATTTTGTTAAGATATTAATTAATATGAAGGCTTTCTCCTGCCATTTCATGATGTGCTAGAATTTACGTAGTAAGCCTAGTAGTTAGGCTTATGTTTTATTATTATGGTTTATGTTTTATTATTATTATGTTTTGATTATTTTTCTTAAAAAATGGCATGAGATTTAGTGATGCAAACTCAGAAACACAAACAAGAGTAGAATGGAGTCACAGAGTTCAAACACGATTTCTTATCTTTACCTTATGTCTATTTAGCTAATCTTCCAGTTATACTGGAAATCATGCAGTGTAGTGATAATACTTGTAGCACACTCTTCAAATCTGTCTTTATCCTGCTTTCCAGGCAAACATAGATTTCCTTGCACCTCTTTCAGCACATTTTTTAAAAGATATAAAGTGTTCTATGTAGCCCAGTTAAGAAACTTCTAGAGAATACCAAAGCACAGTAGATATTAAGAAAAACAAATTAAAATTACACGTGATGATACACACTCACCCCTTGAATCCCGTCTTTCAAATATATAAGGCACAGGTTGTTTGCCCAATTAACTAATTAAGAAAAAAAAAAAAAAAAAGGAGATCACAACTGAAAGGCAGAATTATGTGATTGTTTTCATACACTTTAAAATACTCTAAATTTTTTCCATGAGTAATTCACATTTTAGAAGCACAAGCATTATAAAACTGTCCCACAGAAAATAAGTTCGAAGTAATATGCACGTAAAAAGATCAAAACTGAGCTTTCAGATGTTTCACAGAATATTTTTTCTTGAAACTGAGGTGCTTTTAAAGTTCAGAGTTTCATGAAAGGCAATCTTTGGCTAAAATCAATGTACCAGCAAGATAAAAGGTGCAACAATATGACTGTGGTGATCAAAGCTTTTCAAAAGAATGATCCACTCTTTTTAAACCACATCCCAGGCAACAAGTCCTTTAAATGCAATATGGCTTGTACCAAAGGAAGAAATGATGAAACCCTGTAAATCCACAAGAAATATAGCAGTTATGTTTTACTACATTCAGAGCTTTAGAAGTGACAATGACTTGACAAAAAATAGCTTATTTTATATACAGTGTAAAAACCCAAGCAATAATGAGTACAGCTAGTAGTAAAAAATAGCTTAAGAAAACGGGTCTGTTGCAAAGTCCTGTGCATAAATTCCACAGCCTTCTGTTGCAGTAGGAAAAAAACCCAAACTTCAAGTAAGTAGGTTGATGTGCTCATTTGTGAGAAAGAAACATGTTTTGCCCCTTCCTTGAGTAGCAAAAACGCAAATTTGACATGCACCTGCAGGAAAACTAGGAAGGTGTAATACCTGATTTAAACTCATACGACATAAAGTATCTAGAAGAGGACAGAGAATGACTGGTTAAGTACCACATTTTTTTGTGTGAATATTTTTACTACCTTTGTGTTTGCCTCACAGGTCAGTAGCAGCTCAGGCCTGCTTCTCTGCTAAGTTCTTCTGTGCGCTACACGGGATGATGTGGTGGCATCAATCCCTTTCTTCATGGACAAGTATCTTATCTAAGAAAGCTCCTCACAATTAACATTAATTGGCCCCTTTGTTGCTAGGCTCAGTAATGAGGAGAAAAATTAAATGACACAAATTTAAAAAAAATAAACCCTGTTTCCTAGAATTGATCTCCAAGGAAAAGGATCAAGCCATATTTGCATGGAAATATTGGAAAACTTCATAAATTCTAATTAAGAATTCAGCTGTTTTAGAGAGCTAAATGATTTTTACATTGAGAGCTCTGTTTTCCAGAGCCCAAAGGGGAACAGGCTCACCCTCACAGGCTGCAACTGGTCAGACTGGAGGAGAGGGGGGTAGGGAATGTCCCAGCTTTCTCCCATTTGCTGACTGAAGGGGTAGGCTGTCTGTGTTCATCAGGGGCTGATAGGTCAGGGGTTAATAAGCCAAAGGATTTTCATGGCTGATCAGGGGTGAGGGAGAGGAAAGGGGATATCATCTTTCCACCACCAAAAAAAGTTTGGTTGCTACTAACTTTGCGAAGCCATGGGATGTACCAAAATCAGACCAAGATTAGCTAAGCTTCCCAACAAGTTGCCCATGAGCCAACAATGTGCCCTTGTGGCCAAGAAGGCCAAGGGTCCCCTGGTGGTCATTAAAAACAGCATGGCCAGCAGGTTGAGGGAGGTCATCCTCCCCCTCTGCTCTGCCCTGGTGAGGCCGCATCTGGACCACTGGGTCCAGTCCTGGGCTCCCCAGTTCCAGAAGGACAGGGAACTGCTGGAAAGAGTGCAGCAGAGGCTACAAAGATATGAAGGGACTGGAGCATCTCTCTGCTGAGGAAAGGCTGAGACACCTAGGGCTGTTCAGCCTGGAGAAGAGAAGACTGAGAAGTGATCTCATCAATACTTATCAATATCTAAAGGGCGGGTGGCAAGCGGATGGGGACAGGCTATTCTCACTGGTGCCAGGTGACAGGGCAAGGGGCAATGGACACAAGCTTGAACATGGGAAGTTTCAACTGAACATGTGGAAAAACTTTTACTCTGAGAGTGGCAGAGCCCTGGAAGAGGCTGCCCAGAGAGGTGGTGGAGTCTCCTACTCCGGGGACATTCAAACCCGCCTGGACACGTTCCTGTGCAACCTGTTCTGGGTGCACCTGCTGTGGCAGGGGGTTGGAGGAGATGAACTCCAGCGTTCCCTTCCAAACTCTACCATTTTGTGATTCTGTAAAGGTCATGCATCTGTTGACATACCAAATAGCTGGCTCTAGAAGAGGGACTTCAAAAACATCATTACAGAATAGAGCGTTTCCTTAGTGAACAAAGCAAAAAGCAGCCAAACTGTGCTAGGAAATACGCAGAATGATTTTTGTCTAAAGAATGACTTGACTCCTCTGAAAGCTCCCAACCCATCCAGCAGTGCCAGGAATGGCCATCACCAGGAAAGTCAGAAAACAGTCCTCAGCATCAGGGAGTATGATGAGTATGTCCTCAGCATCAGGGAGTATGAAGATAGGGAAAGACCAATTCTTAGGAAAGTCCGTAGTTATTACTTGATCCCATTGATATATTAATTGCTTGTCATGTCATTAGTAGATATAGTTAAATACAGGGAATACTGTATTATGGCTAAAGAAATTGTACAACTTCCCCTCAGCTTGTCATTTTAATATTAATCCCTGTTAACGGCTCAGGGTTTAGATGAAAGTTCTGATTCATTTCGGGAGCACTGACACCACATCAAACATTCCTGGATTTGCTTACTGCTTCTCCAGGGGGTATTAGTACAGGACAAGAACGTGATTAATGTGTGAATAGTTCCTTGGACCTGCTTAAAAGCTCAGAGTCAACCCTTCTCAAAGATTTTAAAAGGGAAAAAAAAAAAAGAAAGAGTGATTTAACTTAAGATTATTGGCATTGCCTGTTCAAGGTGAATGAATGATAGCTTTCTGAGAGCAACTCCATTGCGCTTTTGTTGTTTTCCTTTTTTTTTTTTCCCTAGCACCCTGATAAAACATAACCTTGAGACCAATCAAGGGGCATTTACTGTTCTACCCACAGGTTAGTTGTAGGAAATAAGAAAAATCTTACATTGAAATGAATTCTCAGAAGTCTGAAATTACACATACACACTCCTCAATGAAAAAAACTGCCCAATAATGATTACAGAATTCAGTCATTTTATCAAGAAAGTTAGAAAAGGACTTGATTAGAGACCTTCAAAAGATCTTTTGTTCATAGAGCATTATCTGTGTAATACAATATCTTCCATCAAATAATGGACTTCACCAACATAACCATATTCTCTTCAGTTTATTAAGTTGTAGTAATTGCTTAAAGTTATTAGTTCCCATTCATTTTGTAATCTTCATTTGTATCTGAATCAATTGATTTTGTATCTCTGAACCCTCCTACGAAGATAAAGGCTTATACAAGATGTTACTTACAGAACAACTAGATAGATCATATTAGACAACTAATATAATCAGCAAGCAGTGCACTACTCAGGATCACTTCACTTCTCTCTCTGAGGGCATTTGATCCAGCATTTCCCATCTCCTAAACGAACACGCTTCCAACTTCCTCCATCTTCATAGAATCATAGAATGGTTCAAGTTGGAAGGGACCTTAAACAACATCTAGTTCCAACTCCCCTGCCCCGGACAGGGACACCTCCCACCAGACCAGCTTGCTCAAAGCCCCATCCAACCTGTCCTTGAACCCCTACAGGGATGGGGCAGCCACAGCTTCTCTGGGCAACCCGTTCCAGTGCTTTACCACCCTCACAGGAAAGGATTTCTTCCTAGTATATCATCTAAATCTTCCATCTTTCAGTTTAAAACCTTGACCCCTCGTCTTATGGCTCCCCACCCTGATCAAGAGTCCCTCCCCAGCTTTCCTGGAGCCCCTTTAGGGACTGGAAGGGGCTCTAAGATCTCCCCGGAGCCTTGTCTCCTCCAAGCTGAACCCTCCCAATTCTCTCAGCCTGTCCTCACAGCAGAGGGGTTTCAGCCCTCAGAGCACCTTTGTGGCTCCCTCTGGACCCATTCCAACAGGTCCATGTCCTTCCTGTGCTGAACTTTCTCTTGAAGAAGCTTCAGTATACGGCAAAGAACTATTCAATGAGCCAAATGAACTGAGAATGTCTTTAAACTCAAAGAGGGAATATTTTTAAACTGAAAGAGGGGAGATTGAGATGAGATCTCAGGAAATTCTTTCCTGTGAGGCTGGTGAGACACTGCAATACGTTGCCCAGAGAAGCTGTGGATGCCCCATCCCTGGAGGTGTTCAAGGCCAGGCTGGACAAGGCTTTGAGCAAGCTGGTCTGGTGGGAGGTGTCCCTGCCCAGGGTGGGGGAGTTGGAACCCAATAATCTTTAAGATCCCTTCTCATCCAAACCATGCTATGATTCTATGATTCTATGTCTGTATATATTAGAGGTTACAACACTCTCCCCCTGGAAAATCCAGCAGTCTGGATGTGAAGAGAAAGCAAAAGGACACTTCCCTCACTTCTGCAATAAAGCAGCTATTAGGAGATTTCAGATCAAGAAAGTGGACCCGCGGGACGAGGTAATAGGTAGGTAGAATAACAGGTCTGGCCGTGATTACAGAGTCACTTGAGCTTATTACCTCCAGAGCACACAGCTGGAGAGAACACCAGCTGTGCAACAGCACTCCCTGGTACAAGTAAGAACTCGCTGTTTTATTAGGGAAGAAAGATGAGGAAGAAACGATGTTTCTTTTGCCACCCCTGTTAATTTCTGCCTGTCTAGATTCCGCTGTGGTCCACTCCAGCTTACATCCTTAAGATTTCAGTGTATATTAACACCAAAAAAAACAGTCTAAAGAACAAGAAAGGTAAGTTAACTACTAACAAAATGTCTCATAAAGACAAAATATGTTTATTAGTGAAGAATAGTTGAATAGCGAAGAACAAAAGCTCACAAAAGCTCACAAATTTGAAGCATGTTTGAAACCTAGGAAATTTATACAAAATAATATATGATGATGATGATACAGCCCCAAGATTTTTTTTTTTAATTAGTAATTATAAACTGAAAGCTTTTTAACGTATTATTTTGGCCCAGAGAGGCATAAATCTGATTTTTATTTTTTTTTAGACCTGAAAAGACATCTTTTTAAAGCACACCCTCTGAGGACAGATTTTTGTTGCAACCATTCTTTCTTTCTCCTTGGGATGAGCTACTTTACTTTTTCTTTCTTCTTTCATATCACCTTCGAGGAAGCCTAATTTCTTCAGCCTACAGGGATTTTCACTAATCCCCCTGTGAGATTATCAGAAAGCCCACATTCCTGCCCAGTGAAGGCTGTATGTGGATTTATTCTTCAGAAGCACTTATCATATATTTCTACCACCCCAAAAATAAAGACTGCGAATCCTAGTTTGAGCAGATAAGAGCTTATTCTATTTTATTGCATTTTTACTGGGAGGTTTTGTTACCTTCATGTAGTTTCATCATATCTCAAAGAAAGGTGTCTCTTTACTGTCTATTGCTACCAGTCCTTCCTTAAGAAATTTACTCCTATGCTGAGAAATGTAAAGGACTTCTATAGTTTAAATCATATTATAGTGTATATTTTTCAGATAGAAAAAATAAAAAGTTCTTTAAAGTAATGAATCCATGGAGGATACCTTTGCATCAGGGAATATCCTAGCCCAACAGGGAATATCCTAGCCCAACAGGCTTGACTATGGCATGTTATTAATTTCTAATCCCCAGCCAAAAATGCAGACTTGTACCCACTCTAGGTGGGTTTTTTTTTAATATAAACTATTAGCATTGATTATGCTGAAATAGGAATCTTTGTGTCTACAAAGTTTTGTATGATCAAGGAATCAATCTCAAGATTTCTTTCTATATAGATTTATTGTGTCTTTTTATCTATGCGTCTGCCATACATATTCAGTGTTCCGAACAGAAGCTCAGTGTTAGGCACCTGGGCCTTGGAGAGCTGAGTACTGTGGTTTGGATGTTGTTTTCCTTGCACATCATTAAGTTGCTTCTTCTTTTTATTCTTAAAATTTATGGGTTTTGTTATTTAAACTGTCCATCAAAATTTAAACCTTACTAGAACGCTTGTATTTCCCTCATGGATGGATGAAAAAGGAAAGTTCACTGAAGACTGTTTTAAATTAAGAATTGTTTTTTAAAAAAAAAAAGTATCTTCAGCTGATGCTTTGAAAACAAACAAAAAAAATACTATTCAACAAAATCCAGCCAAATAAATGTCTTTTAAACATTTCATAAGGGCATCAATGGAAAAAAGAGTGATTGTAGAAGTTTCTAGGTAATATACAATTAACTCACTCATGCAATGTTTTTATACACAGGGCTTACTCGGATCCATGATTCAGCATTTCTGATATTACAAATCTGTATTAAACTGATAGCTCTTTTTATTTTTTGTAAACACTTTTTGAGGGCAGCATGATAGTGAAACAGAATTAGGCGCATGGGGACTGATAGAGCGCTCTCGTCACGTTATTTCAAGCTGCTCTATGGTTTATCACTTTGCCTCAGAAAGCTCACAAAATACGGCAAATCAAATCTGTTTTTAAATGCCTGTCTACCTCTGATTTGTTCTACAATTCAGGGAAAAATTCCTCTTGACGTGTTATATTGCAGGCACGGTGCCAAAGACAAAAGCAATGAATATGTATAGCAGGCAGCACTGTGTGGTAGATAGTCAGGATCTTCTAGATGAAATTAAAAGCGAAGACTCATTACGTTATTGATCTGACCTCTCCAAATTTGGAACATGCACTGCACAAAAGACTTATTTCTTTAAATGATGGTACTTTCAAGAAGCCTGTGTATGATTCTGTAAGTAGCAACTCTGTGTAAAATGAGATGTTTATGATTACAACATAATAATGCAGTGAGCAGAAATACAGACCTGGTAGAAGCCTTGAGAAGCGGCAACACTGGTCGTGGCATGCAGGACTGCAGGCATGGGGTGACAGGAGATGGACACCCAATACTGGAGACCCCAAGGATCTCGTTGGTGATCAGTAAAAGAAATGGAGCTGGGGAAAAAAAATCGCTTTTAGAATCACAGAATCATAGAATCATAGAATCGTCTAGGTTGGAAGGGATCTTTAAGATCATCTAGTCCAACCATCAACCTAACTCTGATAAAAAACCAAAAGAAAACCATACAAAAAAACCCCCTCACATTACTAAACTATGTTCCTCAGCACTACGTCAACCCATCTTTTGAAAACCTCCAGGGGTGGTGCCTCAACCACTTCCCTGGGCAGCCCATTCCAAGGCTTAATCACCGTTTCTGTGTAAACATTTTTCCTAATATCCAATCTGAACCTCCCCTGGGGCAACTTGAGGCCGTTTCCTCTTGTCCCATCGCCTGTTCCTTGGGAGAAGAGACCGACCTCCCCTGGTTACACCCTCCTTTCAGGGAGTTGTAGAGAGCAATAAGGTCTCTCCTCAGCCTCCTTTGCTGAGGCTCTTCCTTTGCTTTACTTTTATGGGTAATAAAGAGAACTAAGAATGATTTTTTCTTTGCTGCTAATGACACAGACTGTTCTCCCCCCTCCACCGACACCAGACTCTGTCATTGACCATAGGAGCCAGAAAAGCAGCAGCAGGATGAGCATAACACCAGGACAAGGGGCAGTTGTCAGCATCTCTATATGTAAAAGTTTTAACTGGATTGCTATTATTGAGACTTTTCCATTCCAATTGTCTTTCCTTTCTTGCAATAATTAGATGTAGGCTAATAATGATTCCTTGATTAGACTGTTAAGATTTCAATTATAGTAATAATAAATTCTCGGCTTTATATACACAAGTTCCCTTTTTGCCCATAACATGATTTTGAGCATAACGAGTTATAGGAGTATCTACAGAGTTCTTAGTAGTAGTAAAACCAGCAGCAGCTTAGTTATTCTGTATGCAAAGCAAATTCAGTGCAATGATTAGTACAGCTTTCATCTTATTCCAATAACTATGAATTAGAGATAAAAAAGCATATCCCAGTTGAAGGAATAATGCTTTGTTCCTCCAGTTCCTCTGCAGATAAATGTTATTTTATTCAGTTGACCTCCAACGTTTCTGCAATGAAATTGTGATTAATATGCTGTGCGTATCATTTTAACTTGCTGTGAAAAGGAACAAGCGTACAGTTAACGAGTCTTTCATCTGGGCCTTCATCACTGTGCTGGTGAAACTTCAGTCAGTTGCTAGAAATAACATGGAACCCACAGCTGTATTTTACGAATGTGAACAGAGATTAGTCTACTCACTGTGTCTCCAACAGAAATGAACCATGCTTAATAATAAATACTTTACACACTTTTTACTTTACATTATGAATGCAATTTGAATAAAATATAACACATATATAGTCATTTTTCAACAGTGAAATAACTATCAAAAGGAATAATATATAGCTCCTAACTACAAGGATTATTTTTTCTTAAGATACACTCATAACCAAAATCATAAATTAAGAAAGTGTTAAGCTGTTTTCCTGAGCTTATGATTTTAATTTGCTGCACTGAAGTTGTCCTACTTATCGTTCTGTTTCTGTAATAGGTGAGAAGAAATATAACTTTTTACACTAACATTTAGGATAGAATTGAATGCATCAAGTTTTTTGGGAAGAAAACAGCTTAGGAGTTCTTCCTCCAGATATCAAATAGGGTTGTCAATGTGCTGATGGGTCTTTCTCAAAAGTCTCGCAGACCTTCTCTGGTCCATTTTGTTGCATTAGGATTCTGAATGAGGAAAGCAGAAGATACAGCATGGAAGTAAACAAACAGGGAAGCATTTTCTTCATACTGTTCTGAAAACCAGTACAACCTGAGGCTGTTCCACAGTTCGTTCTTCCCAAATTTTATTTCCCTGCTGGCATTGGGCAGTGACATAGGCTTGTATCTCTAATAGCTCTTGTGGATGTTCTGCCACCATCGCAGGCTTATTGAAGAGACGTTTATGAAATTATGTGTGTTGATATGTAACCTCTTCCAAAAGAATTACGTGGAAGAGCAAAAATGCCAGGGCCTATGCGGTAATACTTCCATAAATGCAGTGGTGGTGGCAATTGGGGGAGTAGTCAATAATTTTATTCGAAATTTATGAACTGAAAGAAGTTTCCATAGACATAATACATACAACTCTTCAAGCACATAGTCATTGTATGTTGACAGTACAGAAATATAGAACTGAAAGTTCAAAAAAATTTTTCCAAATTTTAGGTTATAATTAAATGTTACTGTGATTACAAATTATCTGCTACCAAAAGAAGTTGAAATCTGAAATAAAATAGTACAAGTTTCTAAAAGATACACGTCAATGTAAATCCTCCATTTGGCATTACAGAGTGTGAAAACAATGATAATCACAGTCTCTCAGCCATGAAGTCTCTGGTGCTGATCATTTTCTAACTTAAACATCTTTCACAAACCTCCCAAAGATTAACCTCTTTATTCACGAAAATATTATCTAAGAACATAAAAAAAGTTCTAGTGGCTTAGATCAATGGTCTTTATCCTGTACCAGCAATGGGACATTCCATTTACCAACAAGACAAACCACGTAACCTCTATCATTTCCCTCATATCCTCTAAACAGGATGTTTTGAGATGGTTTTGAGATGGTAGAGGCTACATTCCTGCATATTCACTGTAGGAACCCCTGTTTATGGATCTCTTGTCCATGAATGTGCAGTCCCATTCTGAACTTGATGATATCCTTTTGTATCCAGATGCAACTTTAGAAATAACTTCCTTTTCTGCAAGTTGCTAATTATTCCCTTTTCTCACACTTCTAGAATTTTTTCTTACTTTTCTTCTGCTTAATGATTGAACTTTTCCTCCTTGAAAAGGGTCTTAGAATGCAGCCCTACATTTATATTTTTCTACATTCTATGGAAAATAGACAATCATGAAATCTACAGTGAAGGTACCAATCCACAAAGTAGGAGATGATGACTGTCTATAAATATCTGGCAGAATTCTGGCAAAATGTTCTTTGAGGATCCCTCACGCGGGTCATGACAAGAGCAGATCATTCTTAGACTCAACCACAATTTATTCTTAGTCTCAACAAAAAATTTAATCTGTACTTTATATTCACCCCTATCGTAAGTACTATGATAGTTTGAAACAACCATGTTTCTTTTATTTAAAATGAAAATAATTTGAAATGTTAGATCTCCTCTGAGGATGTCATTCTCAGCAAAGGGAAATTCATAATGAATGTTCATTAATGTTCTTTATCAGTTCATTAAAGCTGCTTGTGCACTATGTTTATGAACATCTTTGATAAACATTTGGATTTGTTGTGCATGAACTGCTGATGAATAGTCATTAAACTGTCCCTAAGTTTATTCATTATGACTGCTTATTAATTTCTCATGAATTATTGTAAAATTCAAGCTGCTCTAGCAGTCATCCGTAAATGAAGAACAATCATTCACAGTATGTATTACTTATTAGAAATAAATTAAAAATATGCGTTCATTTCTAATGATTAATGCATAGAAAATATACTTTGTTCTGGCAGTAACTTAATCAAATCTAAGGCAATTTCAGAGAAAATTACTGAAAATTATGTTATAATTTGGAGACACACTTTCACTTATGAGTCATCTGACAGCCAAATTTGATCCATATTGCTGCAAAGTAGCGCTCAACTTCTTGAGCATGTCCGTATCTGTTTAGCTTGTTGAACACGTCTCTCCTCTATATTGGTAATATTAGGGGAATACTTTCTACTGGTAGTGTAGGTAGCTTAACACACTCTTCACCCACTTATATTAACTAAATTTTAAGTAATACAAAAACTTCTGCTCAAAAAAATTTAAACACATCACAATTACAGAAACCTATACAACTTTCATTTCCTTGTCCTGCATACAGCTGTCATTACTCACCCATCTAAGTTTTTCCCTATCAAATTTCATAGCATCAAGGGGCTCCGTGTTCCTTTGACCATAGGACAGGGCAGAAATTTCTGAACTAGATTTAGATTATTTAGATCACATACTGATAATAATTTAGGCCTTGCTGTCTCTATGCTGTGACAGATACACCAGTGCTTAGCATCTGGATAGCTCAGATATAAAAAACTTAAAACTAGCTCAGATATATCTACACTATCGTTAAGTATTTATAGTCATCTCCACTGCACTCACACTCATTATAAAGCTGTTCTCATTAACTTTTTTGGTTATTAACCAACCAATGGATATTTGAGGTTTGTCCAGTTTTGATTAATAAACCTTGACCCTAATTTTTTGGGTTTGATTGGTTATCGTAATAGAAAGTATTTTTCACAAATATCATGAACATAGACCTTCCACCCTGTTTCTTTTCAAGGAAAGAAAGAAGTAATGGAAGCAGAGTGCAAGTAAAAGAATGTACTAAGTCACTGTATCACAGTCCCACAGCAATTGCTGCAACTGGAAAAATGTCAGGTAGGCTGGTGATGATAAATACTATAAAAAGGTCAAAAAGCTCAAAAAGATGCTAGCAAATGCTAAAAAAATGTTCACGCAGGATAGTTTCTGAAAAAATGGACCATAGCAAAAGAGAGGACTTTCAGGACAAAGAACACAATTTCCGTAAAGGGCTCACAAAGCAAACAGATAATATGGTTTTATTTTTAATAAGCTCAAGTTTGATGAAATTCCCTGTGACAAAACTCCAACTGAGATGAGATCCTTTGGGCGTCGTCATCAGCATATTAGTTTCACAGTATGGTGTTTCCAGACTTCAATCGTAACTTCTAATCTCTAGCAATACATTTGTATAAGTACGTACTGTCTACAGGAATAAATATTCGGTCATTCAGTAACGTCATTGTTTTCTGTTCCTCAACAGATTACTCAGAAGTAATTTAGAACAAATTAGACAGAAAACATGTACTCCTCTTATTTCTATTTTATAAAATGGTAGCTAGTACTCCCTTTCCTCCCTTTAAGGACGTGATTTATTCACACAGGAAGGAGGTACAGGAATTTAGGCTTTAGGCTTTCCTCTCCTGTGGCCCATTCTGGGCCACACACATCTGAAATCTGATGCACAGAATGTGCATTTCTCACACAGCCAGTCAAAATCACTTGTAAATAAGAACATCCATTGAACTTGTAGTAGATTTCCATTAACATAAACAAGAAGAAAATCTGTATCAGGAGGGGAGGTGTTAAATCTAATTGCTTCTCTTTCCTTTATCTTCTCTTTTTTAGCCTTTTTTTAATTACCTTTTCTCTTCTTACTGGAATCTCAATTTTATTATTTGTTTTCCCCACATTTATTCTATCCCCTTTTCCCTTTTCTTTTTTCAAAACCTAAACCAGAAGGAAACTCAAATATTTTGCTTGAATTCACTCCATCAAATCAAAAAAGACTAATAACTCTAATAAAAAAAAACCTGTAATCATTAATATTCTAAAACTAAGACCATGCTAAGGAATTTAGGTGGGCACATGAGAACTAATAAGCTTATCAGCAGCGATTCAGCTGTAGAGAAAGAACTTCTGTGTTCTCAGTTTGTATTCAGTTGCAAAAGCTACAAAGAGGGAGAAAAAGGCAAGGACCTGCCAAGCAATAGGGGTGTTTAACAGGGAGCACCCAGTGACACCCACTTCAGCGCCAGAGACACCAGCCCCCAGAACTCCCATCTGACAGGGAGCTTTCAAACACCCAGCTTACACCTTCTCTCCAGCAATGTAATGAAACAAAAAGACAATTATAATGGTTTTAGGGAAAACTTCAGTTCTTATACCCAAGTATACTTACGTCAGTATACGTTTGATTTAAAAAGCTAAAAATGTGCTGATTGCAAAAATCTCATTTAATAATCTAAAAGCTTTATACTATTTTAGAATCTAATCCATAAGACAGAAATAAAAAGTGGTATTTGCTTTCAGGATTTGGAGCAAAAGCTGTGTTAATGGGAGTTAAGATCATACATCAAAAAGCAGTATGAGCCAAAGCTACTTAATTTAATAAATTGGGCACTTCTGTCATTATTTAATTATCTAAAAGTAATCAACAGCAGTATCTGCAGTTTCATAGATAAGGAAGTAATTCGAGAAAGAAGGCTGATTGAGCAAGACTACCTCATGGATTCTTTTTCTGGAATAAGCTAATTTGATAAGTATCATTTGGAAGAGCAAATCATTAAAATATGCACATGTGGAAGTGGTAGCTGTAAATTAAAGTGAAAAAAAGACTGAAGTAATCAGAAAATATACTTGGAAAGGATTTTTTTAACCATTGAAGAGTTACATAGGAAGATCAAAGTCCTTTCACACGTGTGATGCATGGGTGCTTTGCACAAAGAGATAAAGGAGAACCGTTCTTGACTTCAGAGTACAATTATTTCCACGCAATATTATTTAGGTAAATTCCAGTCTCAAATTTTGTTTTTCTCTTCCTCAATGTTTGCCTTCAAGTTTTAGGAGCCTTCTCCTAAGGAGTGAATGCCAGTTTTGGCCTTATCCCAGCAACTGCCAGCGCACTGAAGGGAAATATTCAGAAAATTATCTGAGTGGTAGAAATGACAATTCTTTTGTCCTTTACTTTCTGGTCAGATTATCTGAGTGACCAGGGACAGATAAGATCAACCACACCGGTAAGAATATGAGTTCAGACACTTCTGTATCTTCCTTTAAAAAACTGCTGAGTCAGCTCAGACATGTCACCCAGCTGAGATGAGATTAGATAGTGGTTGGTGACTAACCTTTGTCTCAAGCATGAGTGGATTCATGTACAGTGAGTGAAGCCTCCTTTTCCCCACCCCCCTGTGCCCTGTGTTGCTTTGATTTATGAAAAAATACTCCAAAATCGATGATCTTAGTTACTCAGCACTGAATGAATTTGTATAGAAACCTATCAAATAAGCAGCTTATGAGATTAGTTTAAATTTGGTATTTTCTAAGGTTTAGCATCTACCATCAGTAGGATTTTTTTTGTCCTAATTGCTCTTTATAATGAAATATTGAGCCTTCAAACTCTCTACATAGTCTAAGTTAACTGACAGCTTGTCAGCCATCTAAAGTGGAATTAATTGAACTAAATTAGTAATAAAGTAACTCTCAACAATGGACATGTGCAACAGTAAGAGGTAGAGCTAGTTTTCCTCAGAAACTGGCAAGAAAAGACTTTGTATTACTACTGCTTCCAGACCTGGAAAGTGTCTAGTTCTAGGAAAACATATTAATTCTGGTTCAACATAGAGCAAGTTCTCATCGAGAGTAATGTCCTCAAACATCATGCTGCGTTCTCCTTTGGGAGTCTGAATATAGGACTTCAGAGTCTTCAGATGGACTTTTAAAGATGCCCTCTCACTGGTCCAAAGCAACTGGGATTTCTCTCTGCCACTGTGCTGCTACTGAAGCTTAACTGAGCACTGAGGACTTAAAGAGAACACTTTTAAGAACAAAAGGGGAGCCCTGCACTATGTCAAATTTACCATCCCACCACTGGGACTGTGGGATATCTAAGCTTCCCACAAATGGTATCAGCTCAACAACCAGCCTTCCCAACAATATTCTGTTATCTGCTACCCAGTTTTATATCTGAGACTCAGTTACACATGGGGAAGATATGAGGGGAAAAAAACAGAAGAGAAAGGATTTCAACATAGAAAAGAAACAATAGGATTGTGTGCCTGAAGGTGCTTGAGGGTTTTGTCTCTCATTTTTGTAAGGGAACTTGGGAGAGCAGAGAACACTGAGAATAAGATGAAAGGTTGCAACTTACTGGGAGTCCACTGGAATAATTAGTCACATGGTGACAGGCACTAGAAGGTTTAGTGAAGTCAAACTTGGGCTTCTAATAACACGCACAAAGTGACTGGTGATTCAGAGAGAACATTACATCTTAGAAATCAGTTTTTAAAAATACCAGGATCTCCGGATTCAGATCCTTGTTCCAGATACTTTGGATGGCAAGCTCTGTGAAAGGAGGTAAAAACAAATACTGCTTCAAAATATTTTGTGTTTGTTAGTATACAAAAATAGTGTTCTGGCATTAATTTTTTTGCGTCCACAAAAAAGCCAACATGGCCCTAAAGGAAGAAAGACTCACATCAAGAGCACAGGCTATAATAAAGGCATGCTTTGGGACCTGGGGTCTCTCTCCATCCTTTAGTCTCAGGGAAAAGAGTGGTATTTCTTCGATAAATAAAAATATTTAAATCAATACCCTGATGTCTATGGACCCATAAAAAGGGGTCTAATTTCAGCAGAGAAAAGACCCATTTGGTGAAATGAAGGACTGGGAAGATGGGACAATCATCTCAGTTCTTAGTAACTGCAACTGCCCAGCTTTCCATCAAATGTGTAATTGTACAATAAAATGAAAGTCCTCTTCAGTCTTGACTATCCTGATGCTCACCATAATAGCAGAGACACTACTCTCACATCTCTAGATTTAAGTCCTATTGTCAAGCGATTCCTTTTTCTTTAACTAGGTATAATTTAAGCTAGGAAACAAAGACTTGTAGTAGAAGACTTCTAACTTTAGAAACCAATCCTTCTACTGATGTCAAGGAGTTATGCAGATCTATAAGCACTGGGCAGGAAGGATTGGATCATTTCAGCACTGATCCCTTCAGAAATCACGGATGGTTACAAAAGGCTAATATTCAGAAGTGCCTTTGGAAGTTAGGAACACAAATTCCATTAAAAGATGAAAGAACTTCTAAAAGCCAGAGTTTTAGAAAAATCTTCCTTTAAAAAGCAAAGGACAGAGACACCTAGACTTTCAGAACAAGTTGCTCTTTAAGCATCTAAATTCATCTCTCTCTAATGACTGTAGTATCTGGGCATACATTAGTCCACACTCTAGACTGAGAAAGTTAAGTTAAAAAAGACATTTCTTTTTCAAACTGTGAGTCATAAAGACAGAGAGACAAAGTAATTAGCACAAGGTCATCCTGTACCTGAACTCAGAACCAAAACTGTATCATTAAAGTTCCTAACTCTCATCTCAGACAGTAACCTATCCTATTTCTCTGTCTTTTAAATAAACACAAACTTCTACTTCCACCTCAACAGAGACTTATGCATTAGAAGACAGGGATTTCATTTCTCAGTCACTGGACTCTTAGCAATTAATTGATACTCCAACTACGTTCTTTGGATTAGGGGCTGCTTTTATTTTTTGCTTTTCCACACTTAGGTATTACCTGCACATACCTTTTAAGATACATCAAATGAACAACATATTTTAGAGGCTCTGTGGTCCTAGAGAGGGATTGCTTCTCCCTCATGCCTGTGGTTCCAGTTGGCCGAGACACAGAAGACCGCGCCAAAGTCATGTGTGCAATCCCAGGTGGGCCACCAGCTCAGAAGCCCTGTTGAAATGCTGGCTACATTGTGTGCACACAAAGGGCTTCTCCCCTTCGTGAGTCTTTCCGTGGAGAATGAGACTGGAGCTGCGTGTGAAGCGGTCACCACAATTTGAACACTCGAATAGGCGCTGCCTGCGGTGAACTGCCTGGTGCTGGGTCAGAGCTGAGATGCGGCTGAAGCTCTTCCCACATTGCGTGCACTGGTGTGGCTTCTTCTTTGCCCTGTGGCTACGCTGGTGCTGGAGAAGGTCTGAGCTGCCGCTAAAGCTTTTCCTGTGCACAGTGCACTGATAAGGACTCTGTCCCGGGGAAGTTCTTCCCGAGACCTGAACATCCTGGAAGTCTTTAACGTTAGATTTTCTCTTCCCAGAGAGCTCTGTCTGTTCACCCTCAAAGGGTATTTTCAAACTGGTATTTTGAGACATTTCACAACTTAGGTCACCGTTTTGGAATGTGTTTTCTCTTTGACCTCCTGATGACCACTTGTGTTCTTCCGTATGCCCGAGCCTTTCCTTTTCACAAGCCTCCATATTTTTTCCTCAAGTCTATCAACAACTGCAGGTTAAAAAAAAAAAGTAATTTGCTATTGTCTGCAAATAGAAGACAATTCTTTAGTACCTGTACTTTGGAGCTAAGAATAAGCAGAGTAGTTAGCAAAATTAGGTTGTGGCCAGTTAAGTTGAGAGCTGGAAGACTCCCATAATTTCACAGGAAGCTGCCATCTTCACTGAGGTCAAAACAAGTATCTTTGATGAGGATAATAATAAGGATATAGTAATAATAATAATAAGCCCACATCTCACCCTGATTCTTCACACTGCTCTGGTGCTCCAGAATGGATCAAAGATCACCACTGGGCACATATATATATATATATATATATATTTTCTTACTCCAATTTGATGTAGGCACAAATGTTTTCCTATGGAGTTGAAATAACAAACTTTAAAATGCCATGTGGGAGGAGCATTCTTTCACCCCAGCACGTAGGAATCCACATTGCTCTTCCTCAACGGAAATCTACATTGTCTAGTCTGCTGAGTGAAATTTCACTTCAATTTTAAAGAATGGTGAGAATCTTAAAGAATTTAAGATCCTAGTACTAACTTCTAGATCTACTGCGAATAATGTTAAGTAGTTTTAGAGGGTCCAAATAAGGGTTTCCAAACCAGCACTTCCCACCTCTGTCACTTCCTCCCATGCGCACTCTTGGGTGAATCACTGAGAGTTTATTTGCAAATACTTCCAATTCCCAATGAAAGTTACTTTTTAACATGTCCTTAGTCTTTTTGAGCTTCCACTTGTGCAAGGGAGGTAACAATCCTTTTTACTTTTAGAATGACATTGATGTTGAAATGCATGAATGTTCACCAAAGGTACAGATATGACAGAAATAGATAACTAATCCATTGTGTGTGTAATTATTTCTTTAATGCAGGAGATTTATCATGTAAGATTTAGTTGTATCTTAAATTTGTAAGCAGGAATGGTCACAAAGTTTTCAGCAAAGTACTTCTCAACAGAAACTGCAATTTGGCCACGACGGTCTCAATATAGCACTCAAATCAGTACAAATAATCTTTGTTTTCCACATGAATCTTAGAAAAAATTTTCATTTTCATTTTTTCTTTCAGACTCTTGCTATTTCAGTCCATGAAGTAGAATTAATCATATTATATTTAAGTTTTCATCAAAGTGCACTGGTAGATTCGAGTTACCTAGCTTGCTACTTTGTGACAACTTGTATGCCTGAGCCTTAAGCCTCTCTCTTTTATTCTGCAAGGCTTTTTTTTTTGCGTTTCAACATAATTCATGGCATGCTCAGTCCTCCAGTTACCACCTGGCAGGTAAAAGGAAAGAAACCCTCTTGAAAGTACTACGGCTGACCTATTTCCCTTTGTAGAACAGTCATGAGGATCTCATGGGCTCCTGACACCTTCATAGCTCATCATCATCATCCCGTCACAAAATTCCTTTATTAAATTATCATTCCCTCAAGTTCTGAGCTGTCCCTGTGAAAAACTGCAGGTGATTGCACCTTGGGAAAAACGAAGATGGCAAAACTTTAAATTACTCTAGACAAATTATTATCATGGCAAGGAGTCGTCAAAGGAAAGTCAACTCCTTTCAAACTATAGAAATTAGTTTCCCTCCCGCCTTACGGATAAAAAATACCCCTCAGATGCAGCCTCTGAGTGGTTCTAGATGGAAACCTTATGCTGCAACAGTTGCCTGGACCGAGTTCCCAGACCCAGCTCTTCTGGCAAGTTATCAGGAACAGTTACGCCCTTGATGAATGTCCTTTATATGTCTCTGCCTTCAGCTTGTAACTCCAGTTGCATAAACCCCACTGGTCTGCCCAACCTACTGGAAGCCAAACTGTCTGAACCACTGGCGCTGTTTCTCCACACTGACACTTTCCTCCTGCAGAATTACTGCCTTTGCTCTTATGATCTCTACCATCCGAAGTGCTCAGGTTCCTAGAGAGCTATCACCTATTTCTAGGTGACAAGCACGCTGCACCCATTCAAAGTTACCTAAATAACTGTCACTGCAGATTTCCCCAGGCTGATACAAAAAAGGGGAACGCAAGGTCTGAAAAACCTGCTGGCACCAAGTGCCTTGACATTGTGTCATGCCTATACAGCATGGCCAGTTACTCCATTGACATGAATCCCACTTTTCTCGGAAGTTAGTGACAGTGTCTTGCCAACCCACAAGTTTCACCATTTATCTCAGTCTCCTCCCACATTTCAGAGCCAACCCTGCCTCTGTTCATCATTATATTAAAACATTTTTTAAGTAACTTTCCAACAACAGCATTCTAGTTCTAGCACTGCTGTCCATGTAGCCTTTTTGTCCCCACATCCAAATTGTGCAGAAAGTGCTGAGCCTTAGTGTTTAATACCTGGGGAAGGTCGATCAAATCTACTCTTGCATCTCTTGAGTCAGCAGCAGCAAGAAAGAAAGTATTGATGGACTGGCAAGGACAACGAATAAAGAAGAGTCACCTGAGCGGGTCACAAAAAAGAAGAATTAAAATAGAAACCATTACATAGTTTGCTGCTACCTACCACAGCCTTAAAACGTAGAAAAAAAAAAAAAAAAAAAAAGAACCAAACAGGAATTCCCCAAACACCAGTCACTACAAAGCTCTGAAAGAACCAGATTTCATTGAAATCTCATTATCATTTATCTAGAATTTCTGCCTTCCTTGGATGTAATCCAAACACGAAGTAGGTGAGAATTCTGCAATTTATGAAGCACCATTCACAAGTTGTTCAACTTACACTGCATGAATTTTCATTTTAAAAGCTGAATGACGTACAGTCTATACAACTCACATAATATTGAGTGTATTTCAAAGAGTAGTTTAGCGTGGAATTTCACGACTATGTATTTTGCTATATAAAGTCAAAATTCAGCCCTCATTATTTCAGACAAAAGCTTTAAAATGGAATTTAAGTAGATGTTAGTAGAATAGGACAATACATAAAAATATAGCACCTTTTTTATTATTTCATTAATGATAATGCAGTTTTACAGCATTTGAACAGCTCTTTCATGAACCCATGAAGTTTTGTTATGTTGTTTACATAATTATCATACTGCATAACCGTAACTTGAGATATAAGAGCAATAAAATTATAAATACATATTTTTCTCCTCACCGCTATTTAGAATTTGCATGTTCAAAAAGCCGAGCTGCTTTTCCAGTTTAACAACTGGAAATCTGTTAATATCCAACTGTCAGAGAGAAGAAACTTGAGATGGTGAATCTTCGGTCTCTGCCAGGGTGGCAGCTCTGATGAGCCCAACTTTGGAAAATACACAGAAACTGTTGGACAGCAAATACTGTCACTTGCAGTAGCTGTAGACTCCTCTACTACCAATCTGTCAGATTCATAAATTCAGTATTTTATGCTATCTCAGCCTTTAAAAGGAAGGCATCTACCCCTCTACTCTGCTCTCGCGAGACCCCACCTGCAGCACTGTGTCCAGCTCTGGAGTCCTCAGCACAGGAAGGACATGGACCTGTTGGAGCGGGTCCAGCGGAGGGCCACGAAGATGCTCAGAGGGCTGGAGCACCTATGCTGTGAGGACAGGATGAATTGGGGGGCTTCAGCCTAGAGAAGAGAAGGTTCTGGGGAGACCTTAGAGCCCCTTCCAGTCCCTAAAGGGGGCTATTAAAAAAAAAAAAAGAGCCAACTACACCGACTGAGCGCTCTCTTTAAAAGTTCAAATAAACAGATGCAGCACTCATGAAAAACACAAAACATCCCCAACTCTGTACCACCCATTGCCTGGAGCTCTGTTCACGCACATTCAAAACATTATGAATCCTTCCACGTCTTGACAAAAGCTTTTGGCATCTGTTGGTTGTGTGTCTTGCCCACGGGTACCACTCACGCCTAGAGCGGGATTCCCTGGGAATTGCACATTCGCAGAAAAGCGAAGAGTGATGGATGGTTGTAGACAGGGTGAAGGATACAGAAGGAGCAACACCAACAGGTACAACTGTCTACAAAGCACCTGTGTCAGAACACGTAAGCTGTTCTTGCACATGAGTATATGGACCTTTACATTTAGCAGCTAAAAAAAAAACCGTAATAAGGGAGATTAGTGTGACCAATGAGGCCACTTCTGAATTTGCAAGCTAAGCCTTACAAAATTCCTTCATGACGAGCACACTTACTGCTGATGAGCAATTCCCACACAATATCAAGCATCATCACAAGTACAAACCTCCATCCTTACCCCCGTCTCTCGGCGCATCTCCCCACACCGCAGCGCTGGGAGCCGAGGTCTCCCCTCTCCTCCCCTGGGTTTCCTCGCTTATACCCGATCCTTCTAGGCTGTTGCCTCCCCCCTCTCCTGCTCCCAATGCAGCTCATCGGGCTCTCTTTTGTCTTGCCTGTGCCCGGGGGGGGGGGTGTCCCGGTCCCCTCGCCTCCATCCTTATGCAAAACCGCCCCTGGCTTTGCCATGGGAGTGCTTACTCGTTCTTTCAGCATGCTTATTTTCAGGTGCAAGGCAAATTAGCCTTAATGATACGTTGATTAACGCCTTTGTAATATGGAGATCCTACAGGCTGTGTTTTGGCTACCGTGGATGTGCTCCTCCAGCGGGTGAAGTGAACGGACTCTACATTGCTACTCCTAAACTCCTCTAAAATAGCTTAACTCTCAATATTTTTAATGAAACACTTCCTATCCATATAAGCTCTTGCCTCCGATGTATGGAAAAAGGGAAATAAGTATGTCCCTGAAAACTGTAAAATAAATAGTTCCAGAGTCAAGACCTTACACAACGTTTCATGCTGTGAAATACTAAGCGTTTGTCAGAGTCCAATAGTCTCCAACCCGGTTCTTTTAGATATTCCGTGTGTGAAGGGTGTAAAAACAAATTTACTTATTTCACAGAATTATAGAAACATAGAGTTGCCCAGGTTGGAAGGGACCTTTCAGATCACCGAGTCCAACCATCAACCCAACACTGACAAAAACCATCACTAAACCATATCTCTAAGCACCACATCTACCCATCTTTTAAATACCTCGAGGGATGATGACTCCACCACTTCCCTGGGCAGCCTGGTTATGCTTAATACCCCTTCCAGCGTAAAAATTTTTCCTAATATTTAATCTAAACCTCCCCTGGTGGAACTTGAGGCCATTCCTTTTTGTCCTATGGCATGTTCCTTGGGAGAAGACACCGACCCCTCTGGCTACACCATTCTTTCCGGGAGTTGTAGGGAGTGATAAGGTCTCGATTTCAAGACAGTTAATGTTACACGGGATGTCTGATTTAGCAGTCATACAAAATATGCTGAAATCACAATTACAAATGTAAGTTACCCTTAGCAAAACGTATAACTGCTGCAGTAACACTGAAACAGTTTTGCTAATAATTTGGGGTTGATGCTCTATGATAGCCTATTCACTCCTTCTCCTCCCCCATGCTGTAACCCAGGGAGACATTCACACTCCTTGAATGAACTCAGCAGGAAACATTTGCACCACCTGTTGGTCCACTCGACTGCTAATAGCTCTTTAACGAAAACAAAGCCCCCCTTAGGTCCCCTTTGTGTTGAGACACAGCTCCAGCCTCTTTGCAACAGCAATCACAGCCTGCATCATTCCTTGAGCTCACCTCCCTTCCCCATCTCCTCGGAGCATCCTTCCATTGTAGGGATTTATTGGCCGGTCACAAGTCTTGGATCCTTTTCATGAGTGAAGGAAGTACAGCAGGCTCTGTAGAGAAATTAAAATATTTATTCTGGGGTCACAGTGGTTATGTTGCTTCTAAATTAGCAGAAATGATTGCTCCCTGTTAAGGGAGAGAGACTTCTGAGTCAAATATGCATATGGAATTACATCACACATCAGTTTTACATGCTGTTTAAGGAATACCAGTGTAAATAATCTATCATGGCAAATGTATGGTGTGTTTTTTCCTATAGAGCTATAGAAACAGCGAAATTATCATTAGAAGCAAAAATAATAGACAATACATAAAGGTATACTCTGTGCAGATTAATTAGGGCTGAGACCTAGATTTGTTAACATGTGAGTAGTGGTTTTTTCTGAATATTGGCCTTTATTTGTCAACAACTGCAAAGCCAAAAGTATCTAATTATTATTCCCTTGAGATCCTGCCTATTTTTTTTGGTATCTATTTTCTATATGGAGTGGCAGCAGGTGTCATTGTCTTCCATAAACATTGATGCCATCTCTTCCCTATCAAATGTTGCATCTGTATGTTCATAAGGACTGTTCCTTCTCTGTTTCTATTCTCTGTTCCTTCTCTGGTTTCTATTTCTCTTGTATTAACTAACAAAGTTAGAATCACAATTGCATTCTTTCCATAAGTGTTCATTGAATTCTTAATCTACAGTATTCAGAATTTTTTTTGAAGGTCAGAGAGTCTATAGGAATATCGACTTTATGGAATATATTCATGAGGTTTTTGTGACCAACTTTCATTTTAAAATCAACTCTCTCCTTACTCTATACTACTGTAGAATATCTGGCTTGAAAGAACGTGCGTCCAGTTGTGCCCACATGGAAAAACAGCGAAGAAAAATGTGGACTACGCCTAAAATGCAAAAGGTGAGAAAACTGTATATGGGTAGAGCTTGTGACAATAGAACTGGAAAATATAGCATGGGGATTAACCATCTTATCCCACCGGAATTTCTGTTGCTAAAAAATTCTGGTATCTTCTAGGCAAGTAAAGATATCTCATTTGTGATGCACTGAAATGGCAAGGTTTCTGTTGTTGGGTTGTTTTTCTTTTGAGGGCATGAAATTCATCATTTATTTTTATTCCTGTTAAGCACAGAGCTCTGCTTATTTGCAGAGCAAAACAGATGCAAGCTTGTTTTCTGTTTTTTAGAAAGAATAGCTCCCCTGCTGTCATTTCCAAGTTAAAGACTAATTAGACTTACAGAGATAGTTCCAGGAAGATGAACATAAAATGTAGGGACCTGATCCTGAGAAACACAGGAAACTTGCAATGCCAGCGAAACCAGTGCCAATAATAAGGGATTTGCTTATTTATATTTTTTCCCCTCTGGGCCCAATTTCATCTTCCCTATAATGGGGCCCATGTTGAGACAAAAAAGATAAAAGTTCAAATATAATCTGTTAAATATTGGCAATTTCAAGGCAGGTTATATACTTTGCCTTGCAAGCATATGGACTTTATTTTTTTTTCTTTGCAAAACAGGAGGAATTGTTCCATACCCTGCAAACGGTTCTTTTATGCTCTATGAATTAGTATTGAGATATTGCATTATCACAGAACACAAACTATCAGACTGTATTATATTTCTGGCAAAAAGAATTTTTCAACCTTTTTTTTTTTTTTTTCCTTCTGTTACCAGTAGAAAGCTACTGTTTGAGGTGATGTTGATATTGTTGTAGTCTTAAAGGCTTTTCAGAAAATTGACAATCAAACTTTGAACATGCCAAGGCATTGCAGAGGAGAAGTCAGAACCAGGAAGGCTTTGGTGAGACCTTAGAGCCCCTTCCACTACCTAAAGGGGGCTAGAGGAGAGATGAGGAGGGACTCTTTTTGAGGGAGTGTAGTGATAGGATGAGGGGTAACAGCTTTAAACTGAAAGAGGGAAGATTTAGATGAGATCTCAGGAAGAAATCCTTTCCTGTGAGGGTGGTGAGACCCTGGCCCAGGTTGCCCAGAGAAGCTGTGGCTGCCCCATCCCTGGAGAGGTTCAAGGCCAGGTTGGAGGGGGCTTGGAGTGACCTGATCTGGTGGGAGGTGTCCCTGCCCAGGGCAGGGGAGTTGGAACTGGATGATCTTTAAAGTCGCTAACAACCCAGACCATTCTATGATTCTATGATTTCCAGTCTTTTCTAGCTTCTAGCCATTGATTTTTTTTTGTTATGTTTCTCTACCTACCTAAGGATGGTTTCTGAATTAACATTTTCTCTACAAGTATTTTTCACCTTCAACAGAATAATCAAGATACTTTTCAACTTCTTTAGAAAAGTAGCCTAAGCTCTTTTAAATGTCTTACTAAAACATGATTTTTTCAACATAAATTTGTCAGCTTTTCTGTACTTTCTCCTATACTTCAACGTCCTATCGCAGCTGTATGTTTTATTCACATAATTCTAAAATTCATAGTATTCAGACAAAATAGGGCTGGGAAGAGACTAGGCAAAGTCGTCCAGTTCATCCACTACTCCAGGGCAGGATCAGCTGTACACGTTCTTGATCCAAGTTTATCTGACTTGTTCTTAAAAACTTCCACCACTGGAGAGTCTATAACCTCTCTTGGCAATCTTTTCCACTGCCTCACTGTCTTTATCACTAAGAAAGTAAATCTTCTAACTAAAAAGGGGCGCAATACTCCAGATAAGACCTTTCTAACGTTGAGCAGAGCATAAGGATTACTTCACTGTCTTGTTATCCTTTACAGTAGCATATTTGATTTTTACAACGGCACAGCCCTTCACTCATTTTCAGCTTAAAATTCACAGTAGGTTCTGAAACTCTTTTCTGTAAAATTAATATCCAGCCAGTAGTTTCCCTCCTTGTATTTGTTCAGACAGATGTCCTAATATTGCTCTCCCCAGCCTTGTATAAAGAGGTAAAATTACTCCATTCATATTCACTACTGCCTCTTTTGTACATTCCTGGGTTTCATCAGCTCCTTTAGGTTACAACACAGAACTGAAACTGAGTTAGATTCTCTGCTTTATGACTGCTTGACTCTCCCCAGTGATTCAGCTTTTCAGGAATGTATGTAATCTTTCAATAAGGCATTTTATTATTGCTAGGAATGCAAGCCAGTATTCTGCAGCGGGGTGCTGTCAAAGCCGGTCAATGATAATGTGTCTTAAATTCTGCCCCTCTGTAGCATTTAGGTGCATTATTCGGAATTATTGTGTATGTGCCTTGCTCAGACTTATCACAGACTCGTATTTCTCACATTTATGTGCCTTACTGAAAGTTTAAAATCATTGCTTGATGATAGGTGCCTATAGTCCTTCTTTAAAAAAATCAAAGAGAGAGCTTGTACTTAGCAAGACATTTACATACATACTGTAGATTCTTTTATACCGACAGAGTGATGTGATTGGGAATGAGTTATGACTTAGCATTTTGGGAACACTAAAAAAAAATTGAGGTCTGATGCTACAAATAAATTGATGTGGAAAACCTACTCTGACTTCTTCATGAAGTAATTTGCAATGTCAGATGTCAGGTTAACTACTGGAAAGAATCATAGCTGGTTTCTGTATAATGTAGCATGGTTGCTTGAAGTGTATCAGGTAAGTGTGTCATTCCTCCTGCAATTTAACAGAGAACTATTTTAAATCAGATGAATTAATCTGCAAGTACATTGAAAAACCTGTTGATAAACTAGTTGAATTGCCATTTATCACATACTTTACATATTTAGTGCATGTTTTATTTACTAGACATACATTAGAAATAACGTTCCTGAGATGCATTGGATTGTCCTAAGACACGATGGACGTGGCGCATCTGAAAAACCCAGCAACCTGTCAAACGGCAACAGCAAGGATATGGCAAAAAATGCACATAGTAGAAGACAGTGTTGGACCATGAAGTCATGAACAGACTCAGATCATGCTAAATTGCAGGGATAATAAAATACTGATCAGTAACGAAAACTGGCATTTTGGAAAGGATAACTTTGAGAAAGCAAAAAAAATGACGAGGCCAACAACACTTGAATTAAAGGCAAAACACAGAGGGGGCACTGATTAATTTTATTCAAAAGTACAAATGTTATCTGGGACTTTAATTCCTGATAAGAGGGTGGGAAATGGTCAGGAAGGATTTCCTTGGATCTGTAAGCCCCTTCCATAAACAGGATATTTAAAGTGAGAAAAGAAACCAAGAAGGATGGAAATAAAATTGGTTAACAGGTATACTCTGTGTGTTAAAGATTAGAAGAATTAGAGCACAGAAGAGATTAAACTTAGACTTTACACAGAAAATTTAAATGAATAACAAAAAGGGTTTTTTACCCATAAAGACAGATGTGCTGTTACAGACTTCTTGGTGTTACACATTGAAGGCAAATCTTTTGCTTCAATTTAGCTTAAAGACGGATCAGAAATTAACGGCACAATACCTAAGGAAAATGATATGAGAAAAGAAAATTGTAACATTAGATTCCAGGGCCCAAGCAAAACCTTTATTGCTTGCTATGAAAAAAATTAGGGACTCTTAAACCTTTCATGCTGAATTAATTAATGCATGGAACTCTGAGCTGAATGGAAACTACCAATAATAAATACAAACATAAGCTTTTGTAAATGCAGTATTCTACATTCACCTAAATGCTTGTTCACAGCCCTACAGTTATTACAATGGAAATACTTTACCTTTCCAAATGATAATGATGATGATGAATAAAATAAAATAATAATAATAATACAAAAGCAGTGGGCACTTTTTTGGTAGTGGGCACTACTCTTCGGTGGGAACCACTATATGTATACATTATCTTATCCACCATTGCCTAAAGGTAATATTGCTCCCTGTTAGAGTATAGGACTACAATGTTGCAGTACATCCTTTCTTCAGAAGACCTCACTGGAAGCGCCTGAAGCACCTGCTTCACACAGACAACACATGTCCATAGAGATTCACACAGAATCACAGAATGATGTGGGGTTGGAAGGGACCTCTGGAGATCATCTCCTCCAACCCCCTACCATAGCAGGATCACCCGGAGCAGGTCCCACAGGAACATGTCCAGGCAGGTTATGAATGTCTGCAGAAACGGAGACTCCACACCCTTTCTGGGCAGCCTCTTCCAGGGCTCTGCCACCGTCAAGGTAAAGAAGTTTTTCCTCATGTTGAGGTGGAATTTCCCATGTTCCCGTTTGTGCTCATTATCCCTTGTCCTGTCACCAGGCACCACTGAGAAGAGCCTGACCCCATCTTCTTGCCACCTGCCCTTTAGATATTGATAAGCATGGACAAGATGGGAGTGACTGAAGTTTTTTGAACTCAAAGTATGCCTGAGTCTCAGGTGTTTCCTGACCCTCAAACAACTGGCATCTGGAAAAGAGCCTTGGAGCTGCTTTGTACATCCTTCCTCCTTTCTGGATACCCTTCTCTGAACATCCATTTTTGGTCGTATGAGGCAGAAGATACCGGACTAAGTTGACCTGTGATCTGACACAGCACTACCTTCTGGTGCTGTTGTATATGTCATATGTACAGTAACAACTTGTCAAAAAGGCCAAATTTTTGTTGGTTTCTGTTGCCAGTTTTATCAAGGAGACAAATTTTGGCATTTTTTGGCAACCTCGCCATCATTCTTAGTGTCATTTATATCCCAGCTGTATTAGACCTGAGTAGTCAGGGACTCTTTCCTTCTAGAAAATTCTGTAGAGTTTTTTAGTTCCCTTCCTCCCCCCCCACTCTTCCTTCTGAAGTGGAAGTTTCTTCAAAAACCAGCTTGAGCAGAATCACTGCTGAAACTATCTTTTTCCCTCGAGAAACTGGCAGAGATTAAACAGTCTTTTATTCGGGGAGAGCCTGTGTCAGAAAGCTTTGTTTTACTATAAGGGGAAACTTTGTTGAACATATAGGTTTTGGCCAGTTTTTTGAGTTTGAAAGAACACTTCTGGAAGTGGAGAATTCTTTTCTTTAGCTCCTAAAAAGAGCCAAAACCTGATCTTTTCATTATTTGGGATGTAACTTCAGAAACCATTTCTATTAAAAAGCCCTCTCAAATACTCATACATATACATTTTACAGGTAATTCTGCAATTTTTTTTTATCAAAAAACTCTTTGAATGCTTTTGTAATTCTTTCAAGTGTTACTGACATGAGTATTATTCAATGTCATGCATTTTCAATACTGAACCCTAAGGTTGGTTCATCAGTATGTATTGTCAGATCAAGATTAACCATTTGATGTTTCTAGCCGATGCTAAACTATAGTTTACATCCCAGTGGCAGCTGTGTCAAACCCATTTGTACCTGTGAACAAATATTTCAAGGGAATGAATATAGAATCATAGAATGATTAGAGTTGGAAGGGACCTTAAAGATCACCCAGTTCCAGCCCCCCTGCCCTGGGCAGGGACACCTCCCACCAGACCAGGTTGCTCCAAGCCCCCTCCAACCTGGCCTGGAGCCCCTCCAGGGATGGGGCAGCCACAACTTCGCTGGGAAACCTGGGCCAGGGTCTCACCACCCTCACAGGAAAGAATATGCATTATTATTTTACATTCTAGATCACCATGCTGTAACTTGTGCATGTAGCCGTAACCCTAACTCCAATATTAACATAGACTCTAAAATTTATAAATGATTAATTACTCGCTGGACTCAAAGCAACTACTCAGAGTGAAAAAGCTGAAGGATCAAATCCTGCAGCCAGTTTTCCATGTGGTTATAAATCCTCCAATGATAATTCCCACATGAAAAAGTAGAACCGATGAAAATTAGAATTCATCCCCCCCTCCAAAATTCAAAATCTTTGAGACGAATTTTGAAAAATTGAAAGAAAAATGGATTGGCTAATAATAGATTATATCACCTACTAAAAAGTCCATAATATGAACACTTAAATTTTGAGGAAGCAGATCTCTGTCTCAGACTTCAAAGAATAATTTTCATTGCCTGATTAGCCTAATAGGGTAAAAGGCTTACCACTGGTTAGAGAAAATAGTGTATCTGAGGTAAGGACACTTACCTCAGGCGGGTAAGCAGTTTTGCCAGTAGGCAAATCCTACTGGTAAAAAAAAAAAAAAAAACCAAAATACAAAAAACAACATTTTTGTTTGTAGGCAGATTTTTTAGTATTTTTCAGTAAATTTCATGGTCTATTTAGGCCGATAAGATTGATGTTCAGAGAATTATTGCAAGAAAGATAGAAGTACTTTCTATCAACAGCAGAACAGGAAAGCCTGGAAGTGCATCATTCAGAGGCGTAGTAAGGGAGTGCAAATGTGTGTTAGCTAGAAAGAAATATTTCGTCATTCCTTTTACCTCTTAAAACCCAAAGAAAACAACTTGTCTATAAATTTCAAAAGTGGCATAGGTTTAAGAGGAAACGTTTCAAGTCAGTGAATATTGAAATATGTCCCTGACTTTCTAATCCTTCTTGCTTTGCTGCTGCCAAACAACTCAGTCACTGAGAATTCCAAAGTTGATAGTTTAGGCTGTGATGTGACAGTGCAAGTGTTAGAAACGTAGAGATAATAGTGGTTTGATTTAACACAACAGCGAAAGTGAGGCATTCAGTGATACATTTTTCCCCTGACTGGTAAGAGTTCAACCAGAAGACACGTAAAGACTAATTTTAAAAATGCATATATGTAGATAATACTTTTGGTGAAATCAATAAGAACAATCATATTACATTATGTGACATAATATTGGGGTTTGAATTAATGTACAGATATTACATTGGATATTACATTATCAGATATTACATTAATTGTCTTGATTTAATGTACAGATTTGAAATTATTAAAAGTATATAACAGGCTACATGTTACAACTTAATTCCTTATGTAAATATTTATTAGTATTAACAAAAATAATTGTAAAAGAGGTCAAGCGGTCTAATTTACAGTTAGATTCAGTCTTTGAGAAAAATGAGTTTTTAAATCAATGGTATTTATGACAGAGAAGTGTAATAATACGGTATCCGATTGGTGTCTCACTAATGGTCTCATTAAATTAATCACTAGTGGCCTCATCAGAATGTCTGATTTACAGCATTCATAATTTTTCATTTGACATCTTGTTCAGCAGATATTTGTGAATTTTCTTCTAGTTAAAAGTTATTTTTGTAAACACTAAAAATAAAATAACAAAAAACCTCTTGTGCTTATTTTAATCTTGTTCTACTTAAAAATTATTTTCTTGCAGAACCATTAAATTGGATATTTTCTTTTCCCTTTTCATATATGATCATCACTAGTACTAACAAGTGCACAAGGAATGCAACTCAATATACAGTCATCATCACTGCAATCTTTACCATTGCCATTTGTTAATCAACCTTATTTTGTGGTTGTTCCAACACAGAAAATAAATTTATTTATAGATCTTAAAATAAACAGCTTGAAGAGGCTTTTCATGCTCATGCATGTGGACTTGAAAACCAATCGACATTTTTCTTAGTGAATGATAGTCCTTGCCAGAAGCCTGCTGAAGAAACTGGCTGCTAAAAAAAGCAACGGTTCTTACTCAAACATTGCAAAGAAATCAGAGAACCAAGGAGTTGTAAAATTCCGGGATGGTGACCCTTTCAGTAGCATAAGCTTCTACAGTGGTTTAAAGTCAGACGTGAAGGTTACAGCAGTCCTCAGATTTCTCTAACTTGATCACAGGCTGGAGCAAACGTCTGTGTCTGTGACTTGGACTACACACAGTAGAAAATCTGTTAAATTGCAGAACTCATTGCATCAGGATGCACACCCCAAAGGCTGTAAGCCAGTTTGACAAAGGATAATACAGGTGGCTCTTCATGACTGAAGACTCTGTATGTTCTACTGGTGGACAACAGTGGAATTCCACTAGCAGATCATATCCCTCCAGAAGTGGTTCCCCTGAAGAGTAGAGGAAGAGGAATCAGCTGCAATACTGCCTACAATGTTGTAAGAACGTTTGTAGGCAGTCTTCTAAAGAAGATGAAGCTCTTCTCTGTTCTTCGGGGTATAAGGGTGACATGTTTTATAATTCTATAAAATAGAATTCTGTAAAATAGGAAAATAGAACTATATGGAGCAAGCATGTTTTCGGATTTTTTTTAGGTTTTTGCATAGTCTTCTAGCTACATTTCAGCTGAAACACACAAGAACACCTCTATTTCATTTTCTATCAATGTCATGCTTGGTGTTAGTTTAAAGGAAGGATATACTATTTTCATTAGTGTTCTTTCAAAGAACATTTCATGAAAGAACCTCTTTTATGTTGCGTTCAATGCTGTTCATTACCTTCAATTCAATTAAGTGGCTCATCAAGCAAGACAGATGAGTGAGTTATTTTATTTATTCCTGACCTAGTAGGTGGCAAGTGTGGGAATCTAACTTACTCGTTCCGTTGTTCCAGCAAGTTACAGAATGGATGAGTCATCAAAATGAGGAAACCAAAGCAGGAAGAGTTAAAGGGGAGAAAAAGATTCTTTTTTCTCATCACTGAAAACAGCTGTCCTTATATGAACTACAGAATGAAAACCTCTTGGTGGTTTTCTTATTATAAAGACAATAGACAGTTTTTCTGGCTGCATGTGCAGCTTTTTGAGACAGACTTTGTAGACAGAATGTAGACAGCTTTAAAAGAGCTTGGAGTCTATCACAGTATCCTCTGAGCTTGCCAACGATGCTAAGCACATATGTTGGCGATGGCAGTACAAAAACAACAACTGGTGGGTCCTCTGTTGCATAAAATGTTGGGAAATGATCAGGCCTTTGCTGTTAAACGTGTGACATACATTGTTACTGCTGGAGAGTTTAAAGGTGTGAGCTGAAACTTGAAACATTGTGTAAGGTAAATTTTGGGAGCTTTTCTGATCCTGATTCTGATCTGTAGAATTTCTCGTGTCCCTCAAGCTTGTCCATACCAGTCTGTCTAATAAACAACATTCTCTATATCATAGAATCATAGAATCGTCCAGGTTGGAAGAGACCCTTGGGATCATCAAGTCCAACCATCTACCCTACACTACAAAGTTCTCACCTATACCATATCCCCCAACACCACATCTAAACGACTCTTAAACACATCCAGGGATGGTGACTCAACCACCTCCCTGGGCAGCCCATTCCAGTGTCTGACCACTCTTTCTGTGAAGAATTGTTTCCTAATGTCCAGTCTAAACCTACCCTGTTGGAGCTTGAAACCATTCCCTCTCGTTCTGTCATTAGTTACCTGTGAGAAGAGACCAGCACCAACCTCTCTACAGTGTCCTTTCAAGTAGTTGTAGAGAGTGATGAGGTCTCCCCGCAGCCTCCTCTTCCTCAAACTAAACAGTCCCAGCTCCTTCAACCACTCTTCATATGATTTGTTTTCCAGGCCCTTCACCAGCTTCGTTGCCCTCCTCTGTACCCGCTCCAGCACCTCGACATCTCTCTTGGACTGAGGTGCCCAAAACTGGACACAATACTCCAGGTGTGGCCTCACCAGTGCTGAGTACAGGGGGACAATCACCTCCCTACTTCTGCTGGTCACGCTATTTCTAATACAAGCCAGGATGCCGTTGGCTTTCTTAGCCACCTGGGCACACTGCCGGCTCATATATATAAATATATGAAATATATAAATATTTCTTTTAAAATGGATTAAAAATACCCAAGTAATCATAAAAGCCTTGGGTAAACTCCAGGACAGACTTTCTCAGAGAGGTTACCTCCTCAATGCCCGTCTGAGAACAATATTTTCTCTTGGTCATGTCACAGCTTTATCAAGATGGGAGAAAAAACCTACTGGAAGATAAGATCATCAGGTAATTGGGTTGTTGGGACCTGGAGGATGTGAATGGGTCTGAGAAGGGAAATAAGTTGGAAATACTTCAAGCCATTATTCAAGTGTTTTCAAGGCAGAGGATATTTCTAAAATTTTCATAGACTGGAACATGTTCTGCATTTTTGTACAAGGGCTGTACATATTAATGCTCAGCATACAAATTCTAAAAATTGGCACCCAAACAGGTGCACTTATTTCCCAACACAGATGTCTAAATAATCAACAATAATTTTTATTCCTACAGTGTTTCTTTTTGGCTAAGTCCCTGTTCACCTGCTACTTGTTCTGAACACTTTTGCGAGACTTACGTTTCTAGATACCTAAAAGAAGGGTGTTTTATCACCTCTTTTAAAGGAGTAGAAGTCCTTTACAGCATACGTGTTTTGTATTGTAATTCAATAATGAACAACTGAGAGCCCTTACCTCATTCATATAATTCCATAGGTTTTATCAAGAATTATCCCACAGTCCTTTCTGAAGCAAAACTGCAGTGATTTGAAATAGAGTTTTCCCCCAGGCTGGACAGAAGATTTAACAATGTAAATGTAATTACATGATGAAGAGCATTATCAAACAGTATAAGGGTACAGTGGTCATCTGTGACAGTTACCATCATTCAGCAATTATTCATTTCTGTGCTAGTGACAATTTTACTCTCTTGGGCACTTTTGTACAGAAACTTAATAAGTGCTGATTTTCTAACGGTTCATATTGTGCTACTCATCCAGCATTCAAGAGACACCCTTAGTATTCAATCACGTTAATTCCTGCTCCCTCACTATTTTTTTATGTTAAGCTGATACAAAGTTGATATCCTCCCTGTATGCTAATCCTTCCCCTTCTCCTTGAAATCTTTTAACTTGTGTAATGCCTTTCCCCCACTGCTTGAAGATAATTCATTTCTTTCTGACTTTAAAAATCTAAGAATTGAAACAAGCTTATAGACTTTACCTTTGAGGTCTGATTCATTTCCCTTTTATCCTTCCTTTTTTTTTTTAATGTCCTTTTCAGCAGTATGGTAATCTTTCCAGAAGGATATTTTGGCCTTTTTATACTCACATTCTTTTTGTAACTAGTGGACTAGCTCAGCTAAAAGATTTTTCTTTTTGTATTATTAAAAGGTAGAATCAAAGTATTAATCTCAAAATCCCTACTGTCTAAGTTTAGCTTCATCAAAACACACACATTTAACCTGTTCAAGAAGACTTTTGCATTGATTATGTTTTTATATTTTTTCAACCGCATAATTTATTGTCCTTAGAAGTTAATTACATCCTTCCTCTGCGTGTTCTTAGTAGCGGGGGGAGTATGAGCAGTGACAATCCAGTACAGCCTGAATATTTAGGGATATGACATTTCACCTTACTTTGGAGGGTGGGATTAAGGACAGTAATCCCGAATTTACTGTGTGTCTTGTATATATCCCTGTCTTTACAGTTCTTCCCACTACTGCTCCCACATTTGGAACAGAAATAGGACATATGAAATGGATTGTGTGCCGAGTACACCAGAGGTCTGCTTGAAACATGTTTTCCCTAACACAGGAGTAAAAGGAAAGCCTCTATGATCTTCTGGAAATAGGTTGTAATTTTTAAAACTGTTGTCTGTAACCGTGCTGTTTATAAAATTCAGATAAAATTAGTGTCTACCAGCAGTTGTTGCTGTTCAGTGTGTTTCTCCCAACTCTCACCAAAATTATTACAAAATGTCTCAAGTTTATTTAATCATTAATTGAAAAGTAAACGTAGTGTTTTAATTTTTAGAATCAAAGCATGCCCTACAGTTTGTTGGAAGAAAGGCAAAAGAGAAACATGACTTTGGGAATATTTCTAAGAGCTAGTCTCCAAAATGAAGTTTACATCTCATCTGTTTGCATATTTGTTTTCTAAATATCTTACTCTTATTAGTTACTGTATGAAAACATTGTTTGCTGCATCAGACCACTGTAAAAAAATTACTTCGATACATAACATCATATTATATTAACCTTCTATTGTGTCACTAACAGTGATTTTTGACAAATACTCTAGCCCAAAAAATCCCATCTTTTTGACAATAAAGCAAGACAGTTATAAATTTTTTGGATAATAATACTGTATAATGTATACATATACTATATAATGCACACTTAATAATGTATAAACAGAAAATTTGCTGGTATCAACCCTACGCCCCCTAGTATTTTACTAGTATCAACCCCACCCTGACACACACAGACTATTAGGACTTAGTAAATAAACTAACTTTTAATTCCTTACCTTCATTTAGCTCCCAAAGTTCACGAGAGGTTTGTTGCAGAAAGGGAATCAGTAGCAGGGGACTATATGTGTCTATTTTGCCTCATAGTGATAAAATGAACTAACATATGTTGTGACTCACTCAGGTTTTATCATTCTGTTCTGTCTTGCACATTTATCTCTATTTACTCCAAAGATCACTGGAAAGCTTGACGTGAAAATATTTATTTCATTTGGTAAGGGTCATCACAGAAAGTAGCTCCCAAAGACATGACCAAGGCTCTGTGGATAGGAAATCTCCTCTGAGCTCATTAGTCTGTCACACAAATGAGAGAGATAATAGGCTGGAGTCTCTCAGTTTTGCTGAGAGGAAGCAGAATAACCTCTCACTTTTCATTGCTTAGCCAATGACACCGAGCAGTTTCACATGGAGTCCGCGTTAGAAGTATAATTCAGCACATTAATTATATCTCAACATATAAAATTAGCTTACAGCCAGAGCGCCTCATATACTCAGAGTTCATTCTATAATATATAGCCTTTTTATACTGTTACTGCTCTTTTCTGTAGCATGAATTAATGTGCCATGAGTCAACAGTCATTGTGATATTCAAGGGAAGAAAATGTGTTTATATCCACTCTGTCTTTCTCTTCAACCCATTTATTACACATCCGACCCTGAAGATGTTTTTAATTAGTTGATAAGAATGGCAAATAATAAACTTCATGAACATTTTATTACACTGTGTGCGAGTATTAATTGTTGCCAATTCATCAACCCTAAAGCACTTTAGTTCTGGAAAGATTTATTTTATCTGTTCTAGATTTATGAGTACAATCTCATCTTCAAAATATTAGTAAACAAAAATATCTTTTGAATATAAATTTTAGCACTGGTTTTCTCCTGTCTCAAACTGGCCTTAAATGCTATCCTAGGAAACATTGTGTTCATTAGTAATTGAGTTAAAATGCTATCCGTGAGATTTAGCTTGCTCTTGGCCTTTTTAATTACTATACTGGTAATTCCTTGGACTCTCATCTATATTTCACCTCAGATTCCATTATTATTAATGTTTTCCTCCTTATCTGCTTCATTCACCAGTGCTATAGACACCAGCTCGTGCCCAGTTTGTGAAGAAAATCGAGACATCTGCACCAGCCTGAGAAGAGAGTCTCGGTGACATTTGCAGAAGGAATTCGAAATAGGTATAAATGTAAGGCAGGACTTAAACACTGTCTAGAATGGATTAATAAATATGTTAATTCAAAAAGAAATAGGCTGTTACAGTAAGAGACAATGCTGAAGGAAGTGTTTTCTTGTAATTTGAATCTTTCACTATAGAAGGCAGTTTTGTATATGGCAGAAACCTTTTATAAAGTATAATGCACTTTGCCCGGTGTTACTCCCCAAGCAGCAGATACTGGTTTTATATCCCTCTTGACGGCACAGCAGAGGACAAGTTCAACAGAGACAATGAAGTTCTCCAACTCTTGTCCATGTCATGCCAAGAGAAAGGAGGGACTGTTTGCAGCCTTCAGACACGCACAGTGTGTTACAAGGGAATTTTCCAGAAATGGAGTCGGTCTCCTCACTTTTTAGAGTTCCTAATTCGTAGAATCATAGAATCATAGAATGGTTTGGGTTGGAAGGGACCTTAAAGATCATCAAGTTCCAACCCCCTGCCATGGGCAGGGACACCTCCCACCAGACCAGGTTGCTCCAAGCCCCCTCCAACCTGGCCTTGAACCCCTCCAGGGATGGGGCAGCCACAGCTTCTCTGGGCAACTTGGGCCAGGCTCTCACCACCCTCACAGCAAAGAAGTTATTCCCCAGATCTCATCTCAATCTCTCCTCCTTCCTTGTCAAACCCTTCCCCCTTGTCCTACGGCTCCCCTCCCTCATCAAGAGTCCCCCCCCAGCTTTCCTGGAGCCCCTTTAGGGACTGGAAGGCTTTGTAAATGCCTTAGAAGAAGCTGTAGGCTGGTTAGAGTTGGAAGGGACCTTAAAGCTCATCGAGTTCCAACCCCCCTGCCCTGGTCAGGGACACCTCCCACCAGACCAGGTTGCTCAAAGCCCCATCCAGCCTGGCCTTGAACCCTTCCAGGGACAGGGCATCTATGGCATGTGTTCACTTGAACTCACATGTATAGAGTGCCAAGGTCAGTTATTCTCTATAGTGATGCGTTCTAGGAACTCTCCTTAGATAATAAAAAAAAAAAAACCACCCAGTTGTACACCACTAGAAGTTGCAGATACTGTGCAATTCATAATAATATTGCAAAGTACAACAAAAAAAGGTAAAAGAAAGGTCTGTCAAAATAAGCAGCCTGAACCAATCTCTCCTGGATGCGCTGGCCCTTTAGTTTCACCCAGTTACCTCTCTGGTGAACCCAACAACTACGGTGACCAAACTTCTCTTTTTTTTTTTTGTTTTTGTTTTCCTGGGAAGCAGCGTTTCCTTGGCCTATTGGCTGCCACAGGCTTCTGACAGGACATCTGCTGGCAAACGGGAACGGAGTACTCTTCAGCAACAGATTGGAAACCATGTGAACCTGCAATCTGGCGTGTAAAACAGCATTTAACCCCCTTTCTATAAAGCTACGAGAAGAGCAATGGTCCTGGGAGTGCAATAAAATTGAAATAGCAAGGGCATAGAGATCAACACTCTAAGACTGACTGAACAAAATCTGAAGAATTCTTTTTAAGAGAGAAAAGAGTTTGTCTGCTTCACAGAATCAAGGAGGATATTCCAAAATACAGAAAAGTATAAGGGAAAACCAAAGTCCTAGCAAATGGTGATTTTAAAGTGTTGGACAAGCTGAAAGGATAAGGGGTAGGATCTACAGCTCTAACTGGGTGAAACCTAGAAAACACCAGTCACCCCAAATGCTCTTTATTTCCCAAAGTAACCTACATGGACCGCATGGGAACCATGCTGTGCTTTAGTTTGTTTGTGATCCGGATGGGGACTGGGATCCTGTAGAATGTCATGCTTATCCTTATCTATAGGTCTAGATGCAGAAATATTTGCTCTGGACATAGAGCCAAGCCTTACAGAGCAGCAATGAGACAGCACTGGCAACAAGCAGTCTGTGCAAAGCAAGATGCACATCTAGGGAGGAAAGTAGTGAGAATCACAGAATCACAGAATGGTATGGGGTTGGAAGGGACCTCTGGAGATCATCTCCTCCAACCCCCTGCCACAGCAGGCCCACCCAGAGCAGGTTCCACAGGAACTCATCCAGGTGGGTTTGGAATGTCTCCAGAGAAGGAGACTCCACCACCTCTCTGGGCAGCCTCTTCCAGGGCTCTGCCACCCTCACAGGAAAGAAGTTCTTCCTCATGTTTAGATGGAACTTCCTATGTTCAAGATTTCTCTAGAGCTGTGTCAGCGTGAAATCTATGCCTGGCAGTAATTAAACATGTCAGAAGTTCTGGACCGCTACAGAACTGGGTGATGTTTTGTGCCATGCTGTCTAAAAGAATATTTAGTTTCAGTGGTGGCTGTACTTGGCAGAGAAGTAGCTGGGATTGTCTTACCAATGAGATTGACATTTCCATGCTTCTAAATGTGGGATGAATGTTACCCTGATCCAAAATGTTCTGGTTTTGTTAATACTTAAGTTACTTTTTTTTCCCTAAAATGTTCAAATAAGTCATTGCTTGTAGAATTACTCATTGAAATTTTCAGAATTTTCAGGTATTTTGGGCCTCGGGGCTTTACAGAAAAGAAAGAACATGGAAACCAACTCACAACATGATTTTTATTTGCGCTCTGGAGGATGTTGAACAACACTCTCTAAACAAACAGATTGAAATATATTCTTTTTCTGCATGAACATTTAGGTGCACTTGTACAAAACTCAGCTCTAATGTATGGTTTTATTTTTCCTTGTAGTGCTTTCAAACCCTCCACACTGTGCACAGGCAGAACTCCAGCACAGATGCTTAGTCAACCCAGCCTAGATTATGCCGTGTTCCTCCCAGATGATTTCTCAGCTCGATTTTTATAATGGCAAAGACTTTCTGACTTCTAACCAGGTCTTTAAAGCGCTTCTTCAAGCAGCAGGAAAAGTTAGCAACGCAAATATTTGCTTTCCTGTTATATGAAGAGCATCACAGTATTTTTCCATGAGGCAATAATCCTTTCACAATAAGGTAATTGTCTTCAAGTTTATTCACCAAGGAGCTGGGTTACTGCCTGACAAAGCAATACTATTTTATTGAGTGAGTGCAGTGTTTCCAAAATAACTTTCAAACATTCCCTGAAATAGCTTCATTGAAATATAACCAATTCCTTTTTGATGGCCTTGCTGTTTTAACTGCTTATACAGCTGCTATTAATGCTACGTCTACCTTGGAAATACCTTCCTAACGCAATGCAATTTTTAAACATTTGCAGTCTCATGATCTTCCTTGAGTGAATGGTGTTTGCCAAGTAGTTCCATGCCTCAGTCCTCTTTGTCTTTGAAAGTCATGTGGTTTTGGACTGCACCAGCGCTAGAGGCTTGGAGCAGAGACGTCTGATGACTCCCTGCCCCTCTTTACTTTAGCAGAAGTAGAAACTCCATGGAACCTGTTCTCCCTGTTGCACCGTGACACAACCAAGCTGCAAAGAGAAGTAAAAGGTTGTCATGAGCCCTTCCTTCTCTAATCTCATTCATATGCCACTGTAAGGGAAGGTCATGGTCTTTCCATTTACACCCTGTACTCACTTCTCGAGAACACCTGACCATAATTTGTCGCATCTGAAAGTATTGTTTCATACTGAGCCCACAGAGGTTACATATCAGTCCTAGCACTGGCTTGTGTTCCAGTTAGCAATTCCCCTGCTGACCTCTACTAAAAAAATATTCTCCTAAGGGAATTCTTTCTTCCGAGCAAATCTGTGATATACAAAATACAAACATATAACGTATCTTTGCACACAGCTGTTTGGATTAAAAGATATTTCAAAGCCATCAGAATCAGTGTCCAGTAAATGCTCTTTTATGTTTGAATTGAAAAATAGGTTAGAGCAATGAATGGCTTTCTTAAGACAGCTCTGATCCTTCTAATTTGTGCCCAGGACATTTAATGACTCTCAAACATCTTCCTTTGCGTTAACAGCATCTATGTTCAATTATACCAACATATTAATACGTTTTTCACTTAATTTCATAAACAGTTCTTATGATGAAAATCCATCACAGATCACAAAAGACTGAACAGGAGTGTCTCTAAGTGCACTACCTCATTTGCATAACTGCAGATAGGTTACGTATTAACAAGATTATTGAAGGCTGGGGTAATGATTTTGCATACTAAACAGCGATGCCTGGTGTACACTGCTATCCTCTTCTTCTTAGTTGTGTCATGAACTATCTCAGTGTAATCTAAAGTAGGTGAAGTTTCTGTGGCTTAGAAGACTTACTATTGAGAAAAGAAAAACAAATAGAATTTCTAGTTTGACTAATTCTTTTGCATAAAGGTCAACCTACGAGTACAGAAGCTCACAAAGTGCCTTAGCCTCAGTACAGTAAAAAGTACAAGTGAGATGCGGATTCCTTCACGCAAAGAGACTTACAAATCACTTACAAATCTGGTTGATTAATAAGCAGTCACACTTTTGATTTCTTTAGGGAGAAGTGGTATAATTTATCGGACAGGCAGGTGCAGTTGGAAAAAAAGGAACGAACTCTTAGCAGACGTCTGAAATAGGCTTAAACAATTCCAGCCAAAGTGCATTGGAACAAACACTTTCAATTGCATTTGGTTAAGTAACCAATTTTGGAAAACAGTATAGTTATTGAAGGAGAACAGTAGCAAGAGAAGAGGTGATAAAACCCTGGGTCTTGTGAGGAGGCGGCAGAAACAGGCAGCTAGTTATTTTGAGACCAAAGCATTGTATGTATGGCTTTTTTCCCCAAAAAAATCTATTTCCCCATCACTCTATTAAAGATATTATCTCCCTCTGGAAACTTACCTCAGTTATATCCCCAGACTATTACAGCTTCAACACCACTACAGTTCTGATTGATGGCTTAGCGCACAGAAGACGCATCTGTCATTTGCTCTTTGGCAGATATTAAAAACCAGTAAAGCTGTAGAAATATCCTCCTGAAGGTGGGCACCAGATAAAACCTAATATAAATCAGAGCTCAGAACCTGAGATATTCCCAAGCATGATGATCTCCTCCTGGAGTAATCCTACTCCTCTTCAGCTTCAGGGAAAATAAAGCATGCCCAGATATAAACCAGGGAGTTAGTATTATCTCAGAAGAAAATATCTTAACAAGCAGTTTTGGCATACATTATATGAGTATATGAAATTAGACCCTAAGGAATTGAGTCAGTGAAGGAATTCATTACCTAAATTGGTGCTGAAATAAAATATAGACGCATAAATCCAAAACTGAGACCCCATATCCCTTTGCTTATGTTGCTTAACTCTGGAAGTCCTCCTTTTCCAATCACTTTAATAATCGGGGCTTTTATCAAGAAAGCAGGGCTTGTTTGTTTTGAACTCCCTTCTGCTAGAATGGGAGCTGAACCTGGATGTTCCATTTCTAGGTGAGTGTTCCAGTCACCAGGCCATTGTGTAAAATAGAGTGCCGCTGTCGTAGGCTTTATATCTCTACCTCCAGGATAAGTTGTCTCTCAGACAATGTAATCTCCTACTAAAACATTGGAAGAAGACAGCGTTTTAGGCACGTTCCTGTACTTGATATTTCTTTATGCTTTGATCTAAAGCGTTGCTAATTAGCGCTATGAAATCTTGCCCTCTTACTCCCCCCCTTATAAATTGGCTTTCATTGGTACGATTTTCTGTTCATCTGAAGACCTACAGAAGACTACCAGTCTATAAAAAAGTTGCGTGTTTTATTCCTTCAGTACCTATTTTAAAACAGAGCTTCTGTAATAAAGGTTTAAGGGGTTTTCTTTTAAGCCTTTAGAGATATTCATTGCAGACTTGATGCTTTGCTCGTTCAAGTCAGCAAGTTCCTATTGATTTTGGTACAGCCCAAGAATAATACGCTAACTCACTATCTACATCCCCAGTATTAGTATATAGATTTTGAATATGATGTTAGCAGCAGAGAAGAAAGAAGGATTCACTAATGTGAGAGGTTCAGGTTACATTCCTGTTAATTAGGCTTCCATTTGTCCCACACCTAAAATCTGTTATGGTCACTTTTATTCGTGGCCCATGAACAGTGTGCAAACAGACAAAGACTCTGAGGTAGAACTATATGACAAGAAGGATTTAAGTAAACACCACAAATAACTAAGCAGAAATACAACTACGTAAAGAGATTTCAGGAACAGATGGACTATTACAATATTTTACTAGATGCAATGTTACAAGCCATAGAACTCACTCCAGATTGCCCCTGTATTGTGCCAAAAGCACATTGTTCAGAAGGTATCGAACTTTGACTTCCTGAGAATCTCCCCATCTCTTCATGCTTGGTTCTAAAGGCGATTCATATTTCCCAAACAAGGATAGGAATAACAAAACCACAGCAAATATCAGGGTTTTTTAATTTTGTCTTAACACACCTGTATACTTTATTATGAATATCACCCTCTCTTATCTCAACTTTCAAAAGCTTCAGATTCTCAGTTGTGAAGCAGCTGAGCTCTACAGAAACCAGACGAATGTTGGAATTCCTTTCAGCTGGTGTTGATTCTGTTGATTCCAGACTAGTGATATCTGATACAGTCAATCAGTCAAGCTGCTTGAGCAATCTGCTCCACTCCATCAGCACCACATTTTGTCTATTCCACTATCATCACCAAGGACATTTGTCTTACTCGCAATGCAGCCCAAAAATTATAATGACTATCATGATTCATTTTAAAAATACTTGCCATATTTTGCACAGTTTGGGTACGTATGTCAGTCCTGAATATTTAATAATGTGATAGACATAGTCTAATTGAAGGGTTTATGTCAAGCTATAAGCGAGTTTTACTTCAGCCTTTTTCCATGCAGATATTTACAATAAAGTTTGAGCTATACACAAACATATATGGAAATTTGTAAATAGAAAACATTTAGTAAAAACAACAAAAAATTCTCTTTGCTGAAACTCCTATATTCCTAGACATTTGTGTACTGTGGTCAAATTCAGAATGAGAGATGTATTTAAGGTATGGTCTTCATCTACCCAACTACACTGCAGAGAGGAATATAATCTTTCTTACATCCTGCCCCTGTGACGGTACTCAGCTTTTTATTATAAAGTTGGTGAAGGAATAGTTAGGAAATGAAGATTAGGAATCTGATGAGTAACCCAGTTCAATAAGAAACTTTTTACCCTGAAGAAGTAAGAGCAGTCGAATCAGGCTTTTCATGTCAAAACGTCATATTTGCCAAATAGACTTGTATGTCATAAAAAAGTGACCCTCAAATAACCCAGGCAATCTGCTAACACAGAAGAGCAGGTGACAATGCAGAGTCAAGTTCGTAACCTTGTGTTTAGAGATTTCATGTAACTTTTAAGGAATAAAATCAGTGTGAATGCAGAAACCTTTTCTTGTGATTTCAAAAAATAACTTCAATCAATATAATTTTCATAGAAGGAGTAGTGTGAATAGCAATGCTATTTTTTTTTATTGATTTATTTTTTATTTGGTCGCTGTCATGATTAGAATAAATCATAATAAAAATCCAAAGCACAAATAAAAAAACCCAGAGAATTTTCCTTTCCAATTACTCCACATAAGTAACTACTTTTGATCTTAGCTCATATACTGAGAATTAAATTATTAAAATATATGTTTCAAAATCTTAAAATATAACATAAAGCATTCACTTATTTAATGTTTTGTTGTTCAAGAGTTATTAGACCTACCTTTATTAATAAATCATTTATAAACAGAATAAGATTTAAACCAATCTTTTAAATGTGTTACTGAATAGACTGCTTCTCTAAAGGAAGGTTTTACAGCTGTTGAGAGGAGAAAATTTACTTGTCAATTCCATTTTTCATAAATCTGACATCAATTCTATATGATACATTCCAGCATTATTAGCTGCAGCTTTGCTGATTAGGAATTACTATCTCCTATTTCCATAAATTACACATCATTAACAGTGACAGGCAGGCACAAGGAGCTGCTTGGTTAAAGCACAGGTCTCACGTAGGTCTTGAGCTATAAGCCAGTAAAGAACTTTCTTTGTAAGAAGCTGTATGGCCTTCGATCCTTCTGACATCAAGAGTCTAAATAAATGATAATTCATAACATAATTCATAATTGCCACATCCAAATTTTCATGAGAGGTGCTAAGGTGAGGGTAATTTAGAGATGCACCACAGTATTAGAAAAAAAAAAGACTTTTCATAATAGATGCCTAAAAAACCTCCTCATTTCACCCATCCAAGACATCCTGTTGATGACCTTGGCACCAGTAAGATGAATATAACAAAACCAAGTCCTATATCTTGTACTAAATAAACTATTTGTATTTACTTTAAAATGAAGCAGCCAAAGTAAGTAAAAATGATGTCTCTTCTCCCAAGGAGCAGGTGATAGGACAAGAGGAAATGGCCTCAAGTTGCACCAGAGGAGGGTTAGATTGAATATTAGGGAAAATTTTTACACTGGAAGGGTTATGAAGCATTGGAAGAGGCTTCTCAGGGAAGCAGTGGAATCACCATCCCTGGAGGTATTTAAAAGCCGGGCAGGCATGGTGCTGAGGGACATGGGTCAGTGATGGGTTTTGTCAGTGTTGGGTTGATGGTTGGACTCAATGATCTGAAAGGTCCCTTCCAACCCGGACAATTCTATGATTCTATATATCATAACATATAGTTGTAGAATTATCGTCCTTGTTTGGCATAGCTTGTCATCTATTACATGTTATAGGTTTACAGTCCAAACTGCCCAATTACAGCTCATTTTGAGTAAGCATAATAAAACCTGATCTAGACAAACCATCTCATATCTACCCCTTTCCTTAACATGTGGAACTCATGACAGAACTGGGCGTAATCACAATCTGAAGTATCCTGCAAGGTTGCTGTACTGTCTAAAAGATTCCTCTGAAAGGAGATGCCATGTCCTCCTAGAGTTCTTTTTCTGAAATGGGGAGATGTTGGTCTCTGTGTTTTCTGTAAAACTCAGTTCTGTTGCTGATACTAAATGTGCTCCCCTCCCAAATCAAACTCATTAGAGAATTTATATGAAAAGCACTTAGTTCAATGCAACTTGTAATACATATCAAAGTCAAAACGGTTACCGAGCTGAAACAGATCTTTGGGATCTGAAAGACTTGTGGATTTAGAAGGAAGTTTTAAGTTACTTAGAAGTTCTTAGAAGAATAGATAGAAGTTCTGGGAATTGCATTTTTGGATATTGGTGCCTGAATGAAGACTGTCACTTTGAGAATTCAGTCTTCTGTTTGGATTTCATAACATTTTACATTTACTTTCTCCTAGCTGTTGTAAAGGGAAAATAAAATTCCCCTTGGATCATTTCATCAGTGAAATTTACTGCTCTTGTATCTTGATTAAAACTGAAATATAATTTCTTTCTATGTCTAACTAATTTTGTAAGAATGTCTCTACAGTTAAGATATGAAGGTCATGTTCTTTCCTATGATACAGAATTATATCAGCCTAATTTTAGAATTGTATTTTTGAATTGTATGTTTACATATGTAAACAAATCTAGAGCCTGGAAGGATACTTCTGCCCTTGTAACTTTAAAGCTATGAGTTTTATCAATAATTTGTAGAGATAAACAACCATATATGAATGTAGCTTCCATTCATGGTTCTTTCTCTTCCTCTCTTTTTGTCTCCTACTGCTTCCAGTTTGGAATGGGAATGATAGTTTTCTACCTTAATTTCTAAATTCCTTAACATAATAAACAGATAGATATATACTTTAGTTTCTTACTTTCCATTTTAGAAAATGAAAATTTAAGATTAATATACATAAAAATACAAAAAAAATTACTACAAATTTAAATGATTGTGAGGGTTTAATAGAGTAACAGATGAGAACTACCTGAACTGAAATTTACCTTTCAGGTATATTTAAAAACATAATTAATTTTTGACTCAATTCAGAAATAGAGTAGAAATTTGGAGAGTTCTATGTGGGATGAAATAAAACTGTTTTCACTATCAAAACACTCTCAATGGCTTTGTACCTCAGAGTAAAATTTAGTTAATATTCAAAAATTTGCATTAATTTATACATTTTCTCTAGGGATTCTGATTTTAAATGAAGTGGTTTATACGTTTTCATTGTTGCCGTGTCTCTAAGATCCATAAAACTATTCTGAAAAATACTACATGCTCTTTATATGTTGCATGCTGATTCTGACCTTCGGCTAAAGCATGAACAGAAAGGTACTGCATTCTGCCCCATCAGCCAATTTACTGTATTACAAGTATTTTTTTTTCCTATTGAGTTACGGTTGTTGAGGACCAAAGTACATTGTAATAAATGTTGAAAGTTGCTTCTTGTCAGGAGATTAATGTGTGTGGTCATTTGTCTCTCTGGACATTACTTCTTAATAAAAAGCAATTTCCGTAAATTACTTTTCTCACTGCTTTTGTTAATATTGCAAAATTACAAGCAAGTAAAGGGAAAGCTTTTAACTCTGCTTTGCAGGAAGTAGTATTAAATTTGTTCATTTAGTATCTAGAGTAATTGATTGACCCATGGGAAACCTAACCAGGCTGACTGGAACACAAAGGAGAGTTGGCCAATTACAGTTTTGCACATTCTTCAAAGATCTCATCTAAAATGTAAAGGGACCTGTATGTGATAATGAATCGTTAAAACACCACGGCAAGTTGGATACAGATGATACATTGTTATGCTCTGCTTTAGCAAAGATATATCAGTCTAACGTTCACTGTTTCCACACAGGCATTTCTTCAGGAAAAAAAGTTGTTCTTCTCAAACAGGCACCAGAATTAATTTAAACATAATTCTCACTTCTCAAAGAGCAGTGAAAGAATTTGGTGAATTTATGTGAAGGATTTTATCAGTGACTATGCATCCTCCAAAAAGGTTTGTCTGAATCGATGGTAATTCAAAGCTTCTCAGAGTAATAGGCTGGTATTTTTCACGTAAACAACTTTTATTTGGTTCTCTTCAAAACAAAACACCCAGTTTTACTGTAAAGACAATTTTTCTTTTGAAGATTTAAGCTGATTATATTTAATAATCAATGTAAATAACTAAAACTGAAAGAGAACTTTAAGGCAACATCTGAAGAAACACGTCAATGACTGTTTTGTGGTTTGGACTTCACATGAGAAAAGATTTCCCTCTCTTGAAAACTTTTGCCAGTTAGAAATAGCATTTCCACCCTGACCACCTGCTCTTTGCTCTGTGCAGTTATTCCATGCCAAGGTGACTGGCACAATCAGGAATAGAAATCATTAATTTTATATCCACTTTAAGATTTAACTTTTCTAGAAAAGTTCAACAGCACTCTAAATTAGAAAAAAAAAAAAATAGTTTCACAATATTTTATTCCAATATGGCAAGAAAATTATCGATTAGGTTTGTTACAGATTTCTCTATATAAGGTTCTGGCAAGAGTTGGGATGAAAATAGATCTTCCCCCTTGATAGTTCAAAAGTCTGCACAAAAACTTATCTCGTTCACAAGAAGCTCTACAGCTGAACACAGGAAAAAGAGAAATGTGGGTAAGAAAGTATTTTTCTTATAGCTGACCCTGTGTAAATACATTATTATTAATTAGAAGTATTCTGACTGGAAATCTTATGTCATGCAAAACATTTCCCATTTTTCTAAGAGTTCAGTACCTCAGGAAAGATAAAATTCAGAAAGTTGAGATCACGATGCAGCTGGATTTCTCTCAAAACACCACAAAAACATTTCCTTCACTAACTGTGAAGGATTTAATGGCTTCCTATGACATGGTCAAACATTGGGACATCATTATCCAGAAAAGGTCACAGACAGTTTTTCTGGCTTGTAAAACATGAAAATACTGTGACGGCTGGGAACACAATTTTCCTGCTATAATTTTTGAATACCGGATGCTAAAAGCTATTTATTTTGCAAGCCACAATAGCTGCTTTCAATGCAGTACCACAAAACTGATCTTAACTATACAAACTAGCATGAACACTGAAAATGTAGGTGTTTACTCGACTCTGGAGAGTGATAAACTAACAATTAAATGTTAATTATCTCGTATCATGCTGTGTGTGACTGCAAATAATGTATATAGTGCACTAAATACCTTCTGAACTACTCTGTCTAGATCTGACCTTAACTTGTAATGAAATTCTGATTAATATACAGCACTACAAGTATAGCTGTGCAACAGAACATTCATCCATATTCCATTCAAATAATCTTTGAATTTCTTAATAGATTTTCTCAGTGTGGAATCTTTCCAACTAATGGATCTATAAGCTTACAGAGCTGAAACAAGTGCTGTTAAAATAAGAATTTGAACAGCCATGATTAATGGCATGGCCAGGAAGTGCAAGTCAGAAGACATATATTAGTTAAACAAGTATAGCCATTTTTTGGTAACAAATCTAAACCTGTGGATGGCTCAGCAACATAGCTTAATTTTCAATTTCTTTGACTATTTTTGCCTGCCATTGAAGACCCTTTTTGTTATGTTATCCTCAGGGTTGAGGCATCACCTCACACAGGATGAAAAGAAGTAGATTCTGTAATGTTGATGCAAAGCTTACTGAAATCAGTGGGATCTTTCCATAAATGACAATGAGCTTGATGGGTTTCTAGGGCCCTGATTCTATAACACTGGTTGCTTTCTCTAGCTCATAATTTGCACTTTTATCCAAAATTTATCCAAATCAGAATGATAGCTCTTCCTGTTTGGTTAAATTGTTTAAGGTCAAAGGAAATGTAGATCATTGCTGCTCTGAGGTATCTGATATGTTATTACGATTCTGGTAGTAACAAGAGAATTTTATTCAGTTTTATAAAATTTTGTCATTTCCATCAAAAATATCATCTCTACATGTCTTACTTTTAGTGAGAAATAATTAAGAGAACATTTAGGCAGAACAATTAAGACATACAACTTGTGTGCAACTATTTCCACAGTTCCAGTCATGGACTAGTTGTTTGTATTCAGAATACTTTATGTTGAGCATTTTCTTGAAAAAGGCCAGCATATCTAATGTTGAAAACATCTCCGTAACAAGTATATTGATGTACTAAAAGTACTGAAAATAAAAATTTAATTTGTCTGTGAGGAATGTCATAACGATTTCCTACTGTTTTCCACCTGAGGTCTCAAAGATATACGTGCTCCTTGTTGCCTTTACTTGTCTCAACACTTGTTTTTCAATTGTTTAATTAAACTGCTTTATTTTATCTGATCAAAACTCCTATGCAGCCAGTCTTGCTTGTGACTGGAGCAACTTAAGACATTCAGAGCAGTTCAAGAAGTTTCCAGTGAGATTTCTGGTTTCCAAGTAGAGTTTACCAGCTGTCAGCTGATTGTAGACAGTGTCTAGATCCTCTTACTTTCTTTGAATGTGAAGTAGAATAGTTTCCTTTAATATTGTCATGACTGTTTAGCCTGGAGACGAGAAGACTGAGAGGGGATCTCATCAATGCTGAGCAATATCTAGAGGACGGGTGGGAAGAGGATGGGGCCAGGTTCTCCCCAGTGGTGCCCAGTGACAGGACAAGAGGGAACGGGTACAAACTTGAACATAGGAAATTCCATCTAAACGTGAGGAGGAACTTCTTTCGTGTGAGGGTGGCAGAGCCCTGGAAGAGGCTGCCCAGAGAGGTGGTGGAGTCTCCTTCTCTGGAGATGTTCCAGACCCACCTGGACGTGTTCCTGTGGGACCTGCTCTGGGTGACCCTGCTCTGGCAGGGGGTTGGAGGAGATGATCTCCAGAAGTCCCTTCCAAACTGTATTATTCTGTGATTCTGTGATTTAAGGAATACTACATCATCCATCGTAAGAAGTGAAAAGGAACATTATTTTTTTAGAAAAATACACTTTAAGACAGGATGTGGAAATCTCCCACTAAAAGAGTTGATTTAACCAAATCAAATACAATGAAGAATTGAACACATCCTTCTTCAGTTTACCACAGTACAACATATGCATATTCCTAATACGTGCAGCTGAACGGAATTAAGCATTCTCCAAACTATATTGCTCAGCTGTTTGGTTGGTTGGCCTTTTTCTTCTTCTCCCCAGTTAATAAAAATTGTTTACAAGTATCACCTAAACAAAAGTTAGATCACGCGGATACCAAATGCCCCCATTCTTTGCTCTCAAGACAAACTGTATTTCATATGATCCTAAAGAATTCTGGCTAAAAGCTATAATAAAACAAGATTTTTCACAGCGTTTTTCTTCCATCACCTTCATAGTTCAACATTTTCTCCTGATTTGAAGTAAAATAACCAGAAGTCATGTAGAAATTCCGTTTTCTACTTACCTCTGCTAAATTGATTTTGTTCCAGGTGACTGAAAGATGTTTTCTTCTTGCAGATGTTTCATTCATCAGAAGAGACTTAGATGAACTGCTTTAAATATAACCATTTTGTTTATTCTGTTTTTTTGAGTGAACAAATGAGCTTTAAAGTAATGTTTGTCATGCCTTGGGGAACAAGTGAGTTTCCTGTTTCAAGAAATGTAGCTGCTTTACATATATTTCTTTTTCTCTTTTGTTTTTCTCTGTGAAGCTTCTGGTTTCTGTATTTTCAAAGAATTGTTTGTGAACTCATCCATACAACTACCACTCAAATCAGGGGAAGATTTATTTAAACCCTGAACAATGCTTTGCCAAATTAAAGGTATGAATTTTAAGAAGATTCTCTTTAAAATACACTTTCAGGCAGAATTGTTTATTACTTTAGCTCATGGCAGTGAAACTCAGAATTACAGATGAGATGAAAACTAACTACAGGCTTTCTTTTTTTTTTTTTTTTTAAGACAAAATACAAAAAGAAATTCTTATATTCAAGGAAAATACAGATAATCTGAAGAGAAGTTGTGCAGTACATAAATATAAGGTGTGTATAAAATATATACTTTTCCTATCCTACTCAGTGTCATTGCTGCCACTTAGTTTTCCAGCTTGGAACACCAGTAATGCTGATTCCTTTGAAACCGATGAAGCCTGCTGGTTTTTTCCCATTTTTATGTATCACTTGGTGCAGTAATCACTGTGTTTCAGAGAGGAAATAAGCTAATATGAAATTAGATAACTCTCTTAGGAAATTCTTTATTTTGGTATAGTAATAAGATCCTTCATGCTGCTTCATTGGGCATATCTATGATAGAAAGTTAAATATAAAGACTTTTTTTTTCCCCATCGTTTCTCAATATGGGCTTTTTTTCTATGCATTCTGCATTCATGAATTCTGATGATAAGTATTTAAATAAGGAAAGCATTTTTGAAGGAGATTTCCTCTACAGACCAGAAATATGCCAACGCTATTGTCAATTTAATTTAGATTATTATAGATATAAAGTGTAAATGTGACCCACAAACCAATTTGTTTTCTGAAGGAGCCTCACTAATAACAGAGATGAGGGGGTCAGCAGCCATCTTGCAGAAAAAAAGGTCAGCATAATTCCCACCCTTCCTAGGACAAAGATTCCAGTGAAAGGTTCCATTCCCGAAAGCTTTTTATGTATCTTGCCTTGCAGCAATGTTGATTAACCACATAATTTTTCCACTGGTTTGGCTGGACACCATGGCTCTAACAGTCAGATTGCTGATTTCATGAAGCTGGGGCCTTCCAGGTAAGATATTTAATTTAGAAGTCTCATGTTTCCCACCTTTAAGGCACATGTGCCATGTAGAAGCTGTTTTCTCCATCCTGTGTGTGTAGTGGAGAAAGAGCCCAAAGATATTCAGGGCAAGCAAAATTCAAGACACTTTCTGCCTGCACCTTTTCCCTGGGAGTTATTGCAATTGGCTTCTTGTTTGGACTGTTAGTCCTGCACTCTCTAAGCATTTAACATTCCCTGAGCACTTTGTTGTCGATGAGTTCAGGGGCTATAGATTCTGTTTTATTCAGCCTTTATTGATTGGCACTGGAAACACTTTCCTTTTGATTGCAACATGAATTGCAATGCTTAACTTATCCTAAGAACGGGCTTGTGAGCTAAGCAGAGAAGTGATACTTTCTGTTTTAGAGATGGGAACTGAATTGGAGCACATAGGAAGTCCAACTCTTCAAACGTACTTGGGGGAACTCACACACCACATAGGTACTGGAGATCAGCCCAGGGTGCCACCTCAGGCCATAGACATCTCGGTCTCATGCAGCATTGGAAGTTTTGGTTGATATCTGCAGAAATCACTGAGTAGCAGGCCACGTGCAATGGTACAGAAGTCACAGAATCACAGAATCACAAAATGGTATGGGGTTGGAAGGGACCTCTGGAGATCACCTAGTCCAACCCACTGCCAGAGCAGGTCCACCCAGAGCAGGTTGCACAGGAACGTGTCAAAGAGGGTTTGGAATGTCTCCAGAGAAGGAGACTCCACCACCTCTCTGGGCAGCCTCTTCCAGGGCTCTGCCACCCTCACAGCAAAGAAGTTCCTCCTCGTGTTTAGATAGAACTTCTTATGTTCCAGTTTGTGCCCGTTCCCTCTTGTCCTGTCCCTGGGCACCACTGAAAAAAAACTGGCCCCATCCTCCTGACACCCACCCTTGAAGTATTTATAGGTGTTGATCAGATCCCCCCTCAGTCTTCTCTTCTCCAGACTAAAAAGACCCAAGTCCCTCAGCCTTTCCTCAGCAGAGAGATGTTCTAGTCCCCTCATCATCTTCGTAGCCCTTTGCTGTCCCCTCTCCAGCAGCTCCCTGTCCTTCTTTAAGCCTGTCAGTATGTCTCCTATACAGCAATTAACAAAGAAATAGTGAAAGTTCCCTCTCCAAATCAAGCAGAGCTTGGCTTTGAAGGTAAATCCTATATATCACAGCCGTTATAGCTGTTCAGGGAATAGCACACCTGCTCTGGCTTCACACATGGTAGAGACAAGGACAGACTCAGAAAACCATGAGGGTACACAGTTGGAAGCTCCTGCCTGGCCATGAGCAGATGCCTTCCTCTCTCCAGTCAGTCTCTTAAATCTGCCCGATTCTTTTCTTTTTAATAAATGCTTACTTAGTTTCCAGAGTTTTCTGTCAGCCTGAAGGGTACGCTTCCCTTTGATGGAGCATTAACTATGAATTACGAGGAACCCAGGCATCCAGCTCAGAACAGAAGATTCCTGTAGACCGTTTTCCTTTGCCTTCTGCCATCGCTCTCCCTTCAGTTTTCAGCAATAAAAACAGCAACAAATGCTTCCTGGATCTGGCTCTTTTCTACTTAAGATACAAGGACCGTCTATATTTTTTACTGCACAAAATGATGGGAAGTGAAAAAGATGAGGTGAAGAGAAACAATGGCCTTGTGCATGTATATTTTCTTCAAAGGTTTGTGAAATTTAAGTTAGCCTCTGCCTTTTCAGAGATTCTGGGATTTCTGTGCATATTTATAGAGATATCTAATAGCCAAAATTAGTACAAACAGAATTTTTTAATAAACGCTCCTTATTCTGATAAAAAAAATCTTGTTCTGATCATGGTATTGTCACTAATTTCAGAATAAGCAGCTCTATGTAAAATATATGCTGACACACATATAATACAGGTTAGCAGGTTGTAGAAAATCTGGTTAGTTCTCTGTATTTTTGATGTCTGTGTTTCCAAAGAAGCCTGAAAGAGAGATGCCAAAGCCCTTGTAAGATTTTTTGACCTTCTAAATAGCAAAAGTCCCGTGAAGCATACAAGAAAAATTGATGTTACAAAACAACCAGAACTGAACTATTGGGTTAACTTAATGCAGACGCTTTAAAATTCACTGATTAGGTTCTGAAGTTAGCGGAACACCACTTCACAAAATAATATCCTTCCTGTCTCTCTCAATTTCAAATATTGTGCAGGGAATATAGTGACTACATTCACCACGATAAGCAAAACTTAAGCTTCTCTGATCAGTTTTCAGTTAGAAGTGCTTTAAAAAGAGAAAATTATTAGTTCCATTTGATTTGTTATATTTAATATTATGTCACTTGGGAAAAAAAAGCGCAATATGGTAACAAAGTAATTTATCTGAAGAACTGTGCATTCGCAAATAAAATTTATTATTTTATCTGGTATGATTTAAAAGCAAAACAAACAGTTTGTATGCATAATGGAGTAAATAGTCCTTACTTGCTTCGAACAACATATTGACATCTTAGGATTTGTAGCTTGGTTCTAAAGTAATACGGTTTCTAACAGTTTCTCCAACACATTATTATTTCTGCAGTGAAAGCAATTTTCATCATTTATTGCACCTCTTAGATATCTACCAGGAGGTTATTTGATCTAGAAGAGGCTACATTCATTTACATCTCGCAATCAGCCCCCTGAAGTACTGACTTTGAATGACACTTCCTTCGGCTCCTTTCAGACACGACAGACCCTGGCACTGGTAGATGAAGCCTTGGTACGTCGCCTAAGAGTAAGTCTGAGGTCCGTAGGTCACTCAGCAATTCTGCTGTTGCAAATTATGATATCTCTTGTATTAGGCGAATTCCTTGCATGTCAGAAATTATTCTTGTCACCGGGCGAAGATGCGGTTTGGAATGAAAGCGATAGTGTAACATATGGCCTTTGCTGTAGGATGGCAGACACATATTCACTCACTCAGAGGCTATTAATCAGCTCTTGATGCAGTGCCCTTAACTCGCTAACCTCACGCCTGCATTTTGCAGTAGGAAAAAAACCACTCAACCAAAGTCTTTAAAGCAAGCTATGCTTTCTATTGCACATTTCAGGCAAGCAGACTGTCTTACAGTTTCTAATTTCAGACTTTTTGGGGGGGTAAAACATCATCTGGTGACCACAACAATATATTATGACAGCAAAAGTTATTGTATCGGGGTGGATAATTTGCTAATAATAACTGATTTTGTATAACGTGGGACGTATCCCTGCCCATGGCAATGGGGGTTGGAACTCAATGATCTTTAAGGTCCCTTCCAACCCAAACCATTCTATAATTCTATGATTCTATGACAATGAACTTTTATTTAAAAAGTTTTGGTAGATATATTCTGCATAAGATGAGGGAACTAGAACATCTCTCTCATGAGGAAAGGCTGAGGGACTTGGGTCTTTATAGTCTGGAAAAGACTGAGGGGGCATCTGATCAACGCCTATAAATACTTAAAGGGTTGGTGTCAGGATGATGGGGCCAGTCTTTTTTTCAGTGGTGCCCAGTGACAGGACAAGAAGGAACGGGCACAAACTGGAACATAAGAAGTTCTATCTAAACACGAGGAGGAACTTCTTTCCTGTGAGGGTGGCAGAGCCCTGGAAGAGGCTGCCCAGAGAGGTGGTGGAGTCCCCATCTCTGGAGATATTCCAAACTCTCTTTGACACATTCCTGTACAGCCTGCTCTGGGTGACCCTGCTTTGGCAGAGGGCTGGATGAGATGATCTCCAGAGGTCCCTTCCAACCCCATAGCATTCTGTGATTCTGTGATAAGGGAAAGGAACCAGCAATACGTAGTACACTTTCCTTCCATCTCATTATTTCTCCTTTTAGTTATTTGTTCAACTGACCAAAGGGCTATTGCTTGCCATGTGAGGTCATGCTCAATATATAAAGCTGGGGGAAGAAGGAAGGGGTTGACATTCAGAGTGATGGCGTTTGTCTTCCCAGGTAATCGTTACACTTGATGGAGCCCTGCTTTCCTGGAGATGGCTGAACACCTGCCTGCCAATGGGAAGTGGTGAATGAATTCCTTGGTTTGCTTTGTTTGCATGCACGGCTTTTGCTTTACTTATTAAACTGTCTGTATCTCAAGCCAGGAATCATTTTTTTTCACTTTTACTCTTCCCATTCTCTCCCCGGCTGAACTGAGGGGAGTAAGCGAGTGGCTGTGTGGGTTCTATCTGCTGGCTGGGGTTAAACCATGGCAAAATGGTACTTAAATTTTCATTGGAGAAACTACTGAAGCCAATTCTCCCTCATGGCCAAATGAGCTAATACTGAAGGCTTTTTTTCTCTTTCTTTTTCAGGGTACAATATAACCTGTGAATCTTCATGGGGTTTGCTGGGAACAAAACACCTCATCAGTCTTTTTTTTTTCAGGTCTTTTTATGGACCTTCTAACAGGGCCAGTGATGCACTGAAATAAGGGCATTTAGGAAGTATGACATGGTAGGTACAGTATTTTAGCAGCAAAAAGACTTTTTTCAGTACGAGTAAACTGTATTTCTCATTGTTAGGTGGTTATACAGTTAAATATTACAGCACAGAAAGGGCTTACATGGGATTAAAGATAAAAAGACCAGTGTTGTTGAAGATATTCAGAATACTTCTGGAACTTCAGACATTTTCTAATTCAACCTTTTTTATTCTTCCTCTTAAATATTTCAATTTAAGATTCTCAGTTGACAGTAATTAGGCTTCTCAGGTTAATTAATCTCAGAAACTTGATTAGCATAATCCAGATGACCATAGGAGTTGACCTACGCTTAATCAACTCCATTGTCAAATTGCTCTAGTGTGACACACCATGAACTGTAAATACTATATGCTTTCATTTGCTGAGTTATGATTTGATTCATAATTTACATATATTAATATGTAAATCACACCTATGAACAGCATTTTATCTTTTTAATGATATTACATTATGGAAGGAAGGTTTAGAATGCAATAATCATTTGCATACCTTTTTGAAGAAAAGCACTGCTAATGATGCCTTACAGAAAACATTAAAAATCAGACTATTACATATTTCTTTTGTGTTTCTTTTCCCTTACTCTTTATTTCTAAGCCAGTTAATCTTTGTTTCCTATGCAGTTCATAGCTTTCTGAAGTCTCAGTTCTTTACTACTCTATTCTCCCCACAAGATACCAATTATGATGAAATAAAGGACAGTTTCTCTTAAAATTAAATTAAATATTGACATGAATTAAATCATACATCACTGACTTGAATCCACTGTACTAGGGATAAAGGACTAGGCAATATTTGCTAAATAACTTGATTGTTTACTGCATCACCTCTACTACTCCATTTTTGGCTTTATGTATTTGTATATAGTTTATTATATAAACATAAATATCTACACATACATCGAGCAGGCATTACAAGATGAGAATGCGCTTCTCATCCTGAAAATAAAAGGTGAAAGTTGGTCTAGAGAACATGAGAGCTAATTGCATTAACTCACCAGCACTGCAAGGAAAAACAATTGCAGGTACAGACTGAAGAACAAAATGTATCAAAACATAAGAAAAGGAGATCCTGATTTCAAATGCAGCTGTAGTGATAAAGACCAGGCAAAGAGAAACGCAGGTATGTTGTGTAAAAGCTCACATGCTATTTGCATTTTGCTATTTTAGTGATCAGTGGGAAGATAAAAACAAAAGATTAACGTTCCATTACAGACTGCTAACTTCAGTAACTGTGGTAGGCAAAATAATGTAAATGTCTCAAAAATAAAAATACCCTAAATCATTGTACATTGCAGGAGCACATTTTTATGTCCATATTCTTCAATGATAGAAACTAAGATCTTTTTCTTTCTATTCTTTCAGCTTATTGCATGAAAATTAAATATTTCTGAAGAGAAGCAATTTTACATAGAAACTATGGAATCTGATGTATGTTCAAGCAATAAAAAAATTACAGTAAGATCTGAGTTGCTGTAAAGATAAAAAATGAATTTTCAATGTTCTAATGAGCTGGAGCTTGTATTTCAGGTGCTCAGAATCACAGTCCTTTTGCACCTGCTCTTTTTTCCTTGTGGAGGTAGCCTTCCTTGGGACCTACAGGAGAGATGGGAAGGGACTCTTTATCAGGGACTGGAGCGATAGAACAAGGGGGAACGGTTTTAAACTGAAAGAAGGGAGAGTTAGATGAGATATTAGGAGGAAATTCTTTCCTGTGAGGGTGGTGAGAGCCTGGTCCAGGTTGCCCAGAGAAGCTGTGGCTGCCCCATCCCTCGAGGGGTCCAAGGCCAAGTTGGAGGGGGCTTGGAGCAACCTGGTCTGGTGGGAGGTGTCCCTGCCCATGGCAGGGTGGATGGTCTTTAAGGTCTCTTCCAACCCAAGCCATTTTATGATTCTATAAGGTAAAATACTTCTATCTGATGCATTTTCTCCGTGTTTTGGATTCCTGTTACGTATCACTTTTTCTTGGTTGAGTTTAAAAGTAAATCTATAACTCTGCATCAAAAATAGAAAAATTCATTAGATACATATATAAACAATGCTGGCCTATTAGCTATATGTCATTCTTAAGCACAAAATAATAAACTCATTCATTTCCCATAATAAACTCCTTCATTTCCCATATCACAGCATTTATCACAGCACATTATCACAGCATTTGGGTTTGGGGGCTTTTTGATCTCATAAAAATCAGACACTGCCTCTTTAGAAGATAATGAACAATCTCAGTGGTTGACTTTCCAGGGTACATGATGATGAAAACAAGTGTGCAGCTGAAGAGAGAGCTAAAATACAGTTGGTATTTGTCTGTCTTATTTGTTCGGTATAGTTTAACTCCTGACTAATCTATCAGGAAAAAAAAGCTTCGTAATACCCGTACAGATGAAAAGACATGACTTATCTTCCTACTGATATTTATACAGTGAAGGTAGAAGTTCGTATGAGAAAGATGTCACTTCAAGAAAATCAATCACATTACTACAAGAAATACGATCTCTCAAATACTTGCAATAAAACTGCATGGGGAGACATTGCTTTCACATTACAAATTTTCAGTTCTAGGTAGTGATTGATACTGAAGTAATTAATCACAGCTGAGAAAATGACATCTTCTGTTACAGATTGAAATTAGGAACAGTGAAATGAATTCACTGTTATGCGTGTTAATTTGTAAAAAAAATATAAATTACATGCATTCCCCTGTAATGCCTGAAATTAGAAAAGAATCTGTTTTTCTAATAAAAAATGTGAAGGTAGTTTGGCCATTTTGAATATAGATTTACTAAGCTGAAAAACAAAATTCTGCTTAGAAATATCATCACTCCTGTACAGGTACATGTTGTTTACCTGGTCTAGTGGGAGGTGTCCCTGCCCAGGGCAGGGGGGATGGAATTAGATGATCTTTAAGGTCCCTTCCAACCTGAACCATTCTATTTGTATTTTCAAAAATAGTTCCAGGGTCTAGTTATATCCAGTATTTTCATTAATGACCTGGGTGATAAAATAGGCTAATTTGATTTGTGCATAACAAAAAGATAAGCAGACATGCTAGAACATTAAAGGAAAAGAATTCAAAATTATTCTTTTCTGCCAGCTTAAAGAAATGCTCTGAAAAATAATGAATATGAATTTCAAAACAGAGTAGACTACTGCGCATAAGTGGAAATAATCAATTTTGCAATCAGAGGACAAAGAAGCTGAATTGGTCACAGTTTTTAGAAAAGGATGAGGAGATTAGAGTGTTCCAGTGTTTGTCAATCCACATAGTAACTAAGTTTTTCTTATGTTCAGGCAGAATTTCCTGAATTTCAACTTGACTGGGCACAAAGTCTGGGTAGTCGAACCCCCTTGCTCAAGCAGAGTCATCTACAGCAGGTTGTCCAGGGTCAGTAGGGGTTTTGAATATCTCCAACGATGCAGACAACGCAGCCTCTTTGGGCAACCTGTGCCAGTGTTCAACCACTGCAATAATAAAGAAGTTTTTCTTATGGTCAGATGGAATCTCTTGTATTTCAGTATATCCAGTTCCAAACCCCTGCCCTGGGCAGGGACACCTCCCACCAGACCAGGTTGCTCCAAGCCCCATCCAGCCTGGCCTTGAACCCCTCCAGGGATGGGGCAGCCACAGCTTCTCTGGGCAACCTGGGCCAGGGTCTCACCACCCTCACAGCAAATTTCTTCCCCAGATCTCATCTCAATCTCCCCTCTTTCATTGTAAAACCATTACCCCTCATCCTATCACTCCACTCCCTGATAAAAAGTCCCTCCCATCATCATCTAAACGGGTGACACTGTATTTCTGAGTGATTAACAGACCCTTAAACGAACAAACAGAAGTGCAAGTTACTGCCTCAATCCCATTTTCACATTGCCAAGCGTTCTGGCAGGTGATACCACTTTGCCACATGAAAATCTAGATGGTCAAAAATTAAATTTCTAATACAAAGGTGTTGTTTGACACATATTTTGGTAATTGTCCTGACCCATTTGAAAACAGATACAGATATGCAAATAATTTTTGGTTGGCTGATTGATTTTTTGGGGGAAAAAATATGGCATGCCAAGTTGATATGTTATTTCATAGTTATTAATTTTAAAGAAAGGAGATAAGTTTTTTTAAATGGTTGAACTCAGATTAGGACTTAACTGCCATCGATAAAATGGAGATTTCTGTGTGTACCTTAGAGTTTAATGATTAGGCACTTGCTGGGCTGCAGGAACCTCAGGTTGAAATTTTACTGTTATCTTGTTCAGAGCTGTGACTGAGCTGGAGACCCTCAGCTTCATTAAAAAAAAAAAAAAAAAAAAAAAAAAGCAAGTCCTAATCAGCAGCTGTTACAGCTATTAGCAGCTATTAGGAGCTGGGGCTCTTCCTTCCTTGCAAGACCTGCATCCCAGGTGTGTTTCTCCAATAAAAGCCATACCACCAACCGGCAGAAGGTTATTCTCATATAGCGCCTAAGCCAGTGAGTAGCCAGTTACGAAAAATGGAACGGCTACATCAGGAAAAAGACGGGTTCTCCCCTTAAATTTCGAAGCCACCGCATGACTGCGGGGCTTGAATGCGTTTGGATGATGGGAGGTATTCTCATGTAAGGCGGTGGAACTGGGGTGGGAACGGATTAAGGGAAGAAAATAGGCACACTTTAAGATAAGCATCTTTTCTCTTTTTAGCTCTAGCTCTCGGCATTCAGGATGCTAATCTGTTTTATATTATGCCAGTACTTAGCTGCTACTTAGCTGCCAGTGGCTCATTTAAGTTTCCTTTAAGATAAACAGTTCCGTGGCAAAGACAGAAGCCGGTGGCACCTGTGTAATTAATAATGGCTTGCCTCTAATTTGAATATAAGTGTGCTAAAAGAGTAGGTAAGCACTCTCATGGCAAAGCCAGGGGCGGTTTTGCATAAGGATGCGGGCGATGGAGGAGCTGGGCAGGGACGGCTCCGGAGCTGGCGACCGGCGGGGCCCCCCCCCCCCGGGCACAGGCAAGACAAAAAGAGAACCCCATAAGCGGCATCGGGAGCGGGGGGGGGGAATTGTGGGGGTGGGCAACAGCCTAGAAAGATGGGGCTTATCCTGAAAGTTCAGAAGTTGTTGGTCTCCAAAATGCTCCCGTCACATCCATCTCTAATTACCTGATACGCATGTATGTGTATATGTATATTTATGTACCCATACAGTCACTTCCAGCAATTCCGATTCATTCAGCCTGCTCTATTTGGGTTTTTTCCCTGCTTTCCGTAAAGTTTTTGGTGCCTCTCATTCCTCTCTAGTAAAACACACGATGAACCAAGTATACACCTGATCTATTTCCTATGAGATTATTATCTTAGATGAAAAAAGACAATTTTCTACTAAAAATATTAGCATTTTGGAGTTACACTCGGCAAATATCCAGAATGTGTATGAACTTTAATATTGTTTAACATCTTCCTTTTATTATGTTTGATCTCCTTTGAAGAGTCACTGTAAAATCAATACAAATGTGGAATGTGAATTGAGTATCTTGCATATTATTATGAAATAGTTCATGTCGATCTATCTGTTGAAAATAAAACTAGCTCCATCGTCAAAACTGAAAACTTTAATATCTCAAAATATTATTGTCAGCTTGGAGTAACTGCAGTTTTATACTGTGCTGCTGTATAACGAAATTGTTCCCTTTAGGCACAATATACCCAAGAGCATTTTCCAGTGCAATAACTGGAGAACATCCCTTCTATTTTGGTGCAAAGAAAACCGGGAATATTGAATCACTAGCTAATGAAAAATTACAGATCCATGCCAGCAACATAATGTATCAGTAGTTAGAAAGCTATGCTGCAAGTCGTGCCAACAGAAGCTTTATAGAAGAAAATTAAGTTCACAGAATCCATTTGAGGACTTTTAAAGTTGCAAATATTGATTGATACGCTTTAGATTGTCTCCAAGGTCTTGATTTTTCCTCCAGTGTACACCAGGAGAACACAAATTTAGTTACAGTGAATTAAATTTGAGTGCTAGGACGTGATATTCAAGTGCAGAATATCTGAAGAATTGCTGTCAGAATATATTTTTTTTTTTCCCCACTATATTGTTCATTTTCATTTCATTTTTTCCTTTACTATCCGTATGGGCCTAATTTCAAATGAAAAATCAGACAAACAAAAAAAGCGTTCACAGTTCTATCAGGAAAAAAGGCAAATAAAACCCCTAATTGACTGGTTGTGACACAAAGAATATATGCAGTGTAGCATGAACTCTTTGACTGCGATTCTGTGGAGAAGCTATTTAAAGTGTAAATTAGAGGGTTACAATGAGGTGTGTGTGTGTAAGATAGTGTAACTCCGTATCTGGGGTGCACAAGGACAGGTCAGTAGCAGGAAAAGCAATCTATAAAAAAAGGTGGCATTATCCACACAGTGTCTTTTTGCTCAGGCCTGAACTCAACCATTAATACCAGATATTGCTGTGTAACCCACCTTCTTCAGCCCTCTGTGTTTAGTTCATAGAGTTCATCTGGTAATTCAAAGGAACAAATCTGGATGAAAGGAATCTGCTTTTCTTTAACATTTCATAGCTTTTCTCAGTTATTTTGAGTTTTCAATGGGTGGATAATAAGTGCTTAGTTTCCAAGGATGTGTTTCTCAACAGTAATTGCTACAAAGCCAGAATACAGCAGTCAGAACCTGGCTGTGAAAATTCCACTGTTTATATAAAATACACACTTATATGTGTGGATGTATATATTTGAGCAATACAATATCAAAAGATACCAGGAAGTTAATGAAAGGTAAAAGCAAAGATTTTGATGATACAAAATCGGTAACAAAAATTATGTAATTTTTCATTACATTGGTATACAAAATCATGTAAAAGAACTGTTAAAAAAAATTCATATTCTACCATCTCTATCTTACTGTTTGTTCTTAGAGAGTTTAATTCTTCCAAATGGATAATAAGGATCCTGCACTGAAATTGTCCAATGTCTGATATAAGGTTTCTTTGCTGGACCTGTGTATTTTTATGGTAACTGAACCTACCTTAGGGGTTTATCTTCATGCTTTGGAATCCAGGTTATTGGTTTTTTTCCACTTCTAGAGACCCCCCACACCTCAGAATTTTGCTCACTTCTCTGTGAACTACAAGTCGTTTATAGCCTGCAATGGATGTTGCTACCACAAGACTCACAAATGTGTTATTTAGGAAAAGCCTAAATGGTTGAAAAGTTCTTAAGTATGGTCTTTCTAAAGATATACGTGTGTCACAGAATCACATGGGGTTGGAAGGGACCTCTGGAGATCTAGTCCAACCCCCCTGCTAAAGTAGGTCCACTTAGAGCAGGTTGCACAGGAATGTGTCAAAGAGGGTTTGGAATGTCTCCAGAGAAGGAGACTCCACCACCTCTCTGGGCAGCCTCTTCCAGGGCTCTGCCACCCTCACAGCAAAGAAGTTCCTCCTCATGTTGAGATGGAACTTCCCATGTTCCAGTTTGTGCCCGTTCCCTCTTGTCCTGTCCCTGGGCACCACTGAAAAAAGACTGGCCCCATCCTCCTGACACCCACCCTTTAAGTATTTACAGGTGTTGATCAGATCCCCCCTCAGTCTTCTCTTCTCCAGACTAAAAAGACCCAAGTCCCTCAGCCTTTCCTCAGCAGAGAGATGCTCCAGGCCCCTCATCATCTTTGTAGCCCTGTGTCCTAAGAGAGATTTTTCAGAATTCTGTTTCTCTAGAAGTTAGTTTCTTGCATAACAAGTGCTAAAGTATGCGAGCCTAGTTGTTCTATTTAAACTTACTGAACTGCTGGATATTGAGATTTTATGGTGTAATCTTTTCCCACCTTCTATTCTGAGTTATTTTTCTGAGAAAGGTTTAATAGATTTCTTATTTTTTTCTCTAGCTACTCTCATAGCTTGTAGACACTTAGTCTGCCATTCACACTAACCAGCAAATGGGAGGTTCAGCTACTGGACTGAATCGCAGTGTAGGAAATAATTCAATGTAGCCTTTCTGTATTTCTTCCTTCGTGCCTTTAGGTAGGTAACTGGCTAGAGGCTTTTTAAATACAGTGCACAGGTTCATTGAACCGCTTGATCCCATTAAAATGTGCTGAGCACAGATGGCTCAGTGATCTTCAGTTACCTATAACCCTGTAAAATATCGGTAAACCCCAACTGGCTGCATGAGTCATAAAAACGTCTGTTGTTCAAATAGGTAGCCCCAGCTGGAAGTCTCTGCTTTGACAAATGTGACTTGTTTTTTTTTTAAAAAGCAACACGGTCAAGAGTCAGCTCTCGCCCCATGCAAGAGTCAAACTCCTCTGTGTCCACTTAGCAAGCACGGACCTCTCCGGATGGACTGACACCTTGGGCAGCTTCACCCTCATATTTTTATGACTTATCAAGCCCGGCAGAGGTTTCCAGCAGCCCTCAAAGTCACAGGTAACTCGTGCTCACTGAACCAGTTCATTCCATCTGTGCTTAAGAGAGTTCCAACCATGAAGAGCAGCCCACGTCACGTTTGTTTAAACGGCTGGGAATCGCAGTGCCACTTGCAGCAACGCCAGGGATAACCTCTGGCACCTTGAAGGGATGGTGCAATTCCACGGCAGCGGAGCATCCAAACGCTCTCTATTGCTATTATGTCTGATGGAAACAATAATCTTCTGTTATTAGAGGTCAGCTCATGATGTCGAACCAAAGAGCATCATCATGATGTATTTGGAAAATGCAAGGAAAATAGAGTGTAGGATGTAAAAGTTAATATCTGAAAGCATTATCAAGGACATAGTAAAGGACCAGAAAAAGCTGTATTTATGTTGGGGCCTTAATTAATTCCTCTGGGAATTTATATGAAAAGAATCCCTAGCAAGGATTGTGCTATGTAGAGGTTGGATCATGACAAATTCTCTGCTGCATCCTTTCAGTTGTACTCCATAGTACTTGTCAGGTGTGTACAGGAGAAGATAATAAGCCTGTCCCTTCAGGGTTGGCAAATCAGCATCTATATTCAGGGAAGCGAGGAATAATAAGGAATTGTGAGGGAAAAAAATGTTTTCTGGTGTCTACATTTTCTCTCAAGCTAGACCCCGTCTGACCTTCAGCAGAAATATTATCCCAAAACATACAGAAACACAAAGAAGTCTTAACCAATGTATGCATACATATAGCAGTTAACGTTTCTTGAATCAACTTTAACTGAACTTGAAATACTTTAATCATATTTTTATTTCATTTAATTTAAACACTTCTGTTTGTTTTACCAAAAAAAAAAAAAAAAAGTTTTTTATCTGTCTATCCATCTTTGTAATTACTTGGAAATCTTCCTGAATTTTCCTGTGCTGCGAATGTCCATTCCTATCACTTGCTGTAGCACAGGACGCTACAATCTATTTCCCATAAATGGAATGACAGAGTGATGTGCCGAATCAGCATGCGAGTGTGTTATGAAGCAATTATGTTTGATGGTGCAGATGTGTTCAAATTAACTTTCTTCCCTGACTTCAGAAAATCTGCATCAGAGACTTAAGGGAGCATTTCTTGTATTATTAAAAATAAATTACTAGCAAAACAGGGCAGAGATTGATCCCACTCTAACATTTTAAAGCAGTGAAAGGGAAAACAAGCCTGCTTTGCACTGTTAACAATTTATTACACCCTGGTTTTGGCCCTGGATTGCATTTCATAAGCAAAAGCATTTTAAATACATGCCAGTCCCTTAAAGGCTCACTATTTTGAAAGTCAATTAGATGAGGGTGGTTTTTTTTTTTTTTTCCCCCTCCCAAATGTCTGTAATGATTAGTTTGAAAAGCTTGAGCCGTGTACAATGAGGCATTATGTGTTGAAGTGATCATCTTATAACAGAATGTTGATCGACAAGTACTGGCAAAAATTTCTGTTATGACTGCTTTTTTTTTTTTTTAAAAAAAAAAAACTAGTATTAAGACTTGTGCTAAAGAAGAGAAGAAATACTAGAGAGTGCTTGCCTTTTAGAAGACTTTCACATACTCTTTGAAAACCCTTTAACAGCGCCAGGAGTCTTGTTAGGTCTGCAATTATTTATTTTTCTGTGATATGAATCAGGGTGAATTTAGTTATTTGGTGTATTTTCATTCAAACATTCAAACATTTCATTCAAATGCGGTATAAAGACCTTTTGCATAGTTTGTTCAAGCAGACTCAAAACAATATGTGTTAGGTCATAAGCAGAGTCACCTCAGTCCAAATGGCCTGGTCTTCAAACCTATACAGAAATAATAACTCCAAACTTGAGTTTGGAACATATTCCCTTTGAGATCACAAAGCACCTATGCTTATTTCTAATGAAATCGATGAGAAATCTTCTTCTGCACTCACTGCAATAAGAAGTGCTACATTTTCTTCCCGTAATTATTTTTTTTTTTTAAAGTTTGAGTTGGCTGTTAGGTCACGTGATTTTAGTGCCTAAAGCAAAAGCTTTTTATAGGTGACTGGAGATTAATTTTGCAAGCAAGATCCTTAAGGAAGGATAATTCCAATATATTAAATTCTCTGCTTACCTGAAAGTACCCTACATTAACTTCCTGAAGGATATATATACGTGCACGCCATCAAAGACAAGCTGTCAAAACAAGATCAAGTGCTGCTTAAGTTCATTTAAAAGGCAACTTTCATTCCAAGGTGATGTGCTGCTTCAAGGTGAAGTGTCTGGAATCACATACACCCCTGTTGCAGTTCTGATTTTGCTTGTTGGTAAATGTCATGAATGTTCCTAGGCTCGCTAGACTTCACAGGTTGAAAGGACATCTTAAAAGAAACCCCGGGGATCGTATGTTCTTCAAGGGGTAATTAGGTATGGTCAAATATAAAGCAGACAAACAAACAAGTGTGTTCAACAAATCATTGTCTCCTGTGAGAATAGTATCAGCACTTGAGGCGCAAATGCATCGTTATCTGTGTAGTGCTCTCATCTTTTAAATAATCATATAAAATCTATTTTTTATATTCAAAGACAAATCTTGAATGCCTAGACAATTAAAAACGTTACTAGGAAAAAAGTCAAGGAGAGAATCAGATCCATAACTAAACATACTTAAAAGATTTTTTTTGTCAATCTCAACTTTTTTGAAGCAGCGCATTCTATGGGTAGTCCCAGTGAAATCTGTGGAACATTTATATTCAGTGAATGTAAATTCTTGTTTTCCAGAATCTGTTTTATAATGGAAACATACTTTTGAAGGGAGAAATGTGTCATTTTTTTGTGGGGGGAAAAAAAACCCTAGTTTTTAACAAGAAATTTACTTTTATGTTTAAATTTCAGGCGAGAGAACTGAGATTTTGTGGTTTTGGTTTGGTTTTTTTTTTTTTTGTATTCCTTCTGGCAGACCTTGTTCCAGAGAGCATTCATTATGAATATAAGTCATTGGCTGGGTAATGAATAATTTTAATTCACTTGCTCTTCCTTTTCTTACAGATATTTGTTACCTGTGATTAGTCCGTGATTGCTTGTAGCAAGTTTTGTCAGTAAATTGTATATCTGCTTCAATGTACACATATTACTTGTTTTGCATAGTGTGGTTTTCATATAATTACTGGGAAATATTGGTTGCAACACAGTCAAGATGACTTCAAGGGGGCAAGATCTTACCTTTTCTGCTCTGTTTTTCTGTGTCAGTTTAGGAATACAGAATTGGACCTATTTCTGATGGGATGCATGAGATTTCTTCTTTAAAGATGAAAAAGTTCTCTGATATTTATTCTCAAACTTCTGGTATTAATTTTCAGGTATTCAGTCCAGATTTTTGTGGACTTCTGCATGATTTCACAGATATAGGCACAAAACCAGGTTGGGTGGAGAATGAATTGAGAGAAGCCCTGAGGAGAAGGACTTGGGAATTATTGTGGATAAGAAGCTCAACATGAGTTGGCAACGTGTGCTGGCAGCCCAGAAAGCTCCCTGCACCCTGGGCTGCATCAAAAGCAGCGCGGCCAGCAGGGCGAGGGAGGTGATTCTACCCCTCTTCTCTGCGCTCGTGAGACCCCACCTGGAATACTGTGTCCAGCTTTGGAGTCCTCAGCATAAGAAGGGCATGGACCTGTTGGAACGGGTCCAGAGGAGGCCACAAGGATGCTCCAAGGGCTGGAGCATCTCTCCTATGAAGATAGGCTGAGAGAGTTGAGGGTGAAGAGTCTGGAGAAGAGATGGCTCCGGGGAGAGCTTATAGCAGCCTTCCAGTCGCTCAAGGGGGCTACAGGAGAGATGGGAAGGGACTTTTGATCAGGGAATGTAGTGACAGGACAAGGGGTAATGGTTTTAAATTGGCAGAGGGGAGATTTAGATTAGATATTAGGAAGAAATTCTTCCCTGTGAGGGTGGTGAGAGCCTGGCCCAGGTTGCCCCGAGAAGCTGTGGCTGCCCCATTCCTCGAGGGGTTCAAGGCCAGGTTGGAGGGGGCTTGAAGCAACCTGGTCTGGTGGGAGGTGTCCCTGCCCAGGGCAGGGGGGCTGGAACTAGATGATCTTTAAGGTCTCTTCCAACTCTAACCATTTTATGATTCTATGATATCTGTTACCCGCAAGGACACCTACGAAGAATGAGCTATTTAACTCTTTGGGAATGGAAGCAAGTGAAGTCGGGCATTTGTCACTATTTTGGACAGTGGCTGATTTTCAAATGATGTAAACTGGACTGATGTTCTCCTCCAGGTGTTTCAGCATGGTATCCACTTTGCCTACACAAATTTAAGCAAATTCAAAATCCTTAGTTAAATAGGGATAAGTTTTGTTACTGATCAGTTCTCCCTTCCTGCTACAGATTTCATCTTGCTGTATTACTGTGTCCCACACTTCTTTCTTGTTGAGGGCATTTTAAGGATTTTCTAAACTTGGTTGTCAAAATTCTGTTATGTGTTTTTTGTGGGTTTTTTTTTTCTTTTTGAGACATTGAAGCCTATCTGTGTTTACCAGCGCTGCCAGAACTGTATTTCTAATTTTTCTAAAAACTGTGAAGCAGCGGTATGAGTATCAACTTACTGAAGCTTTACTCTCCTTTTAAATGGGGATACATCAGGCATTTGCTCAACGTCTGACTTGAAACCCGGTGCTATCCATATTAGAGAGAAACAATTATGCAATGGTGTGATTATCTTCCCTCTTCAGCACCTCATGTATAATCATGCTAATAAGTCTGACACCAGCTAGTACATTTTCTACGTGATAATTGGGGATTTAGCCATGCAGTTGAAATGATGTTACTGGAGGTGGTGTAGCCAAATCCTAAGACTTTGTTTTGAAAACCCTCACCCTGCAGCCGGTTTAATGAATTTCATTTGGTGACTTACCCAGTTATGATGAATGGGAAGAGGAAGACCGACTTCATTTTTGAAAACAGCAGTGTAACAATAGTGTCATCTGTGAAAACAGTAATTTGCACCTAATGCAATTTACGCTAGTCAGGCACTTTTACTAAAATAGCAGCATCTCAGTCTCATTAACAGTTGCAGCATCATCTATTTTAAACTCTAAATAAAAAGGGTACCTGTGCTCAATCCATATGCTCCTGAAAATAATATCTATTATTTGCTCTGTATCCTTCATTTAACTTGCAGTTAAGACTATGAAAAATTGGTCTGCAGTTCTCTTTTCTCAACCGCAGGGGACAAAGCATACTGGAAAACTGCTTTATAGGGGTTTTTTATTTGTTTTTGTTTTGTTTTACTTTTCGCTATTGCTTCTCTTGCTGGACCATACGGCTCGCTCTAGTCTGTGACTTGCCCTTTCTCCACCACCAAGAATGTTTTCTCAGTGAAAGAGATGAAGAACCATCAAACCGATGCACCAAATGAAGAAATGAAGAACTATCAAACTGATGCACTGAACAAACCAAATTTCACCTCAAAAAAAAAAATCCCCTTGAGGGAGAAGAAGCTGGAATATGTATCAACAGAAGAAAGAAAATGCAGTGGGGAAACACTGTGTGAAAGGAAAGCAGAAAAAGACAGAAAGGGAAGTGAGTTTAGCACAAGAAATGATGGTCAGAGGTGATGGAGAACCAGTCACAACGTTCCAGTTCTCAAGTTGATGAGACAAAGGCAGAGTAATGTAAATGCTGCCGTTTAAAGTCAAAGGCAGTAGAGAAGAGAATGTAATATAGTCACCTCCCACTGCATCCCTCACCATCTGTTGTATCTTGACATATAATATATCACAGAATGAAGTGTAAAGTGCAAGGTCAAGAGCCAAGATATGTCTCTCATCAGGGAACTCCAGATAGAAAGCCTTTATTGATCAGTCCCAGCTCCCTAAAGGCACCTCTGCAACTCTGTAATTGGTGCTGAATGATTTTATGGTTTTATAACATTAAGATCGCGATGCTGCCTGGCACGGCAAGGCCATGCAAATGCTATATTGGCTTACTGGCTGATTTAATATCACAAAGCAAGGCATAGATCAAGGAAAGGAGTTAGGTGATGCCTCAGCATGATTTAATCTCGAACCTGGGAGATGAGATGGCCGAGCAGGTAGAAAACGGTATCAGTTCCGAGATTGATAATAAGGAAGTGAATGTGTTAAAAAATAATTTGCTTCATAAAAATGGCTTTTCAAATGATGGCAATTACAGCAAACACAAATTGCTTCCTTGGGTGTCATACTTTCAGACAGAATTAATGAGTGACTTAATAACTCCTGTATTAACATAATAGGCTAGTTAGAGTAATTCACTGGAAAAGTAGAAGTATCATTATATGTTTTAACATGGCATTGTTATTGGTGAGGGTATTTTATTAAGTGCAAGGAAAATGAGTTAAATCACAGGTAAAAAGGATTAATCGTGTAATCCACCTCTAGAGAGGTGGATTTAGCTCGTATCAATCCAAAGGGATATGAACGATTAATAACTAAGTATGGATCTGCCATCATAAAATCATGTAATTTGGCAAATATAAGGACACCTTTTGCCTCAAGTGTACACACCAATCTGCAGAGAAGCATAAAGTTTTATAACAGCAGCAGCAGCAGCGTTCACTCCGCCATCATTAAGCTTCTTTCATATTTTTTATAAAGGGATTTATTACTTGGCCACTTCACCTGAAAGTAAGATTTGCCATGCATGTTCTTGGTGACTAATCCACATTGGTGCTGAGCACCTGCAACTTCTATTGAATTCTTCAGTGGAAGTTACAGGTGCTATCACCAGCCCAGAAGTTAATTTTATTGTGTCTCGCTGAGCCTTTGAAATCATTTCCACTGTGCTTTTGGGAACACAATAGACCAAAGCCAGGCAAAAAAAAAATAAACATAGAAGTAAAACACTCCCTAAGCTCCAAGTAAATTAATATTCATTTACTCATTTCCATTCTTTCAGTCCACTGAAAATAAGGTCTGCTTGAAAAGAAACACGGATTTTTCCAAAATGTAGAAAGTGGTATGCACATTAGATATACAATACGTCAGGGAAGATTTCCATGTCAAAATGTGCTCATTTTTCATCTCCCTGTAGTCACTGATTCTGAATGGAGTGTGTTATTGGTTGCTTCTATCACAGCTGGTACCTTTAGGCCCAGGTGAGGCTAAAATCCTACTGCCGCACATATTTCTTGCTACCAAAAGTTTACGGTCTAAATAAAAAAGATCACGATAAACATGGCAAAGATGAGTCAAGATTGTTACTTTTGAGCAAATAATTGCATCCCATATGGGAATGGGATGCAAATGACTTGTTTATTTGTACAGGCATTTTGCATATTCATATCTACAATGGCAGCACAGAGCAGATGTGCACCAAAGTCTGCCCTAAACCACCGCTCTTCTCAAATATCTCCAACGCTTAACATATTGAGGTTGATACTGTTGTATTTATGTCCTGTGTCAGATGGAACAAGATATTTTTTTCTCTTGTTCAATCTTCTTTTCTTTAGCTTCATAAGAATAATACAAATCCTGCCTCGCAGCACCATAATTCTTTCTAATGACTCAGGCACAAGTCATGGGACGGCTCAGTTATGATGGTCTTAGTGAAACCTGGATTTACTTCAAGGGGTGCAAAAAGAATTTCCCCCTTATCATGGTGGTGTGAAAGGGATATAACTCAATCTGAAACAGAGGTCTGAGATCATAAAGGATCTTGTTCAATCTTGAGTTATATCCCAGAGGATAAGGCTGTGACCTATGGAAAGTCCATTTGAGGGCAGTAGGACTTCATGTGAAATGTGTTAAAAAATTCTTCCCCAAGGACAGGACCAAATTCAAAGTTGCCTGTAGTTGTGATAACTGAAGGATTCACTTATGATCCTACCTTTTCACAGCGAATTGTGGCATTCTAGCAAGTTAAGGTGATCTTTCCTCATCCCACAAAAAAACCCCAAGCAGATCTGATTTCTTTTGTCAAAAATGTAATTACTATTTGCAGTTGCCCTGTCCCTGCATTCTGTTTCTCATGAGAACAAAAACCTGATGTAATATTAAAATGCAAAACAAACAAAACACATCAGGTTTCAATAAAGCCGCAATGTATGTTATATGCATCAAATCATACTGTAAGAAACAGTGCCTATAAATACCAAATAACCTCAAAAATCACTGGGCTGCAGAAGCTTGGAAAGAGGACCATTGCAGTATGGCACTGTTTGCTCTCGATTCCAGCAACCTTTCTGTTTGTCTGAGGCAGCTGCTGACCCATATTACTTTTTGTACTTTTCCAAATGGCTCTTGCATAGGTCCAAGCTGCCTCGAGAATAAAAATAGATGGTATCAAGCATTATGGTATTCTGTGTCCTTATGACCAGAAAAGATATGAACCAGTGGTCAGTGACATTTTGCTCTAGTATAAGTACTAGCTGAAATGACACAAGTCCAGTTTGAATGTTCAATCTGACCACCTATGAAAACAGTATCATCAGAGAATATACAGACTAAGAAACGGTCTGAAGAACAACACACAAGAAAAAATCAGAAATAAGCAGAATTAATTGTAGTGGGAAACTAACAATCACAACTGGTATGAAAGATAACATGGTTTTTACCAGTGACTTCCTGATCCTTACTGCATCCTTCCTATACTTCAAGTGGTTTCTCTTTCATTCACTGGGAAAAAAAAAAAAAAAAAAGTTTTCCAAAACCATACAAGTTGAATGCAATTTGGGGTAATGAGTGGTAGCTGATGTATAACATTAAATAATGCTTAATACCATTTCCTCCAAGCCTCTACACTCTGTTACTACTGACACTACTGTCTACTCTGACACTAAAGAAGTCTCTCTACTTAACTTAAAGTCTTTACTTAAAAACTCTTTGTCATAAAGAGAACCAGGCTGCCAGAGCAGAGTCTGAATTTACTTGTGGAAGAATATATTTCAAAATGTAGCTTCCTCAGATCTAACATTCTATTACACATTTATACTGGATACATTAAAAGAAGTTTTTTATGTCCCCATGACATGGTATTTTGAGATACATGTGGTCTTAGGTTTCGCAACCTTAGGGGATGAAGGGATCCCTTTTCAGCCCTTAAGGGATGGAAAACTTTATTCAAGCACTAAGTTTTTCTCCTTGGTGGTTTAGGTGGACTTTTTTCTCTATATGTACCCACCTGTCTGCCTGCTACTGCAAAGGCTGGCAATGTCACACATAAAGAATTGTTGATGTATAGTTTCTCTTCAGATTCAAATTGTTACAGACAGCTTTTTGGGATGAAGTACCTTTTGTCTGCACAATTAAATTTTACTCAGCTTGTTGTCTTCTATTGTAGAATTCCTGCAAAAAATAGATAAGCACTCTTGCATGACAACAGAGTGTAAGTGGAGGTGTCTTTTAGAACAAAGTACCCAAATGGAAACCGAGGCCTAGAAGGCTCAATATTAGCCCTTAGTAGAAAAGCTAAATAAGAAAATATCTTAACTGCAAAGGAAAAAACAGAATATTTGAAGTTGGAAGAGGCCTCTTGAGATCATCTTGTCCAGCCCCCTTGCTCAAGCAGGGTCACTGACAGCAGGTTGCTGAGGGACGTGACCAGATGGCTTTTGAATACCTCCAAGGATAATAGACAACAGCCTCTCTGGGCAACCATCCAGTGCATCAACCACTTCTGGTTTGTATCATCAACAAAATCCTCCACTGAGGGTAAGTCTTCTTTGCTCTAGACTTTACCTCTGGTTCAGGGGCCTGAAGACCAGTCTTACTGATAAAGACTGAGGAAAAGAAGGCATTGAGTACATCGTCCTTTTCCACGTCCTTTGTCATTGGATCCCCTGTCCCATTCAACAGCAGACCTATATTTTTCATAGCCTTTCTTGCTGCTGATATACTTGTAGAAGTTTTCTCGTTGCCTTTCACATCACCAGTATCTGCTCCAGATGGCCTTCGACTTTCCTAAGCCCATTCCTCCATGCTTTGGCAGTATCTTTATATTGTTCCCACGTCACTTTTCCTGCTTCCATCCCTTGTGTGCTTCATTTTCGTATCTGTGTTTAGACAGAAGCCCCCTGTTTAGCTGATCTGGCAGGAGCTGATCCTTGAAAATCATCCAGCTGTTCTGGATTTCCCTTCTTCCCAAGGCTATATCCTACAGAGTTATTGGAGATTCCATATTGCCAAAACTGTATCCCAAGCAAGCCCCTGGACAGGGCCAGTCTGTGCTCTAAAAGTTTTGAATCTGCTTTAAGCCCTGCTCCTTCCTCTCAGGATCCTCAAGTCCACCATCTCATGGTCCCTACAGACAAGGCTGCACCAGGAATTTCCAGGAAACTGTCTTCTCTCCTTTTAGATCTGAACAGCAAGTTGTGTAGGTTTCTGTAACAACTAGATGACGTAACATTTCATGGAACATGTTTATTGAACTCTATTTCTAATCAAATGTATCAAAAATAAAATATACCTTAACAGCTTCAGCAGGAGAGTTGGACTAGATGATCTCTATGGTCCCTTCCAACTCTAAAAATTCAGTGAAATTCAGTGAAACTTTGTAGTGTTTCAGAAACAACAAAACTATGTCTTTAGCTAATGGCCAGCAAGAAAGGAGTTAGATTGGCATATTTGAAAGATTCTATTAAAAAACCACTATCAATACTGTATTTTCACGAGTCAATAATTCCTTTTAAAATATTAATATAGACTGTTCACAGTGTTGGTACAACTAATTTTACTGTATTTATTCCTACTAAGAAATATTTAAGAAATAGACACTTTGAAAAGTTTCTGGGTATTTGCAAGATGAAATTAACTTGTAGAGTGAAGTATTCATCACCTGCGGGTTTTTGCTTGGAGTTTCTAGTTGCCAGTGAATAGAGTATCAACTCCCCATGAAATCCAGGTATAAAGTTTTAAATCGTTCTCCAACCTAGAGACACAATTCCTCCTCAACTATCATTTCTTTTTCTATGAAGTGGTTTTGTCACCACATAATCTCTGTATTGCAAATTTATACTATTTTGTGAAGGTACCCTTGGACGTCCTGATCCACTTATACCTACCTAAGATAGACCAGCTATAAAAGTATCAGGGAACTCTGGAGGAATTTATTAGAAGTCAATAAATAAATGAAAAAGCCAGTGATAGTCCCAGTCACTGAACTAATACTAACATGTACTTGGTTATATTTAAGCAACTTAAACAATGAAGTGCATATTTTTAAGGATTTTTTTTCCAGAATATGTTGTGTGAGATAACATAAATTTAGAGCCATTTTAGTTGATTAAGAACAGCTAAAAACCTTATTTTGCTCATTACAGAATAAATGGCAAGAGTCCTATTAGTGGGATGAGGCTCCGAGCTGGAAAACGACATACAATCAAATCCTTTCCTTCATTTGCAAAATATTTTATTTATAGGTAAAAAGGATATATATATCATTGAGATAACTGCACTACAGATTCAGAAACACCATAACACCAAAGTTCTTTGCTTTGAATTCCCTGTTGTCCTTCAACATATGGGACATCCCTCTTTCTCTCTCTCTCCATTCCTTCTTCTCCTTAAAGTATATATGCAGTATAAACGAAATATATATATATAATAATACAATATATGTAATGCATATATAAAATAAAATAATAAGGTTCAGCAGAGACAAATAATATAATCATTAACCTTACTTATAAGCACTTAGAGAAAGCTGTTACTTAAAAAGTCCACAATCAACCCATTGATAATATTTTGTCCCCTCAAATAATAACAATATGTCATGGATCAGCTAGTTCCAATGGACAAGAATTTTGTATAAAACAGATTACGTCTTCCATTTTTCACTCCTTAAATCACATTATTTCCTTGGGGAATAATGTCTTTCATCACATACACAATGGAATTTGTGCATAACACGGGTTAATTTCCTTGGTGATTTGTTCCAACTTGTGGGGATAATTAAACAGAGAATCAAATGACTTTGGGATACGATGGTCGCCCTTCATTTTAAGTTTTCAAAACCAAAGTTGTCTTTTTAAAGATGTATCAAGTAATGAATTTTGGTGAATTTTGGTCCAGGATATGCAGAAATTAATCAAGCTGGATCAGTAAAACTCTCTGAAACGGTGACAGGCATCAATTACAACTTTAATATTTCTTGAAGACCAGCAAGGACGTAATAATTACAGACCATTTATTATGACCTTGCAGACTACTCACTGCATTTTCAGAATCATCAATAAAGGTAACTTCGTCCCTCTGCATCACAAAATCTGTCCATGCCAGTGGCAACAGACAGATCAAGGCAAATGCCCTGCCTATTTGCCAAATTAAATTGTATACATCTGTGCAAATAATTTTTTGCTATATTTGCAGTATGAATCAGCACAGTTCCTTAGGAATTAGCTGTTTAATGCTCAACACCTGGTCTTTCTTGTTAATTTATATTGCTTAAGATTCCCCCCCTAATTTGCATAAAAGCATAAAGATTAAAGTATATATAATTATTGATTTTTCCTCTGGGCATGCATTTTTTCTTAAAATATACGTATTTAATTATCTTTTTATCTTTCCTCTTATTTAAATCTCCTGATTGTTCTGCTTATTATTAAGATAGTTTTTCTGATATTAATGAAGATATAATTAGCTTTGGATCCTCTACAGCGATTTCACATCACACATAAACATGAAACAAGACAGGAAAGGAGCAGGATTTGCTGTGAAAGCAAAGAAAAGAAAGGCAGCCCACAATAAAGGTGAAACAATAGCTCCCCTCCAGCTAATAATTGACAATGACAGAACACGAGGCACCATTATTTAAATCATATTAATAATTAATAGGCTTATATGTTACAGAATGTTCTCCCACCATTTTTCCCTCAGTGTCACTCATTGGATTCTGAAATCTTTTTTTCAACTGACATAAAATATAGCAGGCTAAGGCCACTATTATTTTACCTAGACTCCGCTTGCCGTTTTGTTATATTTATGTTTGAAAACATAATATCGCTTTTTGTGGATGTAACACTTTACAGATTAGGAAAAAAAAATTAAAGGAGGTATTTCTGTGCAGCTTATAACATGATCTACTGTAGCTTAGAACCACATCTCTTCCTGACAGTAATGGAAGTTGCAAGTTTTATTAGACACTGAAGTTTGGTAAGTTTATCTTGGTTTCTAGGTTATAATGAATATATGCATGTTAAAAACAAACAAAAAAAAAGCCCACAGCATTTGATGCCCCGCTGGGGTAAATCAGTCCAATGTCACCATTTGAAATTCTAATCTGAGGCTTTTTCTGTCCTTTAACATTAAATATGTGTTCAGAAGAATGTATCTTCAAAACAATTTTTCACGGGCGGCGATGTCGCGCATCACTAGCTTGTGGTGTTCCAGATGGCAACAGATACTGCTGAGCTCTTATATCACACAAGCAGTTGTGGAGTTCAGGAAACACCACCTACTATAGACTATATTTAAGAGCGCAGGTTGGTGAAAGCAGCAGCTGAAGGACTTTAACAGCTGCAAGAGAATCAGGAAACCTTGTGGAACTCTCATATTCAAAGGAGGTGGAGAGTTGAAAGGGGAATACCAGTATTTTACAAATCATAGGATCATAGAATGGTTTGGGTTGGAAGGGACCTTAAAGATCACCGAGTTCCACCCTCTGCCCTGGGCAGGGACACCTCCCACCAGACCACGTTGCTCAAAGCCCCATCCAGCCTGGCCTTGAACCCCTCCAGGGATGGGAGTAAATTGCAGCTACATCAGGAGAAAGAAGTTATGAGGAACAGAAAGCCATACAGTGAGGAAAAGCCTGCTCAGTTGCTCCGGGTGAGTGTGATACTGGTACAAGTGGCTGATGTCATGAAAGAGAAAAAGAAATAAGCACAGAAATGGGAGACCATTGTCAAATTAATAATTTTTTTTAAAGCAGTTCTGTGGAAAACTATTTACAGAAATAAATACACACACAAAAAAAAAAAAAAAACAAAACAGAAAAAATTAAATACACAACAGTAAATACACACAAAAAAATACACAAGTATTTGTGGTACTATTTACAAAATAGTTTTTTCCCTCCTTTTTTTTTTTTTTTCCTATAGAGAAGGCAGAATTTAAACCCCTATTTTTTATTAAAATCATGACAGAAGTTTTCCCATCTGCTTTTAACATGTGTGGGAATACTAGCTTCACATGTTCCCAGCATTCGTCACTGTCATATGAGGAGGCACACACATTTTCAGTTGGAATTGCTAGGGGAGGCATACCCTTTATATTAATACAAGTCATCTAAGCTAAAAGCAGTAGCATCGGAGAAAAACTCTGCATATTCCATTACAAAGTATAGTCAGTTCTAAGTTGTTAATGGCACAAGATGGATTAAGCTGAAGGATCTTGATCCACAGCCAGCATCTAGTTAATGTCAGGAATTATCACTACCCTGGAGTTTTCATTTATCCATGAACTGCAACTGTGACATCTCTCCTGAGATGTGAAGATGACTGGTCACTCCTGTCTGGCAGAAAAATACTCAAATTATCATCTGGTGGAATCACGGTAGAGATGAAGTTTCGCAGAGTAATTTTACTGTCTTTGACCGGAGTCCTTGGTCAAAGCTCAGGGCACTGCGTATTGATTCCTTTAGGAGGAAGGTGGTGATAGAGTCAGATGCCTTTGATGTAATCTATTTACTTACAAAGAATGAGCAAGCTTCTGAGCCGCTGCAGAAAGCAAATAACAGTTTCCTTGATCATTCCTCCAAAAATCTTTCAAGCTGGCACCCAGAGCCAATTTCCTTTCTCAGATTTTAGACAAACATTTATCAGGTGGAAGAGGATAAACAACTCAAGATCTTTTCTGGCTCTAATTTCTGTTATTTTTACAACTCAGAACCATTTTCTTGTGTTCTGGTACCTTAGTAACTGTGTATCATATTTCCTATCTTGGGCACTTGTTTTTCCCAGGCATAAATTTCTACATTCAAAGCTTCGTATGAATGAATGAGGAGAAAGTCACTTGCCCATAAATGTCCAGTTGAACACAGAAGGTGGAAGCCAATATTGTTTCATATAAATAGTTTGCCAAAGAAGCTCAAATAATTTCTCATAGAATCACAGAATCACAGAAAGATAGGAGTTGGAAGGGATCTCTGGAGATTATCTAGTCCAACCCCCTTGACCTGACATACTGGCAGTGCCTTTGGGTGGCAGAAGACAGGGCCATGAAAATGCTCCAAGGGCTGGAGCACCTCTCCTACGAAGACAAACTGAGAGAGCTGGGGTTGTTCAGCCTGGACAAGAGAAGGCTCCAGGAAGACCTTAGAGCCCTTTCCAGTCCCTAAAGGGGCTCCAGGAAAGCTGGGGAGGGACTCTTTACCAAGGAGTGGAGCTGTAGGACAAGGGATAACGGTTTTAAACTGAAAGAGGGGAGATTGGGATGAGATCTGGGGAAGAACAACTTTGCTTTGAGGGTGGTGAAGCACTGGAATAGGTTTTCCAGAGAAGCTGTGGCTGCTCCATCCCTGGAGGGGTTCAAGGCCAGGTTGGAGGGGGCTTGGAGCAACCTGGTGTGGTGGGAGGTGCCCCTGCCCAGGACAGGGGGTGGCACTGGATGGTCTTTAAGGCCCCTTCCAACTTGAACCATTCTATGCTTCTATGATTCTATGACAAGTAAAGGGAAGGGAGGTCAGATGAAATTTAAATTTTTATTTTAGTCTGTATTGTTACATATCAGTAATCCTGTACATTCTGAGCCCTTTTTACTTTACTGATCTGAATAAAGAACTTTGTTCAGAGCTGCTGGAGAGCCATGGGGGTGTAACATCCAGTCCTTGCAACATAGTGTGTTTCAACAAACTGTGAAAATAACCGAATCAGGTAAAATCCAGACTGGAATATGCTGCATTGTAAGTCCACTGCAAATGTTGCATTCTACAGCTGCAAGGCAAACTTAAAAGAAAATGAAGACAGCTGGTATTGAGGAAAAAATGGAAAAAAATAGCATCCTTGGGAATTCTGTATCCTTATAATCTCCTACTTCTTTTGTGGTCACCAGGAAATATGCAACACTATTTGTCAAATGTATACACCCACTGTGTTATTTGGAAGGACAGAATATCTGGAACAGCAATTTACTTTCAGGAGCGCTATACAAATGGTTTGTGTGTGCTCCACTTATTGATGAGGCAGAAATTCACCAAAAGTTTTTTTCTAAAAAAAGTTATACTACAGCAGCTTCTTTGTCAATCATACTAACTCAGGTAGTGTTGAGTATTTTCTTTTTACATTAAAAATGTCTTAAGGTAGAAAGAAACACAAATGATAGACTCAGTCACTATACGAGAAGATATTATTTTGTGCTCTCTTCAGCATTCCACAATGAAATACAGCAAATATTTTTTAAAACAAATCAAGATCTAAATAAATCAACAGACAAAGCCAATTTTAGTCTTTGTCCTAGGGTTCCAGAAAAGCTTTCACTGTTTAATGCAAGCTCCTGTGGCAGCAGCTACAGTAAAAGTCTTGAATTTAATTCTACCTCTTAAATTAGAGCAAGCATCAGCGATGTGAGGACAAGAAAGCTGTAATAAGCTGGAAAGACGATTCTTGAAAAAATAAAGATTTTTTAGAGCGCATTTCTTCAAGCTCCTGGCATTACGGTGCAAGAAATCAAGCGGACTGGGGGGCTGTATATTATAACAAACAGAAAGGCAGTAAGGGCTGATGGATACACGGTGTTATGTGCTGCAGAACCGTGAATTCTCCAGCTGCAGGAGGGGCTGCCATCCCCATCTGCGGGGCTGCAGCGCCGCCTATAGCCCCCATACGGCTGGAGAGGACTTCACTCCGGTTTTCTTTGGGGAAAAAGAGGGGGGGTTATGTTATTTTTTCTTATTTTTAAATTTTTTTTTTTATTTTTTTTCGCCCTCAAGCAGAGTCTAAGGCCTTTTGAGAAGGATAAAGTTAAACTGCTCAGATAATTTTAATTGCTGTTTTTATTATTAAAAAAAAAGGGCAGCTGGATTTCTTAAATGTAGGCTTTTGAGCCATGAACTTGTCTCCCTGATCTTCAATCTGCATGGATTTTCGTGATAGCTGATTAGCTCCTGCGGATGGTCCAATTATAAGCTTTAGAAAGTCATCCAAAGCAGCAAATTAATGCTTTAGGGGGCACTGAGGAAAAGACAAACTTTTAATCTTTTAGAAGTTGTAACTGAACAAACTGCTGCCAATTTTGCAGGCAGGATATTAACAAAAACATTTTTTAGTATCCGAACCCTTTTTCAGAGCCCACCAAATCTGTAAATACATTAAATATACATCAGATGCTTAGAGGGAGAGTAAAATTATTTGATTGCTGTCCCTGGCACAACTGTCAGGCAATAATTTCTTAGAAATTTCAAATGTTAAACTGTCACACACTGTTTATTCAGTTTGTATAAACCACCCTTTTTCTGCAACAAAATGATTTGCTCTAGTTCTTATTTTAAATCTAAGATGACACTTCAGCCACTTCACTTTAAATCTAAGATACCACTTTTGAAAATTCAAAGGAATATTTCATCTGTCTTGAAAAGTACTGTCCTGAGATTAAAAATCTTTTTTTTTTGGTCTTAAACATAAGATAAAAGATACAAAGTCTTTTTTCTCTCCACCTGGGATTTTGGACGTATACTTCCTTGGTTTTTCATTTGATCTGCTTCCTGCCCACTCTCTGGCCCTGTGTTAGGCTAACAGGCTCAAACCAACCTTGGTGGGTTCTGTCTAAAATGAAACGTTTCCCTGATGCTTACATTAATTTCCTTGATTTATATGAGCCATATTGTTAGGAACAATATATTATGAACCGTATTATTGCCGGTTATAATATTATTACTGCATTAAATGAGAAGTCAAGTGTGACCAAAGCAGCATCCAGGCTGGACAGGACCCCAGGAGGTCTCCAGTCCAATCTCCTGCTCACAGCATGGCCAGTTCTGAGGTCAGACCAGATTGCTCAGGGCAATCTCAAAAAATGCCAAGGACAGAGAATGTGCAACCTTTCTGGGCAGCCTGTTCCACAGTTTGGCTGTCCTCACGGAGGACGAGGTTTTCCTTGCATCTGACCTGAATATCTGTCATTTCAATTCGAGCCTGTTCTCTTTCAACCTTCCACCATGCACTGCTGTGAAGAGCCTCTCTGTCTTCTTGATAGAATCATAGAATCATCTAAGTTGGAAGGGACCTTGAAGATCATCAAGACCAACCACCAACCTAACACTGACAAAAACCATCACTAACCCATGTCCCTCAACACTATGTCTGCATGTCTTTCAAATAGCTCCAGGGATGGTGACTCCACCATTTCCCTGGGCAGCCCGGTCCAGTTCTTGATAACCCTTTCAGTGCAAAAATTTTTCCTAATATCCAATCTCTCTTAGTGCAACTTGAGGCTGTTGCCCCTTGTCCCATCGCCTGTTCCTTGGGAGAAGAGACCAACCCCCCCTCAGCTATACCCTCCTTTCAAGGAGTTGGAGGGACCGAGAAGGTCTCCCCTTAGCGTCTTTTTCTCCAGGCTGAACACTCCCAGCTCCCTTAGCCACTCCTCATAAAACTTGTGCTCCAGAACCCTCACGATCTTCATTGCCCTTCATTGGACATGCTCCAGAGATGACCACCTGTAGAGGTTGAAAGGCTGCTGGTAGGTCCTCCGGAAGCTCTCTTCCAGGCTGAACGAACCCAGCTCCCTCAACCACTTCTGTCCTCCCTGAGTAAGCTGGAATTCAAACTATTCAGAAAATCTATCAGAGCTCGTGTCGTGCCACAGTCAAGCAGTTCGTTGGGCGCCAATAAATCAGTCAGGGTTTTGGCCAAATTTTCCAAAACCAGACTGACAGATGGCCTTTCTCCCTCGCCCCAAAAAAAGAGAGGAGAGGAAGAGATAAGGAGATTTAGAAGTTTAGAATGAACTAAACTACTTTAATGAAGAAATTTAATATTGAAATCAAAAAGCAGAAAATAAAGAAATAGCTACAATATCTACAAAACTGTATCAAGCTCCCAGGATGACATCACCAGCAGGCACTGCGGAAGTCCCAGACTGGATTCAGGGATGGATGGGAAGTGGATTCCAGCTCTGGAGTCAGGAACACAGGGATCAGGATGAAAGGCAGATGAACAGACAGAGTCCTCTTCAGATGTCGGCCATTGAAGAAAGAGCGTTGACCCTTTGATCCCTCAGCTTTTATACTGAACATGGGGCAGATGGGATGGAATACCCCAGCTGGTCAGGTGTGGGACACCTGCCTTGTTCGCTCCTCCCCACCAATGTGACCCCTCTATGCTTTTTCCATTTCCAACCCTCTAATGGGGCAAATAAGAAAATTGGCTGACCTTGGTAGTTATAGCAATAAGTATAAGCAAGACCCTCTCTGCACCCGTTCCTTGGCACGGAGCACAAACATTGGTCTGATCATTCTGAGAACGAGCAGTTTTCTCCACAATACACAGTTAATTTCAGAGAGTTAGAAGAGGCCTGGCTAAGATGTAAAATTACTGAACAGAAAGTTGGTTCTGTTTTACTTCAAACCGGGACAGAGATGAAGGTAGGGCAGGCAAGGGCAGTGTCACCCCTGACCAGGGCACAGCCCCATAGATTTGGGTGTGAGCAGGGTGGGCAGAGCAGGGTCACAACAGCAAGGTCTGCTGACAGCACTAAGCTGTTCTGGGCAAAATAGAGTTAGGTCCAGGGTCCTTCCAGGGACTCAGGCAAGGACTGGGTGCCCAGGGGTGTTGTGGATGGGGATCCCAGGTGGCGCTGATCAGGTTAACTCAAGTGGATCAGGTGGACTCAGTTTTTTTCATAACTACACAAGTTAATTGGACTAGGTGATCTGAAAGCTCCCTTCCAACCTAGATAATTTTATGATTCTATGATTCTATAACAGACATTTTATTTTTGAGTTGAGAAAAATTAGATGGAAAAGGTGATCAAGGGGAATATGATGCAGTCAAAGGAAAAAAGGTCTAATATGTGCTGTCGTGCATCTTCTTTCAGAAGTAGAGTAATTTAAAGGTTTTTAGTTTTTCATTTTATATATAAGAATAAAAGTGAATTAAAACATTTAAAAATGTATTGAAAAGGTACAAATATTTTTATTAGGGCAACTTTGATGTGTTATATCAGGAACCTGGAAAGCTTAAATAAAAACTTCTCTTTCTCTAGGCTGCTGGAAAAATTCCCAGTGTTCATTAAAGATTGATGTTTCAAATAAGTTCTTCAACTACCTCCAGAGTCATACTCAGGGATGTATCAAAAGCCACATACCTGTCAAGTCACTGAGATACTGAGAGTGATGCAAGCTCTGGGACTCCTTTAGATAGACCTGTGGCCATTGTCATCATCACTGATCAACCTGACAGCTATCAGTTTCTGCCACAAAGAACTAGGATTCACCAGAATAATTCCTTCTTTACTGCCCATTTTTCATTGCTGCATCTTTCTGTTGAGTTAACCATTTTCATACAGACCCCTCTACCTTCCCAAAGGACATGTACTTCTTCCGAACAGTACAAAATAAAGTCGGGGGTTTGACAGGACTGTAAATATCTCAGTCATAAAGTCAGATCTTATTCTTCCAGCTAATGCGTTCAGAGATACAGGGATGTCTGCAGTGAGTCTACTGCATCACAGGGAGCCGTGGCTGGGGAGAGGTGTATTCTTGCTGCTGGGCCCATCTTTGTACAACCAGCTGCAAAGGGCTGCTGATAAAGCCAGTTCACACAGTGCTGGGGCCTTCCCTTTCTTAGCTGCTGGCTACAGCCAAAAAGTAGGTTTCTCCTGCCAGTGCTCAGCCAGGCTCTGATCTAACTCACCCTGTTGTGTTTCAGTGACCTCATATCCTTGAAAAGGGTTATACGATGGAAACCATTCTGTAAAAATCACAGAATCACAGAATGATAGAAGTTGGAAGGGATCTCTGGAGATCATCCAGTCCAACTCTCTGCCAGAGCAGGATCACCCAAAGCAGGCTGGACAGGAACACATCCAGGCAGGTTTGGAATCTCCAAAGAGAGCCGGAGGCTCCACCACCTCTCTGGGCAGCCTCTTCCAGGGCTCTGCCACCCTCACAGCAAAGAAGTTCCTCCTCATGTTGAAATGGAACTTCTTATGTTCCAGTTTGTGCCGATTCCCTCTTGTTCTGTCACTGGGCACCACTGAAAAAAGACTGGCCCCATTGTCCTGATACCCACCCTTGAAGTATTTATAGGCGTTGATCAGATCCCCCCTCAGTCTTCTCTTCTCCAGACTAAAAAGACCCAAGTCCCTCAGCCTTTCCTCATCAGAGAGATGCTCCAGGCCCCTCATCATCTCTGTAGCCGTCTGCTGTCCCCTCTCCAGCAGTTCCCTGTCCTTCTGGAACTGGGGAGCCCAGAACTGGACCCAGTGCTCCAGATGTGGCCTCACCAGGGCAGAGGAGAGACTTTCTTTTTGTACTCTCTGCCTTCTATTCCTTAGTTAGCTGTTTGATTATTTTTAAGCATTTAGGTGGTTGCCAGTTATCTGTTCATACGTTTGAAAATGTGCAAATATGTTTGCCTCATTGCACTGAGGTACGCACACTTTGTGTTTAACTCTGAGTCCTCATTCCGGAATAGACAGATTCCTGACAATATCCTTCTCTCTGCTGTGTCCTGCGGTATTTTTCTTCTGCTATCTACTCTCTTTTTATCTCATGCTGTGCTGTTTTGCACAGATTTTCTGTCAAGAAAGAAGGAAAAGGTAGGATTTTGTATTTTATACAGCTCTGCTCTTTATCTCTCTTTGCAATTCTTTTTTTCTACCAGTTCCCTCATTCAAAATCCACATAGTATCCAAGTGTGGGAATGAAAGCCACCAGTACAGCACTGGGAGGTAAGAAATTCCTATGCCTATGAGCTCCTCAGGGTGAGTGTGCTCTTCTAACCATCCCAGCAGGTGTGTATTTTCGTGTCCAGACACGGACATGACTCCAAATCACAGGATCACAGAATTGTAGGGTTTGGAAGGGACCTTGGAGATCATCTAGTCCAACCCCCTGCCGAAGCAGGATCACCCAGAGCAGGCTGGACAGGAATGTGTCCAGGTGGGTTTGGAATATTCCCAGAGAAGGAGGATACCATTCTCTGGGGCAGCCTCTTCCAGGGCTCTGCCACTCTCACAGGAAAGAAGTTTTTCCTCAAGTTGAGATGGAACTTCCCATGTTCCAGTTTGTGCCTGTTGCCCCTTGTCCTGTCACCAGGCACCACTGAGAAGAGCCTGACCCCATCCTCTTGCCACCCACCGTTTAGATACTGCTCAGCATCAATGAGTTCCCCTCTCAGTCTGCTCTTCTACAGGCTAAACAGCCCCAGGTCCCTCAGCCTTTCCTCAGCAGAGAGGTGCTCCAGTCCCTTGATTATCTTTGTAGCCTCTGCTGCACTCTCTCCAGTAGTTCCCTGTCCTTCTTTGAAGGTTCACCACCTTCAAATGCCATGATGGTGGAAAAAGGAATCCAGTCAAATTGGTCTATCAACTTGTAGCCTTCTACATCTGTGGCTGACTGTAGGAAAAGGAGATAAGTACTCCTGAGAGAACGACCTAGAAATTAAGCTGTGCCTTTTGGGGAATATTTCCAGTGAATTGACTAGGATGTCCCCTCTCTTCACCTTTTCCACCACCTGATTTGCTACTATGGCATTACTCCATCCAGAGAAGGTCTGTAACCAAACCTGAAAGAGGCTACTACCAAACTTGAAAAATGCCATAATGTTTCATGAGTTTTTTCCATAGTCATTGTCCCTAAAATGTCAGAATTTATGCACAGTTAAATCACACTGATTTGACACACCATCCATGCAGAGTAAAGAATATAATGAAATATTTCAGATTCAATTATGTGGTAACTATCAAAAATATACTGAATTTTAAGAGTTGACCAGTGTGCCTAGTTACTCAGCTTTCCAAAACTGAGTTAATGTTACTGTTACCAGAAGAATGATTGCATTTGTTGAATTTTATGGCCTAAGGCTCAAAATCTCTACCAGCTCCTATTATAGTTTATTCTAAATGTAGCCAATACATATTATATTTTTGTACAGAATTTTCTACATAATGACCTCAGCTGCTTGTAGAAATAGACTTTCAATGAGATGCAGCATCATAGTTATGAGTTTTCTGGGTACAATATATTTAATAAATATGCAAATAGTTCTGTCTTCTCCAGTGGAAAATGATATTTAAAAATAACAAAGATTGGTTTTAAGATTCTGCTTTCTAAAAAAAAAAAAAAAGTCCTTTTATTATGTACATATGCATATACACAAAATAAAGATGAGTTATACAATTTTCATATTAATTAAATAAATTTATGTTTCACTGACATGATACATTTTCCTTCACAAATTCACATATGCAGATCTTCATAAAGATGTATGCATTCACCAGGGAAGATATATATGTGTGTATATATATATGGATATAAAAATATACATACATATACACACAATTTGCAGTGTAGCCTAGTTAACCTTTTAAGGAAAAATGGATTAAAATTTTGCCCATTATTTTGTACTTTAAGACAACGTATCTCAGTAGATTTCAGTTCGGACCTTAGTTAAGGATCTAATAAAGGACAGGAGGGCAAGACATTACCTCTATCATTGTGCAGAATGCACCAAAAACAGAGGGTCTGGCTCTGACCATACTTCAGTAATGGTCTCCCGCTAACTCCTCCCTGTATCCTCTTTAAATACTGTTACATTTCTGATTATGTCATCTGTATAACATGAAGAAGAAAGAAATGTCCATGTTTAGGCACTGGGCTGAGAGTTGGGGACTAGGAGTCAGTCCTTGCTTTGCCAAATAACCTCAGGTGAGTCACTTTGTGTCTTCCAAATAATGGAATTATTAATATTCTTCTCCTCACAATAAGTATATTTTAAAGTGGTATATAATAAGTATTCATAGGTATTCATTTGTGAGAGTAATTTATGCAACTTACAAAAAAAATGTTTCCTTATAAGTCACTACTTGGTCGTCATGAAAGCCATGGGTCAGCAGGCATTCATAGAAACACACACAGCAGAAAAGTGGGTTCCTTATTATGTATTATGGAAAATCCAAGACATCCTTACTGGAAAAGAATTTGACCAATGTAAATGAAAAATGAAGTAATAGAAATAATCTATCTATCTTGCAAAGTCAAGTCATCAGTCTATTGGTGATTGTACAATATACACCAACAATTCGCATTTCAGGAGAAAATATATTGCTGCATTTTTCAATCATTGATAGAATTATACTCTGAGGAGTCACTCATTTTCCTTAAAAGATTACTAATTTACTTCAAAATGCATCTTTAGTGTTTCTAACTTTTAGTTCCTCAGAGAGAGCAACTTTCCAGGTGAGTGGAAAGCTGAAACAGCTCCCGAAAAAATTTTATCTTCTGAAGCTGAGTGTGCAAGAGAATGTTACTTGTGCATGAGGAGTCCACAAGAGCAAGATACTTACAGAGTGTGCAAAACCATGAGGAAAAGACATTATGGCCTAGAGTATCCTTCCTGTACATCTAAAGCACACTAAACATGCTGGGTTTGCTACTTTTTTTAGGTAGACAGCTGTCATTCACCAGCATCATTACTCTGTCTTATTACATGCTTCAGACTATCTCATTACTTTAATTTAAACAAGACATCCGTAGATCATGCCAAGGTTTGTTCGATATTAAAGAGTTTTCATAAACCGTGCAAGGGAAAAAAACCTTTGAAATAAAGATTTTTTGTTTAAGTTGGGCGGAGAATGGCTAGAGAGCAGCCCTGAGGAGAAGGACTTGGGGGTGTTGGTGGATGAGAAGCTCAACATGAGCCGGCAGTGCGCACTGGCAGCCCAGAAAGCCAACCCCATCCTGGGCTGCATCAAGAGAAGTGTGGCCAGCAGGTCACGGGAGGTGACTCTACCCCTCTACTCTGCGCTCGTGAGACCCCACCTGGAATACTGTGTCCAGCTTTGGAGTCCTCAACACAGAAAGGACATGGACCTGTTGGAACGGGTCCAGCGGAGGGCCACGAAGATGATCAGAGGGATGGAGCACCTCCCCTATGAAGACAGGCTGAGAGAGCTGGGGTTGTTCAGCCTGGAGAAGAGAAGGCTCCGGGGAGACCTCATAGCAGCCTTCCAATATCTGAAGGGAGCCTACAGGAAAGCTGGAGAGGGACTCTTTGTCAGGAAGTGTAGTGACAGGACAAGGGGTAATGGTTTTAAATTGGAAGAGGGGAGATTTAGATGAGATATTAGGAAGAAATTCTTTCCTGTGAGGGTGGTGAGGAACTGGAACAGGTTGCCCAGGGAAGCTGTGGCTGCCCCGTCCCTGGAAGTGTTTAAGGCCAGGCTGGATGGGGCTTTGAGCAACCTGCTCTAGTGGAGGTGTCCCTGCCCAGGGCAGGGGGGTTGGAACTCAATGATCTTTAAGGTCCCTTCCAACTCTAACCATTCTATGATTCTGTGATTCTAAGTTCTGTGCAGTATATTAAAAAATAGAGTAAAAATTAAGAAGTAGGCACCAGTATCTTTTTTGTGTTTTGTTTATACAATAATCAGTTCCAAAGAATGATTACCTACTTGAAAATTATCACAAGTAGTTATTATTTCACAATATATTTTAAGCATTCTTGTTTCCTCTGTTGAAGATAAGTCTAAAGCTATAGAATATTTCAGGGCAAAACTAACAAATGCAAAAGCAAAGGGAAAGATTCAGTATCTGATACACGGTGGAGGAGAGGAAGAGTCTCTTACTATGACCTGAAGAACAGAAATAAGACTAAGTATGAACACTTTTATGTACTGACAGTCCTAAGAAGCCATGTGGTCTTTTATTCCTGAAGGATTTTCCAGGAAAACCAGTTGGTTTTTTGGTAGCTTAATAGCAATTTATGTTGTCTGAAATCCCGATTTTAAGTTTTCTCTTTCCTTTAACTCATAAGCGAATTCAAGTCAACCCCTTCCAAGACAGTGTCAGTAAATACTATAGTATCATTTATCTAACAGGTTGATATTTCAATATTAAACTCACTTTTCTATAATCACGTAAGCAAAATGCCTTTTGTAACTTTCTGTCACTCAAAGACTATAATGTTAAGATTTTGTATGAGAGAAGACACATTTTCCATTTGAGAAGAGTTATAGAATCATAGAATCATAGAATGGTTTGGGTTGGAAGGGACCTTAAAGACCATCCAGTGCCACCCCCTGCCCTGGGCAAGGACACCTCCCACCAGACCAGGTTGCTCCAAGCCCCCTCCAACCTGGCCTTGAACCCCTCCAGGGATGGGGCAGCCACAGCTTCTCTGGGCAACCTGCTCCAGTGCCTCACCACCCTCACAGCAAAGAATTTCTTCCCGAGATCTCATCTACATCTCTCCTCTTTCAGTTTAAAACTGTTATCCCTCCTCCTATGGCTTCTCTCCCTGATCAAGAGTCCCTCCCCATAGTTAGTCTAACGAATTCAGTTGGACCAAATAACCAAAAGGCAGCTCTCAGCTGGTTTACAGCTTTTGTCCCTTTGGCTGTCTAGCACTGGAAAAGAGCTAAATCCCTCACCCTTCTTTTCAGAAAACTACCATCTTACTCCTTGTATCAGAGTTTTTAGGTCTATTGATCTATATACTGCATTCTTACTGACAACTTTGCATTTTTTCTGTAGCCTGGAGGTAGAACACAGTATTTCAGGTCACTCTGAGCTGCTGCTAACTCATAAACAGCTGTGTAACGTGTGGCGAATACATACGTCAAGACCAGTGCCAGCTGACCCAGAACACATCTAATAATAATTTGGCTCTTGCCTTTTCATGCCAAAAGAATTCCAAAAACTTTCAGTGCCATATCAATGTGCATTACGGAAAGATTGTATGACTACACGCAATTCAGGTAGTGAAAAGATATATTTAAATAGATGTTCTGTTAAAACTATAATCCTCTATAAACTTTAACCTGAAAAAGTAAAATAAATATATTTGCAACATTGTGCCAGTATAACTCACTGACTAGAGTAAGGGTGTCTGTGAGAGAGAGAGATGTACCATTGCCCCATTAACCCACAGACAATTGACTCAACTCCGGGAGAGTCCGATCTGACTTTGTCATTTCTAAGGCAGAAATAGTTTTCTGAATGTATGGAACAGTGACAGATACGCTGATGTAACGGCACAAGCAATAACGAAACACGAAGGGACTACAAGGTTGATAAAGTATGAAACGCCTTTTATGATCTTCTTCTGATATTCTCCCGTAGTCTGAGTTTAAAGCCTATGGTGTATGGGTATATCAACACTAAGCAACACAGTGGCTGAAAGGAATATACAAATCTCCTTCTTTAACACCTTATTCCATGCTCTGTAGCTTTCGGGGGCTCCATATCTTTAGCTGCTGTTACCAAGAGTTTCTGTTCCACCACACACTTCTCTGCTGCTGCATCTTGGCCTCAGAGGTCCTTTCTCTTATTCTGTGACCACTTACATCTGACCAAACAGTTTCCCACAATAAAAAAAGGTTCTACTAAATAGCATCCTAATTCATAAGGTCTTCCTCCTCATCATGCACCTTGATTTGGGATGTCACCAGCAGGTCCATCCCATAACACTTCCATCTGTTCTCTATAAGCATTACACCCGGGGACGTAAGGAGACAAACTGTGCTTCAGGAGGTAAATTAGGCACATACAGATTGGAGAAGGGTTTATTTTTGTAATCCAGAACCAACAAAATAAAGCTCTTTGTACAGAGAACCTTTCCCAGAGAGGCTGATGTGGCGCATCATTGTTATGGCATGTTTAAAGCAATCTCTTCCTGCAATTTTTCCTGATTGTATTACAAGCTCGTGTGGGCAGGTTTTGCACAGAAGCAACTACATCATCTAATGAAGTTCCTTGAGCTATAAACTGTACCTATGAAATTGCTGTGCTACCTGTCATCACCTCAGAGAGATTTGGAATTTGTGGTTTTAATTCCTATCCATTTCAAAATTCAAGCAGAGGATTTAAAGTTTTTATTTCTTTCTGGATCTGTTATTTTTTCCTAATGAATCGTATTGCCCTGGGCATGAATATGAGCTAGGAAAAGTGCTGTCAAAGCAAAATTGGTAAAGCTAATCAATTTATCTTTTATTTTATGTTTTAAAAATAGGTTCACTTATGGCCTTTTGTCAAAGTTACAAGTTCTCACAAAAATGTCATTACATCTGCTTTACTATCACCCAGGTTTTTATTTTGTAATTGGTACAATATTTTAAGCAAAAAAACTCCCCCAAACCCAAAGCTCACTAAAACCAAAAGCAACAAATCAAGAAAAAAAGTGTCAATACTTTAAATAAAAAAATCATAGAAAACATTGTGAAAAATGCATAGTTCAGAATCTCATGCCCAACCATTCGATGTAAGTGGCAAAGGCAAACCCGGGGAAACTTTGTAATTGGGGAAACATGGTAATTGCCCTCCCATGACCCTAATAGGTGGCATGAGCCACAGCAGTTTGGGCTGGATAAGCGCAGGGTTAAGTATGTCTAACCTCGTCCAGTATTTCCAGACCTCCTCTCCTGCATAAAACCTATTTTTTTTTTCCCTGATGTATCACATGAAGATTGTATTTGCTGTTGTGGTAACCATTGCTCATTTAAGGGTCTGCTCTGCAAGTACTGAAGTAGTTGAAAGGATTTTATTCCAAGGTAATGTAAGGAATTCATCTTGACCATAACCCCGTTCTGGTCCCATCACACTATCTGCATACCTAAAGTTTTTTTTCACATGGTTAAGTAGCACATCATGAGACTAAAATAACAGCATGAAGTGGAGGCATTTTCAGCAGCCATCAGGATTTGCGTGCAGATATTATAAAGGATTCCCTGGCTCGGGTCTCAGAGGAGAAATTGATTTCAAAACCTGCGAGACACAAGATAATGACAGTGCAAAAAGAAGCGAAGAAACAAGATGAAGCCGAGAATGGAAACAGACAGTATTTTGTTAATATGGCTTTGGAGGATTTTTGCTTTCAATTTATCCAATTAATACTTCAGTTGGGCTACAAAAACTGTGGTTGCACTGAAAACATTTGTTTTAGAAAAGAAAGAAAAGATTGCGTGTGCTTCAGAGGATTCTAAACTTAGGAGAAATAGATAACAAATTGGTAACAGCAGGTTACAAATTGGTGACAGCAGGTATGCCATCCTAACTGTGTAGATTTAACAAATCACATTTTATGTTCACTTTTCTGAAGTAAGTGCTATCACCATAAAAGAAATAAGTGAACCTTGTTCTTGTCCCATAGATTTTAAATTGCATTGTGTAATTTGGAAATAATCCACTCCTGGTGTGTATTTTTTTCTGGTCAGTGGCGCTCAAATCATGTTTCATCTTGTCTCTTACAATTCTAGCATGAATACTGGAGTGTGAGTTTACAAGCTATTTGCCTTATAAAAATTATTAATATGAAAACATGATTACATCAGGAAACAAGCTTTAAAGCAGGTTGGAGTCGAAAAATCCTTTAAATTAAGAATGTAAGCATTACTTGATGCATATCTTAATTCATAATTGTTATAAGGGTTGGTTTAATGTTTATGAAGATAAATAGGCTAGAAGCAATTGAAAATTAAACCTTATCTACAGACCATATATAGCTCGTTTCCTTAGAATTATTCTTCAGACTGCAGAGCTAGAAACAAAGAAGCTGAGTAAGGTGACATGCAATTTTGTCTTGTTTATGTACAAAGATTTTTTGTTTCAATATGCATTATCATCTGCAAAAATTGAGGAACGGTACTGCACCTTGCACTAAGTGATTCATCTTTATACAGCTAATGAGTTATACTCCCGATTGTATAATGACTAGTACAATCTCACTGATGAATCATTCCCTGTTTTTATCTTTTATATATATATTACGTGAATAAAACTTTCAATAAGCTTTTTTCTATTGTTTTTTTTTTTTTTTTTAGCTCATGGTATCATAAAATACTAAATACTGGATCATCTCTCTTCTCTGGAAATAGAATAATGCATTCAAAACAAACAAACAAACAAACCAGGCAAAGGTTCATCTCTGGATGAAAAAAAAAAAATCTGTCTGATGAACCACTTACAAAAGGCTCCTTCTAGAATGGATCATTAAGTCAACACAGCACAGGTTACTGCTATTCCAGGCTACGGGACAGCTTTTGTTTGAGGCATGTTTTCTCTCCTCTTTTTCTTAGGGTAAGATGCAGAGCGTTCCTCAGGTGGGATCTCGGTGAGGGTTATTCCACCAGACACACAGAGAGGACAGTGCGCTGATGGAGCCTCTGGTTCAGTGGGGCATCTTGCTGTTAGCACAGCGCTCAAACTGGTATTTGTTTGCAAACAGCTATGCAGACCTTCCTCTAAAATGCCAATTATCTGGGGACAGGGCCATTTCTTTTTTTCCCTCCTTGTGTATTTACAATGAGCACAGCAAGGTCTTGGTACGATTTGGGACCACATTGAAGTAGAACTGACAAATATTTGCAGTTGAGCTGGTGCATTTACCTAAGTATTTCTGTTTCAGGTTTGCCTTCACATCGTTCTCAAAGAAGATAAAGGAAATTATATGTAACTTTCCCACATGTTACCTCATCACTACCAGACCTATCAAACGTTTGGAGATTTCAGGATTTACAAAAGGATCTTTTAGTGCAGGAAGAAGTTATGAAATCAACAGTCCTTTGTAGGGGTTGCTGAGATTCTGTATTCTTTATTTTAATTGAAATATTTGTATCATTCTGATACAAATAAATAGAAATTTTTTGATTTCAAGAGAATTGCAAGGTGGCTTAATTGTACCTGTTTGTTGCAATGCATTTAATCAGTTAACCACTACTAGCCTTGAAAACATAAGATGTTTTAACTCCAATGGTCTTAGAAGCAAAGTATAATGGAGAATTGCATTGTTATTCTGTGACTGGTCTATCTCAGTTTCCATAATTTAAAACTTTCAATCCACCCTTTAAATAGTACACATGGTGGTTCTTAAAGTAAGATCTAGGGTTTTTTTTTTTTGTTTACCAGTTTTCAAGAGATTTGGAAAATGGATTCCAAAGGGAAGAGTACTCATTTTTGCACATATTATACGCCTACTATTCACTATATTTGGTACCTATCTACTTGGCAGGCCAAACAAATCTTACTCCCTAATGCACATGTGAAAAGCTATGTAAGTGCTTTGTAATATTTTTAAAAGCATCATTAAAGTTAATCTATATCTGCCATCCTGTTGTCACATGAATCATGCTAAAAATGGACTTCTCATTCCACAATTTCATGCTAACATATGCTAATGTCTATGTAAGACTAGTTGCAAGAGATGTCAAAACTCCTAGTAAAAACACTTCCATGGAGCATCAAATTTAGGCTCCCCTTTGACATTCCCAAGACTTGTTCTCAGAGGTGTGATGTTATCATATTTCGTATTCTTACTGTGTATTAACATCTTGAATGTTAATGTTAAAAAATACACCTTCAAAACATTTCTAAGAAATTGTGCTGAGAGAAAACTGTCGCTGTGTAGCCAAGCCCTCTGTGCTGAGTTTCGTATGTGTTTACAAGCATAACTTGGGGTCTCTTCTATGTGAGGCTTCTGAATCAATCACCTGGAGACAGAAGAGTTTGAGTCCTCAGCTGTGTCTTCACCCAGAGAGCAATCATTTCTCGAAGCACGGCAATCATATTTGCAAAGGTAAGTCTGACTGACTTTGTTCTGACACTTGAAATGATTGTAAAGAGTGCATGGAGTAACCAGCAGGGAAACAGAAACAGTAAGAAGTTGTCAATATGGAGGTTTCTGAGTTTATGGACCCAATAACTGCATTTCTGAAAGTTTCCGATACATAAACCATATAATAAGATGGAGGAAATTTCTGGTTTCCTCCCCCCTTTTTTTTTTTTTTTAAAAAAAAAAGGCAATTTCACAGCCTGTTGTAATTCTTGTCAGTAAAACAAAAGGGATCAGAAAAAATGTAACATATCTTAAATTCAAAACAGAGCCGATTCCTCTTATTTACAGATTTGGTTAGCGGTGCCTGTCACACAGAGGGAAGAGGTAGAGAGGAGTTAGTTTTCAACCTTTCAAAAAGATCTAACACTCAGGAAACACTAAAGATACTGAAATGTGACATGGCAAAATTGTGAAGTGATACATAACAATTTTCAGTCTCGAGAATGAGAAATTCCAACCAGTGATTATAAAAATAGGTAACTGAAGAGCAAGGTGACAGATTTAAGTTAATGTAGACAACTGCACTGCAAAGCACATCTGAAAGGGTTTGCCCTTCAAACCATGTCTTTCTGAAGTTATTCCATTCAGGAGAAAAATTCCATACCGAGATTGTTGACACCAGCTTGAAAAAATACACTGAATATGCATCAGCTGTCTAAAAAAAGAGAAATTATTGAAAATGAAGTACTGAAAATATTAAGCTAAATATGAAAAATATGATATTCTAAAGTTATTTTGATTATCTCTGTTAAATCCACACATACCTGTCTATTGATGGCCACCATCCAAAAAAAACCAAAACTATAAAACACAGAAATATATATTTTGGGGGGAAAAGTAAGAAAATTCTTACAAGCATTGAGTATCAGAATCTCTAGAAGACATAAGAAATAAAAATGGCATTTGCTTAGTTTGTATTATTCTCGTATGTTCCTAAACTAATACGTATTTTGAAGACTATAAATAGATAATACCATTTACTTATAGATCATAGAATTCTCTGGGTTGGAAGGGACCTTTAAGATCATCAAGTCCAACCATCAACCTAACTGATAAAAAAACATTGCTAAACCATGTCTCTAAGCACTATGTCAACCCGTCTTTTAAATCACTCCAGGGATGGTGCCTCAACCACTTCCCTGGGCTGCCCATTCCAAGGCTTCATAACCCTTTCCATGTAAACATTTTTCCTAATATCCAATCTGAACCTCCCCTGGGGCACCTTGAGGCCATTTCTTCTTGTCCCATCACCTGTTCCTTGGGAGAAGAGACTGACCCCCCCTGGCTAGACCCTCCTTTCAGGGAGTTGGAGAGAGCGAGAAGGTCTCCCCTCAGCCTCCTTTTCTCCAGGCTGAACATCCCCAGCTCCCTCAGCTGCTCCTCACAAGACTTGTGCTCCAGACCCCTCACCAGCTCCGTTGCCCTTCTGTGGACCTGCTCCAGCCCCTCAATGTCTTTTTTGTGGTGAGGGGCCCAAAACTGGATGCAGCCCTCGAGGTGGGGCCTCACCAGTGCCCAGTACAGGGGGACCATCACCTCCCGAGTCCTACTCACCACGCTGTTCCTGAGACAGGCCAGGATGCTGATGGTTATGAATTTGGTTAGCAAAATGGAGAAGATACCAACTACAGCTGATGAAAATAAGTAATCTTTTACGCACAAACCCACATTGTGGACACCGTCACTACGAGGGATCAGGAAGATGAGATGCTCAATGCTATTCTAAAATAAAAAAAAGCTGTTCTGCATCAGTAATAGAGAGGACTGTGGGAAGGCCCCAGGAGTTCAGAGTGAAATTGGGGACTGTGAAGGCATTAGAACACAATTATAATCCAGTGAATCAATGGCCCTATCTGTCTTCTTAAACTGGAGGTAGGGGCAAGCAAAATTGATGGTGCCTTTGCCACCCTTGGCCTTGGTAATAACGACACATTCACATATTAATAAACCGGTATTAAACTAATGACTTTCCTCTCTGAGCCAGAAACTATTTTAGACTTCTGACTCAGGAGTTTGAATAGGAAAACTGATGAAGTAATACAATATAGAGCACAAATGCATTTGCCAGGCATTTACCCATACCTCTCAGCTGAAGGGGGAAAAAGAGCCCCAACCCAAACCACCACCTACTTACCAGTGGCCTGTGAAGTTGTATGACCATCAGTTAATCTTTCATTTCTTTCTAACTGTTTCAGCATGTCTCTTTCTTCACCACTTCTCTCCATCACCTGTTTTCTCTTAAGAAAGATTTAGGACTCCTCAATATGTGGTAAAAGAATAATAATGTCTAGACCAGAGGTACCTGCCAAGATGTGCTTCAGAGCCAAACCCAGGAGCTATTTCACCTCTACGAGGATCCACCTGACTTTGTTGGAAAATAATTTATCTTTCAGAATACTTTTGCACACAGACAAAATTCTGAGGAAGACTGAATAACAACAATACAAACCTGAATATCAACATTTTGCCCTGCGTATCAGCATCCCCAGAAGCTCTGCTGTTACAGACAGATAGTGCTTACCATACTTTTCTCATACATCTTCATCTCTTTGTGATGTACTTTAAGAAGGTAGAATCTCCGGGTAAGAATAAGGAGCTGTAAAAGATCACAAGACCCTGTGAAACCAGACACTTGGTATAAACAATAAATGCCTTGTTAATAAACATATCCTTGAAGAACAGAAGGCTGATAATAAGGGATATTCCACCACGGGAGGTGCTGAAACAGGCTGAAAACCAGAAAGCTGCTGGATATCACATAAAGTTAACAAAAATTTGCAGTAGCTGGGGGAAAGGTGAAGGTGGCAGTGGGAGATCGCAACCACCAACTCAACTGAAGACTGAATTGGACTACCCTTCCATGGTACTGGAGCATGTGCACACCAATTAAAGGACCTTGTAACTTTAACTGAAAAGGGGAGATTCTACTAATCCATAGAAATTGTTAAGATAAGGTACTAACCAATAATTATCATTGAGTGTATTTCTGTGTTTTGAAACATATAAATATTTCTAAGATTTTTTAGGCTGTTGTGCTGGCTTTCTGGATTACCACTCAGCACCCAGCTCTGCAGAAATGAAATAAATAGAGAATACCTCTGCTCGGTGTGTATATTGGCATATTCTAATATATATATATATTTTCTAACCCAAGGGCACTTTGTGGTTGCATACAAATAACTCAAAAACCAGACAAAAAATCGATGAGTATGTAAAAAAGGGGATTGGAGGGAAATAACAGAAAAGGAAGGCATAAGAGAGAAAAGATAAACCCATGAAAGCGAAGAAGTAAACGAAGTTATCACAGGACTAACAAGGAATAATTTCAGTGACAGAAGTTTTTACAGTATTTTTTTCCACTTGGGATTGTCCACAGATAGAAATTAACTCAGTAGTACTGAGTAATTTCCTTAGCTTGCAGCTTGTGTTCTACACCATCTTTAATTTATTGGTTCACAGACGTATCAAATAGTTGTTTAAAACTTTCTTCCTAAATAAACCCATCAATTAAAATGTTTCAATCTCATATTTGAGTATCTATGTACTCAATACCTGTAAAGTAGGACAATCTCTTTGCTGCCCAGGTTTTCCCTTTTTATTAATATTTTTTTTTCCTAACTGTATTGTTTGTTCAGTTTAATAAGCTGAATTATGTCTCCTAACCTTTATCTGTAACCTCACAGTTCCTGCTATCCCTCTTTTTACATATGCAGTAGTACATTTGTCAAGGTGTGTACCATATGTAGTAAAAGACCTTTTGTACAGCAATGAACTATGTGGGATACTTATCAGGAATAAAGAAAAGCAAGAAGGTAACAGATGGTAGTAGAGAAGGGAAAAAATGCTGAAGCACAAACACAATTTTATACGACTGTGTTGAAGGGGAAGGAAAGCAATATCATGACTGGAAAGGGAAAGAAATAACTAGGGAGTCCACAAGAAAGCTGAGATAAGCAGGAAAAAAAAAAAAAAAGGCAACAGGTTATTATATTAAAAAAAAAAAATAATTTCCATTTTCCCAAGCAGTTATTCACTGGTCTCTCCGGCAAATCTCCTGTGAATCACAAGAGAGCTTGATTTATCAATTTTGCTATGTTTTGCTTGGAAAGTAAGTCAAATTACACAATTCATAAAACCTTAAGCTCTGTAGTAATTGGTGAGTCATTGACCATTCCCATGTTTTAATTTTGTGTTCTCTTCTACTTCTTTGATAATAAAAAAGGAGTGAAGGTTGCCCTAGTTAAAAATCAAGAGATTGCCCTTTTATAGAGTGGTAGCATGGATCTTTGCACTCTTTTAAAGGATAAGGTTTTGTGCCTGCTTTATTACTGCAGCAAGATAGTATCATTTTATACATATTATTGGTATTTTCAATTTATACACATATTGCATTGAAAAATAAATTCACACTTACTGTAAATATGTGTTTGCAAATTCCAGATCTATTTAATTTAGTCTTGGTTAATCTGCAAAATGCAAGAAAATCATGTGAGTGAAAATACGATTCAGAAATGAAACCGTATGACAGTCAGTGGAAGAAAACTTGGCAGCACATCTAGATCTCTCCATTCCTCTGAGGTAATGACTATAAGCTTTGCTTGTTGGAAATATTTATTCCTATTACTATTATTTCTGCCCTGAGACATCTCTTTACATGTAAAATACTATATGAATAAAGAAAATGGTGCAGAAATCCTCCTTTTCCTTCACTCACGTTCATTGCTTCTTGTCTTCAGTACAAGTTGAGATTGTCTCTAGACAATCTTTTCCACTCCTGTAAGGTAATTTTGTAATCACATTGATATGCAGAAATAAAAGTGTCCTTTTCAGTAATAACAGACTATGTTTTCCAGCCATCTGAATCATTCTTGCCTCTGCACCTCTCCTCTCTCCATGCAATGACAGCCACCTGTGATGAAGTAGTTTGTGAAGAGGTTATGAATAGTCTCTCCCTACCAGAGCACAATAACAGAGAAGAAAGAAAATAAGCTCTGCTTAGATGCAGGGGTCTTATTATGTACTTATCTGAGATAAAGTCAGCATCTTAAATTGTTATGTACTCAACTCACTTCTATTTTTACTTAGAAGTCAGCAATTTTCATAAGAAATCTATGTTACGTATAACTTTCAAGCTTTAAATAGGACGTGAGCAATGCCTAGGCTTTGTGCTGTACCACACTCAAGGATAAGGAAACAGGAAGGGCACAGGCCAGATCCTGAATAATCCTGGATTACCAAGTCTAACAGATATGAAGTTTCTGCCAACATCACCTCAGATCCCAACAGAAATGTGAGGACAAAAAAAAAAAAGTGTTCCCCTGTTTTATTTTCTTCAAAAGACAGACAAATGCATGCAGATAAATGTATAGATACAATGCTCTCTAAATCCAGGTGTGGATCAGAAAGGTAATGAGTCATTTTTCCTATAATAACAGTGACCACAAAAATGTTTTGTTCTGGGTTTTCTCTTTTGTTTATTTCTGTGTTGCCCCTAAGCATCTATCAGGACACCAAGTTATTTCACCATTCCTAAGGGGAAAACGATTCAGGAGGTGATTGATGGAGTTAATGGAATCTCACTTCTCCTCAGATGCCTGAAAACAAGTTATCCTCAAAATTGATTTGCTGTTTCTTGTAGCCATAGATCACACACAGAAAGTATCACAGAAACAGAGTGTTACACAAGTTCTTAAACTAGTCAAAATCTGAAATGGTAAATCCACTCAGATGCATGCAGATGTTGCCGTCACAGTTTAAATTCAGACGAGCCATGTTAGTGAAAAGAAAGGTACTGAAGTCTGTCTAAAGTCAGCCTAGAAAGGTAAATTATGACTGGGGGTGAGCTGAAAATTGCTGCATAGTATTTGATTAGGTCTTGGTTAGCTCAGGTAACTCTGCATCACACACTATTCCCGGCTGGAAGTATATCCAGTGTGAGCAGTAACTGCAGGGGAAATCAAATCATGCTTGTTAGGAACCAAATTCTCTGGATGTCTGTAGTGTGAAGAAGGAAGAAGGAAAGACCATGGTGGGAAACTGCTTGCACAAGAAGAGCTATAAATATTTTTGGAGTATCTGATGATCCAGAATATTACTGAGCTCATAAAAACAGCTGGAGATACTTCATTGTTTTAAGTCAGTCCAAAATCATCATACTATTATTCCCTGTTAAACCACTCTTCTGGGTGGAAGCTTATTCTAGAGCTGCTGCCTGGTGCTTTCCAGCAGCTTTAGGGTTTCTGCCTCCAAACTGCCCTACACTCTGTTGCTCTTCTTCCTCAAATAGAAGGTAATGAAAAAAAAAAGAGAGAAATGGCAGATGGTCATTCTGAAGTAATGTTCAGTGTCTTAGCTTTGCCTTGCTGGTCTTGAAAACTTGTGTTAGAATTTTTCATGTTATTATACCTATCTATAAAATCAATAGATCTATTAGAGCTGTTACCTACACTCTATCTGGCAGTAATATCCTGTAATTAAATATTACATAATTGTATTACATAATTACATAATTACAATAATTGCCATTTCACTTGAGGCAGATAACAACAGTAATATCAGAAGGGTCTGTGGCAAGTGGCAGGAAGACACATCAGGGTTGGAAGGATGGGGTGAGAGCAAGGCCCTCCAACCTCCATACAGTAGCGAAGTCATAAGGAGAAGTAATAGGTTGGCAACTACAGAAGGGACTAAACATGGTCAGGTGGGAAATAGGGCTTGTCCCCCCCAAAGAGTGGCAAGGCAATCAGCCCAGCTGAAGTGCATCTATACAAACACGCAGCATGGGCAACAAACAGGAGGAGCTTGAGGCCACCAAGCTGTGTGGTGTTGTCGATGCACTAGAGGGACGGGATGTCATTCAGGGGGACCTGGACAGGCTGGAGAGGTGGGCCCAGATGAACCTCATGAGGTTCAACAAAAACAAGTGCAGGGTCCTGCACCTGGGCCAAAACAATCCTCAGTATAAATACAGCCTGGGGGATGAGGTATTAGAAAGCAGCCCTGAGGAAAGGGTCTTGGGGGTGCTGATGGACGAGAAGCTGGACATGAGCAGGCAATGTGCACTTGCAGCCCAGAAGGCCAATCACATCCTGGGCTGCATCAAGAGAAGTGTTGCCAGCAGATCCAGAGAGGTGATTCTGCCACTTTACTCTGCTCTGGTGAGACCTCCCCTGGAGCACTGTGTGCAGGTCTGGAGCCCTCAATATAGAAAGGACATGGACCTGATGGAGCGGGTCCAGAGGAGGGCCACCAAAATGATCAGGGGGTTGGAGCCCCTCTGCTATGAGGACAGACTGAGGGAGCTGGGGTTGTTCAGCCTGGAGAAGAGGAGGCTCCGGGGAGACCTAATAGCGGCCTTTCAGTCCCTGAGGGGGGCTACAGGAAGGCTGGGGAGGGTCTGTTTACAAAGGCCTGCAGTGACAGGACGAGGGGCAATGGTTTTAAGTTGGAGAAGGGGAGACTTAGATTGGATATTAGGAAAAAATTCTTTACCATGAGGGTGGTGAACACTGGAACAGGTTGCCCAGGGAGGTGGTTGAGGCCCCTTCCCTTGAGATATTCAAGGTGAAGCTCGACGAGGCCCTGGGCAACCTGGTCTAGTTGGGGGTGTCCCTGCTGACTGCGGGGAGGTCGGACTAGATGACCTTTGGAGGTCCCTTCTGGCCTGGACCAATCTATGAATCTATGAATTACACTTAGATAATATTGTTTCAGAAAATCTTCTGTTTTCACCGTTTTCCTTAATTTCTATCCTTCACATTTTCTTCGTGAAGATGCTAGTTATTCATGAAGCCTTTTAGCTCGGATTTAGTCCATGCAGTTCATAAATGAGGGATAGAACTCCAACTAATCTCCAAATTTTAATAAACAGATAATCAGAGACTGATGCAGAATCTTGCAGCTCCTGTTACATGGAGAGAGTTTCTGGCACTCCCCGCTGACGGGTCAGTGAGCTACTACACATGACAGTGACTTACCGCACACTCCTCTTTTAGGTTCATGGAGTTATTAGAACAAATCAAAGTCTTTTGGACACATAAGCAAGAAAAAAAAGAAAGGCATTACATGTGCAGAATAAACTGTCTCATTAACTAACTAACGAGGAATGAATTCTACACATACCATGACAACTGCTGTTTTCTCCTTTCTGTTTTCTGCACCCTTTGCTAGCCATTTCCATGAAAATCTCTTTCTGACATTGAGTGTCCTATTCCTAGAGCTAATTCTCAAGACTTCTGCCCCTAAAGCCCAGCTGAGCCTATTCTATGGCGGTGTGCACGCTTTGCTTAGCAACTTTTTAACCACATCCTATGCTTTATCAGAAATAAATGTAAAGTCATTTTACTTTGCTCCAGTATCAAAGTTTTGCCTAGTAGTGACACCGTCCTGCATCAAGCGGTGTATCAGAAACAGCTTTATAAGAAAAGACATTGCAAATGCTCGATGTTATCAGTTTGGAATGGAAATTCAAACAAATGGGAGAATCTAAAACTAAGCTGTGTAGGAAAAAGTGCAGAACAACAACAGGAGGAAACTGAAATGCAGATTTATTGGTTGAGGAATCCAAGAAAAAAAAAAAGTATAGCAGTTTGGGCATGGTCTAGTCTCTCTGCAATGTTTCTGTCTGAAAGAGATGAGGAGAAATGACTCAGCAATCTGGAGGTATTTTTATAAAAACGTGATGTGTATCTGCATAGATGCAGCTGTTTATATCACATGTCACAGCACTAAGAAAGAACGTTGTTCAGTTGTTCAGAACGTTGTTCAGAACCTTGACTAACTTCAATTAAAAATGTGAATTCTGAGGGGCTGGCTTCTTCAAAGTAATAACGAAGCAGACTTGAAGAATTCCCAAATCAAAGACGATAGTTAGTCACTCAGTGGGGAAAAAAAAGTGCTTGAATAAGAGCAAATTAGGACATAAATATCTGAGCCACTGAATCCTCAGTGGAAAACTGTGTATGTGAAGTTGTTATGAATGCTATATCATGGCAGCAGGCATTTATCAACGATACTGCTTTTCTTTCGGGAGTGTGAGACTAGATGCCAGTCTTACCTCTACCATCCGCCTACGGAAAATTTGTCCTTAATTAGCACAACGCACTAACTGAAAGGAATCCTGTAGAAAATTCTGAGAATCCTTTTCACACCCTCCCCTCTGGGTTTATCGTGGGTTTTTTGTTTGTTTCTTTTGTTTTATTTTGTTGTGGTTTTTTTGGGGTTTTTTTGGGTTTTTTTGGGTTTTTTTTTTTTCCAGGAGGCCCCCTTTGAACTATCGGCAGCTGCTACAGCAGCGCAGCTCGAAATGAAAGCAGCAGCCAGAGGACCTCAGCGTCAGAGCAACAGATATCACTGAAGTGTCGATGCTTCCAGATATAAAACGAACCCACCCACCCTCCACCCACTTAAATTTACAGGTGAAATTATTCATATTTTGTTTCATTTTGAAGGAGGGATTTACTCAGGCAAGTAGACCAACACAGGATCAGACCTTTTCCTCAGCTTTCTTATTCTTCAGCATTTTGTATAAAAAATGGCATTATTCTTAGTAAAAAGAAGTTTGAAGTTTAATCCTCTCCATTCATTAGACTGAAGTACTGTCTCCTGTACCCTACAGGGAAACCAATTCATTAGCAGAGCTTTAAGAAACATGCATTCATAACACAAGTTTGCCCTCTTTAACTGCACCTCCAGGCACCTTGCAAATAATTTATGAGGTAGTGAGATGTTTGACAATCAAAAAGAATGAAAATTCACTAGGCAGACTCCTAGAAAAAGAAACCTTAGTCAATGCATTTTAAATTCTATTAAGCTTTAAAAACAATGTCCAAATTCCTCACTCAGCCATGAGTTTTCAGTGATGTTCAGCAGTTCTTTTGTAATACGAACATTTTTGGCTTCACTAAGCCAAATTAATCTCCCTCTTACCACTTGATATCACAGATAGAGAAGTATGATGGTCCATAGATAACTTGGAAGTATTAATTTCATTTTTTGCTATTCTGTATTAGAACTCCAGAAGCATTTCTTTAGGCTGTGATAAAGAGCCTATCCTAAATCCTAACTCGCAAGGACTGCAATTCTCAATTTCCAAAATTCTTAAGTACCAAGAAGCCTGAGTGAAATATATGAAAATCCTAAAAAAAAAATAATTAAAATAGGATGTCCAGCATGCAAATAACATCTTTCATTTTCATCAAGACCTATGGTGTGTTGACGTCTCTCAGAAATACTCAAGTCGGCTTTGATAAGCGAATTAGAGAACAGGAAATCTTGTCACTGTGGAGCTGAAACTGAACAAATTAACAGTGAGTTTATTATCACCGTTCCACAGTGAGGAATATTTAGTAGGGTATGGAGGAAGCTCTGCTCAGTGAATGGCCAGGCAAGGTAAGCAAGATACCTGAGCACAACTTTATTTGGTCTAATCTTCAACAGAAGCTGTTCTGAATTCAGTTGTGAACTGGATTATTAATTATTCTAATGCACTGCGGCGTGCACACAAAAGATTAAGGGGGCAAAAAAGATTAAGTCTTTCTCGTTATACTCTAACCTTTTGGGAAAACTTTCTGTCATGTCTGGGAAAAAGGATATCATATGAGTGGGTGAGGCAGGTCTTTGGTAAATCCCCTCCCACCAGTTCAGGTAGAAAGAGCAATATGTTCCAGCTCAAGATCTGGAGATAGTTTTTTCATGGATCTTTCTCTACATAACACCTCCAGAAAGACTGTCTTTCTAAGGCACAGTTTTAATAACCCGTTGGGAAAAAGACACCTACATCCATCCCTCTTAAGAGGACAGCAGCGAATTGTCAAATGTCAAAGTGAAGCTCCAAGTGAGATAAAACTCTAGGTGACAATGGAAGGAGAGGAAATGATTCTTGTTGTTCAGACTTCATGTTCTCAGAAATTATTAGGAAATTAAACTTTGGAACAAACACGAACACAGGTTATCAAGCAAACAATATTATCTCTCATAAATTTAATAAAGTATCAAAACAAGACTGGAGAACCTTTACCTTCCAATAATTCTTATCAAATCTGGAAAGAATATTAAAATCTTTTATGAGGTGTTGTATATGTGTCATTGCACAAAGCAAAACATATTGTTTACAATCAGGAAGCTTTTCTGATGTGTCCACAACCACCTTACATTCCAAGTAAAAACTCTAGCCTTGGACTAGAGGCTATTGACTAACCTGTTGACTTTCGTTCTTCCTTCCTTCCAGTGTCTCCTTTTCTCTGATTTGATCAAATCAAACGATCAAATATAATAATTTTTGTATTTCAAGTCACCAGGACAAGACTGTGTTTTACTGTCCATAAGATACACCCATAAAGAAAATATCAAATTGTTGTAGTACTGACTGCGGGTTTACTCCCCAGATTGAAGGGATCAGGACATTCCATACTTAATTTGGATGCTTCTGGTTAGGAACAGGAATACCTACCCTCTAACCTTCAATGGGACACATGATTTTTATATTTTTATTTAGCGATTACTTATAAGTAAGCTTTAATTAATGGCAAAACACATATATGTGTGGTAATCAACTGTGGCTAGAGAAAGAGAAACCTTTTTATTGTACCCTTCTGCTTTGTTCCCTCATTTTTCTGCTGATTGGTTTTTATATTCTGTTATACTAAATACTCATTAGCTTTTTAAAACCATCTAGTATTTAGAAGCTGCGTGCCTTAGATCAGCCCAGGGGTTCCTGCAAATATCAGGAGACAGAAAGCAGCACATATTTTTTCTACTTTATATTACCCACTTTGAAAAAAAAAATAATCATATTTCTTGAGCATAATGGATGGACTGCAATGATTTACAAGGAAATAATTTCACTGAGGGACTTTGGGTTGTTGGTATCATATAACATGAGAAAAAAAGTCTGATTGGTTTATGATTTCACTGGGAAGCTGAGAGGAAATTAATTCTATTTAACTCACTACTTGTCAGCTCCTTTGTTGTTGTTGTTGTTTGTAAAATATGGACCTAACACTGGGTTTTAAGTCCGGAGATATTTCAAGCTACTAAAACATTTATTAGTTTAATAATAATGTTAGAAATGATTGAAATGCTATAAATGTTTAAATTGGAACAAAGAAACTCCTGGATTTGGTGTTCAAACTAAAGCCATTTTGACTTCAGTTCCTAGAAGAGCCAGGTGACCTCAGTGCTGAGGCGCGTTGAGGAAACCTGCCATGCTCAGGTTTTGTTGATGGGTTTGGACTTTCTGAAATCAGAAAGATGGGTTAACATATAATATTAAGCAAAGTTTATCGTAAGATTGGTATACTATCCCCACCCAGCTATTACACTTCTGCTCATTTGCACAAAACAGAAACCTGATAACGGAGGAGGAGGGGGAAAGCATCAGGGAGCTTAGGACAAGAAAACACTGAAAGCTCTGTGGCTACACCGAGTAATTGCCTACTGTATCTACACATCACATAACCGTGGTGGGTCAAGTATTTCTGATTACTTTCTTAACCCAGTGCCCTCAAAATCTGAGAGGGAATAAGATTTAATGACTTACACAAGCGTGCCTTGTTCCCTGATCAGCATCACCGTTCCCAGGTGAGTAGCTGCTGTTTCTCGTGCCTGCCCTTGTGCTGAGAGCTGACCTTCTCTCCAGGTAGCTCGGCCCAGTTACTACGTGTGCTCCCTGGAAAGACACTTATGGTTTCCTTAGATCAGAGTGTTACCCAATAACCAGATATTAGTGCCTTGGTTGTCACAAACAGGAAGGAGGATTAGACTGCTGTGGCCACAGTTGAAATCATAGAATCATAGAATGGTTAAAGGTGGAAGGCACCTTAAAGGTCATCTATTTCCAACCCCCTGCCATGGGCAGGGACACCTCCCACTAGACCAGGTTGCTCCAAGCCCCCTTCAACCTGGCCTTGAACCCCTCCAGGGATGGGGCAGCCACAGCTTCCCTGGGCAACCTGTTCCAGTGCTTCACCACCCTCACAGCAAAGTTCTCCCTAATATCTAGTCTAAATCTCCAGAATCTTTCAGTTCAGAATGTTTCATTTGAGTAAGGACGTGCATCCCAACAGCTTACGTACCTTTGAGAAGGTATTAGTTAAGGTATGTGACTAGGTATATGGAGATCAAGGTGTATGGAGCGGCTGATAAGCATCCAGGTTCTAGTAAATTTATGAATGACCCCCAAAACTTGTGTCGTTTCTTCTTTTATTTTTTCTTTTGTATCTGTGTCACTTTTTATTTTCTCAGAAACCCACCTTCTGACCAAATGCCACCACACTTTTCCATGACAACTGCTTTTTTCACAAGGTTTTTGTTGATTGATCTTGTATTTCTCACTTGTCTGTGATATACCAGCTAACTATTCACCTTCTGATTGCAAACATATTAATACAGTAAACATTGAGACAGCAACTATTTTAACCTTTGTGCCTCTAAGAGGATGTCACTGTTTTGTGTTAAATATGGGTGGGGACTCATTGCTGTCATTTGTTAAAAATAATAGTAATGCTTTGGTGTTTCTTTTTGGTTTCCAATCAGATCTCCTTCACCACTTACTTACACTTCTTGACTAAAGCTGGAACAATCGAGTTCTCTGTAGTTTGCTCCTTCACTGGGATATAGGACAAAGTACACTGGAAAAAGATATTCCCAGTATTTGAACTGAGTGAAAAAAAAGGAAGTCCCAGGTAATGTTCATTATAAAACAAAACAAAAAATATTACCTTAAAGATTTTTAATTTAATCCACTCCACCCTCCTCACATTTCTCATTGATTAATTGTTTCTTCACGTTAAAATGAAGATCACAAGAAACAGAAGAGAAAAGGTAAATAAGACATACTTTTACCTCCATCAGACAAAAATCTTTTCAAAATTCTGAAGATTTTGAAAATGTTATTTCATTCAATGTTTGTCACCAAATGAAGCATCTTTTAAACTTCCCCAGAACTGAAAGTACAAGTTATTTTTATATCCTGATGACATTTTGTGGTGATATTTCAATAACACTTGGTGGCAATGAGGCAAAAAGGTACAATTAACTTCACATGCAGGAAAGTAACACTAATGCTTTATGGCTCACTACACCTCCAATCACTGCAGAAATGACCATCCACCCTTCTGAGACTGTTTTTTTTAATGTTTTACATGAAAAAATTTCCTGCAAGTATTTTTTCTTTTGACATTGTGAAAATTACCATCCTCTCATACCAGTTAAAGCCTGATTTATCCAAACCTGTGTTTAAATCCTATCATTCTAAATATTTAAAATACCATTGCTGTAAAGCCATCTTGTGGGAACTTTGCAAGCTTCATCATCTTAAAATTGTTTCTCCAAAATAGTGGTAAAATGAAGTAATATTATAGTCCAGAATGTGTGTTCCTTGAAAGTTCTGTTTCTTCAGTTACTTAACAGAAAATGAGATTAAAACCCATATTTTCAGTATTGAGCTTACATTTTGAACTATTCATTTGTACTATTCCATTTTCAGCCAGATTGGGATTCTGCCAGCTCTTCATCCAGTGATGGTTATCAATAAACTAGGCAGAGATGGAAGACAGCACTGCTCTGAACTGGGAAAAACTGCCATCCAGAGTGATTTATCACATGCATAAAAGTCATAAAAAGACTGAATGATCTTTCTGAGTGGCACAATACATTATATCAACATTGAATAACAGAGAAGCTGAGATAAGAACCCTGTGATACAGCAAAAAGTAATGGAAAAGACTTAGATACCAAGTATGCACACAGAAAAAACACAAGTTTCCATAGCGAAGTAAAAAAAAAATAAATTCTAGATTCATTTAAAAGACAGAGGGAATGGCATCAGAAGCAGGAAAAGAAAATATTTATGAAGTAAAAAGTGATACTTTGCTTGGACATCTCTGATTGCCAGTTTTGAGTGATGTGTTTATGCCCAAATGTTTCAGTGATGAGAATGGTAGACAGTCAAAATTTTCCATTTTCACTAAATTCTTGGTCATGGGTTCATATCTGGGTTCTTTTTTTTTTAAACATATCTATATTTATTTTTAATTTTTTTTTGTTATTATTGATAAGAAATGAATAAAAATACTTCTAGAGTAGCATCTTTTGGCCTTAAAACACAACATAGAGAGAAACACTATTATAAACATGCTAAATGTATATTGTCCAAATGTTTCATTCATTAGGACTGACAATATTCGAAGAAAAGTTTATTTCTGTACTGACTGTGTCCCCATTCCCTCTTCCTGGATTTCCCAGGATTTTTCTGCCCATTTTGACTCTCCCTAAACAGATCACCATAGAAGAAATTGTAGATTAGGTCAGTAGTGACTTTGAGCTGAGGGACATTCCTCAGCTCAATAGACCCAATGTTTCATCGCAGATCTCCAGTCACAGTTCCCAAAGTTTCTAGGTAAAGGTGAAGAGAAGGAGGAGAGTGCTGTGAAAGCAATTCAATGACAGCCAATGATTAGCTGATTAATTAAGGTACTGCTGTGTAGTCCAGCCTATGGAAGAAAAATACGTGATGTGTATCTACATTTAATAGCTCCAATAAAACTGCCCTGCAAATGACAATGATTCGATATAATTCAAAATAAAGTATTCTGGTTTTCAGCTGAAATAATTCCCCAAAACATTGTTTGAAAGACATAGGAAAGCACAGTTTCAAATAAATTCTAGTCAGGATCTCATTCTCCTTCACATCTTGGGGCATATCTTTCCAGAGGTTCTGCAAAGCACTCCAATTTTGCCCTCTATCGATAATCAAATTCCGTCAGTCCATTTTCTTATCTAGGAAAGCTAATTTCAGTAGCAGCATCATACTGAAATGGCCCTGCCACTCAAAGGTAATTGAATCCTTTTGAGATGTTGCAAAAAATTGTAATTGGTCCTTTTGAGATGGCAGCAGCATCTTTAATATGGTCTAAAATATGCAGATACAGTATGTTTGGGGCAATTTTATACTTTCCTGTCTCTCTGGTGTCCCTCTCTGAAGATTCCTGTTTTGTAAGTGATTCATGTTCCACAATATTGGAAATTTTTTCCTTAGAATCCATACTTTGCAGAACTAAAGCTTTTTAAAATCAAACATAGACCTCCTGTGTAAATCTTTGCAACTTGAATCCAACTCAAGGCAAGAAAATCTAGATAGGCCTAAGCCAACTGGTATTTTTATTAATCAGTATTTATTTTTCATTGAAATTTTGTGAAACAATAATGTCAAAGCATTTTTTTTTTTTAATAACAACTGATAGTTTCAGGTTTGTTTTGACAGTGTAAGTTTGTTAAATCTAAATGTGACTGAAGGGGGCTGAAATCACTCCGATGAAAGCCAAATAGAGCTGGTCTCACAAACTCATCTGGAATGAACTGCTCAGATTTTTCAGTGTTGTACGCTGTAACAGCAAAATAAAATGACCAGAAACAAACAGTGCAGGATAAGAACAGAGTAAAGTTGATATGGAAAAATGCTCGCCTAAAGATAAATAGCAGAACAAAAGTTATTTTTTTCACTGGCTGGCCAAATACCTCAGGGAAAATGACTTGTTGCATAGAACAAAAAAAGCATCGAGGGCAAAACAGAGCTGATAAACTGCTGCTTTCAACAAAAGATAAACGACTACAATGGTCTGGCTTCCACATCTATGAGTGGAGAGTCTTTTTTGTCTTAATAAGGAACACAGTTTTTATATTTCTGGTCAGCTTTATTTTTATAGAATATGATTTTCCCTTTGAACAATTAAGACAGATAAAAGTAAACATACAAAAAGGATTCATTTCCAGAAGTTTCTATTTTTTCTAGTAATCCACAGCACATTATATTGCATAATATTTACTTTGAACAGTCATATTGATTGTAATGTTCTAAATTCCATGGGATAAAAGGTTTTCATTTATTTTTTTCCTTGTAGCCTCCTATAATACATCATGATTTGCCAGACCACTCTCAGAAAAGATGATCCCAAAAAGTGGACCCAAAGTATACAATGTTTCCCAGCAAGGAATCATAACAGGAGAGAAAGTTATAGTGAATGAGAAGAGCTAAATACTAGTTCAGATCTCAAGGACGGCATTGCATAATTAATGACCACTTCCATTGCTGTAGTAGCTTCCACTTCAGCACATTAACAAGGGACTCTCCCATACCCCAGGCTTCGTTTCACACTCATTAACACCTCCCGCCAGGCATCATTAGGATCCATTATAGAAAAGTTTAAACCTACTCAGAAATTTTCTGTGTTAAAATAATCCATTTTGACTTTGTGGTTTCATTCCAGAACTGACACCAGATTTGTCTGGACAGCCCCAAAGTAGATCCAGAGCATGTTATAAGAAAGTGACAGGAAATACCTGAATTTGCTCTTCATGGTCTTCTCTGACCATGGATAGATTCCCTTCCCTTTTTCAAACCAGACCTCCTTTACCATATGCCTGAAAACCCCTTCTCAGCTGCTGCCAAACGTACAATCTACTTTGGTTCTGTCATTTCCTTGGGTTTTGCTCAGGTAAGTCCAGCTCTGTCCCCCTACCTCGCTTGACGGTTTTCTGGCCAAAACTCCCACCTCCCATCAGTGTTGTGTCTGAATTACAAGCTTTCCCCACTGACCGGACTCTTCCCTTCCCTTCCCTTCCCTTCCCTTCCCTTCCCTTCCCTTCCCTTCCCTTCCCTTCCCTTCCCTTCCCTTCCCTTCCCTTCCCTTCCCTTCCCTTCCCTTCCCTTCCCTTCCCTTCCCTTCCCTTCCCTTCCCTTCCCTTCCCTTCCCTTCCCTTCCCTTCCCTTCCCTTCCCTTCCCTTCCCTTCCCTTCCCTTCCCTTCCCTTCCCTTCCCCTTCCCCTTCCCCTTCCCCTTCCCCTTCCCCTTCCCCTTCCCCTTCCCCTTTCCCTTTCCTTCTCTTCCCCTTTCCCTTTCCTTTCCCTTCCCTTCTCTTCCCTTTTTTCCTTTCCTTTTTCCCTTTTCTTCACCCACTCCCCTCCCCACCCCCTTCCCCGGCCCAAACTCCTACATGTTGCAGTTCTTTTTCTCTAATCTGATTTACCAAAAGGTCTTGAACCCAAAATAGTTTAGGCTGAAATACAAGTTTGTCTCGATAAACAAAGTTTCACAGATGGTTGGGTACTCAGTTTGAAAAAATGCATAAAAGACGATTGCTCTTGCTCAGTCTCCAAAAGAAATCCAGTCTCCTGAATTACCTTCATGTACTGGCCACTTATGTTATTCTTAGACCTGTATACTAGGAAAACTAGTTAAGTATACAAGGTGAAATATTTCCTGAGCTAACAGAAGGGTAAAACTGAATTTGCAATTTTGTGAGTAGGAAAATAATCCCATTTTTTTTGTTATTACTACTGGGTAACTGAATATATTGGGTTTTAGAGAAACAGCAGTTCATATTTAGTTCCTAGTTTCATACTTACATGATTATAGTTAGGACCACTTTATTGTAGTAATGTCAACAAGGTCTCCTCAGCGAAGAACAGCCCTTTCAGCTTAAAATTCCCTGTTGACAAAATATAAGACTTCCCGAATAAAAAGAGAATCCTATATATGAATTGCAATTATTTTGCCACACTCCCACACATCCCTGCCTTTCAGACAGAAGTGTTTGGATATCTGGAGCCATCAAAGTGAGGGGGGGAAAAAGTAATTTGAGAAATTAAGGTAATAAGTACCTGAATCCCTACCCCACTGGTTTAATAGCCCAATCCTGAGTGTTCATAGAAAAGATTATCTAAAAAAAGTCCAGGGTTACATTGTCATAAATCACTGTTCTGCTATAGCTACAGTTCAAGGAATTATTTTACTGCAGTAAGAATTCAGGTAGATTATAATAGATAATTATAACATTTGTAAGTACCATTGTTATAACAAGTTAAACTACTTTCTACCCTTTGTACTCTGCACATACATTGCTTTAGGTAACAGATACCGGCAGAACAAACAATGGAGAAGAGAAAAATGTTGCACATGAAATACACACACATGTGCATAGAAAATTTTTTCAAAGATGGAAACTGGAGAGAGAATTTTTTTTCAGCTTAGCATCCTCTCCCACTAGCTTTCCTTCCTCCCTAAACAGAACAAAAAAGGATAGATATCAAAAGTTAGTTTGCTTTTCCCAGAGAGAAAAATAAACTTTGACTTAGAAAGATTTTGTTTGTGTGTATAAGCAAGGCTGTTTTCAAATTAAGCTTTGTCCTTCGGGCTGGAACCAGGACTTTCATGTTTCTCACTCCAGCTGGTATGGAATAAGAGCATATCCAATACTCATTGTGGGATCTCTAAGCTCAAAAGGCTTCACGGACTTCTCCAAAATAGAATAGTTGCTCTTTCTTCTCACTTTCAGGTCTTCTGTAATTGAATGCAGATCTCACCAAGAACACTTCTCTCTAGTTGGACACTACAGCGAATTGTTCTCTAGTCCTGTTCTTCTTCGATAAAAATGGCGTGACATAAGGATGTGATTTATCCGCAGTAGATACCTGCAGGCATCTTCCAACTACTTGCCTTCACATAGAAGATGTCTTTATATCAATCACGGTGACACTACCATTATGAAGTAACCCTCTTCTGTCCGCATACCTAAGGGGCTACCCGCATGACCTGATATTTGCTGATGTACTGTCTTTGGGGTACTTTTAGAAAAGATGCCTGTCAAGACAGTAAGCAATACATATGTTGTCTGAGAAGCAGAACAAATAGGGAAGAAGTGCTTGACTTACCCACTGGCTTCTGTACATTACCTTGTTTGGGAAATCTTTCTTTGTCAGTAGTGTGGTGTCCTTAAGCAACTAGCCACAAAAAAAAAAAAAAAAGAGAAAAAAAAAAAAGAAGAAGGAAAACAGATAGGTATGATCCATCTAACACAGAATGCTTTTAATGAAAGTATTGTGCCTCTAAACGAGTGCTATCCATTATCTACTTTTTAAAAACGGATGAAAAATCATGTTGCTCTCACCCAATATGTGCCAAACAAAAGGCACAATAAAAATGGCATTGAAATATATGAGCTCTTTGACAATAGTATTAGTCACATCTTATAACCTGACCTTTCTGCTGGCAGGGACATTCAGTGAGGTGTTATAAGAGGGCAAGCATTTTCAGCAGTAAGGAAATTCATTATATCAGTCATGCACTAAACAAGCATCATTCTCTCCTGACTGACAATTTTTCTTCTCCCTACATTATCTTCGGTGTTCATGTTTGCTCTCAAATCTTGAAGAATATCCCAAAACGTTATCTACAGTGCTGAAATAATTGCTGAGGCGAATACAAACCAGTAATTATACCACCATGGCCACTGGTGGTCATACCACCATGGATCTGTACTTGGAGACAGTGCTTGTAAGTACGGCCCTAAACAGGATGAAATTTAAAAGCTCTGTCACTCAGGTCGTAGCTTTAGGAGTCATTGGATTTAAGAAATATGCTTCAGGAACACAAACCCCTTTCTCTTGCTGAGATGACTGCAGCACCTGCAGTTCTTTATTGACCTGTGTTACTTCTAGATAATATTTCCTAAATTAACTTAATGGGTTTGTTGCTGCAAAACCAAGGCAAGGTGATCCACAAAAGAGGGGGAAAAAAAGTATATGGCAGTGTCCACTTCTGCTTGTATCTTTAATAGGGAGCTAATACGGCTTCTGCAAACTCTCACGCCAGGTGCTGGAGGTCCACATTGTGCTTGCACATGGAGAAAGAGAAAATTAAAGCATGGCGGAGTATCCTGCTATATGAAATATCCTCAATGATCAGAGGTGCTGACTGAAGACAGTGTTCAAGATTGTGTTTTCTGTCACCAGAGTCACTGCATATGGTCAGTACAATTGTTTTTTTCCCACAACACACAAAAACCTGAGTTGCCCAAGGGTTAGATTCTTTCCACCCGGTTCTCAAAATGTGTCTTGAAATGTCCTTGACTTTGTAACTCGAGTTTGAGTTGGGACTCCAGTCAAATCACATTTCTCTATTTAACTTTGTTTTGGTCTACTAACCATGTATCGTAATGGTCACTCCTTAAGGAATAAAGTAGAAGAGGGATTAGATTAGTTCTTGCCCCAAAACCAAAAATCCTTTCCTAGTTTCATTAAGTATGGATAAAGAGAAGAGAGTCCCACACAGTGCTGGTAGACCTGATTTTTAAAAATAAAGAAAATCGCTTGTGAAATTCATTGGAAGAGAAACATAAATGTGAATAAAAGTGGGAGTTTTACCTTTTTTATTACAAAGAAAGACATCTGTGAGTAAAATCCCAGTCCAAGGAAGAAATGAAATGAAAGCAACAATATATATTTTTAATAAACAGACAAAAAAGGAGATAGGTAGCACCATAAAGAAAATTGGAGTTGCTAGGTGTAGGGAATTTATCTGGAGTGAAAAGGTAGCTGTGAAATAAAAAGAAAATTGATGACTGGCAGCATTAACACTATACAGGGGAGTCTGTATATGAGCAACAAAAATTTCTTATAATAATTCTGGAGAAATGGGTATTGAAATTGCTCATAAAGATACAGGAAAAAGGTTCTTCAGTAAATGGTTTTAATTCGTGTCACATGGCTATTACTTTTTCTAGATCACACCCAGATAAGACATTAAGTAGTATAAAGGGGGTCCTGTTCCATAGAGCAGCCTCTCACAACTTCCACCTCAGAGTTCTCCTACATTAATTCATTTGAATACTGAACGCACTGGAGCCAGTTTTTAGTACATTAAAGATGGCAATGGAATTCTGGAGTAATTGCAGGATACAGAAGTTTCAGGTGTAGATTTATGCAAAGGAAAAGGAGAGGGCAAAGGAGGCCTCTACCCTGAAAGGAGGGTGTAGAGAGGTGGGTGTTGGCCTCTTCTCCCAAGGGAATCATGACAGGACCAGAGGAAATGGTCTGAAGTTGGGGCAGGGGAGGTTTAGATTAGGTATTAGGAAGAATTACTTTACTGAGAGAGTGGTCAGGCACTGGAACAGCCTGCCCAGGGAGGTGGTGGAGTCACCATCCCTGGAGGTATTTAAGAAACATGTAGATGTGGCGCTTCAGGGCATGCTCTAGTGCCCGGGATTGTTGGTTTGTGTCTGTTTGTGGGTGGGGTGGTGTGTGGTTGTGGGTGTTTGTTTTGGTTTGGTTTTGGTGTTTGGTGTTCTGGGATTTTGGGGTTTGGTTTTTTTTTTTGGTGGGTTTTTTGGGGGGGTTTGGTTTGGTTTTTTTTGTTGGTTGGACTCGATGATCTCAAAGGTCCCATCCAACCAAAAATATTCTGTGATTCTGTGATTCTGTGAACAGAAGATAAGGGTGTAAAGGGAATATATTTTCAACTCTGTTCCCAACCATAGCGACACCTGCAATGGCCCATCCCTTGTATTGAGTGAGCCAATCCGGCCAGATCACAGCAGTATTCAGTATTAAGTTGCTTTTTTGGGGGTATTGTCCCAGTATTCACAGGGAATATAAATAAAAGAACAACTAAATTAGCCTGAGTACTGTTTCTCTGTCAGCTGACAATCAAGTACTGCACAGACAATAAGTCCTGTCAAAAGAAGCCTAATTTTCTTCTTAGAGGATATTAAGGGGGCTTTAGCTGTGAAGTGGGTAATTTCAACATCAGTCACGGTATTCTGTGACAGTATATTTTCTAGGTAGCAAATCTCTGCATAAACTTGAATACCATCACTTGTAATTACCAGCTGGATGTGCAGGTGGGTAAAATACTTCATAAATAGAATACTATATAAAACTCGAATAATTTGATACATGAACAACCTGATTAATGAAAATCAGAGTGACAGAGATCTACTGGGACACAAAAGTCACCAATCAGCAAATTTTCAGATTGCTCAAACCAGGCAATGTTCTTCAGTTCCTCCAGAGGTTCAGTGTTAAAACTACTTATGTAAGTGGATAAATAATCTATTTAAATCAACACATTTAAAATAAACTTCCATTAAGCTACAAAGGAGGCTGATATAGTGTACAGGGCACGATTCAAGGAATTCTAATATTTCTACAGAATAGGAGATCTATTTAGGTAGGTAGGCACCAAAGAGTGGTGGTCAGTGTGCAGATACTTCCCCTGTGTACTTAAAAACTGGGGTCTTTCTATCCACCCCTAGAACATTGTTCTTTGGCTTGTAGCCGCAGTGCAGCCTCCCAAATGAGACATACGGATGGTCATAATGTGAAGCTGCAAACCAGGAGTGAAACACACTTCAGATTTTCTTCTTCCATGAAGGACCTAAGTGAACCAGTCCAGTGGAGTGTGCCTCCAAAGTAATGCAGATTTCTCTGCTTTGAAGAAGTTTATCAGTGTTCCTGGCGGTTGGTTATAACTGTTCTATCTGTATTCTATCACTATATGCTATTACAAATCCTAACATGATCAAGGTCATTTTATTCCTCTTCACTATGACATTTTTTTCTCTTTTTCTCTGCATTGCCATATTACCTAATTAATTCAGATTTGGCTGGCATCAATGTATCTGTACACATCATGTATGCTGCTGGATATGCATGTTAAAATTATCTCACACAGTAGTCACAAATGTGGGATTAATTGAGAAATACTTTTGAGAAAGACTGAGAAATCACCTAATAAAGTGACTTGAGTGCAAGTCACTTAATGACTTCCTCAAGCATGAGTTAAAAATAACATCAAGCACTGTTTTATGCCGTTTATCTTAAATCCTTATAGTTTTGTCTTTTACCTATCTAACCACCCAGTGACAGAAAATACTGACGTATTATGTGACATTTTTAAGCTAACGGTACATCTCCCAGCCGTCATAAAATATGAGCTTAAAATCACCATACCTGTGGCCTAAAGTCTAAGCAATTGATCTCAAAACTATTATCTTCCAGCAGCAGTGGAATTACAGCTGCTCTGCGGTAAGGATAGCATCTAATTCTCCAGCATTAATCCACACATTCTTTATACTACACAGATTACACGGGGCTGTCGGGACTTCAGCGAAACTACTGCAGGCCAGATTTATGCCATGCTAAATTGTAAACAGAGTGTATGAACTTCCATATATCTCTTTGAATGCCCACCTGTGCACTGGGTTTGGCTGCAAATAAGTCCCTTTATAAAGGAAATAAATGTTCCAGGTGGTATTTCCATCACTTAAATCAACGGTCCTACAATGTAAGTCGGAAAAGTTGCATTAACTTTTGTCAGGTTGTTCAGAAATTCATCATCCTAAACTGAAAGGGCTTTGACTGCTGAACACACCATGTTTCACATCTCAAAGGCCAGCAAAGGATCAGAAATTCCAGCCAGACGGCTGTGACTTCCCAAAAGGGTGATTTTTGCTTTTACAGTGTATTCTCCCTCCCTGTCTGCATTTCCAACTCTGATGGATGTCTCTGCAAGTTTTGAACCAGGTGGATCATTAGCTGATACAAACTGATCTGTGTGTTTGTAATACTGCTTACAGGTATATGCATATATACACATAAATGAAAATAAACTACTTACAAACTTGCCATCGAAAGGAAAGAGAAAAAAATAGTTTTCTTCAAAATGTGCGGTGAATCGTGGTCTTTATGATGACAAATAATTAATAACATTCCTAATCTACCTTGAAACATTTTGTTACCGTTAGAACCATAACGTGAAAGGAATTAAGACAGCAGACAGTAAACCCAAAAATATGCAATGTGTGCTGCTAGGGCTATTACCTACCAGTCAGCTTCTAGGTTCCTTTCATGAGATAATTCCACACAGTACTCTTCAGTTGCTTTGAGAACAAGAGAAATATGAATATAGGAATGCTCTTTTTTCACCTCACACAGCACATTCTTCCCATAATTGTTAATAATTAAAGCAACTTGGGACTGTGACTCTGTATCAAATAAAATCCATAGAGCACACTTTGTAGAATATTTCAAGAAATAGGAATAAATTTCTTCAGAATATTAAATATGTGCTGGTGCATAAAGAGAGGTAGCATTCAGGAATTTACTTCTGTGTGCTATCACATACATGCAAATATGGCATATCTATATCATTTTCAGAAACTATAGGGAGTATCCAAAAAAAAATCAATCTCAGAAAAAATGATGGGCAATAGTGGTCAAAGTTATTTCAGTGAACATGAGAATATATTACTCAGTGGTGCTTTTATTCTCACCTCTCCATGCATGAAGCAGTAGAGGTGTGTTCATGAGATCATAGAAATGTGCTAGGAATTGCAATGGCCTAAAGTCAAAAACAAGGCTCTTGATTTATTAATAAATTCATTCGAAAAGGTGAGGAACAGAAGGCTGTTGCAGAATAGAATTTCCATAAGTTCCTCCTTCAGCAGCAATACCAACTCTCATTATCTTAATCCAGATCTGCAGTTCTTAAATTCCTGTCTTCTTGTATCAAGTGCCTAAACAAAAACCTAAGGAAAAAAAAAAAAAGAAAACATTCTGAGCCTTCACAGAACGCCATAACATTTAAAACAAGGTCCCCTTCACATAATTGCAGGGTTACAGTTCAAATTTCTTCTGTCTTTGAAGTAATATAATGAGCATCCAAGCTCCACAATGTATGAATGCTTATGTCATGGTACTATCTCTGAGATCCTGCAGTCAGCATCAAGGTCCACATATAAGCAGAATCTTCCAACATTAAAGGTCATAGTAATAAGGAAGGCAAAACCTCTCAATTTATTGGTAGAGAACATAACCAGTAAGTATTCAAGGTAGCCAAATATTATCAATAATTTGAGAATTTGAAAAAAACACATCTTTTATAGAAAGTGAAAATTAAATTTCCCTGAAAGGTAACATTACTTTGGGAAAAAATTATCTGTTCTTGCCTGAGTGTTGTGTGTGAAACAAAAATGAAGGCATAAGGACAACAGAAGTATGAATGAGAGCTCAAAAATATTCCTACAGTTGTACAGTTGTTTTCAGTGTATTGGTTGACATGAATTAAACATTTAAGATGCTTACTAGCAAGCAATGAAAAGAAGCAGGTAAATAATAACCCAACTACAGGAAAATTCTCCAGAAGCAGTCCTGTTTGAAGACACTGATTACTATAATTCATCATCATACAAGACTGGCCATTTCTAATTCAGTGTTTAACCTCGTGTGGTTTCTCTGTCAAAGACTACTTGATTTTTATCCAGTTTTTTAGTTATCTCAGTAACTTGACAAAAACATCCCCCTCAGCAGAGAAATCTAGCTGTTCTTGAAGACTTCAAGGGAATTAAGAATTTACTGGCTCCGATTATTCCACTGATTAATCATTATTACATTTTTCACTTATCAGCAAAGGAAAATATTGGCTACCTGTTGGCTTAAATACAGTACTGCACAGACTTAGAATTATGGACTAAGAATATATGTCAGCCACTATTTACTAAGGACACCTTTGCAAGGAAATAAAGGCATCTGTTGGACTCCAACTTAAAAGAAGAAAGTTAAGTCTATGTGAAAAGAACAAATGTTTAAAAATTTAGAAAAAACACTCGCATACTTTCAAATCTTTAACAAACTCATTCTTGCACAAAACCCTATTCCCAACAAGCAAAAGACCACTATTTTATCCAATCATCCCATGTATTTTCGATTTCTGTCTCTGAAACGTACATAAGTAAAGCAGCTGGGTCAAGTACTGATACCAGAGGGAAAAGATTACTAGGTTTTCCTACTGGCAGCAGCTTGATGTCCAAGGGATAAGTACTGTTAGCAAGTTGCCATTTGTACTCCCTCTGTTAATTCTAAAACACAACTATCAGCCCCAGAACATAACAAAGTACACAGCTTATGAAGAGATGTCACAAAAATTTCACACAAAGGCTTCTGCACCAAGATTTCTGCCATTCAGATTCTATTTTTATTACAGAACACTTTGTCTTTCTCTCTTTTGCCTGAAGAAAGTAACAGCATCTCCAGAGATGAATAATCTAGAGAGCACTATCACTTACAGAAAAGAAAGACAAGGTAAAGAAAGAGAAAGAAGAGTAGGATTCCTTAAAAGGTTATTTAAGTGTAATTTCTCGCAAATATCCAGGTAGATATTCTTGGAGTTTCAAGCCCAAGGAAAGTCATATATTCAATTGCCTTCTACCAAGTCAAAAACTACCTGATACCTGGAGGTGATTTAATCTTGGAAAAGACAAATCCAATGGAATAAGGACAATGAATTTTAATTAGAGTATTGACTCTTAAATCAAATGAAGATCAAATAAAGTTCAAAATACAAATTTAAATGTCTGTTGCAGAAACCTCATATTTATTTATGTAAAAGGTATTTTCAGAAGAGGTGTAATTGTGATTTGGACATTAGTTTTTCAACTATTCAGATTCTTCCTTTCCCTTTATAATATGAATAACTGAGTATATACATCTCTTTTCTGTATTTCCATTTTTCTTCAGTAACTGTTATATATGTATTGGGGGATCTTCCTGTAAAGGAAAATTTCACTTAAAAAACCTCTTCATAGTCTTACAATGACTGCCAGGAAATAGAACTGGTTTAGAGCCCAGCAAATTTGATGGGACAATCTCGCAGCAGTCTTGCACATATTTGTTGTACAGAATATCCTGATTCGTTTTGCTAAGAGTTTTATGTCGCCTGGAGTGGCACTAGCTTGTTTGTTTTTATATATATATATATATATATGTTCTTGCTTGGTTGTAATGGAAGGATCTAACTTGCAAGGGCCAGACATGCCATAAACGTTTTACCTGCAGACTGCGTGTGTTCCTGAACCCTGATTTCTCCGTAGTTCTTGGTAAAACACTCGTTTTCACATGGCTTCCTTTTTTCCCATGCCTATTACCTCGCCCGTTATGAGATTCTCGCAGAATTAATCCAGGAAATTCACATAACTCTTGGCCATTTTCCAGCATTTATTGTCATTGTCCAATAATTTGACTCAGTATGCACCTGGTATCGTCTCTAAATCGCTGCTTCAGAGAGGTCTTTCCACTACATTAGGGATTTTAGTCACATACTGAGTTAAAAGCCTCTTTCAGAGGCTTCTTTACTTCCAGCTTCAGCCGTTCTGTAAAATAATTTAACTTTCTTGTCAATATGCTTATTCCACCAGGGTTGTGCTGAATGTCAATCCAGCCCCAGGAAGCCCTCAAATTTATTAGGTTTGAAACTGTGTGATCATCAGCGTTCTTAATGCACTTTTTAATTTAAGATAGAGTAGGCAAGACTCAGCTAGCACACTTGGCATTGCTTTGTGTTAATTGAAGCACAATTACAATTTACAACACACAGAAAAAGGAAACCATAAAAGCCAGCTGATGTTTAAAAGGGACAACGACAAACACCAGGCACACCTAGTCATATTCATTACGGGCAGCTGAAAAAGTGTGACCTTAAAAACCTTTAAAAGCAGAAGAGAGAGATGAGAATTTGTGCTGTCGTGCTTATACTTCTTGTTTACCCAAACCCACCCGAAAGTGAATAAAAGGAAACTTGAGAGTGACAGTAAAGCAATATTTTTCTATTAAAAGGAAACACTCTGGGCCTCTTTCCTTATCAGATAATTTGCCAAGACCGGTATGTAACAGTAATACAATTAGCGCTCGAGACTGATCTCAGTGAGTCTCACGGAGTTTTAGCAATGACAGAAAAGAAAAACACAACCTTCTTAAATATTTCATCCCTGCTTCATCTTCACTGTTCTGTAGGGAAAAGGTTTTGACTTTTCCTTTGCACGCTTCGTTCCAGCGTTTGGACTGGTTATGGTCTGTGCTTCTGCGGCGTGGCTGAGAGTTTTGTTCTGCCGCCACGCACACGATGTTTGCCCCTCATATTTTCTCAGATGACAAAACTTGTGCAAAAAAACCCAAAACCCTCCCTGCTGCATTTAAACGACTTTGCCACTGCTTTTTCCTGAATGTTGGTTGAAGGGTAACAGCCACGGCAAAGGTCAGATCCAGATAGCCAGAAGGGCCTCCCGAATCTACATCAGTGACTTTATTCTCCCGGTCAGAATTTCAGGATCACCAAAGGCCACGTCCAAACGATTTCGCTGACCAAGACTGGGGCTGCATAACTGAATTTGGACAAAGTTCAGTAGATAAGCTTAAGGGTCCCTTATCAGCTACAACTAGAACTAAGGGTTGAACTTCATACTAACAGCCTGTTTTGAATATCCTCAGGGCGAAGCAGGGGGGAAGGAGGAAAGTCTCTATCCCTTTTTCCAGACAAATTCTCATATTTAAATACCAACACCACTACACCAGCTCTCCCCACATCACACAAACGCTTAAATCTAGCAGATATTTTCAGAGCTTGCCTAACAATAGCAGTTCTCTACAAAACGCAGTGACAACCACCATTTTCTGCGCAACACAGTAAAAAGGGAGTGGTGACAAGACAGTGACATCAGTCTTGCTTGAGACCAACTAATAGCAAGTTGGCACAAATTAAATTCAATATGAGTCTAGTACAAAATCTATTCTATGGTTTTGCAAGTTTCAGTATTGACAAATAACAACAGTTTTTTGCAGAATTATGGGGTTTTTTTCTTCATAATTTTAAGGGTGAAAATCTGAAAAAAAAAAAAGCAAGCCCAAAACTCGAACCCAGTGTGCCAGAATTTTTGGGTACCATTTCATCTTTATAATAACTTATGTTATTATAAAGTTAACTACAATTATTATCGTATTATTATTATTATTATAATAACTACGGTTATTATAATATGTTAACTACGATTCGCAAATGAGAATACCCACACCTTGACTCAGGAGAGATTAGTATATTTGCAGATTTAACATACAACACCTAATCTGGCACATCTGGCCCTTGCAAGTGAGATCCTTGGGCTGCATCCAAGCAGGGTTATATATATACAGCCAGTGATACAGTGCAGCTTGCGGCACACAAGGCAATATATATATGTGTATTAAAGCGATGCCACATCCAATCTGATGAGTATTCCTCCCAGCAGCTGTTTTGCACAGTAATATCATCACAGCACTCTTTTCAAAAGAGAACATTACTACCCTATGCTCTGTTACACTGAAAGCCAACTGCATCCCGGGCTGCATCCAAAGCAGCGTGGCCAGCAGGTCCAGGGAGGTGATTCTGCCCCTCTGTTCTCCTCTGGGGAAAACCCACCAGGAGCACTGCGTCCAGCTCTGGAGTCCTCAGCACAGGAAGGATATGGAGCTGTTGGAATGGGTCCACCAGAGGCCACAAAGATGCTCCGAGGGCTGGAACATGTCTGCTATGAAGACAGGCTGAGAGAGTTGAGGGTGTTCAGCTTGGAGAAGAGAAGGCTCTGGAGAGACATTATAGCAGTTTTTCAGTACCTAAAGGGGGCTACAGGAGAGATGGGGAGGGACTCTTTATCGGAGAGTGGAGCCATAGGACGAGGGGAAACAGTTTTGAACTGAAAGAGGGGAGATTGAGATTAGATATTTGGAAGAAAATCTTCCCTGTGAGGGTGGTGAGACACTGGAACAGTTTGCCCAGAGAAGCTGTGGCTGCCCCATCCCTGGAAGGGTTCAAGGCCAGGTTGGAGAGGGCTTGGAGCAACCTGGTCTGGTGGGAGGTGTCCCTGCCCAGGGCAGGGGGTGGGACTGGGTGGGCTTTAAGGTCCCTTCCAACCCAAACCATTCTATGATACTGTGATTCTACAGTATAGAAAAAACTCCCAAAGTCTTTTACCCCTGTAATAATGAACACATTTCTGCAGCAAATATGCGTGTGCTCAAAGCATTTACATGAAGCATGAGGTACCGGGGGATAGAACTTTTAGCAGTTTTTTCCTAACATTGAAAACAGGGCAAAGGAGAATTAGTAACTCTCAGCCATACATTAGGCAAATCTCTGCACATGCTGAGACCTTCCCATCACACAGGGAAAGACTACGGATCCCAAAACACTCACCAACTTTAAAGCAGAAGTGATGGCCAAGTGATGACACTGACTCTTCCTAAACAATGAGTAGGAAAAGGAAAAGACTTCCTCACATATATAAGTCCTGCAGGAAGAAATGACGTGTCGGAGAGATTTTGCTGTTCTGTTTGAATAGCTATGAGAAAGAAAGTGCATTACAGTTACGGCCATGTAGTGTCACAATTTGATTGACAGATCCTCAGATTTACTCATTATTTAATCCCATCTAATATATAAACTTTATACTTACCATTTAGAGATGTATCAGAAAACCCTTGAAGTCTGTCGTATCAAACAGACTGTAGGTTACCGCACTACAGACAAAACTTAATTTGCAAAGCTTGCCAAAAGCCTTCAAAATAATTTTAATGGCATTGCTTCAATGCTAAGAGAAAATTAAAATATGGAAATACAATTTAATTACCTTATCTTGACATATTTATAAGCAATTATATCTGACCAAGTTAAGTAATGAAAGAGTCTAAACTAGAGACCTATACGGTCATAGTTCTTTATATGTCCATTTGCATTTCTTTGGCTCACGCATGGTTATGATAGAAAACTTGTCTGAATTGAAAGAAACCTCAAAGTCTAGACACCTTCCAAGTCTTGTTTAGCTATACATCAATCTTAACAACTACTTTGAAAAAATAATGTAGCCAACTCTAGCATTAGTTACCGTTAAACATGAGAGTGTTAAGAACAATGATGTTTTTTTCAGACTGCTTTAGTGTAGGAGAAAACTTACATGTGAAAGCATTTTTTATTTTCAGCTTGACAATAGAATTTCTGTCAGTCTAGACAATAGGAAGAGAATTTGATGTCAGGCAATAGAAAATAGCTCTGAGATCACAACATCCAGAAGATACTTGTTTGAGGTCTGTTCAGATTCTGGCCTTGATAACACACTTCTCACCGTGGTCTGCGGGTCCTGGGTGTCCAACAGTTGGCTCCTGCAAGTCAAAGTTCTGCCAAACCTTTTACAAGCTAAGTACTAACCATGCCATGGCAAGTGGAATTTAACTTAGGTTTTACTAGCCCAGTTGTGTGCCATTACCAAACTCTGCAGAGTATTCGCTGGGCCAAAAAAGAGTGTAGAGAATAACTCTCAAGACTACTCTTATACAGATAAAAATATTTGACAGCCTTTCTGTGTATTCTCTTAGGTTTATGAGATCAAATTCAAGCTCATATCAAAGAAAACAGGAATAAGCAATTTGAAATTCTAAGACATTGTCTACATGGTGGAAGAATACTCCAGATCAGAATATTTGCTCTCATAAAGTCTCTCTCTTTTTCTTCAGAATGCCTTCAGCCTACCTTCATTCAGAAGAACATTTTGTGGTCTCTGAATGTTTCTCAATACTTAGGAAAACTCCTCTACTGCCCTTCTTCTTCTGAGGAAGATTCTACGCAAGTAATAAAATGCCATCTGTTTCTCCCAGCTACTTCTTGCTACTCCTATTGGTCAGCTTGCAATCTATTGATCAGGATATTTTTTTTTTTCCTGAGGAGATTGACCTCTGGAACTCTTCCTACCTAGAATTTTCTGTTGTAGAAAACAAAATAACACTGTACTTTTCATCTATACTCTCTAATTCTGAGACATATGGGAATGCTGAGATGATGAGCGAGAGGATTACTTTGCATTTATTCATCTCTACTGATACACATCTTCATGTTTTCATTTTTGTCTCTTGTAAACTTTTCCAATAGTCCCCTTAAGAGACACTATTTTTTTTCTTCCACTTGAACATGTTTACAGTAGAAACAGTTTAACAATTTATTTCAGTAGAATAATTCTTGATTTACACAAATGTGAGAAGATAATAAAGTCTATAAAATAAGCATTACCATCAAAAAAGAAATTATCTATCACTTTCTAATGTTAACATAGAAGTGTCTTGCAGCACCCTAAAGTATGATCAATTCATCCTGTTATAGCCTAGTATTGGCATAATTTATACCTTGAGTTCTATAACTTTATTGATTATAGCTAACCAGAGAATTACTTGCTTTAGAATCACTTATTTACTTTTAGTTATTTTAAATTGGTCTTTGTTCCACACCAGAAAGGTGCTTAAGGTTATGAGTACTTTAAAAACAGTCCAAATAAAAATTAGTATGCCCATTAAAAAACCACTAAAATATAGTTTCTGTTCAGTATGTATCCTGTAGTATGTTTTCATGTATGGTATATTTTTATCATTATCATTAATGACATTAAATGACTTCTGCAAGTTACAGAGCTTCATGCACTGTGGTACCAGAATTTACAGTTTACAGCTTTATCATATTTAAGAGACTCTGACTATGTCTCTTGAGGCTGTTGATGCTGTTCTGTGGTTGCATCCAATCTATCGAATATGTTACCCATCATCATAAAATAAGAGTGACTTAGACATGATTTCACCTGGTGAAATCATTGGAATTATTGCTGATGAAAGCATGAACAAGTGTTTCCATTTCCATATTTAACAGTCTCTGAAATGTGATTTTATGTCACACTGTCAGTTTTCTGTCAGAAATTAAGAAAGAACGTAATGAGTTGTTTTATGCTACTGTGAGTCACTTTTGGGTAGTAGTAATGGACTTTAGAGATCTCATTTTTTCTTTCTGTACCTGAACTGCTTCGTAAAGAACCTGGTTTAAACAACAGTTTTAGGTTGCACAAATCTGATACAAATAGAGGAGAAAAACAGAATCTTACTGTTTCATCTAAGCTATATGTACATTTTAAAAATAAAGAACAGTGACATTCTCCCCGAAGTGATAATATTTACATGGAATAATACAATATAAAGAAGTTTAAGATGCTTGCAATGTCTCCAAGAAAATTCTTTTGAGTTTTATTTCCCTTGAGTTGCTGTTATGACTACCTTTACATGAAAATATCATACGCTTACAAAAGCTTTTCCAGTAACAGGTTTCTGAAATTGTAAAGTTACAAATTACTCTCCCATTCGACTTCTTTGACTGACACAGCACCAGAAAGTACCTTATAATATCCAGTCATTAAATGGGTCATCAAGGTAATAGTGCAGCATCGCAGGAACTGATTGGTTATTGTGTTGCAGGGCCGGTTTCGGGAGCAATCTGTGCCCAATTTCTGTAAGGGACGAGGTTTCAAATTTTGATCTCTGCTGGTTAAACAGAGCTGCTGCTGTGAGTCTTTATGAAGGTTGAACAAGTAGAATCTGCTGATCTGCCAGTTGTTCCAAGAGATTGTGCTCCTGTTGTGAGAATCCTTCTCCTCTCAATGCATGACTGACCTTCCAGCAGGATCCTGCTGTGAGGGGTGAATGTGGCCACTGCGAATGGATTGCCAGCCGAACTCTAAGCTAAGGATATAGTAGCCAAGTTTTCCCAATTATGGGCAGTGATGTTGAATTATGTAGTCCCTTTGAAAATTACCCACGCTCTTTTGAAAAAAAAAAAACCCACATGACAATTACCTGGGTTCCTAACTAACTTCCGTTATCGTAGACATCAAACAGCTGTCATTAGCCAAATCTATTTATGGAGAGGGTTTTTATACATTTCAGACAAAATCCATGTCTATTCATTGCACTAGTTATTTTCTTCTAGATTTCTTTTTTTTTTTTTTTCTGTGAAACACATAGATGAGAATGAGAATGCTGTATTACAAACACATCTCCTTGGAGTGTATCATACAACATATGTACACCTAGCCAATTCTTTCTGTTTGAGACAGTGATAAAAATCTTCTGCTTGATAATTTTTACTGCAGTTAACCCTCAAAAAATTGCCACACCGTTTGAGTAAGAATTAATGCTCATTAATGCATTCCTTCAGTGATACCTCCTTTGTTATAGTTGCTAGAAATAAAGTTTTTTTTTTTCCTGGAAGACTTGAACGTCGCTGATTGTACAGAATGCAGGAATACCCTGCAGCTCCAGCCTTGGCAGAGTGAATGATGGTCACGGTTTATACTTGTGGAGCGTTCTTGCATGGAAAATTATATTCTCAATTATATGTATCTGAACTTTTCGTTCCTGTTGCAAAACACAGGTAGCTTCAGGAGAATTATTGAATCTGGCAAATTATGCATGTTTTTCAAAATTATAAAGTACAATTATGTTTGTGTCCAAAGAGAACTTTCCTTTGCCTGGTGGTTTTTTGTTTTTTTTTCATTTTTTCTTCTGTTTACAGCAGAAAAATACATCTTAAAGATGTATAATTCCTTAGCTAAAATGAGAAATAGGATCCTTCCATAGAAATGACAGGAGACTAAAAAATAAGTTTGTAAAAGATTAGAAAAGCCAGCACAACTTCGTGAGGTAATGAACACATCTCTGCTTGTGTGATTAGTATGTATTATCCCTCGTGAATGCAAAGTGTTAACTGATTTCCAGGCAAGGAAGTCACATGATGAGCAACTTAATTGCTTGAGGGGGTAATCCACAGAGTTAAATCTACTTTTAACACTTCTAAGTAAAAGACATAAAGTCAGATTAATCAGGCTCAAGGTTTGTTGGGTGTAGAAACTCTGAAATGGATAACAAAATGACCTGAGAATGCAGGAGTTCTGTTAAAAGTCAGACTGAAACAAAAACTGTAGTGACAATCTTTCACACCAAACCCTGGTGCCGAAGAACAAAGAGCCTCGGTGAATTATAGTAAAGGAATGAGAGAATTTATTGAAGAAACTAGGTGAAAGAGCAAAAATTCTTACTGTGAGGGTAGTGAGGCACTGGAGCAGGTTGCCCAGAGAAGCTGTGGCTGCCCCGTCCCTGGAGGGGTTCAAGGCCAGGCTGGAGGGGGCTTGGAGCAACCTGGTCTAGTGGGAGGTGTCCCTGCCCAGGGCAGGAGGGTTGGACCCTTCCAATCCAAACCATTCTATGATTCTATGATTCTAAAATCATAACTGATTGTACTGGGAACTTTGACTGGATAAACTATGTTCCAGTAACGTATCTCTGAGGTAATTTTGACAAACAGAATGAAGATTTAAAAGGAGATCATGATATGATTATTTAGATGACCTCTCTCATTTCATTATGGATCTTGATTTCATGACCTTTCCAGTCTTAAACTGTGCATGTGTTCTCTTTATTTTTTTGATCTTTCTCTGTTGTTTAAAATTTGTTAAATTTCAGATTGGTCCTTATCTGAGTTATCTTATGGTTTATCATTAAGTCACCACTAAAAGCTTAATACAACTGTCTATTTCTCTCTGTTTCAGATTCTTTTTGCATGAAAATCTTTCTTTATGCTGATGACATGACTGTGCTTATTCCTCATGCATGTGATATCTACATCCCTGAGAAGAATTAAAGATGCTTCTTGCCTCTCGGTTTGGCTATGAGCTGTAAAACAAAATTGAAATGGCTCTCAGGTGTTGCAAGTTTTGTTGTAACTGCTTGGAGCTTAAGGTCAGAATTAAAAGGGAATTGTAGAAGAGCTGGAGGGAAGATCTAACCTTCTTTATCATTTTGTCACATATAATGAAATTTTATTCATTTAATCAATTTTAACTATCTCACATATAATTCTGCACTTACCACCTTCTGTGCTCAGTTGCCAAGCTCCGTTCACATTCTGTTTGCCATTTCACACTCCTGTTTACGTTCTGTTCCTGCTTTCTTGGAACATTGTGGTGAGTTTGGATGCTTGATTTCTGAAATAAGCTGTCCCTGATTTAAATAATATCTATGATGAAAAGTATATATAATTTTGGTGATTTTGTTTATATACATAGGTTTTATGGGTATTTTTCATGGCTTAATTTTTGTTTTACTCTTTCTGATTCAGAGTTGCATTTGATGCTCTTGCCAGGTGCCAGGATTCATTCTGAAGACAGCGGTTGGTGGTAGCAAATTCTGTATGTGTAACACAATTTGATTGTTAATAGACTGTGAGATCATTAACTAAGTTATTTGCAGGATTATTGAATAAAATGTGATTATGTTTCCCTCTTTCCTGGCCTTTTAAAATTAGGAAAGTAATCATCATTTTCAAAAAGGAGTGTCTGAGAGTACAAGAGACTAAACAAGTATCTGTGATATATTTCGATAGTTTGCCTTACCTTTCCTGGTAACAACAAAAAAACCAACAAAACTTCAAATTTTCCTAAACAATAAAACTTCAAATTTTGTCATCAAATCTCCCGGATTAATTCAGCCTAAACTATTTCATACTGTAAATCATCAGCGTGGTACCAACACCTTTGATTCTCAGCGCACATTTACTCCAGTTAAATGAAGAGAATAGGTATGGTCCTTCCAGCTCCCATGGTAGAGTTCTGAGCTCTGATAATGAGAACCAGTATGACATCTTTTAAGGAGCAAAATTACAGCTAAGTAATTTTCTCTTTCAGGCATATTATTGAAGTCTCTTGAGTTTGGGGAACACTGTCTTTAAACATGCAGATATGTTACTATGGTGCCACCTTTTCCTTCAAATTGAGTTTCAGGGGTAACTGAAAAACTTTTAACGCTTCAATACTGTGTCATTCAATTTCAGAAGTGAAAATTTCAAAGGAGTTAAAAAATGAGTGTCAAAATCTTCTGAACCTAAATAGAAGAGTTTTAATTTTATCAAAGGACATTGAATTCAGTTTGTTTTTTTTTTTTTTAAAAGAATAAAGTCTGTTTTCTTCCTTTAATTTGTAGTTTATCACTGTCATTCCTTACATACATATCTCTGTGCTGGGAGTTCCTTCCTTTAATTAATTCAATGCATCTATCTTTAGTTATTTCTCTTACAAAGCCAAGGACTGTGTTAATGACTCTTCTAGAGCAATGTGTCAGTTTTTAAAGTCCATTAACTTTCTATGACTTTCTGCATACTAACACTCATTATTACATTATTTCCCCTGATCTTGAAATCCAATTTAAATTCAAACCATGAAATTTCAGTGATGGAACATGTTTTTTAATTGCTCTATCTTTCTACAGTACAGAACTGAGATAAGAAGTTGCAAATTATATTTTTTAAGGTCTCTCACACATTTTCAATGACAAATTATCAACATGAGACAAATTTGGTAGTTACGAGACTCAAAGCTTTCAGCAAATAGTTTCTTATAGAATTTGTTATTGTTTAAGATATATTGCTACTGACATCTTCTTACAATTATTTCTTCGATATCTTTCCCGGTTCCAAAGGCTATGGGTTGGAATCCCAACAGATCTTCTGAAATTTTTCCCTGGTGTCATATTTTGTCTCTGGTCCGCAGAGAATAAATGTCATCTTCCTTTGCAAGCTTTCTTGAAGAATGCCACTTTTATTCTTGTCACGTCAGGACTGCATGTGCACATCAAGAGATTTATCCTGCAAAGGGCAAGAAGGAAAAACTAAATTAGCTTTAGATCTTTATTTCAAGGTCTAGCTGATGGCAGCTTTGATAAGCTTCAGTCTCTATATGAGGACCTGATCTGGCCACAGAACTGATGAGGAGTTCCTCTATATGAGGAACTGATCTGGCCTCTTCTAGGTCTTGACCAGAAAGAAACCCAAAGGACGTAATCCAGATAAGAGCTGAAGCCTGCAGCGTGTCCTCCAGTCTATTTTAAGTGGTAACTAGAATGACAGGCTATGCACAACGTGTACTTGTGGGTGAGTTTAGATGCAACTGATGAAGTGCATTAATTGGCACTTAAATTCCACAGAAGTTCTAGTCTTCAACACTGACAGCTTAGGTAATTATAAAAATTCCGCAGAAAATTTAAGTAAAGCACAGTACAAACCCCACGTAAATTAGCTCACAGGAAATACCCAGGGCATGGGGAAGCCTTAGTCCCAGTGGTTTTAGTTATAGCAGGATTGAGTGAGGCATTCTCAGAGTTTTGGTCTACAGATTTGCTATTTATCTTCATTTCTTCATGAACAGTCACCACAACCTATCAAGACTTCAAAGCTTAGCAGCAATTGCTTCATTTTAACCCAAGTGATTGTTGAACATTTCCATACCGAAACCATATTCTTACGTGAAACAGTAGTTTGAGGAAATCTGCATTTTTTTAATCTTTTTAAGTAAAAAGCAATACATTTTCCGTTACTTTAAAAATAAAGCTTAGTTGAAGTGGATGTGGATCTAGCTGTAGAGAAATACCTCTAGTCTGTTCTTTTCACTATGTTCGGAATGTTTATTTTATTTTTTTTCCTGGTATGGAAGAAATTAGGTAGAATATGCACTATTGCACCACATCAAGTGCTAGTGCCATAGAGAGAGAGTTAAAATCATCAGATAAGGGAAACGGGCAAGTTCCAAACATTTCCCCAGTAAAACTGTTTTTGTTGCATTCACTTTCAAACCGTCTCTAAATCAAGTGCAGAGCTGCTGCCCAAGTTGTCTCCAGTTTCATTAAGATCTAGCTTTATTACACTGATGTGCCAAGAGCAATAGGATGTGCCAAAATAGGGCTCTTGGTTAAATCTATGCTTGAACTACAATTGCCCTGAAATTAAAACTGGAAAACAAAAACAACCATGTAATTAGTATGTCAGATCTTATTAGATCTTGAAACCTGGCCGTACTTCATCTCAAGGCTGGCAAAAATGATGAGCATTATCTGTATGCAGATAAATGCCCATGACATTTTTGTTTCTCATATGGTTTCAGTATAATGATACATTTCACTTTTTGCCAGGGATATAAGCAGGGCAACTAATCAGAATTGGCATCAGTATTTAACTGGTTGTGTATGAACTTTTTTTGGAAATAAGCCACTCCATTCCATTTAAATCATTGCAGCTTATACTGGTTCTCTCTATTTAGAAGGTATAAATTTACATTTTCCTTTGGTTGTACACTAAATTACAGCTTCTATAATAAAAGTAAAAGCTGCAGAGTAAACTGCTTACTCCAGATAGTGGTAGCTACTTTGATTGACTACTACTTGAATGCCCAGAAATTATCAGCTGCCTTTCTTAGGTCTCAAATGGACAATTGGATTATCTTCTGGATACAAGTTTAGTGTATTGGTTCTAGGTACTCTTTAAAAACATGCCATCACTTTTTTTAAAAAAAATCTGCAATAGGTTCACCTTTCATGTTTCATTCATTATAAAAATGTCCTCATCAGAGTCTGAGGAAGGCCTCTACACTCATATTGCTGCTTCCTGCTGGGTCTGGCAGGGGTGTTAGATCATCTCTGCGAATCCTCTCTCAATATCTCTGGATAAAACTATGCGTCTGGTTTTCAACTCAGGGTTCCCTTAGTTAACATCAGTTTCTGGTTTTCTTTTTAAAATCATTCTGTAATAATTCATGCAAACTTTTGTAATTTTACATACTTCAGAGGAAATTCTGAAAGCCATGGGGGCAGTACAGAAATATATCTTCTATTTCCTCTTAGAAGAGGAAAAGTTATTCACCTATCAAGACATCAAAAATGCTTTGAATATATGGTAACAATTCTGCTAAAATTTCTGTAAAACTCCAGTCTCATGCAAAGAATCCTTTACAAAGAGGGGTAACCTACATGACAGTATGGCATTTAAGTACTATACGTTAAACAGATTATGTTAACTTTGATCAAATGCCTGGCTAACTTGATATGTTAACAGGAGCTGAGATAGTTTATTTATTATTAACCTGAGCATTTTCTGAAAATGAAACAATACCTTATACTAATAAATCAATTTTTTTTTCATGTTCACTTTTCAAAGTTCATCTGACTTCATAAATTAGTAAACAACTGGTCTAGAATACAATTCCTAAAGTTAATCTGATATATATATATCTTGTTTAGTAAGACTGAATGCATCAACCTTATTCAGTTTTAGAACTTTCTTCTGTCTGAACTGGACAAAATATTTTACTTAAAATATCTACACTTTCACTCCATGATATATACAAGGTTATACAAAAATGAAATATATTTTACATATATGTGAGATCTATTAGGATATATGTAGTTGGTATATTAAGACAAGGTATTTTACAGACATCTTAGAAAAACAGAAAAATATTAATCTTAAATTTTTTCTGGGACAAAAGAAGTTGTGTTGGTATAAAGAGGTATGAGAGCTTTTACTTCACCTAAAGACTAAAATACTTCCTTAATAATGTTGCTGTAAACCTCCAGCATCCGTAACTGTAGGTGTTGAAAACTGAGGATTTAGAACAATCTTGAGAAAAGTAATTTGTTTTACAACATTAAAAATGGTACACATAAACTTACAAAATTTTTAATTAAAATTTTATAAACTGAAAGAATGAATACTTTCTGATCTTATATTTAATTTGATCCAATCTAATATTAAAAGTGATAATTTTGAAACATTTATTACAGCTATTTAAATAGAAATGGATATTACCTCTCTTCCCTAAAAGAATTATTTATGCTTGTTGAATAATGAAAAACAGAAATGTTAATAGAGTTGTGACCGTGTTTAAAGATCAATCAAGATTTCCACTATACCTATCAGCCGTGCTTTGCCTTTATGTAAGCATAAGACCACACGTAAATTAAATTCAAACATTGAAATCAACCAACTAAACACCACCACCCATCTCACCCAAACTAACAGAAGTATAAAGACCACTTCTAGATCATATCTATTTTCTACTATGATGCCCCAGGAAAGATTCCCACTAATGAGGAAGACTATTGCTCAAAACAACTCTCTTCTGAAAAAGCTGCCATCCACGCCAAAGCCTGCTTTTACTAGTTGAGACATCAAAGATAAAAAGATGTTTCTAACTGTAGTCTGATATTCCAGACACATTTTAATTTCTACAGGATAACAGCAAGACAGTGCATTGCTGGTTTTCAGATTATCTTTTCATTGACTATCATGAACCCTGGCTTATCACAGACATATATGGAAACTTTTCCTGCCTCTTTGCCCATAGCATAATTCCTCAAAAATTTACCAATAATGCTAGTAAAGTTTAAATAACCTTTAAGACACTTGCTTTTCTGTTTTGAGGAAATTCATAGAATCATAGAATGGTTTGGATTGGAAAGGACCTTAAAGACCATCCAGTTCCAACCTCCCTGCCCTGAGCAGGGACACCTCCCACTAGACCAGGCTGCTCAAAGCCCCCTCCAACCTGGTCTTGAACCCCTCCAGGAATGGGGCAGCCACAGCTTCTCTGGGCAACCTGGGCCAGGGTCTCACCGCTTTTCATTCACTTGAGGAATCTTCCAAGGATCACCCCACTGTACAAGTATCTTGGTAGTACCATGTCTGAGAGACTAGCCGTGATTTCAGGACACTCACCTCTTATCCAGTAGATGAAGCTCAATCCTTTAGCCCGAGAGTTGACGTTTGAAGAAAGCACTTGGAAGACCTGTCGACCATTATTTTATTCTAATGAAGCATTCTGATCCCACAGTATTAATGCAATGCATTGCTGTAACTATACCTAGCCACCTTTCTGCCAGACAGATAAAAAGATCACAAAACCATTCAGTCATCTATGGCTAATTGGGAGACCGGTCCCTGCTTTATTATATCTGGGCAATGAGTGCCATGATGGCTTCCAAGCAAAACTATTCTCGTAGACTGAAGTCAGGTAAGAGGACTACCATGACACTAACACTCTTCTTCACCCAGAGCTCAGCCTCCTGCTTCCTTAACCACAGCACAACCAATATAAATCATTTGGAAAGGTTTGTCTTATGCTTTAGTGCTGTTATATATGCCCCCTCCAGACTCCCTAAGTAGACAGTACCCAAGATATTTCATGTGATAAATCAGAAGATCTGGATGATGTCTGAAATTCACTGGTTAGCATCTTCCACAAACTTAAAGATAATCAGACTGTTTATTTTATTTTCTGAAAATGAAAATTACTTTCTGGTTTGACTCACAAACAGCAAACAGGCTGTTTTCCCACCTACTGTGGGAAATCTGTCTAAACTCTGGAAGGTCAGACAAGAACCAAGACTATTTTTTTTTTCCGTTAATATTAAACTTATCTGTCTTAGCTATTTGAAATCACCCTTCAGAATGAAAGCTCAGGACAACTGGACCATTATGAAATTACTTTCATCTTGGACAATTTCTATCAGGAAGTTCTATGTCTTGTTAAGATCTAGGGTCTTGTAAATCAAATACTAGGGTTTCTGTCAAGTTATACTTTTCCTTAACAGGAGGTTGGTTTCCAAAAACAGCTGTGCTACTTGAGACGTGTGACTTGCAGATCAGTGAAGTGAAAGGCTCACCTCAGCTGGAAATGATATTTCACTCCCCAAAAGTCATTATGGGATGCGATGTGACAAGGCATGCCCTTCACTTCGCTGACATGCATAACATATGGCACAAAATGCCACAACCTGTTCAAGTTTAGGATATACAACTCATGCAGCCACAGAGCTGTATTTTTTTTTTTTTCCACATAGCACTAATGTGAAACTGTTAAGCAGGAGGGAACTATTAGGAAAGTGTTTCGACAGCACTTGCGTTCTCTCATGACTGATTCCTACATAATTAAAAGACCAAAACCAAAATACTTGTACCTCTCCCTCCCCAAGAGCCTGCAACGGTGTGAATGGAAAAATTAACTGCACTAAAGAGGAAAATATCTATCTGCACTTTTCCTGGGGTAGAAATGAGTTTGAATTAGCTAAAAACTATTTCAGGCATCTTACTGCTGTCTGCAAGTTGGAGATGGTGCATGTCGCTGTGTGTTCTACCATCTACTGGGTAGAAAAATTTCTACTGGGCAGTCTGTGCCTCATGTAGCATTTTCAGCAGCCAGATATGGTAGTCGGGAGTGACTGGCTGAGAGAATACACAGTATTTGTTTATTGAATTTAAAGACAGCTCTATGGGAGAGAGGGGTTAAAATTTATTTTAAAATTATTATTTTAAAATAAAATTATTTGCAGTTAAGGTGAGCTAGACACAGTCAAGAATCTATATTTAGATAAATAGAATGATAATTCTGAATATATTTCAAACTGTTATAAATCTTTACATTGATATGCAATGTAATTTTTCAATGTTTTAAGTGTAATATAAATTGACAGTATTTGTCTGTGCAATTTTAGTGATTAAGTGTGGTGATTCTGAAGGATTTTATAAAGTTCTCTTGTTAATTTGCATAAGTACGCCCTTACAGTTTTCTAAGTTAATATATATACAAATGAATCAAAAAAAAGCCAACCAGTCAAGTACATAATGCATAACTTCGATGGTTGAGTTTTGAGGGAACAAAGGTAACAGCTGTAATTAGTCGAATGATGGAGGCAGAGTTTAGTAATTCAGGCTTTAAATAAACTAGTTATTTCAACTCTTTTGGCCTGCAAAAGTTCCCAAGAAATTTCAGAAAAGCAGGTGTTCTTGAAGGAGTACTTATCTTTCCTGCTTCCTGATTGCCAAAAATATTATGACCTTCATTCTGAAAATCCTAATACCTACAAAACTTTTATTAGCTTCAGTGGAAACCATGCAGGTATGAGTGTGACTCTCGTTGCGTCTATCGTAGCACTGCTTGGTACCTTTGGTGATAGCTGAAATGCCAGCTGCTCTAATGAAGGAAAAGAAAACTGATCCACAGACAGTTTAAAACCTTCTGCATTCAATTCATGTTGAGAACAGACGTTCTAAGACTTATTTTCTTGTTGTTTTTAATGAAACCTTTACACGTATCCCTACACAGATACACTAATATAAAATGTGTCAGGCATTTTCTGTGTGTGAGAGGGAAGCCATTAGATTTTCCCTCTACTTTTCATTTATTTGGACATTCTTAAGAGCAGAATTACTTCCTCTGAGCATAGGCAAGAACATTCACTTATAGTCCCATGAAAGAGGACCACAGCTGTACTATAATGTGGAAGCTCTGCTAGGGCCAAAGTTACAATATCTCTGGATTTTTCAGAGCTCATAACTCTGAGATTTCCCCCATCCCCAGTGCAGGTTTATAAGAAAAATTGGCCTTAGAATAAACATATAAAACACTAATTACGCATTCTGTTTTTCACTTGGGCATCAGCTTTCTTGTATCAAATCTTTTCAGAAGAAAGGGAGTATGTTTTAAAGAAGTTCACACTTCTTTACAGCAGTCTCATTAAAAAAGAAGAAAAGAGAGGTGGTTTCAGTAATGGTACTTAAGTCTGGGGTAAAACTATCAATTATTGAAATTCATTAATTAAGCAAAATATTTGCTGAAAGTTGCTGCATACCTCTCAGTTTGAAGATTTTTCTATCAAAACACAGTCTCATTAAAATTTTACATGCTAATCAGTATGTTTACAATTTCATTTTATGAGACTATAATTTTGCACTGAGGTTTTGAATTCTTTTCATTATAATTTTGTGCCAATTAACTCAGAGGGGAAAAATGTAATTTACAGGTTTGCATAATTACCCAGATGTTAAGATGTAACACAAGTTGAGAACAGATACAAAGACTTTTTAAGCTTACGATTTAAAAAAGAAAATAGCTCACTTTAGTTCTTCTTGGCTGCTAATTTTGAAAATGTATTTTTGGACAACATACAGTATTCTGACTTTGATTAAAATCTGGAAATTGTTTGAATGTTCTAGTTTTTAGTACAACAGCTTTGAAAGGAAGATTTGGTATGAGGACAGAGATCTGGGGTTTTAAAAACACACATTGAATACTGAACTTTCTGCCAACGCTGGGCAAGCATGATTATGTTCAGTGGGGAATCTTGAAGGATAAGAATTTTTTCCATTCACAAGCCTTTTGTAACTTCTGTACCCTATATAATTAAATATCCCAGTTAAAATGCCCTTTTGGATTTATTTATGATGCAATTTTTTATCCTCTTTTCTAACACCACCTCTTTTCTGACAAAAAGTTTCTAGCAAAATTCTGGTTCACTATATTCACTAAGCATCCTATGTGCTTTTTTGGACTTCATTGAAAAGACTGACGGTGAAGAAAGAGAGCTCAGATTGTGCACAAGGGTAACTCACGAATACCTGTGAATATTTTACCTTAAAGCAATGGATATATGCAATCTGAAGAAGCAAAGAACTCCACCTAGTTAGCACAGAAGCTGATCCATACTGGTAAAGGCATCCGTTTAGATCACCCATCATTTCGGAAATTTCCAAACTTAATATCAGTTTTGTATACTATTTCTCCACCTGTCTCATAAAAATAAACACAGGAGAAATTTAGCGTAGAATTATATGGAATTTTTTTACTCTCAGATAGCTGGACAGTACAAGTTATTATTACTATGTGTTATGCAGGCAAAATATTGTGTGCTGTATTTATACAACCAATACAAAAATGACTTATAGAATAGTTAAAAATTTCATGTTTCAGGCTTCAAAAATTTTTTTGCGAGGAGTCTGTGAGGAGCTAGGACTTCTTCTGGGGCATGTTTTGGGGAAGAGGCAGCAGATCACTTAAAGGCTTGTACGTGTTTATTAAACACCAAGTGCTCACCATTCTTGAAGACACTGTATTGGAACGCATGGACCACCATCATGGAGGCTCTCTGGTAAGTGGGAGAAGACTGAGAAAAATGACTTTAGAGTACAGATAAGATAGGAGGAAATAGAATGGCAAAAATATTTTTCAAAGAGAAGCCAACAGCACCTTACATGCAACTCGTATAAAAGCAAAGTCACAGTTTATACAAGAGGAACCTTAGAGTTAGGGGAAAAGAGTCTTTTAAAGTCAATCCCAAATAAGCACATTTGCTTCTAAAAGGTACATTTTTCTCTTACCTGGCCTAATATAGGATTCCAAAACCTTTGTAAGAGGAGATAGGTAGTTTTCCATTTTTTTTTTAATTTCCTCTGCATCACTCACATAAGAAATAAATAAAAAAAAATCTATATTTTTCAGCTTTCTATTTTCATTCATCCGGCAGCACCCTGCTGGAGTTTGTTTCTTTGGTTCCTGTCATGCAGTCAAATCTTCTCTCCCCCACTGTTTATGTAATTCTTTCACACACGACAAGGAAAAACTGAAGAAGGAATATTTTAAGCTAAATCAGTAGTCCACACTTATAATTTCAGGTGAAATCATTCAAGTTGATTGATTCACTAGGATAAATATATAATCATATACACTATTATCCTTGGATCCCTATGTCTGCAGTAAAAGAGAGCTGGGGGAGTGATAGATTTGCAGTGGGAGGATGAAGCGAGGCAACGTCTCAGAATCTCCAGAGAGGCTCGATTTGAACAGAAGTAACGAAATAATGCAAAGAACCAGCAGGAATAAGAAGAGGAGATCAGGAAAACAATGGCGAATGTAGCAGTGAGGCAGAAACAGTGGAAGCAATGAGCTGGGACAAGAGAAGAAAGAACTAGTGGGTAAAGAGTAAGGAAAAGAATATGAGTCTGGATGGCAGAAGAAGGAACCCAAATGAATTTAGCTGAGTTGGAATTGTAGATTCAGCCAGCGAGGCAGCAGGAAAAAGGACAGTATGTGAAAAATGATAGAGAATACAAAGTATTCACCCACACCAGAAATGTGGGAACTAGGTAGAACAAGTGATGGGTGGTGTCTCAAACAATTACATAATCATAGAATCATAGAATGGTTTGGCTTGAAAGGGACCTTAAAGATCATCCAGTCTCACCGCCTGCCCTGGGCAGGGACACCTCCCACCAGACCAGGTTGCTCTAAGCCACATCCAGCCTGGCCTTGAACCCCTCCAGGGATGGGGCATCCACAGATTCTCTGGGCAACCTGGGCCAGGCTCTCACCACCCTCACAGCAAAGAAGTTCTTCCTAATATCTAACCTAAATCTCCCTTCTTTCAGTTTAAAACTGTTATCCCTCATCCTATCACTACACTCCCTCGTAGAGCCCCTCCCCATGTCTCCTGTAGGAAGGGAAATATCTTTGCACATGCTTAAGTCTGTCTACACTCAAGAAAGCCCTTTAAACATGTGGTTGTCTCATTGAAGGGGGCTCGGGACACCTGTAAACACTGATTAGACAGAGAATCCAATTGGGTTGTATATGCCCAAACAAATTCTTCACGTGGATATGAGTTGAGATGATTTTTCATATACAGAGAGGGGGGAAACCCCTCTAGGAAAGCTCTAACTATGATGTAGTGGAGTATTGCATTTTGAGAGAGGAATAAGGTGGGGAAGATTTTGTGATCAGAATTTAGAGGGGGAGGGGGGAAGTCAATGAATTAGACCGACTGCCCTTCTTCCAAATTAAAGAAGTTGAAAAAACACGCACAAACGTCTTTAATCTGGGGTCTCCCAACATCAGCCCTGAATTTTTCCAGTGATTCTTATCATTACATGGATATTTGCTCCATGGTGACTATGTCTAGGACCTGCAATGCAAGCAAACCCAGCAGCTGCAGATCTGATTCCTGTTCTTTTTTTTTCCTCACAAAATGGTAGATTATGAAAACTTTTTCTTTCCCTGAAGAAACCTTTAAGGTGGTTGACTCTGTGGTTTTTATTCTCAGTAGTTCATAAGCCAAAATGGACTATCTCTACAACTATACCTAAGGTTGGATGTGTCATAAACATGTGAGTAAGGCTTCTGCTTCTCAGTCTTACTGCTGTCTCACAGATAAAGCCCACTGAGGAATTCTTTGGATTTGTGATATCGACATGAAAAGAAGGAAATGAGATAGAAAACATTAACGAAACAATAGCTCTAGAAGACTGATCCAATGATGGAGTGTCAACACAGACAGCTCCTGCTCTTGAAGTCTATATGACAGATTTAGTGTGATGAAAAATGGTAAAGAGGCAAAGCAATCAAAGGAGGCAATTTCATCCAAAAATACGACTTGAAATTAATCCTCCTGATATGTCATCCAAATACAAACAATATAGGTTTTTTATTGTCCTTCACAGTAGCAATACAGGTATCCAATTTAATTCAATGTGTTTCCCCTTCTTTCAGAAAACCTGTCTTTCAGTGCCCTTAGATGCCTTTTTCCTCCTTCCAAGTTAATACTTTTTTCCTAATATCCTAGAGAAAAATTACATTTGAGACCTTATAACAGATTCTGAGAAAATTCAGACTATTTAGAATTGAAAATTTATGGAGGTAGAATTTCAGGATGAGTACTGGAAAGTTCAAAATAAACTCTCTAGGCCCGTAATTCTACTTGTTCTACCTGATCTCTTGGTTAGTCTTCTCCTACTGTAACACAGGAGCACATTTCAAGAGCATTCTTGCAGAAATGTTGAAGTGTCTAAGCTCTGGCTGTTCAAAACAGTATATCTGAAGTTATACACTAATTTTTAACTTTTTCATACAATTTTTTTCAAAAAAGAAAAAAAAAAGTCAAAACCTCAAAGATTTTTTTGGTTCCACTAAAAATAATTGCAATTTATTGCCAATATATTCAAAAAGACTTTGTTACTTAATATGGGGTCAATTTCTAAAAGTCATTTCTCAAAAACAAGTACAAGCAAAATTCTAAAAATTACCTTTAGATGGATATCTGCAACTAGCTGTGTAGAAATCACACATTTCTCCCTCCCTAAGAAAAAATACGGGACATAGACCATATCCAACAGTGGCTGGACAAATAAAATGCAATTTATGCCATCAGTTTTGCAGCTAGATCCTTATATTTTCTTAGATTTTGCTAAGATTGGATTCCCTTGACTTCAGTGACCACGAACAACATGATTCCCTACAGATGAAATGAACAACATATTCATAAAATAATTGTTTCGGGAAATTTTCCTTTTTCAATAGGAGAATACTACTATAACTAAATTAACAAATTTAGTTATATAAAAATAGAAATATACTGCCCATAGCTAATTTATGTTTCTACATGAATAACATTAAGATGTCACTCATTTTCTAATCTAAATATCTAAATGTTCACATTTTGGTAATTGAAAAATCTTTGTAATTTTTACTTCTGAAGTTGTGATGTCTACAATCATGCTGCTGTAAACAATAGATGTTCCTACTGTTGCTGAAGTGATAGTTTTTTTTTTTCTTTTTCTTTTTTTTTTTTTTTTTTCTTCAGAAGGTAACCAAGTGGAGTGGCACAAAACAAGTCAGAACACATCAACTGAGTTGACATCAGCTGCAAGGTATAAACCAATTGATTGAATCCCTGATATTTTAGTTTTCAGATTCTGTTGAAGAAGATTAAATTAGTCTATTATTCAGATAAAACTTCTGTTTGACCTCTGACTTAGAATAAAGCACAATCACTGAAAAGCTCTGCAGTGGAGGAAAACTGTGGAGTTTTATTAGCAAAATTTGTACTACCAGGTCATTTTTACTTCACGTTTATTCCAGAACAAGAAATAAATATCACTTCTGTCTAACAGTCCTGACTGATGAAAGACTTACTTTTATTATATTGGGATTTTTTTTTAATTTATAGGATACAAACTGATCTTTGCTGCGCATAAGTCATTGCATAAATGACTTTTAACTGCACCAAAATCTATAAGGAACATTTATTCTTCTATTATTACACAGTGTCAAATTTACTAGCAATTGCAGAATTATAATCATCACAGAGCTAAACAGATACAGTGAGATCCATCTAATTTGCTTTTATGATAAACATTCCTTAATGAAGATTTCAGTAAAGGTTTTTATAGAATTATTAAACTGTAACCTCCAATCTTTTATTTATGAGTTGTGCAACTGCTGTAAAAGTAAAACAATAGAAGTGCTTTCTTTTGAAGTATGAATATTTTTGTTAAGTTTATCCAAATATCCGAAAACATTTGCATTAACAAAAAAGCAGATGTGTCTGCGAACAGATGGGTCGGACATTACAGTCTGGATATATATATATATATTACAGTCTGGATCAATTTTAACAGCAACTAAAGAACATTGCTGGATGCCTTGTTTGAAAAAAAAGTTGGTGATTTCATCTTAATTTTAGGAAATGACAGACTACATCATAAGATTACCAACAAAACAAGGACTCTCAGTTAAACCTATGGAACAGCAGGAATAGAAACAGGTGGCTGTTTCAGCCCTGAAGATGGCCCTACTAATAGACACAGAGTGGTTGTGCTCTTATTATCTCTTTGAACCCAATTTGTGACCAAGAGTGCATTTTATCCTAAGCCTCTCAATATGGAATGTTAGACACCATCTAACAATCATAACCTTTTTTCCAATTTATCTTCCTGAAGATTTTGACTCCCTTTTAATCTTGTTTTACCTTTGCACTTTTCTCTCTCTTCATATTAGCAGAAAATACCATTTCTTAGTCTGAAACAGAGAACTAAGGAGTTTATAAGATCCTTTATCTAGAAAATGTGCCCTGGCTTATCCCAACTCTATATCAGAATTAGAACAGGGCACAGGTCACACCCCAAACTCTATCCTCTTTGGAAAGAAAACTCGAGTGTCCAACCTAGACAGGAACCAGGGTATGCTCCGTCAAGGCCCTTAATTTCTCCATTGCAAATATATGATATCATGGTACTTCACATTTTTATCTGTATTCCTTTTCTTCCTATTTGAGCAAGCTTTCCATCTTTTAGAGGTCAAAGCATCAGCTGCAACGGTCTCCTTAACTTTCCCAGGAAGACGGGCAAGGGACTTTTGGACTACTGTGGTTTCTTTTTGAGTTATGGCACACATTCTAACTGGGCTTCTAATATGGCATTTATAGCAGCCCTCGTGCTGCATGCAGGCTTTTTGAACAACTCCATTCTGTCTTTGAAAATTTCTCTTTCTTTACAGTTCCCTTTCTTGAAATCAAGTATCAATTTGCTTGATTTATTGGTCTCACTCTCTCCCACTGCACTCTTAAAAATAATTGCACTGTGGTTTCTATTACAGAGCAGCTCTCTCACTGATCCTTCTTGGCCCAGGTCCGGTGCATCTCGCAGGCCAAAAATTCCAAATAGTCTCTTTTTCTATGAGCTCTAAGACAAGTTGTTGCAGTAAACAGTCATTTACTGAGTCTGAATTTTTTATCTCTGCATCACATCCTCATAAGGCATTGATTGAGTCTACTGAAATAGCTAAAATCTTGCACTATCACTCTTTCTCTGATACTTGTAGCTTGTCCAATCTCATTTCACATTTTCTGATCATTATTTTCAGCCTGATAGGAAGAAGATAGTGTGACCCTTGGACAGCTTTTACTATTAGGAACTGGGGCATCCACCCAAAAGGTCACCTGAGGGCTTCTCCTTTCCTCCAACACCATCCCACAGCTTAGATATAATCCTTGGCTGACAGTGCTGCTCTTGCACCAGTACGTTCCAGCTGATTCTTAAAAAATTGGTATTCTGGTACCACTATACCTGATTGACTGTCCTTCTTCCACCAGGTCTCTCCGTTGTCTGTTGTTATTGGGTTGTCTTTTGGTGCCAGTATTGGGTGGTGGTAACAAGGTGTTTGCAGTGCAGGGGGCATGTGTTACAGGGGTGGAATGAACATTCAGGAATTTTTGCATGGTACTACACACTCCAAAACTGTGCTGGAAAGGTAAACAGATCACAAAATTCACTTTGTTACATTTTCTCAGAAAACAGGAATAATTTCTTTTAAGGATATTACAATGAAGTGAAATACCAAAAAAATTTCATTGTGAAGTGAAAAAATCTTTACCAGTGGCTATAAATTAGGCAAACTCTTCGATGTAACCAGGTGTATATTTAATAAGACATATATGCAGACCAATCCACAACTGGATTATGTCCAGAATTGTAAGATAAAGTGTTTAAAAACCTTTAAAAACAGGTAGGGGAATAATAGTATTGAAAGATATATGCAACTAGAGCCTTTTTGAGTCTTTCTTTTCTAAGTGGGAAGCGAAGAAACATTTAGTTATAAAATGTAATGATTTTAAGAAAGTAAAAACTAAGAAGATCATTTTTCAAGGTGTCTGAAAAAGAAAACTTTTTTTTTTTAGTCTAGATCAATACTGTCCTTCTTTTGATGCCAACTTTATTACTCTTTTTCACTTTATAACTTCTATTTATACTGAGTCCTTTGAGTCCTAAACTGCTTTTTCTGCATGTCTAGCTGCTTGTTATAAAACCTTTCTCTCTCAGTACTTTGACAGCACATCAACCAACAAATCTCACTTGTGACAAACTCTAATGATTGAAGCACATATCTTGATTCCTCTCAGTACCTCAATACATTTCTGATTCAATACAGACTTTACTGTTATTAGCTCATCTTGCCTTTTACTGTCTGTTTTCATCCATCAAGCATAAAATACATGTCACTCCTACAATCATCAGATTTGAAAAGCTGGGGGATGGGAGGGGGGACAAGAATAACAATATTAGCTTTTTTTTTCTGGACTACCTTTTTGGTATGCTGGCTTGGAAAATACTAATTTGTTTCGAATTGGCCAGTCTTCGACCAGAAAATCGTTATGCTAGTTTTATTATCACTTGAGAAAACTATGAGACAACAAATTGCTTATAAAATGACCCGTCATTAGAGCTGTGGCTTATCCAAATATTGGAACAACTACTGTAACAATTCTGTATTTACAAATGTACTTCTATACCTGTTGTCGTAGATTTTTTTGACACTTCTTTGGCAGTACAACTGCATCAAACATGACAGTTATCACAACCTCAACTTAAAGAAGGTCACATTCATGTTTTCAGTGCAAGTATTTGCATCAGACATTTAGACATTGTATCCTTGGGTTTTTTTGGTGTTTTAATATTATATTGAAACTGAACTATATATCCCCATTCTGTACCGCCATGTAAGCACTGAACTAACAAAGAGATTTTGGATGGACACAATATTTCCACATGAATGTTTGATTTTTCAAGGAAGGAAGAGATGCTGAAGGATGGTTGACAGTTTAAGCTTTTAATAGCTATTCTCAATGTCTATTTGATTAGATTAGTTGAGCTGGACAAAAGTCAGTGGTGGTGAGTCTACCAGGACTAGTAAACCTGCCAAACCTAGTAAACTATAAATATTTTTGGCAGAAACGGAACCTAAGAGAAAGGGTAAAAAGTGAGGGACACATCATTCAGAGTTTTTAGCTTACGGACCAAGTAAGAACTTGGATGGATGTGAAGTGAGAAGATGGATGGAAACCATGATTCACATCGCCAAGCTAGATGAAGAAATTAATGAACTTTGTACACTAGTTCTTTGAATACATTAATTATTCACAGTAAATCAAAATGGAGAGATATTAATTTTTCATTTAGAGATAAAGATTTTAGTTAAATTAGTTAAAAAATTATCTTGTTCTGTTTTGTTTCAAGCCACAGTTAAAAAGAAATAGAGTCTTCATTCACAGCTGTAGATTTTGTTAACTACAGTGAGGTTTTGTTAACAATGTGCCCTCGTGGCAAACCTGGCCAACAGCCTCCTGGACTGCATCAAGAAAAGCATGGCCAGCAGGCCTAGGGAGGTGATCCTTCCCTCTTCTCAGTAGTGGTGAGACATCTCTGGAGCACTGCATCTCTAGGCTGCCCAGTACAAGAAAGACATGGTCATACTGGGGTGAGTCCAGTGAAGGGCCACTGAAATGATTCATGGACTGTCACTGGTGAGGCCCCACCCTGAGTGATGTGTTCAGATTTGGGCCCCTCACTGCAGGAGGGATATTGAGGTGTTGGAGCCTGTCTGGAGAAGGGCAATGGAGCTGGTGAGGGGTCAGGAGCACAAGTCTTATGAGGAACAGCTGAGGGAGGTGGGGTTGTTCAGCCTGGAGAAAAGGAGGCTGAGGGGAGACCTTCTCACTCTCTACAACTCTCTGAAAGAAGGGTGTAGCCAGGGGGAGGTCAGTCTCTTCTCCCAAGGAACAGGCGATAGGACAAGAGCAAACTGCCTCAAGTTGTACCAGGGGAGGTTTAGATTGGATATTAGGAAAAATTTTTACACTGAAAGGATTGTCAAGCACTGGAACAGGCTGCCCAAGGAAGTGATGGAGTCACCATCCCTGAAGGTATTTAAAAGCCGGGTAGACGTAGTGCTGAGGGACATGGTTTAGTGATGGTTTTGTCAGTGTTGGGTTGATGGTTGGACTCCATGATCTGAAAGGTCCCTTCCAACCTCAGAAATTCTATGATCTTCTGTACAAGAAGAAGCTGAGACAGCTGGAACTGTTTAGACTGGAGAAGAAAGAGTTCAGTGGGATCTTCTCAGTGTGTAAAAATAACGGAGCAACCTGCCCTACCTGATCCACCTTCAAGCAGAGAAGGTGGTATCCAGGTGTTCCTCCCAAACTCAGCCACTCTGTGACTCTGTAGAGAAACCATCTTCCAAATACAGCCGTGAGCTAACAACATATTTGTAATTGTATTATAACGTGGACTTGATACAAGTTTTTCTGTATACAATGAGATGATAGTGGACAGTCTGTGGTCTACCACAGAATTCTTTGAATATAACTACCTCCCAAAAGGTATTAATCCTATATATATATAAATTGGATGAGTAGAAAACAAAAAATTAGAAGTGTTAATCTATTTTTTGTCACCAGACCTCTTACGTACAAAACAAACGGGCAGTCAGATAATGTTGGTGCCAATAAGCTCTACATTCAAAGGAAAAGCAAACAGAATAACATACTTTGTAAGGTGGAGCAGGTCACTAAAACACCACAGAGGAATTTTATCTTTTGCTTGCAAAGTTCAAGGTCAACACCACCATTTATTTGTCTGACATCCTAATAGAGCTTTTGTTGGAGGAATTCTTCAAGATAATGCATCGTGTGCACTCTAAAGCACTAAGTCTGCAACACAGTTTTCTAAGATAAACCTCTATATCCTGCAAAATAATAGTGATCCATTAACATCAGTCATATGCTGCACACATGCAGGATTCTACGCCAAAGAAGACAATATTGAACTAGTGCCATGAGATTTCTTATTCCACAGTTTATAGAGAAGACACTTGTGCATTTTAAATGTGGCCTATATTTAACCTGCTCTTCTGGAAAAATCCAATAATTAGGATTTTTGGCAAAACAAATGATTCAAATCTTACATGAAGACAAAAAGATATAGGGGAAATTTCTTGAAGAAACTACCACTCAGCTTCTCTGGTTGCAGAAAAATATAAAGAACCCCAAACGCAGAACTTCAGACATCCCAAGTACGGTAATTCTGTTGTTAAAAGTGGACTAAACTTGTTATTTAGACTCTCTCCTTCTCTCCATTTATAAACTGGTGGCAGACTGATCCTGTTGTCTTCACATACATAACAAGTTTGCTTTTTTTCTTTTCACTTCTTTTATCATTGTGCCCCACACCGGCCCGTTGGAACCTGCAAACTGGGGATGGGACACGGTGGTGGTATGAAATCATGCACAGATTCTTCTGGAAGTTTGGACCCACACTATGAAGAGCAAGTAGCTTGTACTGGATGACAATGGCATTTTGTATATTAAAACCCCCCAAACTTCTGTATGGTTTGTATCCACAACATGGTAGCAACTCAGTTGCTAATAAATTAATGACTCTTAGATTTTCCTAGGTAAAATAAAGGTTGTAAACATGAATACTCAGGAACAATATTGCTAATTCATGTTTAAGGCACTTACCTTGGATGAATTTCAAAACAAATATTCACAAAATTTCTAGCCAAATTTCTAATACAGTTAATATTGCTTGCCTGAGGTTCACCCTATTGTACCCACCTCTTATTTGTTACTATAATTTTACTTTCATGGGGTTCTAGCTGCCGAAGGAGCTGCATTTCGAAGTCAGTTTACACACTGGTATAGAGAATTTGAAAAAATCTTTTTTGTCCCTTCAGGGTGAAAGCTGCAACATAATAAGTTGGGTTTGGTTTTTTGATATTTACAACAGCAGCTCTGTGGGCTTTGCAATTTAATACTCATTTTAACAAACTGTGTTGATACATATTTCCCAAAGAGACTTGAATAACAACAAAAAAGTTGTTCTAACATCTCAGGTATATTGTATGCATCTTGCAGGATTCTGTTGAAGATTTACGAATTGCCTGTGAAAAGAGATTTGGAAGAATTATATTTAGGTAACAAGAAACTTCTCTTACACTGGAAAAATTAAGGATGGAGCTACACTGCATATTTAACTTACATTGTAGTATAGTGCTTTTGTGCTTTTTTAAATGATTTAAACCATGGACCAAGTATGTGACATTTTTAATGGATTTTACTGGTTCATACCCAAACCCTTAAAGGTGTTTATACATTTATCATACATACGCAGAAGATTAGAAAGAGTTTAGAGTTTAGGTTCGTAGGTTTTGTAGAATTAAAGGAAAACATTCTATCTATAGAATAGGTAGACAGTTTCACTGAGCCATGCCAACACCAAAAGCCATGCGCCAGAATCCATGGCCAAACATCATCTAGTCAGCAACAGGCCAGAAACAAGAATGTGTTATTAGCTCCCAAACTAATAATTAAGTACTTCTGAAATCAACTGACTGTTCTAGACCAAAAGGCAAAAGGACTTTCGATGAGGGTTGCTAAAAAGAAAAAGGTGCAGACAGGTATAAAAATAAGATTGTGACCCGCAGGAGTGGTTTCATGAAGGTTACCTCAAACTGTAACAGAAAGTGGGACTCTGCTCTTTTTCATCTGTTGCCCTGGATGTGTTTGTCCCTGAGGTGAAGCAGGAAGGCGTTTGTGCCAAATGTTGAAGCAGAGCATCCTTGTGCATAAAACATGAGCCAAACAATTCAATGAGAGGACAACCTTTTTGCCAGGTTTTTCAAGTCGTGTTGGCAGGGTCAAGATCTGCAGAATGTAGGTTACTGCTTTTATTTTACTTCACGTTATTAACCTGTGGGTGAATTTAAAATATATTGAATACCGTCTCAAATGTTCCATAGCAACATTTTTATGATAAAAAAAAAGAGCAAGAGAGACTATTTGATTTGTGATATCAGCACTGTCATCTTTATCTTATTTTCTTCCCAATAGAAATATAAGCCATAAAAAGAAGTAGTTTTATTTGTTTATATATCTACTGATTCCATTCTAATGTGCTTATCTAAGCCTTTCCTCCAAAAGCTCTCAAATCACCATCACCGAAAGCAGATAGATGTATCATTTAAAGAAAGTTGCTCAAGAAGTAATTGCAGTAAGGTGCTGGGGAACAATAGAGGAGATTAATAATTTGATTTATTTTTATGCTGTGAGACAATTTATTCTTTTCCTATGACAGGGAGGTGCTGGTTCTCTGTTATTTCACGTAAATACTGACATTTTAAACAGCATCTGTACATCCAGAAACACCTAGAAAATCAGATGTTTGTGTGTGCATTTATATAAAGGTACATGGGAGAAAGACACCTCATACTTCTCTTACTAAAGTCTACGGAAATCAGCGTGATCAGCATGTCCCATATTAACATAGGAAACTTAATGATCTTGAAGTGTGCACCTTTACTAGATAAGAGAGGAAAAAAGGATTGGATTGCTGCTGTTGGTTTTTACGGTTGTTTCAATGGAGGGCCTGGAACTCATTTGTTAATGACCGTGCAAATATTCAGCACATTTGTAAAGATTTAAATTATTTCTCCTCATGCATATTTATGTATGTATGTGTAGTTTGCAACTCATTAAAGCAGCTCACAAAAGATTCTGTAACAAACATCCCACTTCCAGCATTGTCCTGGAAAATATACTTAGGGCAAAATTCAGGAAGATAGTTAATACATCCCTAAATTTAAACATGTAAACAATCACCTTTACTTCCCACCACACACCTGGACTAATGCTTAAAATTAGACTTGGAGTTGGGTGCATTTCTGGATTCTTGCAGAGTGAGGACTAAGTTTTATCACTTCATAAAGTTGAAGCTTCATATTAATTTACAAATTATAATATTACATAAAAGTTGATAAAGGGTTGTGGGTTGACCCTTGGCTAAGCACCTACATCGCTGCTGGCTCACCCACTGCCACCTCAGTGGGTTGGAGGATAGAACAAGAAGAAAAAACATGAGAAAATTTGAGATTTGAGATAAAGACAGTTTAATGAGTGAAGAAAAGAGGAAAAAAAATAATGTGAAGGCAATCACTCCCCACCTCCCACAAGCAGACTGATGCCCAACCAAGTCTCTGGACAGAAGATTGTTCTGGTGGTCATTAAGAATACGCAATACCTATCTTATTTTGGCATTTAAAAAAAAAAAAAAAAAAGAAGAAAAAACCGATAAAGTCTTCAGAAAAGCTAAAGAGAAAAGAAAGGGAAGAGAAATCACATAAATGAATTGTTAGGAGGACTAAGATACATATCAGAATTCACTCTGTAAGAAACAAACCACTTAAAAGCAGAGGATGCGGATGCAAACTGAGGAATGAAATGGGACGCAAAATGTACATTGGATAATGTCTCAAACACTGAATAGTCCTATTGAAGACCACATGACTAACTCAAAACTGAAGTGCTATGCAGCATGTTCACACGGTGGTGATAAATTACACATAAAAGGCAGCACTGAAAAATTTAGCGCATTTCAAAGGTCAGCTTTCAGCACCATTCTCTACAAAACCCCTGCTAAATTATAGAAGCATTTGCAGAGCTAGTTGTGATTCCCAGCAGCCCTAAGAAGGAACGTACACTAAGCTTACATTTGCTTCACAAAATATTTGGGCACCAGGGAATGTCTAAGTCTGGCTACAGGTTACTCCCCAGTGACACAATACTGCAGTTGGATCTCAAGTTCTTTTGCATTTTATGAAAATCATAAACTCTTAAGTATAATAGTAATAAATGAATATGTGGTCCCTTAGTTGATTTATCAAGTCTCATGTTAAAAAAAAAAAAAAAAAGTGTAATTTCCCAGCAATTTTTGTAAAGATATTAACTGAAATAGTCTTTCCCAAATTATGAATTAGAATTCCATTACCTTCTTCAGTGATGAGTTATAATGGTGTCTCAGTCGCTTGATGATGAAAATATTTTCTTCTGTTCCTTCCAAATGAGCACCTGAGTTAGAGCAGACATTTATATGTTTTTTTTAACTAAATATAATACTTCATTTCTTTTAGCAGCACTGTTTTTTTCACTTCTTCCTATATAATATTCTCTATATAATATATATTCTACAGTTGTCTGTGTTGCTAAAATTCCAGACAGTTTTGCTTCAGCAACAGTTTTCATCATCACATTGCTGCTTCTAATACTAATGTGACTAACCTGGAAAGATTTGTATAGATTTTAACATGCTTTGCCTCATTCTCCAAAGACACAAAAAACTATACAATGAATGTGACACCGTACTTTTTACTACTATTAGTTTCTCATTACCACCGTTCATTTGCCATCCACTTTGCTCAAAGCAGACATACAAAATCTTCTAAAAAAATCATGATTCAGTAAAGTACATGTAGTTATGCCGTGTTTAGTTAAATGATGTTTTGTTGTTACCAGTTTAAATGGTTTTTAAAAAAGGTATTTTTGTTGCATTGCTTTGTGAACCATCATATAGTACTTGCAAACTCATTTTGAAGGTTCAAGTAATGTTTTGCATCATTGTAAAAATTGAATAAGTGATTAAATGCTTCGTATTCATCTTTAAATATCCTAAAAGATTCTTTTCTAATAAATTAATGTTAAAATATAAAATGAAGAGCAAGTGTTAATGGAAGTAGCTAGGCCCTCTTAAATTCCTGATAAATCTAAAAGGAGCAAAGAAATTCTTCTAATTAATATTCAGCTACTATTTAAGCAGAAAGCTGAATTACGGTACAGCTCGTCTCAAAGGACCAGCCTAGTTTACTCACACTATCGCAACTCTTTCAAAAAAAAAAATGAAGCGGAGCAGCCTTTGTTGTTAACTTAGACAACTTCTTCCTCCAACCTATTTAAATACAAATAATATGCACAAAGAGAAAGATAACTAAGATAAAACACCCCAAAGATAACAACATCATCCGGCTGTTTAAAACTTTGGATTACCTTTGAAACAAACAATGTAATTGATCAGATCCTTTAGAACCTCTCTAATTAAAAGACTCTCACCAAATATATTGCATTTCCAATAATATAGACCCGTAACACCAAATGAACCTGATAAACATGATGCACAGTTAATCATTAAGGTTGCCTTTTTTTAGAACATCTTCTTATAATATATTTTTATTTCTTACTTTTCAATTCAATTGGAAACATGATCCAAAAACTTCCAAAAAATTGAAGTACTGAATTTTTCATAACAACAGATATGACAAAAGTGCCAAAATCAGAAATATTCCAAATTTTTCAGAAGCCTAACATTTAGCAGCAGTGGAGTGGGATTGACAGTGTTTTGTCTGAGTGACAGAAAGGCAGCTCAGATCTCAGGTGAGTTTCATACTGCAAATATCCCATGCTGAGCATCAGTTCATTCTGTGCAAGCACTTTTTCCTTAGATCAGTACTGCTCCTCTTGCCGACTTATTGTTTCAGTTTGTGCCTGCTTTGACTCACCCTGCCACCATGCACCACAATGAATAGCCTTGCTCTGTCTTCTTGATAACTATCTGTGGGTTCTGGGGGGCTGCTCTTAGGTTCTTCTGAAGCTGTCTCTTCTCCAGGCTGAAGCCCAGCTCCTCACAAGGTACGTGCCCTGGTCCTCATCATCCTGGGGACCCTTCCTTAAAAGTGTTGTAGTTTATAAGCATTTTTCCTCTATTGGGGAACGTAAAAATGGATGCAGGACTCTAGATGGAGTTTCACAAGTGCGGAGAACTGGGGGGACAATCATTCCCCTGGACCTCCTAGATGTGTTCCCGTTATTACACATCAGGAGGTTCTTGGCCTGCTTTGCTGCCAGCACACAATGCTGGTTTATGCCCAGCTTGCTATCTACCGGCAACCACAGGTCCTTCTCAGCCGAGATGTTTCCCTGCTAGTCACAGAATCACAGAATGATATGGGGTTGGAAGGGACCTCTGGATATCATCTTGTCCAACACCCTGCCACAGCAGGGTCACCCAGAACAGGTCCCACAGGAACATGTCCAGGTGGGTTTGGAATGTCTCCAGAGAAGGAGACTCCACCATTTCTCTGGGCAACCTATTCCAGGGCTCTGCCACCCTCACAGGAAAGAAGTTCCTCCTCATGTTAGATGGAACTTCTTATGTTCCAGTTTGTGCCCATTTCCTCTTGTCCTATACCTGGGAACCCCTGAAAAAAGACTGGCCCCATCCTCCTGACACCCATCTTTGAAGTATTTATAGGTGTTGATCAGATCCCCCCTCAGCCTTCCCTTCTCCAGACTAAAAAGACCCAAGTTCCTCAGCCTCTCCTTGTAAGAGAGATGCTCTTACATCAGGTCAATCAGGTCCCAGTCTCTGCCATTGTTCCAGAGATGTTTCAGTGTTGTGACCACAAGAAGCAAGTCAGAGAGGCTGGATCTCAAGTTTTCATTTTCAGTGTTCTCAGTACAAGTAAATGGGTTTTCAAAGCAGAAGCTAGATCACTTGAAATGGCCTGATTTTTCCAATGTCTTGAAGCAAGATTTGATGAGAAACCCAGCTTTCTAGAAACATAACACTGAGACTATATTTATTTAAGAAGATTATGGAATCTTGTAATATCAATTACCTTCTAAGAAGACTTTAATTTAATTTTCTTAATTCAAATCACTATTAGGTAATACAAGGCTTTTCAAAATTGTACTGAAATATGTTTGCAGCTGAGTAGAACTCAAAATCCTTCACAGAGATTCATAAGTTTATAAATCAAAATGTTTGAGAATCTGATGTTTAAATGGATTTGATTTTAATTTAGACTAATCTGAAAATTTACACGTAAGGTCAGCAGAAAGTCAAATATAGGAGGCATAAAGGGTAAGGTCTGGGATAATTTGTATTCATGATATATCTTAACTGTTAAAATCATTGAAACAAAATAAAAAATCTTTATGTCTTCAAAGACAACATTTTTTCTCATGAAGGACACTCCTTACACAATATTGGCTCAATCAGTCTTTCATGCAGCTACCCCTACACATCCAAATTGAAATGATTCTAGGCCTAATGAGATTGAATATAGAGTAAAATTATTTCCCTTTTTTCAAAATACATACTTCCTAATGTCTCTGGATAAAAAGAAAAAAGATTTCCAAATCATACAAATCAGGGAAAAGGTTCATATATTTAATCATCCAAATTCAGTATTTATCTAATTTTGTTATTTTCCCCCACCATGTTAAAATGTAAGACTAAAAGCATTGGGATAGAAGAGGAAAAATGACAATACCTTTTCACTTTGAATTTGGGTTCATCATAATTGGACTATATCAGAGATCTAATTAATTTATTTTTCACAGGTTTTTATCTTACTATAGAAAAAGAAGTTTCTGTAAAAAGAGACACTAACAAACATCATTCCTGTAACAACTCATTCCATTACTTGTCAGAGAATGAAAGTATGCAAATTAAAAGGTCATGAAAATGGTGTTGCAAAAGGAGAAATGAGGTTCTCATACTAGAAGAAATGTACCAAAAAAAAATTCTGAAAAATACAGAGAGAAATAAGACAAGGCAAGCAAAAATGTGAACTCACTGGTACTTTTATGAGTGTGTCAGAATGACATAATAAAGAAACAGCAAGAAAAAAATAAACAATGCATAAACATGAGGTTTATATTATTGCTTCATAGTTACTAAAGAAAACGTTTTTTGTAAACCTCCATGTTGGTAACAACTGGGAAGTTCTGCATATAGAAATATGTGGTATATGGAAGGACAACATTTCCCTGCCACAGATGTTCCAGAATTTATATTCCATACTGGAATTTGTTGACTTAGTTATGATTTACCACTCTATTTAATATTTATAGATTAGTACACATAAAATCTACTCTGTATTGCTACTCAGGTATTTCCATTATTGATATCTGATGGAAAGTGAGTTACAGTCATTTATCAACTCTGTGATTTACTCTAAAACATAAAATGGCACTGTCTTCTATGTGTTTTCTAAATAATCACATGCGTCACGGGCCACCACTGGATCAATTCCTAAATCACAGAGCGCTGCAACGGCCAAAACCAGCTTAAACCTGGGGTTTTTAAGCTGTTTAATGAATTCAGAACAGAGGGAGATAAGGGTTCTGAACCTAAAGTCTATGGGCGACTTCAAAAGCCACATCATGTGTCACACTCTCACCTAGACCCATTGCATCAGCTGATGATGAGGGCAGATGAAACAGAGACTCCTGCCACTACACGCTGTCATTTTGACTGGGTAAGGGCTAAAGTACTGCTACGTGGAAACCATCTCCTTTCATATATCAAATTGTGGTGGAAAGTGTTCAGTTATTGATACTTTCATCATTTGCTCTCTTGCGCATTCTCATATGGCAGTTATTATCCAGGAATACAGACTACATATATCAGGCTGCACAGTGTATTTCCTAATTACTGATTAGGAGGAACAAATAGATCTATGCTCAGGACTCCATCAATCCCATCTGGAATCTATCTGGATTCTATCAATCAATCTCAATTCCTCATAGTCATTTTTGTTTTGAATGGAGTTACCCAAGCCATTCGGTGTTAATGCTTCTGGAATATCTGGCCTTTAGAAGCAGAAATATTGTTAAATATATGAGATAAATACAAAAAAGCATATTATAAATTATATAATGTGCATAAATCCCTAATGTTTTCATATGGTGATTTTTACTGTTAGTATTTTCCAATAACCTTCAAGAATTTAGTTTTATGTGAAAGCATCTTCACCCCTCTCAAAGATATTGGCACGTAATATCTTTGCTCAGCGTATTTGGCAACTTCTGCAAGCATCCTTGTGCTGAAAAGCTGTTTGATATCTGGCAATCTAGAACACAGAGATTCCAGTTCCTTGCCTGGCACATAAACAGCACAAGTTTCTTCCTTGTTTAGGTGCCTCACTGCAATATTAACCTAATTAATGGACATAAACAGCTGAATACACCCACATTTAAACAGGAAAACCAGTCAATCCATTTTACATATCAAAGTTTAAGTTGCTTTTCGATTTTCTTGAAACACAAAAGTGGAAAGATGTAAAAAATAAGAATCGCACATGTAGTGCTTTTATAAAATTGATTCACTATGTGTAATATTTTAGTTACAATAGATATATATATTACCTAATATAGTTATACTATAATATATATATTTATATAATATTTATACATAATATAGTTATACTGCATGTACACATTAACAATCAGAAAACAATTCAAATTATTGCAGTGTATGCACTATGTTTCTGCATCATAACTATCTAGTTATCTTCTTCAAAAATCTGTAATTATAACTCATTATTATGCTGAAAAATTCTTAGAATCTTAAAATATATTAGATACTTTAAAATACCTAGAAAGAAGTATTTTCTATCTGTTTTGATACCTGCAGACAATTCAAAATAGAAATTTTCCTCCTAATTTCACCCTCAAAGTTATAATTTCCAGCTCAGTTCAAACATATCTTTCACAAAAACGTCAAAAAGGACTTTTTGCATTCTCATTCTCCAAAGTTAATGGAAGCTTTGGAAGCTGCCTCTAAGGCAAAAAATATTCTTATTTCTTTTTGGCATAGTTTAACCCCATTGAGTAAACCTTCTGATGCTGACTTACTTTCATTCATGCTAGAATAAAGCTAGTGTCACTCCAATTATGTTGATCTAAATTAGGCTAAATTTGTGAAGGGATGAAAAACAGTCTTTTGCTTTTAACATATCTTAAATAACAGTAGAAGGTCTTTGTCTCCTATTTATTGAAGGTTTTCAATGAAATTGGGCTTTAAACAGGTCTATCTCCATCAGCTTTAGTGCAGTTGTCTGGAGACAAGTGAACCCAACTGAATTCAGTGTGGGATTAAACATCAAGTGAAGATTAAGGATGTGAATATGGGCTTTGTAGGATGAAATTTGAATGGGGAATGACTAAGTTCCTACACGATTGATCATTTATTTCTTAAAAATGAGTAGGAAGAGGAGGTGCCCATAACCCTATCCATGCAAAATTATCTAACCAGGCTTTCAGTTCTGACCTTTGAGTAAGGTCACTTTTCATTTGATGAAAATACACAAAGCCAAAGCCATTTTTTTCATCTTTATACTTTAACATACATGACCTTTTCACAAGACTGTACAGAGGTAACACTATAATTCCAAAGATGAATTTACCCAACAGTTTTTATGACTGCTTATGGCACGGGAGTGACTGGTAGGTACTAAAATCTGAAATATTATCATTAAAAATATATTTAACTCCCTCTAATGATTAAAAAGCCAGATTTTTTTCTGTGGAAAAAATGGATTACATAAGTAATGTCATCATTTTTCATACTGCAGATAGCTAAGAAAGAATTTTCAACAATGGACACCAGATATATTGTACATTGCTCCTTCTTTGCAATAAGACAGAAGAACCTCAGAAATAAGATTCCTGAAATATAACACAGAGCTTTGTCATTTTATCCATCAGAGGAGAATTAATTCCCCAGAGGAGACCGCCAAGCTTCCTACCAAAAATACCCATACAATTTATGCTTCAATCATGGCCAAATTCTTCCAATTACACGAGGACTATCTGGAACCTCAGCAACCTCTCCAGTGGACTATTCCAATTTCACTCCTTTTATGCCAGGAGATGACAGGTTGTTGTTGAAATTGATCTCTTTTATGAGGTTCATAACATACTCTTCAAATTACTGGGCAACTTCAGAGTTTCTTCTCTTCTCAAAGGTCTTAAGAAAGGTTAATAACATCAACAGTGCAGTCTTGGTTAAAATAGTACTACTTAAATGGAGAGCTTTCACTAAATTTGCAAGGCCGGCTTCTGTCAGCCTTACTTTTTTGCTTATTTTCTTGCATGGGCAGTGATTCTAATGATTTTTTAGAAACATCTCGAGAAACAAGATGCTTCTTCACTGTAAATAAGCCTGTCAGAATCTGACTTCTGCAACTCTGAACAGCTGCATTTCGAAACGATCAGAATCTCTCAAGATCTAGCCCTTAAAAAAAAAAATAAATTAGGAGTATATTCTCTCCTACTGCACCAATTAAGTAGTCTGAAGAGATCAGTTCAGATTCAGTTTTTCAGTGAATTTTTTTCTGTTTTCCCACCAGGTTACCCTTTCATTCATTTATACATTTTGAATAAAGACTTCACGCTAGTGTTATTTTCACTAGAGGATTCTCTTGTAATGACCTGTAGCAATTTATTTGGTAAATTATCTGGTGCTATCACTTGGACTGCTGCTGGTTCTTCAGCTAATATACTTTAAATCCAGTTTGGAATTTTCTACACTATATCTGCATCACTACACATGTACCTCATGCATTTTAAAATTCTTTTAAAATATATAGACATAAGTATGCTCACACTTTCAAATAAAACTTGTTGCTTTATAAACCTTGCTTAATACCTTCCCAGGCAGAGTGAATGTAATTTTTTTAACTGCAATAAAGTTTCTGAGAAGCAGAATCCTCATCAATACCAAGTGGAAACACGCTAGTAGTCAAATCTATTTAGAAGTCTCTTTTAAGCTGCTGCAAACATTGCCAAACTTTAGCACTTGTGCTGGGCTTTTTCATGACTGGTGTTGGCCCAGGGTGTGCGTTTTGGGAAAGCTACAGTGAAAATTGCTCAACGATCTTTGACATGTGAGTCAAGGAAAAATGCATCATTTGGTCAATGTAATAAAGTTGGCAACCTTTTCTTTGTGTAACTGCAGTGCCTCCAAGCTTTCGAGCAGAAAGTTGACATTTGGCACGGCAGCTTCTATATTAGATATCATCTTCCTTCTTTCTTCCTCGTAAACTTAACCAAAATATAACCAAATTATAAGACCTCAAAATGTTGAAGATTGCACATAGTCATGAGTTATTTCATAGATTTTATCTACTAACATGCTTACAAAATCATTTAGGGTGTCCAAGCTTCTCATGGCACTTACTAAAATGTCATTTACTAAACTGTACCTCCACTTTCTTCAAACAGCTATTGAATATGCTCCAGCCCTAAGCTGCAAATGCTAAAAATCTGATTTCTGTTTAAGAGGTATTTAAGTGCCCTGGGTTGGAAAAGGTCACAAGGGCAGAGTCTGTGACGCCTAATTAGCCTCTCTTCTTAATGAGGCAAAGGAAATTTCATAGTGATAGAGAGGAACCAAACAAATAGAAAACACAATTTTGGACATGAATCAGCTAGGAGAGAATGTGAGAATGAGAAACAAGGTCTTTTTAAAGCAAGAAGGTAGGATTAGGAAAAAAGGAGGGACATGCTGGACAAGAAAACTGAAACATGAGCTGCTGGGAGAAAGAGCACAAACTAGGAAAAGCACAAAGTCCAGACGTAGACCAGCACAGGAAATATTCTAAGAATTATTGGGTGAGGGGAAAGGAGCTATGGATACAGGCCCGCACTCATGACAGCACCTAAACTTGGAACTGAGATGTAGAAAGTGAACTTGTGTCAGTTCATAGAAACTCTAGGGATCTGGACACCTGCCTTTAAAGTCATGAACTGCGATTTATCATTCTATTGCCTCTTTAATGAATTTTTTTTTTTTTTTTTTTTTTTTTCATTCTTTGAGAAACAGAAGCGGCCCTTTACCAGCAGGTTATCAGTTACATTAACCCCCTCAAATCATACCAGCTTGGAAGATGTTAATACAGAAAGGCTTCTCTCCTGGTTGGATCCTCTACTTTCCAGACCGTGAAGATATCTTTTAGCCATTAAAAGAATCTCTATGATAATTTGCACTTTCTTGTATTTCTTACCCAACAGATGTCCAGTTCATCGTAATCCCTCCTGAGCAAATTATCTTGCTGTCCTGAGATCTTTAATACTTGGCCCAGTATTTTTTTGGGTTTATTTTTCTTTCCCTCTCTTCAGTCCTCAGGGTCTGTAGCAGATGTTTATTATAGTTTCTCTTTTGTCTTCACTATTATTCTGACTGTCTGTGGAATATTTTGCTGACATTTCATACTACTTCTGGAACTTTTGAAGAATGGTGGCTGAAAAACATTAAGATGAGAGATCTCCACAACCATTAGCATCTGCACAGCTAGTGGAAATGAGAACAAACACACCACCTGCCCCAAAGAGAAAGAAAACACTATTTCCTTCAGTTTAGAAGGAATTACTGGCATACTTTCCTCACCAGCCATTTTCTCCTTACTGCTCAAAAATAGACTATTATTTGTATTATTTGTTTTATTTGTATTTGTATTATGTATTTTAAACCTGATTTTTCTGTATTTGTTCTTATCAGCTACTAAGCAGTAGTAGCATTCCCATAGCAGCTATTAAAGCTATAGGAATGGTAGCTGTGAAACTGTGTACCTGCTGCTCAATAAATCAAAATGTCTTACAAGTAATTCTCTTGAATATACCAAAACTCACCTGCAGTTTGAATAACTATAATGGTAAGATGAGAAACATATTGAAGAGGACTGGAGCCGGTACCAACCCCTGGGAAACACCACTAGTTACGGACCTCCAACTAGATTCTGTGCCACTTACCATGACTCTCTAAGCTCTATCTTTCAGCCAGTTTTCAATCCACCTCACTGTCCATTCATCTAACCCACACTTCCTAAGCTTACCTATGAGGATGCTGTGGGAGACCCTGTCAAAAGCCTTGCTGAAGTCAAGGTAGACAACATCTACTGCCCTCCCCTCATCTATCCATCCAGTCATGCCATTGTAGAAGGCTATCAGGTTAGTCAGACATGATTTACCGTTGGTGAACCCTTGTTGACTACTTCTGATAGTTTTCTCTCTATATGGATTGAGATGACGTCCAGAACGAGCTGTTCCATCATCTTTCCGGGGATGAAGGTGAGGCTGACTGGCCTGTAGCTTCCCGGGTCTTCCTTCTTGCCCTTTTTGAAGACTGGAGTGACATTGGATTTCCTCCAGTCCTCGGGCACCTCTCCTGTCCTCCAGGACCTTTCAAAGATGATGCAGGGTGGCCAAGATGATGGAGAGTGATATAGGTCCAGTAGTGGAAACATACTCCTTGGTTCATCATGTTGATGTGGCATTAAGAAACTGTCAGGCTATTTACACCATGACTAGCTCTTCAGTACTTGTCGGTATTTTTGTAGCTTTTTAAAACAAACCTAAGTTGCACCTTCAAGAATGATGTAAGTATTTCAGCCGTACTTCCATGATGCAACAGAGTAAGGTCCAGAGGTTCCCAAAAAGCATACACCTGAATTGGCAAGATCGCCCAGTGGTTTATGACCTTATTACCTTGACAGTATAATCAAGCTCTCGCAACCTTGTCTGTGTGATAATAAACCTTACCAGCTCATACAGAGAAATACCAGTTGTTCCTGCACCTCCAGTTTATGCATGCTTTTTTAAAAACCCCAGGACATTCAGTGCCATCTGGGCTCTCCAGTACAGAGTGCAGCTACGAGAACACGGCTTTGGTTTCTGAATCACTCACGGGTGATTTACCTCATGTAACTTGAGCTATTTAAAAGTTTGGACTTTCACTTAGAGGTACTGAAAATCAGCCCAAGAAGGGAGATGGGCACTTCACAAGGGAAATTAATCCCATTTATCAATCTTTTTGAAGACGGGTGATCACGTAGCTGCCTATTTTTCTTGACTTGTCACTAGATGACAATTAACTCCAGTCACCTGCCTTCTAAATGGCTGGTTAAGTTAAAAGCGTAGCACACAGTCTTTGTACATAGAATCATCAAATCATAGAATGTTTTGGGTTGGCAGGGACCTTAAAGATCATCGAATTCCAACACCCCTACCCTGGGCAGGGACACCTCCCACCAGACCAGGTTGCTCAAAGCCCCATCCAGCCTGGTCTTGGACCCCTCGAGGGATGGGGCAGCCACAGCTTCTCTGGGCAACCTGTTCCAGTGTCTCACCACCCTCACAGCAAAGAAGTTCTTCCTGAGATCTCATCTAAAAATCCCCTCTTTCAGTTCTCATACTGAGAAATGGTTAAGTGTGGCAATTTCTATACTTACTTTTTTTTCTAAACTAGTCTTTTTATATGGTACTAATCTTTACTCTTCTAGGAAAACCTATGGAAAAAAACTACAGTAAATACTGGTTTTGATGAACAAGCTTTTCCACTACAAAGACAAAAAAAAAAAAGCAGGAGCATATTTCACTCCTTGAAAAGGTTAGCAAACTATTTTGTAAAGTGGTTTCCTTGGGGCTCTCCAAAACAACTGGGCCAGTTCTAGGCAGAAACAATGCACAGAAGATATAAGGGGACCGGAATCTTTTGAACCAGCAGCTGTGCTACCTGCGGCTCTCCATAACAAGCAGACCAACTCCATGTGGAAACAGAACGAGCACAAGATATAAAAAGATCAAAATTGTTTGAACCAGCAGCTGTGATACCTGCAGCAGTTAATCTTTCCTGGCAATCTGTTAGAGACACACATTCCTCGGGCTAAGAGGACTAAGAGGCTTTTGCTGACTGCTGTTCCTCTGTGAGAAGCCAAGTCCAATTCTCCCTTCGTATTACTGGAACACTTAAATTATGGACTCATATATATTGGGGGAAGGGGGGGGACGGGGGGAAGTCACTTTCATTTGCTTTGTTGGAAAAGGCATTTCTGGTAAGATGCCTTGAATAAGAGCTCTTTGAATGAGAGCTCATTTTTAAACCCAATTTTAGTTTAACTAAATGCTAAAATCTTTTACTATGAAGAAGATGACTTCATATAAGTTAAAATGTATTTAATAATAGTAATGCCAGGCATGGGCAAAAATGTATATTCCTGTATGGACCCAATGGTTGCAGTGAACACAAAATAGAAATTTGTATTACTATCAGTTAAAATGGAAGTTTATTTTCCCTTTAAAATATTGATATTTTTTCTCTTTAAAGAACTGTGTCTCTGTTACTCTCATTGGACAAGTAATTTAATAAAACAGTACTTTGTTCCTTTGATACCTGCTCTCTTCCCTTCTAAGCCTCGTATTTCTAAATATGTTCTCTGTCACACTGCAAACGGCATTTTTTACATTATGGATAATTATCTAATAGGTCTCAGAATTTGCTTTCTGACAGTTGCATTATTTTATCAAATATTTTGTTAGTTAGGAAAGGAATATTTTGTATTTGATTTACGTTCCAGAGGTTATTTGTTCAGTAGAAGCACAAAGCAGCTGTTTGACCATACCTCTTTCAAAACTTTTGAGAAATGGAATAAGAATAAAGAGACTGTTTCCCACCATGTCAAAAAAACAAACAAACAAACAAAAAAACCCAACCAAACAAAAAATTTTGCATATATAATTATCCAAAAGCCCATGTCTTTGGGACCAAACACAGAGTTACTTAATCTTCTGATCTATTCCCAGGCTTTCAATCTTAGCCCTCAGATGTGCTGGGAAGCTCTGGTGCTGCTGGCATTTTATGTTCCTCCTGGCAGAGGTAGGGCCAACGAGGCAGGAGATGGTGTAACGGTGAGAAACACACTTTTCTGCATTAATGAAACATCCTGTCCCTCTGTGTTTTGTACCTACCTTCGTGCCTAATTCTGAAGAAGTGTAAGAGCATCCGGATGTCTGCAAGCATCAGGGAGATGGATCTTAGGCTGCCTGAGAGGGTTTTTCTGCAGTATATGCAGGCAGGAAGGTAAAAAGAAAGATAATTCTTGGTTTTAACAATAACATATGTAAAGGCTGATCTGGAAAAGTAATGCTCAAAAAGACTGAGAAGGAAGAGCACATTCTATTCCAATGATGGCATATTAATTTGCTATCAAGTTCAAAAGCAGTTTCTTAAGAAGAACCACATTGAACTTTACACAAGGGTGCTGCCAACTAAACTTTGAAGACATAATGCCTCCTTTTGTAGCTCCTAAACAATGATTTTGAGTAGTCTGTCAACTGTAATGGAAGTCTGTTAATAAAAATTCTTTATTTCTGATTACCTCTGTATCCCATATTTTGCTTTCTTCACCTATCAGTTTCCCAGTGCTACAAAACCCCAATAATTTTACTGATGTAACACTAAAATAAACCCTTATTATAGGTTTTCATAATTTTGCAAATGTACATCGTCCTCAATTTTTCAGTCTTCAAAGACTACACAGTTGTAGTAGCTAATATCTCTGACCAAGAGCTGTTAGAAAATTAATTTAAGATTTATATGTATATAGTAAGGACTAACAGCAAATATATCTAATATTTTAATTACAAATGAAGAAAACTTGGAGGTTATAAGCTAAAAGCCTGTCTAAGCTTTGTTCAAAGAAAGAACTTTATTAATGGAGAGACGGCTTTCAACCCTTTCAACCTGATGAAATTTGTGTTCTTTTTGGTCTTAACAGTGTTCTACATTTTTCCAGTATAAATCAAGGCTATTACACAGCCTGTATTTTCTGGAGCATGAGGTTCAGACATGCTCTATATACTGAACAAAGCCAGAAGAAATGCTAAAGGTCTGAGCCAGATGGAAGTATAGCAAAGGCTGTTTCAGGACATTTTTATCTCTTGTGTTGCAAATAGAGATCTATGTTTGGTATTTAGAAGTTAAGTTCTGTATGGATAATAACTTTATCATTGAAGGACTTTTGGGATATTGTCACTGAGGTGGATTAAGGATAAAAATGGAAGAAAGTTATTCATAGGATTTGAAGGGAAAAAAAAATGTACATTTTCAGAACACCATCCAATTCTCCAGAGTTCTTCGATTAATTTTACTGAATATCTCAGATTCTTCAACTTTTTTTCAGAAGATTGCGTCTCCCATTTCTCAGTGTACACTAACATTCCCTGCAAATACACTAATTCTACAAGAATTGCCAATTAGGAAAACTGAATCTTTCTCAAATCTGTTTAAGGAACTGGAGAATCTGTCATATGAAGAGAGGCTGAGAGAGCTGGGACTGTTTAGTCCAGAGGAGAGAAGGCTCAGGGCAACCTTATTTTTGTGTATTAATACCCAATGGAAGGGAGCAAAGGTGGACCTGGATTCTTCTCAGCAGTCCCTGCTGACAGAACAAGAGAAAATGGGCAAAAATCAAAACATGGGAAATTGCATCTGAAGATAGGAGAGCCCTGGTTTTACTGTGAGTGTTGTCAAAATTTGGAACAGGTTTTTCAGAGAGGTTGTGGAGTCTCAATCCCTGGACATATTCAAAACCCAATCAGACCTGCGCAGCCTTTCTTTGAGCAGGGAGGTTGGACCAAATGATCTCCACCTTCCAATCTCAACAATTCTGTGAATCTAAGGCTACAGTCTGTAAGTAAAAGAAAGTCAGTGCTTAAGAAATTTCATTAAAAAAACACAGGGAAGTTCCAAAAATCAAGAACAAAAGTATTAACAAACTCTTCATCAGGAGAGTAACCCCTGCAGCAATGGTAGGACAGGTACCACCAGTTAGAAACTATTTCCTTTCCTATAGAACAGAAATAATAAATAAGGTCATTTGAGACCAGGCAGATAGCAAATCTGGGAAGAAAGTAAACAACATGTGGGATCAACGGAGACAATTATGCCAAACTATTTTTTTTTTTTCCTTAGGGAAAGGAAAACACACAAAACTTACCTCTGCAAACCAAAGAACAGTGAGAGAGATGAGAAAAAATATAGCTTTATTTTTAAGAAAATAATTTATCTACAGCTTGTGAGCGTGAAAGCCTGTTATATCTCATATTTATATAAATCCACAACATTCTGATGAAAAATATCTTATAGTTTGCAATCTTTTATGTAGGTCTGATTGTAATGATAATTAGAGATTCACAGATCAAGTCCCTCATTTCTGATGTAGGATCAAACCTTAGTTCTGTCCACAGGCAGCAGAAGGACTCTACTCGCTCTGACAGCTTTTTCCAGTCATGTGTTTTTTCTGTTCCCCAAATGCCAAGAATGCTCAATATGCTCAGCACATGATATTTCATGAATTTAAAAAGCTCTAATCTTGATGTTGTTGGATCAGACATCAAACCAGCGTTTAGATGAAACATTAAACAAACATTTTCTTAAGAAAGCATAAGCTTTTGTTGTGTGGACTCACTGTCCTGGGAATGGAGAGTGGTCTGTTTTGGAGTCAATTTATGTTTTACATCTTCAATAAATAAATGTTATCAATGTTGCTTTGCAAGCTTAGCATGGTAAAAAAAAAGTTACCATTTCTTTACAACAAAGTAGGCACAAATACTCCAGAGGAAGCACAAACTCGGTGTTTACTGAATCATAGAATCTTTTAGGTTGGAAAAGACCTTTAAGATCATCAAGTCCAACCGTTAACACAACACTGCCAAGTGCACCACTAAACTATGTCCCTCAGCACCACATCTACACAACTTTTAAATATCTCCAGGGACAGTGACTCCACCACTTCTTTGGGCAGCCTGTTACAATGCTTGACAACCCCTTCAGTGTAGAAATTCTTCCTAATATGCAATCTGAACCTCCCCTGGTGCAATTTGAGGCTGTTTCCTCTTGTCCCATCGCCTGTTCCTTGGGAGAAGAGACCGACTCCCCCTGGCTACACCCTCCTTTCAGGGAGCTGGAGAGAGCGAGAAGGTCTCCCCTCAGCCTCCTTTTCTCCAGGCTGAACATACCCAGCTCCCTCAGCTGCTCCTCACAAGACTTGTGCTCCAGATCCCTCACCAGCTCCGTTGCCCTTCTCTGGACCCGCTCCAGCCCCTCAATGTCTTTTTTGTAGTGAAGGGCCCAAAACTGGACCCAGTACTCAAGGTGGAGCCTCACCAGTGCTGAGTACAGGGGGACAATTTCTTCCCTAGTCCTGCTGGCCACACTGTTCCTGATACACCTTGATAAGATTCCCCCGAGCCTTCTTTTCTCCAAGCTAAACAAGCCCGGCTCTCTCAGCCTCTTCCCATATCTCAGATGCTTCAAGCCCTTAACCATCTTTGTCTCTGGAAGTACAATACGTTTGGTTTACACCTACTGAGATGAAGATGGAACAGTTTTGCTCAGGTTTCCCACGTACTAAATAAAGCAACTAATGTAAGAATTAAATAGCATAGCAATGCTATCACTACCATCACTGTCACTGGGCACGTTATAAAGGCGTTATAAAGGAAACTTTCTCATTTCTTTGAAATAAGAAATAGAGCCATATACTCTGAGAAGATCATTTCAGGCCATTTATCTCACCAACTAGATAATTTCATCTAGACAAGAGTTAGGTATCTAAACTAACTGGGCTTGAAATTTCAGACAGACTTCTTTATCAGGGTTCCTGGTATTTATTTCTATGCAGTTCTCAGCTCCACTTGCTAGAAGAGCTAAGTACCATTGCTCTCGATCCTCTACTAACTTTCCTCGCACACCATGTAGGAATCCAATTTCTTCCATAAGCATCGGAATCCTGCTGTAGGGATGTGACATCCAGAAGCTAAATGCAACATTCACAAACTAATAGGTAATTAATTCATTTTGGTTGAGACCACTAACACACTTAGAGTCTAAAATATCTGAAGACAAAAATGTTGTGACCATTTTACTGAAAAGATGAAGAGTTCACTGATAGGTGAATTTGTGGACAATAAGCAAGTATATCTACAATATTATGTTAGAGGGAAAAAAAAATAAAAGAAACATGAAACAGTTAAATGGCATGTTATCTCCTAGAAGTGTTGACTAAGAAAATCAATTTCATTTTCACTTGGGTTGAATAAGACTGAATTTTATTTACAGTTCACGTTCAATATTTTCAGTGAAAAAATTCACTTTCTTTACAACTTGTTTATGAATCAATACTCCTATACATTAGGAAAGTATTTTATTAATCTATTTGCAAAAGGCAGTCATTTCAATAGGCAGAATATGTTAAGTTCAAAAGAATAAGTTTCTTTAGTATGAGAAAAAAGCCTTCATCCTGACTGACGTAGAGATACTCACCAGAGATACATGTGTTTGACAAAAGTACGCTTCCTCCTTTGCTAGAGGTTTACTTAAAACTTCCCCCACACAAAGTCCTTTATCTCTCAGCTGCTTTTATGTTTTCATTAGCTTTACATGTTCTTTATTTTGGGGTGGAGAATGGGAAGCGAAACACAGTTATGGGACGAAACCCAACAATCAGCTAAACTGGGTCTTACATTCTTTCGGATAATCTCGTTATCTCTCACGCGCAGCAGTTTCACCGCTCTCTGCTGCAGCTTTTACCTTGGGCTGAACAAGGCACCTAAAGTTTTCAGACTCAGTGGAACTCGACCTGCAAGGAGGAGGGTCAGGTTTTTCACAGAAGCTTTTCGAGGTATGAAATGAACAACTACTTTCAGGTATAACTGAACCACAAGCATCTAGGAAAAGCTATTCAAAACAATTCTTTCAAAAAAATGAGTTCTTACCTTTTTTCCCTTTTTTCCTTACTTCTGCCTGGGATTAGAGGTGAGAAAACAGAATTACAAACAACAGGCAGGCAATATGATTTTTCCAATTTCTATAAAATAACAATGCACTAAAAGTATTATGATATTAAACTTAACCTTGAAACTATTTAAGATTGAATTCTGGAGTAACGATATTTAAGTATATTTTTTCAAAATCTGAAAGACAGTGTATCCAACAATGGCTACATCTATACTTCATATCTGCATTGAAAATTATCTGTCATTGCTGTAGCTATGTATGGGCAAAAGGCATAAAATTTCAAACAGGAAAATATATGTTTGTTTCTTCAAGGGCATTATTACCAAAAAATTATGAACTGATTGGGAAGGAAAAAGTGCTGGGAAAGTCACAATGGATATTAGGATCTTTGGTTTTTGTTTTTTTTTTTTTTCACAGGATTGTTGGCTGCTGGAATAAACTTTAACATCAGATGAAAAGTGCAGGTCCTTCCAAAAGATTTGTCACTGCCAAAGTATAAGTTAATGAGTTCAGCAGAGGGAAAACCATGCAAGATGTAATAATGTCATAAGCAAGGAAATAAAAAGGGAGAATTTATGGTTATTTCTGTATTTCTGGCCTGTTAAATTATAAAGTTATTTTACCATAGGGTTGGAGAACAATATATTAAAAAAGAAGCAAACACCTAAAAAGATTTCCAAAGACTTTCAAAGCCTAATTTCTACTGATTTTGATACTGGGATAAATAAAATCATAAGTGATAGATAGTCCAAGGAAAAGATTTTTGGACCCATGTCTCAAATTAATTTAGTCCAAATCTTACTTGAATGGTGTGTGATTGAGCAGATAGACCAAAGTATATTATCACTAAGAAATAATAATTACACATTTAGTTTGAATAAACTTACATGGAATTTTCTTAGTTATAAAAACCTAAAAACCATCAACATGATGGTTGGCGTTAGTTGATCTATATTTGTAGTGATAGAATATTCATGTCTGTGGTGATAAAGTATTTTCTGTTCATGGGAGTAGACCCCCAGGACGGCCTCTCAGAAACAGCGTATGCAAAAGGCCTGGCAATGCTTGAGTGGGATCTGAACAGAAAGACTTAGATATCTATGACAGCAAAAGCCAAAAGGACTCAGTCAGGAGGCCCGTGACTTGTCTGTGAGGAATAAAATTAAGATCTCCTTAGCCTAGTATATAAATAATAGAAAAAAATGAAAGAGGAAAATGGTATGACAGAATATCGTCTTCAAAGGGAGAAGTCATTATGACAATTATGAAATGCAACAATATGTTGGCGTATTCTCCTCTAGATAGTCCAAATCCACCAAAGCAAATAATTTTCTGTGATTCTATATGAATACTTAAAGCTCTTCAACACCTTTTCTTATTTCTATCTTGCTCCCCCATCCCCAATAGCAGACACGCTCTTGCATATGATGCAGCAGTATAAACTTTTTGGAAAAACGTTGACAGTTTACTAGAAAAGAGGAATCAAACTGATTTTAACTTAAACTCAGACTCCATGAACAAGAACATGTCTGAGTGCAACAGATAGTAAAAAGCCGAGTTATTACATTGAGTAATTTAACTTCTGAAGGGTACTGCTGTGTTTTAAGAATTCCTTAAAATCCTTTTAGAAGGTACTTAAGAATTCTCCTATCATTTACTTTTATTAACACACATTACTTCTTTAATTACCATTAATTTACCATTGAATTGCTACCATTACTATTGAACTAAAGCCTGTATTATCATACTGTACATTATTGTAATAAACTCGTAATATAAACTATTTCAAGGAATGGATGCATTTTAATTCAATCTCTTTAATCATGGGGTTATGCTCATGAGGATTAAAAAAAAAATGATGTATTTAATTTAAAAATAATTTCACAGAGTCAAAAAAAAAAAAAAAGGAAAACACAGTTGCTTCAAAAGCTGTTTTACCAAAAATCTTTACAATTCCACAGTTCTACAAGATGAACTTTCACAATATGCCAGGGTTTTTTACATTTACATATATATATATATATATAAAAAATTTACATTAGTGAAATCAGGCATTTTGGTCTTTTTCAGTTTTGGAATTCATAATGCCTCATAATCTATTCTTCACTTTTTACATCATTCTTATGATAAGCAAATACTCCAAAGAAATAGGTAGCTTTCATTATGCAAGTTCTCAAGCTTTGTCTGCACTAGAAACACAATAACTGTGTGTACGGCCTGCAGTTATAAGTTACAGGCTGCAGTTGCTGAGTGAGACAAAGCGGAGGTATTTATAAGGAGAAGGAGCTATTTTAACACAATAATTCAGAGTCACTTCTCTTGAACAAAAAAATATGCCCTACCATTATTTTATCAGTAAAACCATGCACACATTCCCGGTTTTTCTACAGAATAATCTATTTTAATTATAACTAACTTACAACTTTGCAGAGTTTTGAAATCATATCTGTGCTTGATATTATGCACTACAAAAAGTGTTATGTTAAATATTGTTAAAATAATAATGTAAGTGATAAATCGATTTTCAGTGTTCTCTATGTAATAATTAACTTCAAAATAAGGCATTAGCCATGTTTTACTTGGCATTAACAAATTTTGACTGAAACACTGAAAATCTAATGCGATACAAACTCTAGGTAATAGTTTAAAATACATGTATAATAGATAAGGCACATAATAAAAAATATTCAAATAAAACATAACATGAATCTTGTAAATCTTAGGTATAAGGCATTGCTCTTCTGCTTTGAGATAGTTACCCATACACAGACTTTAAGAAAAAGAAGGGCTTAGGCCATAACTCTGGTTACCTCTCTTCTAGGTATAAAATGTACATTCCTTCATTTCCTTCATTTTGTCTTTCTTTCGCTGACAGCGTGTATCAATGGGACACATCTGCCGTGATAAAAGCCCATTACCCACAAGAAGAGACAGATGGGAGAGATACAATTATAATTAATAATGAAATAAATGCCACCTAGCTTTTCTAAGCACTGCTCACTTTTTAATGCAAGTTTTAAATTAATCTCCAGCTTATAAAAATATTGAATTTTACTCTAAGCTGCCAATACTTCCCTGGCATTTTCAATTCATCATGCTAATATGTGGTCTTCTCTAGATCATTATGAAAAAAAAAAACAACCAAGGGGAAAAAAAAAAATCCCAGGTTTCCAAAACCAGTTCAAAGTTATGGGGCTGATGCTAATATAGCAGTATTCTTTTGTACTTCTGGATTATTTTTGCCAAGCCATTTAATGTCAGCAAGAGGTTTCTTAGGGTAGAATTGTCATACTCGTGTGAACAAATACACATGTGCTGTCTCAGGTGCTGTCCTTCCTTTTTTACAAGGTGAGATGCAGGGAGGAGTTGAGAGCATTATTAATCTTAGCAATGAGGCAAAGAGGAATAAATCAGAGGACAACAGTAGGGAAAATGTCCAAGGAAGCAACAAAGCAAATTAATACATCTGTGAAAAGAAAATAACACATATCCTGTGAATGAGAAGTTTACTTTTTAAGGTAATTGTCTAACATAAGGCACACGGGAGGAGTTCAAAGCTGAGCAAGAGCATAAAGTATGTGTTATAAGATTGGCACTGCCCGTTATGTGGGATGACACAACACATATAACATTCAACATATGTTAAAGGAGTGCCTATATGGTAAAACAATGGTTTTAGGTTAACATTAACCTAACACATTAATCCTAATGGCTCAGAGTGTGAGCCATTGCCTTTCTGCCCAGATGAAAACATTAAATTTTCGTTCTTGTCATTTTTACCATCAATAATTTTCCTTATGATTGAGGATAATGTGTTCCATATGTTGTCTACTACAATTATCAGCCCAGAATACTCCAAATATAGGTAAAACAATGACCTTGATGTTATTGCAGACTATGACGACGAACCCATAGGACTAACTCTTATTCCTATCGACATAGTATCTGTTAAAAAAAGAACTGCAGTAGAAGCAGAGAACAATGCCCGAAGTTCAGAAAAACAGTGGTTCTGTATGAGTTTTGCCATGCCCAGAAGAAGTTTTAGAGATACAGCAACAGGAATTCACCATGTGGCCAAACAAAACTCTATTCACATTACCCCGGGATCGACAACATCAGTGATGCATTTCCTTTTTGGAACAACTCCCACATTTATCCAAATCACTATCAGCCACTTTGCTGCAAGCAAATTAGTAATAATAATAGCATCTAATCTGGTTCTTAGCACAATGATTTAGGGATGTTAACTTGCCTTTATTGTGCAAACTATTATCCTCTCAAATAATTTCTTGCAGCTGGTGGTGACTGATTTGTAAGGTATTATTTAAACTGGAATAATATCCTCTTGTCATATTCTGAAATTTTTATTAATAAACTTATAAAAAAGGCAGTAGCTCAGCATCGATAGCTTTCTATTTTGAAAGAGATTTTGTCATTATATAAAACTAGAGGGGAGGATTTAATAGCAGGATCTGTTCGTAAATTGTGCGTGCCAGCATCCTAATCCTAAAACAAGGTACAGTCTCCAAATATCTACAAAACCAAAACAGATTCTTCAGATCTGGTCCACCTGTTACAGAACAGCTACATCCTCTTAAAAACTTAATGTGTAAGTAGATGTTCTACCTGAATCTTTTTATACATTAAGTGCCGTGTACAAAAGGGTCTGCAGAACGTGGCTGCCATGGTAAGCGGGTGATTTCAGTTTATCTGTCCTTATGAGAAAAACAAGTTGAAAAGGATGACAGTTATCTTTACTGTAAAGCTGATTTTTCAGGCTGGCAGCCATCCTGTCCTGTTAGCGAGGATAAATTTTACTCCCTTGTTCTAGATTATACTAAACTGTGTTTAAACAATTATGACAACTCTTATTGTTTCCTGAAATTGTCTTAGGTTTTGAAATCTCTTTTAGGTTCTTTTATGACACATACCTAGGTATTTACCTACATTTTTGTTCCTGCTGAAATAACTAAATAATCCAAATATTGCAAGGCCCATTATTGCAGCTTCTGCATAAAGATAATAAAACCAGCCTTCTTTTTCCCCCAATTTCTGACGCAGGAGAAAGCCATTAGAAGAATTGAACACACATGCTAGGACAAAGAACAAGGAGTGTAGGTTGTTAATGAAACATTTTTACCTTAAAACATGTTGATTCATTAAAGCTGGAACTGTTATCAGCACAAGATAGTTTTAGATGAATAGAGAAACCCAGGAATTTGTAACTGAAAAAAACCCAAACAATTGAGATTAGAATAAGCAAAAGTTTCTATAACATTTTTATATGCAAGACATATAAAAAACCTGAAAATATTTTTTCATGCAGCACTATTCAGTACCAATAACCACGGTACATTATGTGCTTGTGAGTTACAGGGTTGGATTTTCTGCACGTACTAAGGAAGAGTTGTGTCTCGAAAAGGTACCCGAAGCAGACAGAGGTTGTCACAAACAGATAAGACATAAAAGTTAAAGGAACCTGGGATAAGATTAAGGTCAGCATCATTTGGCAGAGTGGCTCTCAGAAATGGCCTTTCTATATGATCAGATGGAAAGGGTACAGATCAAATGTGTATGTCTCTGAAAGCAAAAAGAAATAGCCAAGGAATAGGTGTACTTAATGTCAATTGTCTATTTGGGACTGTGCAAAGAGGCAGGCAGCACAGTTCCATGTGGAAGATGACTCTAATACAGTTGTATTTTTAACACAATACTTTTATACAATGTAGATAGTTTTACGTGAGACAAAAAGGAAAGGGGAAACTGCCTCAAGTTGCGCCAGGGGAGGTTTAGATCGGATATTAGGAAAAATTTCTTCACTGAAAGGGTTCTCAAGTATTGGACCAGGCTGCCCAGGAAAGTGGTGGAGTCACCATCCTTGGAGGGATTTAAAAGTTGTGTGGATGTGGTGCTGAGGGACATGGTTTAGTGGTGGACTTGGCAGTATTGGGTTAATGGTTGGACTCAATGATCTTAAAGGTCTTTTCCAACCTAAACAATTCTCTGGTTCTATTCTATGATAAGAAAAAAACCCGCACTGTCTGTTATTACTGCCATTTTGTTGTGAAGTCATAGTAGTCTCTAACAACCACTGAAAATTAAAAAGTTAGAGAGGAAATTGGTCAATTTGTGCTTCCTTCCTTTTGTTCTTTTTTTTTTTTTTTTTTTTAATCTCATTAAGAGAGCACATGACTAAAAGTTGTGTAATACTTTGAAAGTTTTACAGTTTTCAGAGGCATTATGTGATTTAAATGATAATGGGATATATCCAGCTCTGTCTTCCAAAGAAAAATATCGAAGGGGAAAATGAGATAAAAGACAAAAGAAAATATTAGCAAACCTGTTGCCTGCTATCCACGGAGGACATTAGCATACATCAGAGACTTCTACCTATAAAGGCTGTTGCAAATGAATGTCACATATAGTTATTGAAGATGACTTACACATCAAACCAATACTGAATTTTCTTGTGAAACTTAATGAATATGAATCAGACTTGATTTTTAAGGATGAAAGTTTTAAAAGAAAGGATTTTTTTATGTTACAATTAATGACAATTAATGATGTGTATAATTAAAAGTTTTATTTGATTACTGTTACAATACAGACTTGAAGATCTGAGGAACAAGCTGTAAATATTGCTAGTGTGGGGCTGAAGAAGAAATGGATTCTTTCTATAATGAGGTCTGTGCTCCCAAAAAGATAAAATTACTACCTGAAGTCCATTTGCTGAATATTCAGAAATCCTCTAGCTTTCATTGTTTGCTTTGATGGCACGTTCTATACACAAGCAGAGACAAAATGCAAGTGAGATGAAAAGCCAGCAACGCTTGTTAGATGGGTAAAGTTTTGCTGGTATGGTTTGGGGTTTTGTTTTTAATCTTAAGAAGTTTCATGGTCTTAAAACAAAAAAAACAAACAAAACCACACAAAGAAAAATGATACTTAAAAAAAAAGCCAGAGAGATTCAAACTCCTCTTCCCCAAGGACTGAGACTCCACAACCTTTATGGGCACATTGTTGGTTCATGTTCAATTTGGAGTCTACCAAAACCCCAAGCACTGGTGCCTTGCAGTCAGGAAAACACTGCATTGTATTTGACACAAAGTTGAAGATATTTCATTCTCTTTTTATGATGCTTTTCTTACGTGATTGTCATGCATCCATACTCCTCCTTGGCAGACAGAAAAACTTCCAAAGAGAGAGAATCAGGAAAAGCAACAAAAAGTTACTAAAAAAACTCCAAAGAAAGCTACTAAAGACAAATTTTGCCTTACTTAGAAGTCTGACTCCTTATTAGTTGCAATATTGACATATTGCCCATGAAATCATAAAACTATACCACCTTAAAATGCAGAGAACAGCATAGAAATTGCCTTCATTTCTATTTGCAAAGGACAGGTATATCTTCCAACTGCTCAATTCTCTGACCTAGCAAAATAGTATCCATTGAAATTAATTGTGCATGCCATCATCCAACATCTTTTCTGACACTTGAGGTAGTGAAAGCTTTGGAGGATCCAGAGAGAGGTCATGATGCATATTTAGGAAAGTCCTGGCAATTCATCACTATTTCCCTGCATTATAAATGAAATCAAGGTTCACGGTAAAGCTTATTGAAGGTGATACCAAGTAAGATTATAATTTTGAGCATTTCAAGAACTTGATAAAAATGAACTAAATGAAGTTGGAATACTCATAGGGTCCAACTGGTAAAGGAGAATCTGGCAGAGAGTTAGAGCCAGAATTGTCACACCATCTCTTGTCCAATATAATGTATTTCAACAATTCAGAATTTAACAGAGAATCTGTCTTATTCTTATATCCAAGACTATTACACAAAGAAATGGAATATAATTGAAAAATTCTAGTACAGCATCAGTGTCCCAAACAAGCAATATATTAGTAGCCCTGTCAAAGAATTTCCAAAAGTTATCCTAGTCCAGAAACAGTAAATTAATTCAGATTATCATATATGGGCTGGGATCTTCAGAAGATGAGGAAAATAATCCACTTTGAAACCTGAAATCAATGGCTCTCATGACTCTTAGCTGGGATTCATACAGATTTGTATTAATCCGCTTCTCAGTGCTTTTAATCACCAAAAAAAAAAACCAACCCAAACCCAGGACTTGAGAGAAAGTCATAGAAATTTGTATGAACTTCTACTGCCTTCAATATTTAAGACTAAAAGAACATGGAGCAGGCAACTGAAGGCAAAATCTTGCTAGCAAAAATAATCACGTAATAGAATTTGGATTATGCATTCATCAGGTTTCATACTAAGACAATTAAGGATCTTTTTCTCTACCGTATGAGTGTCCCAGGATCTGACATGTCTGATTTGGGATGAAATACTTTACCTGAATTATAAGAAAACTTCTTTTAATATTCAATCTTAGTATTCACAACCACCTTATATCCATTTCTTCATGTGTCAGCATTGCCCTTTGAGTCATCCATATTAATGAAAGCTGGAATGATATTGATACATGAATATTCTCTTTTTATTACTTCTGGGCGTTTTGTAGTAGATTTGATCTGACCTTATTCTGAATGCTAAAAACCCTCCTAAACCCTTGAATTCTGTGATCTGTCATACTACCAAACTAACCTTCCCTTTCTAAAACATTTTTTTTTTCCTGACTCTATGATCAAAAGGCCTTGAGGTGTGCCTCGCATGCCATCTTTCTTTCAGAGACTTTCTCCTTAAATGAAATGTAGAGTCTTTAGTTTCACTTGTGGTGTAATTTTTTTCATAACATTAATTTATACTGGGGTTTTTTTCTTGCAATCAATCAATCAATCATGAGCATAGTTGTAGCAAAATCTGTTTTAGCAAAGTCTCTTTGAAGTTCAGGTAATTTTCTTGCTTTATAAAGATAAATAATTAGTAGGATAAAGGAAAGAAATCTATGAAAGTGTTTTTTGTGCTAAGTGCCCTCATAGTAGGTATTATCAGAATCAGATACTGACATTTATCCATCTGTGTTTCTATATGCAGACAAAGGGACTTCTGAGGGAAATGTAGCAAGGGAGAAAAATGAGTGAAGCATCTTAAAAATCCTTTCTCCTCATTCATATAATTTAAAATATTGGCAAGTCTGAATGTAAAGACTGTAAAAATAAATGTGCGACATTTTCAAATTCAGATTACAAAACATGATCCAATATCCAATTTTAACTATCAAGTTAGAACTTCTTTAACATAGAATAGTAGTTGGAATCACACAAAATAAAACAATTGTTAAATATATCTAAGTTAATGATACGTATATTAGAATTCAAAGTTCACCTAAAAAGGCGTTAAAGTAAAAGACAATTTTCCATTGACTTCAGCATTTTTGCTGAAACGGACTGAATTCTATAGCACTACTCTATTAAGAGTTAAATTCAATACAACAGTTTGTTACAGAATTTCTCGGGATTAACTTCTCTATCTGCCTCTATATTTCACTTTTTTTCCCTATGCACTTGCTGTCTCCTTTAGTTCACATCACTTCTTTTGACATTTAAAGCTTAAATGGTGAAAGTTAAAGAGCATGGAAACTAGAGAAACAGGTTTGAAACCTAAACCGTGTCTTCATGCTTTCATAGATCCCCATAGGTACAAATCCAGAAACCCCTAATGGAGAAAATTTTCAAAAAAACACCCCTGCCTAGAATTTTTATACCAACAGAAATTATCTGAAATGTTATTATTCCCTTCTTAAAGCAACAGAGGAAAGTCAAACTACTTCAAGGGAAGGACAGAGAGAAAGAAGTACTACACAGGCCATTGTTACGGAAAATAAATTATATATTAGCTTTTTCTAATGAGGTGCTGTAAAAGGAAGGTGTTTTTATGGACAGGAATGTTCAGAAGAATTATATCTTTGTATAAGTTTTCCTCCTTTTGATAAAGATTAATTTTTAAAAAAATGGCCATGCAAGTAAAATTCATATTCTAACATTCAGGAAAAATGTAAACGTAACCCCCTTTTTTCTTTCAAGTGTAAATAGATGAAAATATAGCTGAAACATTGAGTGAAACTGTGGTGGATGGAGAGTTGATTTGTAATTTTGTCTGTGAGATATTTGCTGTGCAAACATGTTCATTTAGTCTGAATAAAAACTGTAAGGAAGAATAAGCATGAAAAAAAAAAAAAGCACAGCATGAGATAAACAGCCTCTTGGAAAGCATTTAATGTTTCTTAAATGCCCAATGGTCTTTTTATTTGCATCGTCTTAGAACCTCAGATAACAGACCGGATACACCATGGAGAATCCACCTGTGCTAAGGTGTTATATATGTACAAAACTGAAGAAGAAACCCACAGTCTCAGTGAATCAGTCAAATTACAAGCAACATGCAATAGAGTGATGTTTATAATAGAGAAAAAAATGTAATTACATTGGTCAGGGTAACACAGACTAGAACAATACGTCAGGTGACGGTTTTGCCTTAGAATAAAGGACCGAAGTCCCTTTCATCGCTGTAAGATTGAACAAAGCCAGGAGATGCCTTCCTGGTACAGAACGGTTTTCATTAGTTAGAGGGCAGTAAGGTCCTTAACAGCTTATGCACACGAGGACAGGGTCTGATCTGATTTAGTTAAAGATGTCCCTGCTTACTGCAGGGGGGTTGAACTAGATGACCTTTAAAGGTCCATTCCAGCCCAACACATTCTATGATTCTATGATATTTTGGAGACAGCACTATACAGAGGGTGTCTAAGACTTTTGATGGGGGGGGCAAGACCTGAATGATTATTGCAAATATAAAACAAATTTTCATCCTAAAATATCTGGGGTTTGTTGTATACTAGCAGCTAATGAATCCTGGTAAGAGGAACCATAATATTTGAACTCAGATACAATGAGTAATTGTTGGAGAATCGCAATAAAGCAAAATCGCAAAGTCTAGCAGCTGGGTGAGAACACACAAGAGATTATAAAACATGCAGTAGTACTGCAATACAACTGAAAAAACAAAGATTATAACACATAATATAGGTGGAAGGAAGTTCCAAATGGCACAGAAAAGGAGCTCCATGGTGAAGACAGGAGGATGACAGTTTTATAAGGGAGGTGAATGATGGGAATATCTGGAAATGGGAGGGACACCACGGGACAAAGAGAGGAAAAGGAGCTTGGACTTGATGTATTTAAAGATCCAGAAAAGTAATGATTCATGATTGAAAGGCAGAGGGGAATGTGGACAAAATAGTAATGATAATTTTAGAGGTTAGCTTTTATTTCATAACTTAGATAGTTGGAGGAGAAATTAGGAACTCTTACCAGAGAGCTGCGAAGGAGACCTCTGCTATACTTAAACGAGGACACAATCAGGGCATGTTTCCTAAGCTGGGGAAAGAAAAATAAACTTCTGAAGTGCTTTAAAGCAATCATCAGCACCGTTGTGCACTGGTGAAGACGTACAACAAATGCAAACCCAGAGATAAAGAGAACCTGACGAATAGAGAATGAGAAAGAGGAAATTTAAATACATTAACTGGGATTGCAACAAAAAAACTTGCATACAGACTTACCATTGACTTATTGAATCACACTTCTTTGCTTTTTCTCGGGTTCAGTGACTCCAGTGGCACATTTTCACCTATCTGAATAAGAGCTGAAATTCCCAAGGGGATTTCAAATGCCTCTTATTACAATGACATCATAAAATCAGAGTTTGTACATTAAATTACCACCGCTTCAGGTTATGGTTTTTAAGTTCTGTTTGTCCTCTGAAGGAAACCAGTGAGACCGATGCCTCAGGCAAATTAAGAAATTAAATTCAGGATTTGAATTTTAACTCGAACAGGCACTTAAATCAAAGCTGATGTCCTAGTGTAAGAAAGGAACATGACCTCAGACTTTCTGTACTCTTCCACTGAACTTGAAATCTCAGACACCTTACTCATCCTTAGGGTTTCTCTACCAAGTGACAACTACCCAGATATCAGGGATGGCAGTGGCAAGTGTTAGGATGATGTGGTGCCTCTGCAAACACTATGCTGTGCCATAACGTGCAAATTAAAGGGAAGTGTTCATTTCCATATTGCTGTACACTTTGAATGGGAGAAGAAAAAAAAAAAAACAGAAAAAAGGCAGACAATGGAAAAGATAACAAAGAATAAAAAGAAATGTCAACAAACTATCCTTATATGAGTTTTCATTTAATTGTGCCTTTCTCAATTTTCTAAAAGAAAATCAAGAGGTAAAAGTACAGGAAATAATAATAATAAAAATAAATAATAATAACAAATAACAACAACATCATCAACAACAACAATTAGGAACAGGTTAATCTATAGGTAGTATGATATAATTAAAAAGAGGGACCATTTTAAAACTTTGATTGATTCCATGGAATTATGCAAAAGGAATCTGAATAAGCAGTTTAAAGAAACACTGGGAACCAATCTGGAAACACATGTCCAAATGTTCTATTTCTACATGTCAAAGGAAATTTAAGTGAAACATATTTGCAATTAACATTACTTAAATGAAGGTGTGGGTGAGCCGTTTTGACCTATATTGGATTTTGATGAATATTTTAAAATACATTTTCTAAAAGAACTGGACTTGCCTTGCCTTACAAAATACACACACACACACGCATAAATCCATATGTATTTAATAATATAATAATATCTACATACTTCTTTGATCAACAACTATCATAAAATTACGATTTTGTTCAATTTCTCTGGACAGAAAGCAAAAAAATCCCACCTCCCACCCTAAAAATGCATAACGCATCTCATGTGCACCCCTGATTGTTTTCTGTCAGAGGCCACAGAGGGACTCAGTAAATATTTTCTATTATTTTGAATTATGAGGCCAACCTAAAGACCATTTCTCCACCACTTGGACCACTCTAGGATGGTCAGAAATTTGTCTGCCACAGCATCCGTGCAACAACCTAGGGTTTTGGTTATGCCTTTTATCTTACTCGCTCTGTCACTGGTCTTTTGAACCAAAGGTTTATTATTGCATATGTAGAGGAAGAAAGAGATTGAGGAGATACCAAAGACACAAAGCTCTATATTCTGTAGAGCTTTCTGGTCTAAATAGTCCTGATTCTTTGCCCCCAAGTGCTGCTTTCGATTTAGTAGTGACTTTATCTCCCTTTCCAAGCCTTACCCTTGTAAGTGATTTTTTTTAATGACCACAATAGACAAACCCCTCTCTTTTAAACTTTGTCCCATATGTGGAACTAGGTACCCAAAATCATGCTTAGTCATTAACAAACTGTAAAGACCTGGTGACAAAAATTAGTTCTGCCAGACTGTATTTAGCATTCCACACTCTTTACAGTAATGAAAAGTCCAAACTGTTGAATTTTCTGTTAAATAGATAAACCACGTTGGCTAAAATTCTGTGAAAGATATTCCTTCCTAACACATACCAGGTCTCAAGCCAGAGCCCAATTTTACAGCTTGGTTATGAATCTCCATAAAAGAGGTATTTAAAATGGAATTCCTGGCAGACTTAAGGCCAGCAGAGCTACTTGGACCTGCTATATTAGGGTTTTAAATTAAAATTATGTTACTAAAGATGCATCAACTGGACACACACTAACACTCAGGCACATTTGGGGCAGTCAGAAGCACAGAAGTTGTAAATCGATCATATTTACTGAGCTCTGAATTATGAGAAATAGAAATACTGCTGTTTCCTTGAAAGTCCAATTGCAATTTATATAGTCATTATTAAGCAATTAATGTCACTTAATATAAAGTGCTACTGCAGGGACACAGCACAATAATCCTTTTTTCATGAATATTTCTTACTGTGTGTTTTAAAAGTAACTCCTGTGAGAAATTCTGGCTGCTAAGTTAAGTAAATCAATTAAGAGATTATAAAATACGACCTCCTAAAACTTCTGAAAAATAATTATTCAATTAGAAACCTTTACTACACCAAATAATTTTGCATTATTATATCATTCTGTTGGGGTTTTTTTAATTGTTAGGGGACTAGTCTATTGTAAAGGCTAAATACTAACTGGAATGGCATTTTTCATTCATTGAAATGGATACAGTGAGGTGGATTTGGAAGGATTCACAGATCCAATTTGTGACCCTCTGCAAATATGCCTCAGCTTTGCCACAGTTACAGTTTTCTCCTCGTTTACAAATCTTAGACCTGGTACCTTTTTTAAGTCCCAGCACCATCTCAATCTGTTTCTCTTCAAAAATCTCTTTCCACTTCTGACACTGTTCGTTTGAAAGGTTCTTTTACCGTCTATATTCAAGGACCTTTTCCTATCCTCACTTACTTTTAACAAATCTCAAATATTTTCTGAGGTGCGATTTGTATAAACCATTTTTTTTCTTTCAGCTTCCTGTTAAACTTAAGAAATTTATTCACACAGTGCAACATCCCAGTCGGCAGACTAACAGCATTCATACCTTATAGAACAGTTGCAAATCTCTTCCAGATTATTTGATGTACCTGGATTTTAAACATTGTAATGTGTCAATGCTGCATTAGTCCTAAGAATTTTGTATAGTCAATTCTACCCCTCAAACAATAAAAGCTCAATTTTCAAATATGAGTTTCTGGATGTTTAGTCTTCTTTGTCCCATCATTTGCCGCTTTATTTGGATAGAATCTGATCTAAGCCAGTACCTTTGAGGCTACAATAGGTTTTTCTCTTGATAAATTCTTGAACTTATCACATTAGCTTTTTTTCTTTACAATTGTTTCTGGAATTGTATTCCATAAGGGGAAAAAGCTTCAACAGAAGACATTGACTACAACCTGATCAAACCAGTCGTCACTAAATCATACTTTAATGCTGAGAACATTTCACTATCTTTACTATTTGCTGACAAGTTCAGGGCTACAGGTTTGAACTCATGTTGGGAAAGCAGGGAACTGAAATTCAGCGTGGGGAAAGATTATATATTGTAGGCCATAGTATCAGAAATTTTGAAAGACAATTTAAATTTTTAAAGAAAAATGGCCTTTACTGAATTTTTGTTAACAAGAAATCAGGTATTTCTTGACCACAGAGGTTTCCAAATTACAAAAAGGAGAAAGGGATGGTGGCAGTACTTCGCAGTGCTGACTAAAGCACATAGGTAGCTTAGAAATATAAAAATAAAGATACAAATTGTTCCCAGTTTAGTTATCTAGTCTAGTAAAATGAATACTGGTGGCACTGGTACGTCAGCAGCATCAAAACTGACTGTAGAAGTTTCACTCTTACACCAAAGTTCACTATTCCCTTAGGCACAGGCACAACAAATGCTACTGTAACTGTAAGAATTATTTTTATCCTTCCAATTAGCTATGCTATTCCATGTCTGGAAACCAGCTGATCAAAATCTTTCTTGTATTGGGGCACCAAAGCTGGTCACAGAACTCCAGAAGTGTTCTAACAAGTGGAGTGGAGAGGGGAATAATTGCTTCCCTGGATCTCCTAGACATGCTCCTTTTAGTACAGCCCTGGTTGCTTTTGGTCTTTGCTGCCAGGGCTCATGCCTAGTTTGTCATCCACCAGCGCCTCCCCAGGTCCTTCTCAGTAGAGCTGTTCCCCAGCCTGTGTCATTGTAGAATCATAGAATCATCCAGGTTGGAAGGGACCTTTCAGATCATGGAGTCCAACCATCAACCCAACACTGACAAAACCCATCACGAACCCGTGTCCCTCAGCACCACGTCTGCCCGGCTTTTAAATACTTCCAGGGATGGGGACTCCACCACTGCCCTAGGCAGCTACTTCTAATGCTTAATAACCCTTTCAGTGTAGAAATTTTTCTGAATATCCAATCTAACCCTCCCCTGGTGCAACTTGAGGCCGTTTCCTCTTGTCCTATCACCTGCTACTTGGGAGAAGAGACTGACCCCCACCTCTCTACACAATCCTTTCAGGGGGCCCTTCCTTTCCAGCTGAAAGATTTGGCATTTATCCTTGCTGGCCGATTCACCCAGTCCCCTACATCCTTCCGAATGGCAGAGATTATCAAGTGGTCCTCCCACTTTGTTGTACCCTGCAAACTTGACAAGGGTGCACTCCATAACCTGCTCCAGCTCAGCATCCTGCCATCTGAGTTGAGGTGCCTTCTCCCCCTTCCTGAGCAAGCCATAGAGACTTAGATGATATAACAAAGTTAGATATTTACAGTGAATAAACTTTTGTTTATTTGTTGCTTACAGCAGCTTTTGGAAGATGCTGCCTCCTTTTTTGCTTTTCTTTAAAAACAAGAAAAAAAGCCTGAATAGAAAATAAAATCTGAGAGTGACATTTCAATCAAGTACAAAAGCTCAGTTTCCTACTTCTCTTTTCCTAGTTTCTACTGGGACCATCAATACTCCTACTGTCATTTTAAATACCAAAGAAGCCATCTGCTCTCCCAATACACACAAACAAAGTATCTGCTTTAAAAAAATATATAAATGAAACAACAGAGATAATAATTGCTCTGCACATTTATAATAGTAATGAGCATAATCCGTCAGATTTTAGGACACTTCTCTTACACAAGGCAGGAAAAAAAACATTATTATGGAGGAACTGTCCTTGTGTTACATTCCTGTTACTGTAAAATGACATCCTAGTAGATTTTATTCATTTGTTAAATTCAAATTTTCCAAAGTTTAAAATTATCCTGAAAACTCATGGCAGCCTGTTCCTATTTAACCAAAGCAGACACTTTAAAATACACTAATATGGTGATATTCTGAAAAATATACTAAGGCAGATGATAATTTGAGGGCCCTTTTAATAAACCTATGGTGTTTGGCAGTTTTTAGTCATGGTTGGAAACAGGGCTCCAACTGATCTATTGAGGGCATGATAAACTCACACATTTCCATCCACAATCTGACATTATTTAATTTGTAATGATTACAAATAAGTTCCAATGGCAGCAGCTACTGTTTGCATGACGTGCAAGCAACCACCTGATCCTGAAGCTTTAATCCACCTTTGACCAATCATCTTCACTCTCTTCATCAGTGATGACACTCTCTTTGCCAACCACGCACTATAATTTACATAAAACCAGCATCGTTGCATGACAAATAAACAGAATCTTTCATTGACCTGATTTTTCTGTCTTTAAAAGGCATGGCAAAAAATTATAATTAACTTAAATGAAAGTGTAAGAGGTCTCTCTGTCCTTGGTTATGTGAGTCTGAACACGATTCCAGTTTAATACATTCCTTGAGGCATAGATCCAGTCCAGTTGCTTTATAGTTTCAGTCTAGCTCTGCAACTAAACAGACACAATATCTCCAGAAGCACAAGCAAACAGAGAGCATCTCTGTGTCACCGTTACAGACCATTGCTACGGTCAGATAGTTTTGAACTGTGAATCCTGTAAAATGAAGTGCGATAAGTTGCAGTCTGCCTAATAAAGTGTGACTCGGCAGTCTTGGCTCGTGATTCTTACAGTTACCACCCCTGAACTAGTCCTACCAGACTTTAAAAACAAACAAACAAAAAAAAGCCAGCAAAAACACCACCTCAACCAACCAGACAAAACTTCTTGGAAAATTAGCAAAGTTTACCAGATTGTCATTTCCACAGAGGGAACAATATCCATTACACAAAATGGATTCAGTGGAATTTATTTCATTTTCCAAAGAGGTTTTAGAATCCGTAGTCTCTGGTTTTGCCTGAGTTCAGCTGTGTCCTTGATCTATTTTTAAGTGGTTGTGATTTTTCTGGAGCAGAGCTTGCTATGTCAATTTACTGGAACAAATGGTCCTTCTGTTTCCCTGTGAGATTTCTATACCTCAAAGCAATTTGTCCCCCGACTTATTTTGAACTCTCTGATATTTTTCTATGTTGTCACTGATTTGCGTTTCAAGTTTCATGAAGAACTATTTGCTTTTTCTTGTAGAAACTTAGTTCTTTAGAGTCCTTTTGTAGCTTTGCTATCCTGCTGGGTATTTTTAAGTTTTTTTCTTCTTCTCAAAGAGAAAGTAGAAAAAGTTTTTCGTTTCCAGTTGATAAGCTTTGTTCTCTCATCACACAAGTTTTACATTCTTTTTACCTTCTAGTTGTGTATTGGTGGCATCCTGTTAAGTCAGTATTTTACCTTATCACTCACATCTTCCAAAAATGCATTTCTTTCAGAATTTGAAACCATACTGTCTGTTTTGCTTTGCTCAAAATGCTCATTAGGTTCTTACTAGAACATATTTTCCAAATTGTTTTGATTTTTTGTATACCAAAAGTTGTTATGATAACTAGATTAATTGGTGGTGCACAAAGACAAATGTTCATGTCCTTAACAAATTCAAAAATGTTTCAGTTTCATAGTCTGAATTTTGCAGAGATTACAGTTTTCAGTAATGGATAACCATAAAAAAAAAAAAATTATTTGCTGTGCTTATCTAAGTATCTCAAAAATGCATTTCAAATCAATTGATTTCAGTTCCTCCCACTGAATCAGCCATATAATTTTTCTGACATTTTGCTTCCCTCAGTAAAAATACAAATTTCATGCAATTTGTGAGCCAGTCTTGAGTACACCTTTTTTTCACATGACTTACCTGCTTCCTTTAGCTAAAATCAGGAAGATGTTGTAATTCTGGTTTAAGTCAGTGAAAGGCCAATTGTGACTAATGAACAAGCAACCAACCAACCTTCGAATCCCAGACAGAAGGCGAGGAACTGAGGGAAGCAGACAAGCGGCTGCGAGTACGGAAACAGAAGAGGAGACGTCCTGGGGCTGCCTCACTCACCAACCAAGAAAAATGAGGTTAGATCCTCATCCCAGGTGTAGCTTTTCCCAGCTTGACTACAGCACCCACCATGCCACGCATTTCCAGCCACTTTCAGGTCCTGTAAACTTAGTTTATAGAATCATAGAATGGTTTGGGTTGGAAGGGACCTTTAAGATCACCCAGTTCCAACCTCCCTGCCCTGGACAGGGACACCTCCCACCAGAACAGGCTGCTCAAAGCCCCATCTGGGCTGGCCTTGAACACTTCCAAGGATGGGGCATCCACAGCTCCTCTGGGCAACCTGTTCCAGTGTCTCACCACCCTCACAGGAAAGAATTTCTAGACAGCAAGAGATTGAAGACAGACACTGCTCTGAACCCATCATCATGATATTTAAAATTTATAGAAGGAAGGAGTCATGAAAGCCAAAGTTCAGCATCACAAAGAAGCCAATAGTATTTCAAGCTTGGAGGAAGAAGGAATGACTTTCTAAAAATTACACATTGCAAGTGTAATATAGCCCACAGGTAAAGGCAGTGGTGGAGTCGTGCTGGTTGTCTCTATTTACTTCCCTGTCTTCCATATGTTTCAAGAAAACTTCCAGGAGGATTTGGTCTATAATCTCACCAGGCACTGAGGTGAGGTTGACTGATCAGTGGTTCCCAGGGTCCTCCTTTTAACCCTTTTTAAAAATGGGTGCAGTGCTTCCCTATTTCCAGTCACTGATGATTTCACCTGAATGCCATGACTTTTCAAATATGATGTTTATGTTATGTTTGTATTACATTTTTTGGAGTTTCAAATATTATGCAGTTTATAAAAGATCACTGCATTCACATTTGACAGTACATATGTAAGGACTTGAAAAAGACCATACAAGTTACTTACGTTGAAAAACAAAATAGAAATCTCAGTTAAATGTGAAGGAACTCCACTGAAAGATTTATGTTTCATCTGTTTCTCTGTAACATTAATTTGTAATTTTACCTGGATGCTATAATATTCCATGGCAGCATAGTCATTTCCTGTTCGTAGAAAACTAAAGTGTTGCTCTAGGTACGACAAAAAGTTGCTCCAGTGAAATATAACTGTGGAGCCGGTGATCTTTTTTGGTGGCTTCAGAAGTGTTCTAAAAGTTTATTTATTCCATATGATTGGGAGTCTTGAGTGACAAGGCTTCTGTTTTTATACTTCCTCAATGCTTGGCTGACCTTAAAAGTTTCAGGATGTTCAGTGCAACATTCAAAACTGGCTTTGATGCAGTTTTGGATCAGAAGCTTTGATGCTTGACTGTCAGCAGAAGATCCTTTCAAAGTTAGTCGTTATAGTAAAACTTCACTAGAAAAACTTATATAAAAATATTTTTAAAACCTTATACAAAAAATATTTGTAAAACTTTATCTATATATATAAACCTTATAAAGAAAAAACTTTTATATATATGTGTGTGACTATACATTCTAGTGAACAAATGGTGTTTCTTGATACCAAGAAACTATATATACACAAATAAATATGAATATGAACACAGAATCATTGAATTATAGAGATATATATACACACACATACATATGCATATGTGAATCAGAATTTGTGGTCTGATAGTTCATATGAAAATGTTCATCACCATTAATAAATATAATACATTTTCTTACATGTACAACATAGATCTGAAAATTATCCATAAAATAAAAATCTTTGGTCTTACCCTTACTCTCCACTGTGAGGAAATGGTACATGTAACATTCATTGGCAGAGAAGTTTTTAAAGTAACACAATATTGACAAAATAAACAGATAAATGAGACTCTAATCACCATTTGGTCTTAATATTCTTTGATTATTTCATTTCTGAAAATACCATTCCAAATAACGCAATGTCTATGTCATTGGGATTATTCTGGAATTCTTCTGTCCAATATAGTGATGCCTGAAAGACTGGACCGGGTAGCATTCCTGCCAAAAATAAAAAACCTTTTTGTAGAATATACAGAGTTGGAAGTTGTAGTCATACCCCAGAATACAGACCAAGAAATTGAACATGGATTTCCTGAATGAACTGTTACAGTTAATGGCCAGCATTGTCTCTAAGTAGCTTTTCATTTCCGAGCCAACATCCTCTTAGCAATCCTATGCCCATTAAATTCAATTATAGTTTATTGAGCTCCAGTTAGTTTATGTCTGGACATTTTAAAAGTGGATCTGGGATGGGCCAGATGAAAGTACACATACAGCAGATGGTTTGGGGCAGAATCCATTAAAAAAAAGTATGTATGATTCAGACAGCTCTAATTAGTGTAACAGCATACAGTATAGAATAAAGTATAGTATGGCAAAAAGAAATTATTCCTAGCAAAAACCATGGTATCAACCCTTATTTAATTCTGTCAAGGTCTTATAAAAAGAATTGTTCAAATTAAAGTAATAGCAGAAAAAAGAGGCAATGGAGAAATATTTTGAAATTAACATGGTATTTAAGCTGCAATTATCAAGTATGAAAAAAATGCATTTAATGAATCTGTTAGTCCCTTCACTAAAACCACAAATGAACTTTTAGCACAGATAGTGTACTGCAAACACAATAAAAGAAATCAAATCCCAACCATTGCAGTTATTACAAAATTAGAGAATTGAAAAGGTGATTCACAGTTGCTATTTAAAGAGAGCCACCAATGTTTGTAAGCACATCTCCACTACGTCTCGTACAATCACAGTACCTCCATATCCAGCCATCAAATGCCTCTTTTTCCCAAGTGGTCCTAAAAAACTTAATCCGTAAATTCAATTTGATTTGTGAAATAGTATCCATTCATTTTTAAAATATCTCTGTTTTCTGGGCTTAGTAAATTAACCGTGTCATTCCATTTTGTGAGGGAGGATTGTTGAACTGTTCTTTATGATCAGCCACCCCTCTCTCGCAGTAAACCTGCTCCTGATAATGTCCTTGAACGTCTCTTCCTTTATTACTGTTCTCCACAACTATTTTGTTAGGTGTCCACCAAAGGACTAAGTCTGCACCGACATCTTCTGTCTCACTTACCCGAAAGTATTGAAAAGTCTCGCTGCCAATGTTTTCCTGAAAGGACGAGTATGTCCCTCTCCCTGTTTACAAAGACTGTCTCCATAACACTTGTGTCTTCCCTGTGATCCCTCCTGGATCTTGGTTGTTCCAGCTAATTACAACTTCTTTGGTCACTTGTAAGGCATCTGTCCATTCACAGTGCTTACCAACGCTTAATTACATTTTATGACTTATTTTCTCGTCAAAAGTTTGAAAAGCAGTTTTAAAACATGAACAATTAATTTGCGATTGTGTCCCGTTGATAGGACCAAGTGCTTGCCCTAAAACCTGAGTTTTTGAAGTATTTCTTTAACTTCTAAAATGAGAGACTTTCTCTGCTGGTTGCTGGTTAATATTTATTTGCTCCTCTTCTGGGGTAAAATGGAAGAATTTCTAATCCAGCAAACTGAGATTAAACTTCTGTGTAAGTAATTCACTTCTTGCTATTGCTGGTTTTATGTTGTGCTAGAATGACAGTGGGAATTGTTTTTCTGACAATTTCTAAGGAAAACCTGGCAGATGGTTCTTCACTTGAGCCAGAAAACCAAAAACATATTCAAAAAAAATCCTCAAATATGGCTATTTTTCTTAGGTAGTTATACAGCTGGATTTGCTTTTCACCTTTCAATGAATATTTCAGAGAAAGAGCAAATTGTATTGGGGTTTGAAGAAAACAACGCGTCTTTGAGGGATATCATCTTATATCTCCAAACACATCTAACGCTTTTGTGTGTATGAGTCTTGGATGTAATTTCAGATACTGATTCGGTGTCATTATCTGACCTGCCAGATGACAGGAAGTAGATCATATGGATCCTGGATTAAAGCCTAGAGTTTTTGAAGGACCAAGCCTTTTATGTTGGGCTAGGACATACATAATAAAGCCTGTTATTATTTTGAGAAGTCTTTAGCTATTAGAATGTCCAAGTTATTTACGTAATGTCTAATGCAAACCTTATAACAATTTGTCTTTTTATAACATATTTATTGATATTTACAGAAGATTAATTTTAGACAATATTAATATTTTTATACAATTCTTAAGGACAGCTAAAATAATTTTATTATGGGCATTATGCAAGTGTTAATTGTAATAGTTTTCCAGGAAAATTGGTGTACATTTTTTGCCTGAACACTATCTCCCTAAAATAATGTACCAATTTATAAATGAGCAATAACAGTATTTTAATTTTCCCATACTGTACCAGAATTTAATTTTACCTTGGGGAAGTTTGTTTAATAATTTGCTGAAGTGAACTATAGTAAGATTTATTTAAAACAAATATGAGTTTCAATAAATGACAACCAAGAGTACTTAAAAAAAAATTTCTATGTGCATGAAAAGGCAACAACTTTTCCTGCTATTTGTAGAGAAGATTTTCCCTACTGAAATGTAAGTTTTTTATGAATGAACAGTATGGGAATCTGCCAAATATGAAACAACTTTAACTCCCCCAGTTTTCAATAGAAGCAGCAAACTGACCTTTTTAACTCAAATAATAATAAGAATTAGGATGATAGGATTGGAAAGAATTGACATGACTACTTGTTCTAGTCCTCGATAATAACTAAGAAGTTTAGTTATAGGACAATTTCCAGCAACTTTTAACAAGCTTAAGACATGATATAAGTCCAAAAATCACAATTAATAATGCCACTCAAAGAGATTGGGCAAGATCATGCACATCCATTCTTTTAAATCCCTGCAACACATCCTGCTGAGATTGCCTTTTCTGTAACATCCAGAGGAAGGGCCAAATGCAGTGGCTCAGGGAAAAACAACAGGGAAAAACAACCATACAAAAATTCTAGAAGCAGCAAGGAAGAAAAAACATATTTGTGACCCACAAGCAACAGCCCATCATATTCTTGGCCAGTATTTATTTCTAATCCGTGACATTAATTTAACTTGGCACTATAAAGAAACAAGAAATCCAGAAGCTTCAATAACAGCAAAACCAAAGGAAAGCTCTATCAGCTTAAGTGAGAGAACAACGGAGTTTTGTAATGAATCTAGAACCAATATTATTTCACATGAAAACAAAGATGAGATTTTTCAAGACAAATGAAACTGTAGATGTGGCCAAACACAACCTATGTCTCCAGAGTGAGCAGTTTCCCAACTCTTTGGGTGGAGGTCTAAGTGTTCTGTGTTGTTCCTGAGAACACTATTGTCTCCACTACTTTTCTTATGCAAAATCATAAAGCAGCTGCAAAATGTGGGTTCCTCCAATTAGAGGCACTCATTAGAAAACAGAAAAAAGGGGAAGCTGCCTTCTGCAGACACACAGGCCTAAGAGATTCAGACGAAACTCCATTCCCTGAGAAAATTGCTGGCCTTTTTTTTTGTTATTTTTTAAACTCGGATGGTCGTGGCTGGTTTGGGACAGTCGGAAGCTGTGAAATAACAAAGCAAACAAGTAGTAATAGTAAAATGGAGCATAAAAAGGAACAGAAATAAATTGCCTTGAAGGCATTGAACCAAAATGAAAAGAACTTGTCGAGACCCTATTCCATGTTTATTCTGGAAACACTTAACTTCATCCTTAACTTGCATTACTTGTCTGGAATTCTTCTGGAGTTAAGAATATGCTCAAGTGTTTTGCTGAATTGAGGCTTAAAGAAGCAGAAAACTTTATTTTCTGCATAACTCCATATAACTAAAGGGACATGACACCTGCTGGGTGGAATTAATAACAATAAATCCAACCCTATTTTTCTGTTTATGTCCTTCGATGCCCTTGTGTCCACAGTTTATGGTTCTGGGCACAGATATCCTCTCCGGAAGACTATTATATGCTTTAACAAACTCGTCTTACTGTTTGTTCCGCTCTCTGTCCCCGATCAATCCTTCTGGACAATCATTCTTTTATGTTGCCAATAGTTCTAATCTGCTCAAGTCTACTACTGTCCCCGTAAATCAATATCTTAGCCAATTTCTCAAGACTGGGTGGCAATGAGAAGTAGCTTTTTGTTCTTATTCAATAACTGTTCTTCCTCCAGTCATCCTACCTACCTACCACTGAATGGAGAGACTCTGGAGCCAGTGTGTGTTCGGACTTAGCAGGGCTGTGCCAAAAAAAAAAAGCATCACTCAGGAGACATGAGCAAGTTCTTTAATTCAACAGCCATACCAGAAAGAGTATAATGAAAGCAACATCCTGGAATCGATAAAGAAGAGCTGAAGTAACAGAGATGCATGATGAGAAGTTGTGAGACGAGCCAAGAAGCAGCCTTGGAATTAGTAGAAAAAAGAAACCGTCGCAGAGAACAATGAAAAGGACTTTTCCAGCCACCTGAGGTTGAAGCACACAACAAGCAGGGAAAGCCGTCACGGTTAAAAGAGAAGGGGTTAGAGAGGAAAAGCAAATGCAGACAGGAATCCAGGGAGGAAACTGCGTTTTCAAAAGGTGTTAGGTTTTGGGAGTCTTTTTTTCCTTTGAAAGATCATTGAAATATTTTATATATGTACACATGAATTTTAGGTTATTTTTCTATGACCTTTACTACGATCCTGCTCAGAAAGCATTAAAAATATATATAACCTAAAAGTCATCAGGCTGTCTATGTGAACCCTCTGTAGCAAGCAGCAGAGGAAAAGGTAACCCCCTTTGACTAGACAGTGGCAAACAAGCCCTGTTAAAATGTTCAAACACGTACCTCAAACAGCACCTCAAGGAGCCTCTTCTCCTGGATGAGAAAGTTGCCCGTTCTTCAGGGAAATGTGACTGCCCTCTCAGCAAAGATTAACACTTCCCAACCCCAGCCAGTTGCTGCTGTGTAGAATGTTTTACTTTCTTTAACATGGTCTGAAAATCTCTTTTCAAAGCAAGGAAAGTGGATGTTGGCACCGAGGAGGTGATTTTCTTGTTGAAGACAGGTGAAAAGATTTCCAGCTTTGGAGTCCTCAACACAGAAAGGACACGGACCTGTTGGAACGGGTCCAGCGGAGGGCCACGAGGATGATCAGAGGGATGGAGCACCTCTCCTATGAAGACAGACTGAGAGAGCTGGGGTTGTTCAGCCTGGAGAAGAGAAGGCTCCGGGGAGACCTTATAACAGCCTATCAATACCTGAAGGGAGCCTACAGAAGAGCTGAAGAGGGACTCTTTGTCAGGAAGAGTGGTGACAGGACAAGGGGCAATGGTTTTAAATTGGAAGAGATTTAGATTAGATATAAGGAAGAAATTCTTTACAGTGAGGGTGGTGAAGCACTGGAACAGGTTGCCCAGGGAAGTTGTGGATGCCCCATCCCTGGAAGTGTTCAAGGCCAGGCTGGATGGGGCTTTGAGCAACCTGCTCTAGTGAGAGGTGTCCCTGCCCATGGCAGGGGGGTTGGAACTAGATGATCTTTAAGGTCCTTTCCAACTCTAGCCATTCTATGATTCTATGATTCTATGATATACAGAGGAAAATCTAAAAGCCAGCTGAAAACATTCTTAATCTAAACCTACAAAGCTAAATTCCAATCCCTTCCTTTTGCCATTTTCACATGTAAGAAATTTGGAAATCAATTTTGATATAAATGCATAGAATCATAGAATCTTTTAGGTTGGAAAAGACCTTTAAGATCATCAAGTCCAACCATTAACCTAGCACTGCCAAGTCCACCACTAAACCATGTCCCTCAACACCACATCTGCATGTCTTTTAAATACCTCCAGGGTAATTGCAAGACTATGTTATCAGCCTGCATCATTTCTACCTGCTCTTCATAGTGCAACTAAATGCTAGCAGACTACATATTTCTTCAGACTTGCTCCAAATCCTAATCATATATTGGCCTTTTTAAACAAAAAAAAATTAAAAATCATGGTTTGAAGGGTTTCAAAAGATAGTTCAACCATGAAAGTTATATTCTTCAACTTAAGCTATTTTAGGACCTGATATTTTAAACTTTTAAAAAACAAACCGTTAAGTAGAACTTGAGCCAGGGAAAAATAACATTAGTCAGATTTGCTGTGGATGGTAATTAATAGTGGCTATGCTGCAGTAAATAAGTTCCATGCCCTATACACCACTTAGGGATTTAATTTATCATGTTCCAAATTTAAAAAAACAACAACAAAAAAACCCAGACAGACCTACAAACCTAGAATAACCCACACAGCATTTGTCTGAAGCATCATAGACAATAACTTCTGGCTTTATGTTTTCATTTAAACACATGAATTCCCTGTAATTTGCATTTTTAACACTTGTATGAATGTTGCAGAACAAGCAGAAATATTTAACAAAACCCCTCAGTTTTTTCTGTGGCACTGTTGGTAAAACCTTAGCGATGGACTGTACCAATGCCGACAAGTAATCCAGTGGTATTACCTGGAGCGTCCTACTGTGTTTTTGAGGACAATCATTGCAACAAATAAACATGGAAGAGCCCGGCTACTAGAACTAAGCTGCTTTTTAGCTTCAGACAATGTATGTTGACACTGTCATGTGAGCGTTAGAAAGGAGAAAGAAATTACCAAGCAAGTGTAAATTCCTGGTTTTCAGTACCACACAATTACTAACTGTGCTGAACCCACTCCAAAACAGAGAATATTAAAGACCTGTAATTACTAATTATAATGTTGTGTCTTCCATGATTAGAGTTCATTCAAGATTTTGAAATTTTCATGGCTCGCTTGTTATATATTGAAGATAGAATGATACGGGTCTTTAATTACTGCATTCCTTGTGGAAAGCCCAGATAATGGTATTCAAGATAGTTGAAAAACTTCTTATGCATGTTCTTTCAAAATGTGATAAAAGTGTGAAGGGCTTTTTAGGTCATGAAATTTTATTTAGCATTTTTTTCAGCTACAGTCTAATAACACGATAAACAGCACCAATGTTCCATTTGCTAGATCAGCTTAATCCACTTGAAGGTAAATAATTACATTCAGTTAAAACTCACATTCCTTTAAGAATTCAGAATATATTAACATGGAATAAGGCATTTCAGATATTAAATGACAATTTTGATCAATCTTGACGGCAAATTACTCTTAGTGCCTTCCTGTTTGGAATCTGATCTATCGCTTTTTCGTTCACAGGCTTCTGAGAAGGAGCCAAGGAATTTACATAGTAAATCCATTGCAGTCTTGGACATGTCAATATTGTGAGTACTCAAAGATTAATTAAGGTATGGTAGTGATTAGAAGCCCACATTGGAGATAAACAGACTTTGCTAGGGGTATAATTATAAAAGAAAGAGTTCCCACTCCCCTACAGATTTCTAATCTTCTTGCATTATGAGAGACCACACATCAACAAGTAGAAAAATAAAGTGGCTTTATATGGGAAAACTGCAGCAATGTAATCCTAACAATCCTAACAGTGGAAAATCCACTCTGGTAGGTTGGTTTTTCCATCTTACCCCATTGCCTCCTTTTTTTTTTTTTTTTTTTTTTTTTCTTTTTGGAAGGGCTGTGGGATACTTCTCTGTTCCTATCAGAGGACAGAAAAGTGACATGTTATGTCACTTTTGTTACGTTGTTGTTACGTAGAAGAACAAATGGCTTTTAAAGCTCAAGTTAATGAGAGATCTTCAAGACTCAAAAATAGACAGAAAAGGCAGATCTCTCAGCCTCAGAAAGTAATCCCACTTTTCCTAGCCATTAACGTCACATTTACCTTACTGATCCCAGGGCCAGACCCAGCTCCTGCTGAAATCTGTCAATGAGGTACCTTCCCCCTTAACTAACCTTTTGTTTGCCTGAGAAAAAATGTTAAAAATACTGCCTTGTAACCAAAGGGAACTTCCTGAAGTAAGTCCAAGAAACAGCTTGACTGTGATAACACACTTTGTTACTTTCTTCTTGTTGTGGAGTGTGAGACATTTAAATCCCCTTTGCTTTAGTAATACATTCTGAAGACTGTTAATTAGTTAAGCTAAATTAATTATCCAAATACATAATATTTGCTACATTCAGAGTCTTCCAAAATAAGCTAACAGTAACAAAAAAATCTGAAATACTTTTTAAACGGTGTGCGATATCCTTTAAGGGCAGCCCACCATCTTTAAATACTAGATTCAGAGGACCAGCTCCAGCCTTTGGGTGACATTTGCAGCAGGCTCAATAGTAAAAAAAAGTAAAAAAATAAAAAAAAAAAAAGACGACTTGACCATTTGTATTCAATGCCATGAAAGCTAACATCTTTCTGGATTCAACATCTCATTATTATTGGATAAGCATTAAGCAATGGTAATAAAACAATTAACTTTATCTGCATTTACCCAAACTAACATTAAAATTGTCAAAAGGGAGAAACTCCCCAAAACGGAAATATCCTGAAAAAATACAATTGCAGGAGAAAAACTGGTGGGTAATATTTTCTCTGATAGTCAGAAAAATAATAGCAGTTATGACCCTGACAAAAGATTTCAGATCAGAATCACAATCCACTTCTCACTGACTTGTATCTAACCAACCTGCAGCTCAACAGCCCAAACTGCTCAACCTTTTTTCTTGAATCTGCCTGGAACTCTCCTTCCGTGCATATGTATGTAGGACCATCTCATTACTGATAGAACAAAACCCGATCATCCTGAAAATAAACACTCCCCCAGCTGAATCCTGAGGAAAGTAACCCAGCAAAGGCTCTCAAAGCATGCCTACCAGTCCAGGATATCTTGAAAAGAAATTCCTAAAAGTGATAGGAACTGTTATTTTCTCTGAAAGCAGCCTGGAAATATGGTCTATGTTCCTTCTTCCATGGTCCTATGCTTTGTAGAGCCATGTATGTTGTGGTAGACCCAGATCCAATTGCTTTCACAAGATCAAATCCAAAAAATCCAAATCCAAACCCCCACTTACATGCCTTAACAAAAAAAAATAAAATTGACTGTTTCTGAAAGGAAGAAAAAAATAGTCTCAATCGCTTCTATTACACATAAAAAAATGTAAGATTGATGGGCAGAGAAGAGACTGAGAAGAAGCGTAACTGAATGTCTAGAGCAGTTGCTTGGAGGATAAAGTAAACCAAACTACAAAGGACTTTTTTTGAAGTGCACAAACAGATTCTAGAAATCCAGCCCTGCTTCCTGCCAGATAAGTTTGCCAAGCATTAGCAATAAATTCTAAATCATTATTTCCTGTCTGGGTTTCGGAATTGTGTGTGTTTGCTTGGTGCAGAAAGGCCAGAGAGTCAATACTGACTCTACAAAATGTCTGAAGTTTGGAGAAGACAGACCCAGCTGTATTCTCAGTTTTTTCGACTGCCCACCATTAAACAACCTACTTAGCTTTTTTCTCCACTTTATGAAGTCTGTCTGGTTTGATCCCAATCTTAGTTGCCTTTCAATTCACGCGTTGTGTAGGAGGCTCAAAGTGCTTCATTTTTGAGATTTTTATCTGAAGTAACATCATTGCAATTAGACCACTTCATGAATTCAGTCACAAATATTCCACCAACTTTGCTTTTGTCTTCCTTTCCTTATTTCTAAGCCGATTTCAAAATAGTGAGATAAAAGTAATCCAGATGCACAAGGAGATATCACAGGCTACATAGAAAGTCGGTGTAAAAAGACTTTATTACAAGTCCATTGCTTGTATTTAGGCCTGTGCACTTGCAGCCTATAAGTCAAAAAATACATAACCCATTTATTCTACCCTTCCTGACCAGATTTAGCGTATTTTACTCTGCTCAGTAGTTCAGGCAGCCCTGCAGCATTCAGACTAACCCAATTCAGACTATCACTACTTACAATGAGGAGCGAAGCCTTGGCTGTACTTCAGCTCTAGACAGCAACCAAACAACTCCACAAACACAATTGGAAAAATATCTGTCAAAAAACAGTTTTACTTTTGTATCGGTGCCTTTAGTATGTCACAGCCAACAGAACAGGAACATGAACAAACGGTGGCCAAATTCCTACTCTGCCTTAAGAAGGAGAAGGTAATAATGAAAGTTCACTTCGTAATCTCATAGTCAGCAGCTTTATAATGCGATCATGACAACAGAAGCATGAGAAAAGCCATGACATCCCTTCCTCCCTTGCCTCAAATCTACTTTCCTAATGCATCCTGTAGAGATAAAGGGTACTTGTCAGAATTCTTCTTTAGTGTCAAAGAGACTGGTGATACCGCAAGACAAGCCTCTGCACAGCAAGAGAAATATTCTTAGTTCGCTTCTATAAATCCAACATAACAGTGGTTTTAGAAATAAACAATGCTTAACAAGCCTGTTATCTGCCTAAGTCAAGCTCATTCCTGGTGTTATACCATGACTTATTACTGCCCTGTGCATAATATACTTATCTTCCTTCAGTGAAGGAACCTGATGTCTCTTTACCACGTTTCTCTACATTTCCCTAATCTGTATATTTCCTAAATTTCTCCTTCCTCTATTTTCCTTCACTTTTTGGAAGGCTTTTTGTCCTTTTTTAAGCCAGCTTTTACCCTATACTGTTGTAAACAACCTCTAAACCTAAAATACATGCAAGGATCCAAGAATTTTTGCCTGGTATTTTGATGTTGGGGACCTGGCCACTGTTGACTGTCAGTGATTTAGTTTCTCTATGGATACTTTCTAGATGTATCACCCAGCTATTGCCAATCTTTGCAGGCTTGAAATCTTAATACGCCTGAAAGTGTCTGTCGAACTATGCCCCTACCCATCACCCACTTGTTCTAGTGCTCAATAAATGTCTTCCCTTATCACAGAAAAGAAATTCAGTGACATTGCATGGCCTTGCCACAGGCAGAATATCCTTGACTGCTCTCATGTTAGACACAGCCCTGCAAGATATACACATACACATTGAAGCCTTCTTCCTTGCTAGTTGGGATGCTATTTATACTTACTCTCCAGTGTGAGCTGAATCATCCCAAAAATCACTGCTAGCAAAAGTGCTTTGTAATGACGTGATACAAATCGAGCACCTTATTTTGGTCATGTCACAAATTGCTTGGAAGAGGAAAGGAAATATTTTTAAGGGTATATATTTTCTATAAGCAAACCAATGAATTCTATAAGAAAATCAGCAAAAAGCCAAACCTGCATATGTCACACCTTCTTTTACGAGCAATGAAATAGATAAAGCTTGTTAGTTTACAATCCAAATTCTTTCAACTTGATGAATCCATACTTCATCTTGAACAATCATGCAGGACATAAACAGCCTAACCTTGCCCCTGGACAACCACCTTTTTATCCTTTAATTATGTTTATCCTGGTAAGCAGTCTTTCTCAACTAGGGGTAACGGTTTTAAACAGAAAGAGGAGAGATTTAGATGAGATCTGGGAAAGAACTTCTTTGCTGTGAGGGTGGTGGGACCCTGGCCCAGGTTGCCCAGAGAAGCTGTGGCTGCCCCATCCCTGGAGGGGTTCAAGGCCAGGTTGGAGGGGGCTTGGGGCAACCTGGTCTGGTGGGAGGTGTCCCTGCCCAGGGCAGGGGGTGGCACTGGATGGGCTTTAAGATCCCTTCCAACCCAAACCATTCTATCATTCTATGATTCATGTTGCTTTCACCAATAATGGCAACACTAGTTTCTAATAACTTCTACTGAAGTTGGAATAGCCAGGGGTCTTAGTCACGGATTTCTCAAAAAAAAATCCCTGTTAGATTACATAATTTCATGTGATTCTGCAGTGAAATCCTCACTTTGGGACTGTTTCCACCAGCGAGGTTGCACCACCAACCAGTACCAGCACTATGTAATATATTAAAAGTATATTCAGCTACGTATGGAGACACTCTCACTGTAATCTACTACTATAACTACAACCCACCACCCGGGCAGGCAGCCTGCCTGTTGCCTACTTTCTTTCCAGACACTGGAGATCTCTGTAACTGAAAAATGCACTTAACTGACTAACGTCAGCTTCCAGCATGGCATAGAGCTGAGCACCTTGATCACTTGCTGTCCTCAGTTCTGTCAAGCTGTTGTCCAAGACCAGTAAATCAAATGTAAATAAAGTTATTTGTGACTCAAGTGGATTCTCACTTTGTAATTTCTTGGGGAAAAAAACCCCAAACAACAATTTGCTTAATACATTAGAACTGCCAGATCCTTCTCTAGTTGGAGTTTTAATTTAATGTTGTATTAAATAAACTATATGATTTTGTACCTTTGGTGTTGCTGCCAGGAAGAGTTTTATGATTGCCTCCAAATGAGTCAGACTCCCTTTAAACTTTTCTCCCATACACATATCACTCATTTCTCTATATATTACTCACATATTCTATTAATTTTTCTGCAGCCTATGCACAGTATATTACCAGATATGACTCAAGTGCATCAACTACTCTCTGGATTTTTACAGTAACATGATCTTACGTCCTGTTTCTTTCTCTCTCCCACTACATGCTCTCACTTTTTAGTGAAGTTACTGATTTCATTTAGATGAAGGAAGAAATTTTTTTGGCAGCCCATTTAAATGGCGAAGTCACCGTTCAGAAGAGGTGCAAAATACAGCAAATGTTGCAGTAACCCTCGTGGTTAAATCTGCATGTAAATGAGGCATTTGCAGAAATTGAACTCAAATTCAAGGGAGTGCTATTTGTTCCGACTTCCATGCTCAGAAACTGGCAAAGGATATAAGAGGTTACTGCTTTTAAGCCAGGCCATTAAAGAGAGCCTAAGAGCCTCTTGCATCAGTTCTGTGTTTGACCTCCATCTCCTGTTTCATAAGATCACTGCCAAAATTCAAGCAATATGAACAGAAACATTTGTTCACAGCAGGAAGATGTATTTAGGTTTCTCGAGTTAAACAAAACACGAAGAAAGAGCAAGGACTGAAAACTCTTTGGTGTGGGACCCATTCACCACCCATCACGGGTATTTCTTTACAAACATTTACATTTTTTTTGGGGGGAAGAAAAATATAAAAATGCCTAGAAATAAATTGTTGGCACGGAACTAAATAGTACTGCCTCTGGGGATTTAAATGAGAGGTGACAAGGACATCAGCTGCTCCTATTCTGAGTTTCCCAAACATGGTTATGCTTACTTTTTTTCAGTATTCCTAAAACCTTTGAAGCACGTAACACAGTGAGCTCCAATGAGTTGGAACCTACTGTTTCACCACGTTGCAATTCTTTTTTTTCTTGCCTCTTACCACAGGACCAGTGTTTTCTAGCTTTGAGAAAACATACAGTGGCCACTCATTTTTCTATAACAAAGGTAACATTTCCATTGCTTTGCTATTATGCCAAAAAGCCACTGGGGAAAAAGAAAGGTGCAACATTAGAGAAAAAAAAAAACAACAAAAAACTCAAGCAGTGTGCAGGTGTATTCTGAATGTTAATGAATGGATCTTTTTTTTTGTGTCGAGACTTCCATACAACCACTGCTGTTATACAAATTGGCAGCTACAGGATAGAGAAAAGCCATTCCTGGCTTTGATTGTTAAAGTCTTCATGTGGGTCCACAAGGAAGAAAAAGGTTGTTTTGCCTCCACACACATATTTTCAAAGTCTAAAAGAAGGTTCCAGTTAAAAAAAAAAATTTAAAAATAGCGATCACACATTCTAGATATGTTCTATGCACTTCTCAATAGCCTGCAGCTTGCTTCTGCAAGTTATAAATGGGGACAGAGCAGAACGTGAGACACATCTGATGTAGGTATGATGCTATTTGCTTCTGCTTTTGGGTTTAGGGAAGACTAATTTGGATTTGCTAACTCTCCCTTATGCCATGATAGGGTTCATATTATTTTTCTAGCTCACCGCTTTCTTCCATCTGTTTGGTAAGAAATTATAGAATGGTTTGGGTTGGAAGGGGTCTTAAAGACCATCCAGTTCCAAACCCCCTGCCCTGGGCAGGGACACCTCCCACTAGACCAGGTTGCTCCAAGCCCCCTCCAACCTGGCCTTGAACCCCTCCAGGGATGGGGCAGCCACAGCTTCTCTGGGCAACCTGGGCCAGGGTCTCACCTTTACTCGGAGGAAAGAATTTCTTCCTAGTATATAATCTAAATCTCCCCTCTTTCAGTTTAAAATGATGTGTTATCACTTCCTACAAGGATGCTCTGGTATGAGAAGAAACACAGTCTTTCTAAAGCACGACTGAGATGTGTTTGCAACAAAGAAATACTGGGCACACAATATGCACTGTTAGAAAGGAGCAGCCTCAGGAGGTACCAAAAGTTTGGCTTCCCATAAACTATCAACCAAGTTTAAACATATTATTTATTATAAGAACGTTTGAGTGTAAAAGCAATACTATTCAGAGAGACTTTAAAGCAATTGCCCGAGCCCAGTTCAATTTTATGTTATAATCACGGGATTTATCTCACGTAATATTAGATATCTGTATTCTAAGTTTATTATATTAGTCTTCCTTCAGTCAATGATGGGAATCGGCACATTTAAGGCATAAAGTATCTGGCCTTTATTAGTCAATTAGTCTGTAGGCACTTTAAAGTGTTTATAGAAGTCCCCAATGTGAAAACCAAAATCAAATATAGACAACCTACATTTCATCGGATGAAACCATCAAATGAGATGAAACTGAACACAGTACCAGAGGAATCAGATGTTGAAAAACAACCATCTGGAAAGGAGTCTATGCAGCCTCAGATTCTCTGGTTTGCTACTCTCAGTTATCAGTATTCCAGCCTTACTCCTACACTGCAATTCCATCTACCTCCACTCATGGGGTGGAGCCAGTTCTAGGAGAAGGGGAAGGGTGGAAGGTGAAGGGGACGGGAAGTTCCATGAGTAATCTTAAAGTTGCTTTCCTAAATTTCAGGGTCAGTCCTCTGCTACTTGTTCTTTTCATCCACCTCAGGGTCTTTAACCCCACTATTTCACGGTCACTACAGCTAATGCTGTCATTATTTATTGTTCTATCCCTGATCAGTTCTTTCCTGTCGGTGAATAGTGGATCCATTTGCACATCACACCTTAGCCTGTCCAGTACCTGTGTCAAGAAGTTATTCCTGATATCCTCCAGAAATCTTCTGGGTTCCTTATGTCTGTGTTGCCCTTCCAGAAGACACCAAGGAGAGCACAGCCCCTCTCCCCCTCCTTCATAAGAGCGTGAGACTTCTGAGTTGTTTAAAGAAGACTTCATCTGATTTTTCATCCTGATCAAGCGGCCTGAAACAAACTTCCATCACAGTGTCAACCTTCGCATCTTGACCTAAAAGCAAAGTAGATTTTTATTAGTAAAAAGGCACAGCACTAATAATTCCAATCTAATGAGCTCAGATGTGGGAAAAAGTTCTCTGTGATTTATTAGATGATATAAAAGACTACCTAGCAGGAAATCTGGTCTTTGTGGCCATTTCAGCAATTCATTTGCTATTTGACCTTGAAAGGTTATTTTGTGTACGTCTTTAACTTCATAATAAGAAAAAAAGCCTCCCGTTTGCTCTCAATTTAAAATAGCACTCTGTAAATCTGACTTATTATACTTGTTTGAATATTATATTGAAGCAGCAGCCTTATTGAAAATTTAAAGGAGCTGTGTTCAGTGAACATCTTAAAAGCTTTATTTGTTAGAGTACATTTTCTTCCTTCTAAGCTAAGTGAGTACAAAATGTTTGCAAATTTGTGTTCCTGAAGTCTCTCTAGTAAATATGCTTGCATCCCTTCAGACCATAAAACTCCTTCTGGCTGCTAAATTAGCAGGATCTTAGAACAGTACAAGAAAATATTTTCTTTTAAAGCCTTTCCTGGAGACAATCAAATATAGGTTTTTATTCCTCTGTAACATGGTGACATGTAACAAATGTCAGTTTATTAAAGGGTGGAATATTTATGGAAAGCAGATGCTTCTTTGTGTTATTTTCTCATTAAAATCTGCATTAGAAAATGAATACAGGTATTTTCTGTACATCATCTTGTATACACATATAGATGTTTGGATTTTCATCAAGAGTTCATGTAAACAACAAAGGCTATAGGATGCATTAATGAAAGAGGCTGCAGACTCAGTTCAACAGTGTAGCAATAAGCAATAAGCAATAGCAAATTCTAGTTAGAACATGAAGAAAAGTGAAAAATAAAGATTAGCCAGTTTATGGCAAACAGTTACATGAAATTACAGTGACTAAAATACAAAAGAAAATAATAAATTAGTCTACATGCCATGTTATTGAAAACAGTATTTAAAATAATTCTTGATAAACAAATGCTGGTATATCAAAAATTTGTCATTTCATTTTGCTTTATTGCTCCTGTGGGTTTTGTGCTTTTGTTTATCCACTAGGTTTTGTTTGCTTCTAATGGGTTTAAAGTGGATGCCTGATCAGAAACCAAATATTACCATCTCTGAATATTACCTTTCTTTCTCAGTCCAAAATTATGTCTGGAATCACTGTAGTATACCTATAGTAGTGAAGGAAGAGGGATTAGTTCCTCAACAAACAAATAAGGAAGTTGTGGATGGAGTAGACAAGCCAAGAGGTGATGAGAAGAGAAAGGACAGAGCAACCAACAAAATAGAGCTGAAGTGGAATCACCTCAAGTGCAGGCATGAAGAGATGGAAATGCAGGAGAAATAGCCTTACAGAGAACGCTCTCAGGCCTGTACTGGGGAACCAGCATGCTTGGGTGCCTCTCTGAAGGGCCTCTTCGGTAATGCACATAACATGGACTTAGAAGAAAAACAGGACTTAGAAGTCTGTGCAGTTACTGGGCTATGACCTCATTAGGATTAGGGAGTCATGGTGGGATAATTCTCACGAGTGGAGGTCTTGGATGGATGGATGGGTGGATGGATGGATGAATGGATGGATGGACGGATACAAGTATTTAGGAAGGACAGGCCAGGAAGGTGAGGAGGGAGTGCTTCACTTCCTGTGAGAGAGCAGCTAGAGCTCTACCTTGGAACAGGTCAGGAGTCAATTGAGAGCTTACGAGGACTGGTGTAGTGGGCGTCTGCTACAAATGTCCTCATCAGGAAGGCAAAGTAGATGATGTCTCCTTCAAACAACTGGAAGAAGCCTCACAGTAATAACCCCGGTCCTCACTGACAACCTCTTGACACAGGTCGCTGAGTAGCCAACAAGGAACAGTGCTCTGCTGGACCTCATACGTATCCCCTCCTGGGATGCATTAGGCAGAGCATTGTGATCCTTGTGAAGCTGAACCTTTCCCTCTACACAGCACTGGTGAGTCCACACCTGCAGTGCTGTGTCCAGTTCTGGGCTCCCCAGTGTAAGAGAGACATGGACATACTGGAGATAGTCCAACAAAAGGCCACTAAGATGGTTAAGGGACTGGAACACCTCTCCCCTGAAGAAAGGCTGTGAGAGTTGGGACTGTTCAGCCCGGATAAGAGAAGTCTCAGGGGGATCTTATCAATGTATACAAAAATCTGATGAGAGAGAACGAAGACGACCAGCCAGACTCTTCTCAGTAGTGCCCACTGACAGCATAAATTAAAAAATACAAAAATCAATCCGAACACAAGAAAACACTCTTTTACTGTGAGGGTGGTCAAATGTTGGAACAGGTTGCCCAGAGAAGTTGTGAAGTCTCCATCTGTGAAGATATTCAGAAGCCATCTGGACAAGTTTCTGGGCAACCTGCTCTAGCTTGAGTAGGGGGTTTAGACTAAACGATCTCAAGAGGTCCCTTCCAACCTCAACCATTCAGTGATTTTGTGAATAGCCCTTTTACAAGGTAGTATTTTTAAGGCAGTAAGTGTTACACCCAAGCCATTTGTAGTGTAAAGATGATAAATAACACATATCAGACCTTTTTGTGATACTTCATAAGGATGTTTTTGTGCTCTTTTGTGCATCACTCATGAACACTTCGAAATTATACTTAAGTACCAAAGCTCATGTTAAATGGGTCAGTCGTATGACAGCAGAAATACCCAATAGTGCATTTTAAGAGCTGTCAAATCAAAATAATTGCTATAACTGATGTGTATTTTTAAGTAGGACCAAGTTGCCAAAATAAGGATCCATCAGCACAGACTCATTCTGGAGTTCATGCTCACAAAAAAATATTCAATTTTTAGAGGTCGGTTTATTCTATACTATATACATCCTTCCATCAGACCACTCATATAGTGTCAAGAGTCCTGAGCATAATAAGGCTGTCATTCCCTAAAGCATTCTAAAACAGTGGTAGAATGAACACTATAAATGACGAGTTATAGATTCTTCTCCTTTTATAAATATACTGTACATCTATTGAGCTACACTTATAAAGAGTAATGTTTCAGAGGTAGGATGTTTAACTTTCATATACTACTGGCCATTGTCAAAGATGCAGTTTTCAGACTAGCTAGCCCATTGGTCTTTTCTGCTATTCTTATAGTGCCTTTATCTTCTTATATATCAGAAAAAATAAAAATGGTAATAACATGGCAAGACTGGTAAACTCTTCCCTAGGTCTATGGTGATTTAATTCTACATGGAAAGTTGTATTCATCTGCATAAATTACATAAAAATGCAACTTTAGTTTCCTAGGATATTGAGAATTTTTGTTTTCAGATTCCTTAACAGCATTATATTTTAGTTTCTTGATGATCTGAATTTCATTAACAGGGGTTTTTTTTTAATGCTCTATGAATTGTTGACTCTTGGCTTGTACTCAGCCATATCCCTTAGTTAATTAAGTTTGTTTGTTCATTCTACAAGGACTTTTCCGTGTTCTGAAGCAAGAATAGGTAAAAGCAGGGGATACTCACTTAGCTGGTAAGATGTCATTCCATCATAACTTGAATATTGATTTTGGGGGGTTTGGTGACATTCCCTAGATGTATGTGTCAAGCTTGTTGACAGAGAGCTCTATACTTAATTGAATGTGATGTCTGTATGTGAAGTGATGAAGTTTGTCAGTGATGTATATGCTCTTCCTCCCCTCCAGCCCCTTCCAATATAGTCAATGGAGTGTATGAAATTCCGCACTGTTCTGACAAACCTTTCTTTTTACTTCATAAATGGAAAAGCTGGGTCTGCTCTCCCGTAATTTCCTCACAGGTACGTCTTTCACTGGATTGTGAGGCAACAAACAAGTCCTGCCCTTTTAAACTCTCACTTGGTTCTCCTGAATGTTTATGTGAAGGATGAAGGTGAAATAATAGGTAGAAATTCTGGTTATAGCTTTAGGCAGTCTTAATAAAAGCTTTGCATGTTCTGCGGACCACTAAAATTCACCCACTGGCAAATTAATAGTATTAAGCCATTCTTACTCCACTCATCAATATTATGCTAACAAAGCATATTGGTTGAATCTCAGATGGCATAAAGCTTATAAGGAATACATATATATTCCTCAGTGTTCCTAAATCACAGATCCATCTTACTATCCATGCCATGCCTTGCCTATTTAAAGTATGAGAAAGAAATGAGCAGTCAGGGGATTTCCTGTCTTCACTTCTCATCATATTTGAGCAACTCAGAGGGGTCTTTGTACAGTACTTTTTTTATCAATTGTCTTGACCCCTGTTCATCTAAGTGGGTTCTCAAACATGAAAAGCAAAAAGAAAACAGTATCCCATAAATCTGCTGGGATATTCCTGCCTTGTAACTAGTCCTCCTTGCCTCAGGATGAACAGCGCAGTGAGTGAGGTTAGGAAATGGAAGAGAATGAGATAACATCTCTAAATTAACAATGAAATCGTAGAAGGGAATGGAGATACCAGCCAAGCAACATGAATTTCCATTTTAGAAGTTCCTATAGCTGCAGCAGCACATCCGCACGCCCATCAGAGCCTTTTTCATCTTGTTGATATCTCCAAATGGGGAAGGAATTTTCCCCAAAACAGGAAGAAGTGACAATGTGGCTGTACAAAGCCAAAATATAGTACAAAAAGAAAAACAATAGTTCTTTAAGTACTTAGTATGAATCTGATTTCTGAAACTGTGTTTGAACCACTTCAAATGTATATATATCCTCTTGCTCAAAATCTCTATTAGAATTTAGGTTTTTCAGCAAAGGAAGTTTGAGTCAGAACTTTTACATTACTGTGCTTTCCTTTCTCTGTCTCTATCTACACTAAAACATCATTATCTACACTAGCACGAGAATTTTTAACCCCATTCTACATAAACATGTGAATTTAACTTTCTGTGAAAAAAAAAAGTTAACTATTTAACGTAGTGAAAAGAAAAAAAAAAGCATCAAGAATTCTTCATCTGAAAACTTGAAAAAACAAAACTTACCTTATTATGCTTTTACTGGCTAAAATTCTGTGGGATTACTTCTGTCAGGCAGTAACACCAGCTCAAAATTTCTGCGGTGGAGGCTGCACCAACTCTGAAGAAAAAAAAAAAAGCTTTTTAAAAAAAAAGAGAGAGCGATTGTACTAAGTTTTGCATTAGGAATCCAAATAGGCTTTCAAAAATCTTTCTGCTTTAAAGACAGTTTGACCTTTAAAAATTGAAGTCCTTTACAAAGTCACATATTTTCTGATGTGTTTAAGTACTTTATGTGTTCAGTAAATGTCATAATGCCATTAATTCTCCTTGCAGAGACATACAATTTTATCGTGTTATCAAGGGGGACTGCAGTGTAGTACAACCAGTGGAGCGTTTTTCTGAACACTGGAAGTTTGGAGTGGATTTGACTGTAAAAAATTCAAAACTAATTGCTTGGAATTTGGGGTCCATTGAAGGTTTGCACCTCACGTATCTGAGGAAATTAAAAGCAAATTTTCAGGCGATTCAAATCCAGTTTTCTTTTCACCTAGACAGTCATTTTGAAAAGTATATTCTGGAAGTGATAAGTACCCCTTACTTCTTTTTTTTTTTATAATTTTAATGTGAACTCTTTTTGGCATCCTAGTACTTATATCACATGACTAAACCAAGGAGGTTGCTAAGCAACCTTCTGCAGGCAGGGGAAAGCACAGGAAGTCTTAACAGAAGATTTGTGTTGGTGACTGCAATACCATGGAAAAATTAACAGAACATCTGAAATCCTCCATTGTTTTCTAAAACCCTTGTTAGCCAAACATCAGTAATTTACTCTTACTAAATCAAGAGTCATTTGTGAAACTGCTGCAGCCATCCAACTTTTTCACATAAACCTTCTGGGAAAATAAATGAGTAAATAATATTTTTATATTGCACTGTTGCAGCCTTGGAGTATTTCTCTTCTGGGCTGTTATGCTATTTGCAGAAGCTTTTGAACATGCTGGTGTCCTCAGTTAAATAAAGGAGTGGTGAGATGCTCCTTCTTGCAGTGATAAGTGAAAAAAAGGTGAAGGTGTGAGGGGTCCAACCAGCGCTGGCAGCTGGCACCACACACACAGCCCTGCTGCCATAGACCACAGCCTCAGTGGTATCATCAGAGCTCCCTGGATAGAACTATCCCTCTACTCTGCCCTGGTGAGACCACACCTGGAGTACTGTGTCCAGGTCTGGAGTCCTCAGCACAGGAAGAACATGGACCTGTTAGAACAGGGCCAGAGGATGCCATGAAGACTATCCGAGGTCTGGAGCCCCTCTGCTGTGAGGACAGGCTGAGAGAATTGGGGGGGTTCAGCCTGGAGAAGAGAAGGCTCTGGGGAGATCTTAGAGCCCCTTCCAGTCCCTAAAGGGGCAACAGGAGCGATGGGGAGGGACTCTTCATCAGGGAGTGGAGCCATAGGAAAAGAAGTGATGGTTTTAAACTGAAAGAGGGGAGATTGAGATGAGATCTCAGGAAAAAATTCTTTGCTGTGAGGGTGGTGGGACCCTGGCCCAGGTTGCCCAGAGAAGCTGTGGCTGCCCCATCCCTGGAGGGGTTCAAGGCCAGGTTGGATGGGGGCTTGGAGCAACCTGATCTAGTGGGAGGTGTCCCTGCCCAGGGAAGAACGTGGAACTCGATGGTCTTTAAGATCCCTTCCAACCCAAACCATTCTATGATTCTATGATATTGTAGCACACACTAGCAGACCACTGGAGGGACAACCAGCCTAGATCCTGTGTAGACTTGCGAGGTGAGTTTTGTAGCACTGCAATAATGCCTTAATAGTTAGATATAATACTAAGATCCTAGGTGGGAAATTAACTGGATTGCAATTTTACAATAGTGCGAAAGGTAAAAACTAGCAGAAACACAAAGAAATTTACATTCAGTGAATGGGAGAGACAAGCAAACCACACTCGTGAACCAGGGGCCTGACTAGATAAAAGACATTTGAAATTTTAAAGAAAAACATTTCTGTTGCTGCTTGATTCCTGATGTGTACAGAAAACCACAAATGGGTACACTTTCATTGCATATCTACAGGTTTCCATAATTAATTTATCCTCTTAAAAGAATCAACTAACACACGCTGCCTAAATTTTGGCTCAAAACCACAATTACATCATGTAACTATTAGATCCCCATCTAATCTTTGAGATTCCTTATTTATACATTTCCGTTAATTCCTTGAATTTTCTTTACTTACCGTTTTATTGATCATTTGCTTTCCATTGAAAATACGTTTTTATTTTCCATTACAATTCTTAAAATATCTAAATAGCTGCAGGTTTCTCATGTAAATCAGACCTTTATGTAATTCATTACTATTTTAAGAAACAAGCCTGGTTTCTCAAAAAGGCTTGGATACATGTTCTTCTACCCTAGATAGTAGCTTCGTATTTACTGGGGCAGTTAGTTTCCATCTATAGTTTCTGAAGGAACTTTAGCGATGATGACAAGTGAACCCTTGCCCTGCTTCCCACTTGTACTGCACCCTACTTCATAGGCTGGATTCTCCCGTGAGGTACCTCCGCTTTGTTGAAGCACAAGAGAAATCTCCTACTTTCAATCTCTGTCATAGATGAACACCTCATGGAAGTTAATGAATTTGTCCTCAGAACATCATTGTTTAATAGAGGGATGCTGCTGGAAACTAAAATGCAGGCAGAATGTGTGACTTTCTCAAGGTTATCTGCGGAGTTGGTGACAAGGACAAGACCTGCTGCCTCTACAGAGTCACAGAATCACATGGGGTTGGAAGGGACCTCTGGAGACCATCTAGTCCAACGTCTCCTCTCTTACCTCTGTCTTCAAGAACTGTCACCTCTCCTCCTGTATCCTCCAGCGTTTCAGCCAGAACACGGCCTGTCACAGCCCTACCTGAGGTAGCCTATGAACCAGCAGTTCCTTTTATAAAGAAGCGTTACTCCCTTCCTGCACGATGGGGAAATTATTGAGGTGAACTAATTTGCCCAAGTACACAAGGGAGCTCAGTGACAGAAGAGGAAAAATAACTTTTTTTCTGGGTCCAAATCCAATACCCGGCTCTCTCAGCCACAAAGTGTAACTTGTTATAATGGTACTGGCTCTGTTCAAGGAAGTATCACCTGGAGGCAGGCACAGAGGCTTGTTTGTGATCGTCGGGGAGTAGGAGGCAGGCGGCTAAACCAACTCTGTACACAGGAACCTGAAAGATAAGAGAGAACGCAGAGAAACCTCCTATCTGTTCTCAAGGCCACTTGGCTCTTTAGAGGTTTGATTTTGCAGATCACCCGAGAGGGCATCGTGCAAACTGGGGTCACCTCAGCCTAATTCCCATCAGTGGGGTAAATCAGATCCTGTCCACGTACCTGCGGTGCAAGCGCTCGTTTGGAAGAAAAAAAAAATCCACACTTAGGAATCTATTGTGGTGGACAAAACACCACAGAAGAAAACACACTGTGGGGCCTGCCAGGGCTGACGGTTCAGCAGAAGCAGATCTAGGAGTGAAGTCCCACAAGTCCTCGATTCATCTCCCCGAACAATAATTCTAAAGCCTATTTTGCCCCCCAGTGAGAGTTATTTCACGGCTTGAGCAGAGAACGAAAGAAAAAAGAAAAAGGATGATAACACTGTAATAATCAGCAACTTCTTTCTCCCCGCAAGAGGCAGAGACTGAACTTCAAGCAGAGTTTTTAAAAATGCTTCTGTTCTGCTGAGTGAAATGCTGACTTCACTGAAATCAAGAGTATTTTTTTTGCTGTCGAATGCAGTAGGACCAAGATTTCATCCACGATTCACCCAGTTTAATCCGTACAACGAGCAATAGTATGTGTATTTTCAAGAACTCAGTTCTCAGGGCAGATTCTCCTTAAAATATGGCTCTTCTTTACAATGCGTAAGGAGAAATTAAGCCCTTCAGAAAACCTGGCTAAAATAGTCCATATAGTTCAATTTGATAAGTCTTTTGGCTTTGCAATACAGATTTGTATGTATTTATGTAATTTGGATTTGTAATATGTTAGATTTGATAGCAAAATAATAGGACACAAAGCTAAAAATGTCAGGGTAAATTCAGTGACAAGTATCTTGTACCCACATTTCTGATATCTAAAAATATCTGTAAACAGTAATTAAGTATTAGAGTTTCTTACTTAACAGAGTTCTGCATCTATGGGCCAGCGAATTCCCTGCTGGTCTATGAAATTATCCGAAGGCAAGCTCATCTTTGCTGATCGTCAAGCCAAGTGAATAAGCATTAGGATTTGTGGCATGCAAGGCATGGGCTACAATTAAAAAAAAGGCAGCAACATCAACACATAATCATAAGTAATGTTCATAAACCTTTTAGGAAACTTCTGCTATGCAGTGAATAACTGGTATTAGAAACAGACCCCTTATCTCTGGGAAACACATTTTTTAGGCTTATAAACAAGATATAAATTATGTATACCCTTGCTGCTGTGAAAAAATACAACAAATACATTAAAAAAACATTTCATTAAATTTTAAATAAATTGCAGTTTTAACTCATGAGGAGATTGTTTATTTCAAGAGTTTATTTTTTCTAACTTTTTTATCCTTATATGGCAAAAGTTGTTGCCAACTCCTTCAGAAAAAAAAAAAATTACTGTTAATGCTGTGATAAAGAAAAACTAATGACTCACATAGCTATCAGAAAAATATAAAATTTTTTTCAGTGCACAAGATTAATGGCCCTGTCCCCTGGCCAGTCTATGGTCTTAGAGCAGCAAATTACCATGGCAGTCACCAAAAATTTTGCCCACAGATTTGGAAAGAAAAAAAAAGTACTTCTCGATAGCCCTTAAAGTCATTTCAGTTTTCATGATTTCACCAGATGGTGGAAAGTATTTTTCCACCAAAACACTTGAGGTTTCCTCATTGCTGCTGTGGCCTCCGTGAGCATAAACAATCGTTGCTTTTTGCTTCATTTCAAGCTTCTCTGACAGTGATATTCACGTAACATCACGCTTTATGATTGGTTTTGGTTGATCTTTCTGTGCTTTCCCTTTTCTCCTCATGTTCATCACTTCTTTTCATCCTCCGCATTCTTCAGCACTCCCTCCTCACCAGACAAAATTATCCTCTCTGCCCATACCCTGTAGCCTCTGTTTTTAGGTAAAGAAAGACTTAAAAGGAACATTACGAAAACTGATAGTGGTAGAATGTGCTCCCCAGTGACACAATTTTTGCAAAGAAACCTCAGACAACACAGCTACCTATGGACCATATTACTTTTAATATATCCTACCTATAAAAATTTGTTTAATTTAGGAGGAAAGCAGGCACTAAGTGGGTTTTGCACGTTGCATCAGTTAACAAATTGTTCTACTGATCAATTACGTGCATTTGTGAAAGGTCAGAGTAAGGTAACTGGTTTTGTTAGAAAAAGCGCAGCTGATCTAAACTATGCTCTCAAATATAGAGGAGCTTTATCCATTTAAGCTTAGTCACTCCAAAACAGAACCTTTTAAAGCAGGAAAAGTAATGCAGGACCATTCAATGGAGTCAAACCTTTTCTCTATATCAGAGTGTAATGCTTCACATTGTTTCAGTGGTCACGGGTACAACTGAAGAAGGCTAAATATGGCATTTGAAGCTGGTCCTTCGTCATAAAGCTGGGTTGATCAGGTGGAAGGAAGTTGCTTTCAAAAGGAATTCTCAAAACAACTAAGCATTGGCCTAAATGCAAAGATAGTTCAGGCTGATAGGCTGAAGAGAAGCCCCAGGGAGAAGGAAGCAATTGGAGTTCAGAAAAGTGGGAGTTTTAATCTCAAGAGAAATATTGAAATAAGGTCCCAGTGATTAAACTATAAATACTTATCTGACAGAAGCATATCTAAGCATTGTTGATATAGTTCAAAAGGAAACTGTCTTGACCTGTTCAGTGGGTGTTACTATGTGTGAATAAATGAGTTATGGGTAAAATAAGGTGTTCCCACACTAATTGCAGAAATCCCTGGTGATTACTACAAGGTAGTGACTGAGAGACGTTTTCTGAAGTGAGAGCATCATCGTGTTTCAGAACTCAGGAAGAAAGTGGTTCATTTCTATTTCCCCAGTTAGACTTTAATTTTGAGTTGAGGTAATTTGATACTTTATGCATTTGCATGGGTTTGTTAAGAAAGATGGACTGCAATAGGGCTCAGTGTTGGGACCATTTCTGTTTAACATCTTCATTGACGATCTTGATACGGACATAGAGTGTATCATCAGTAAGTTCACAGATGACACCGAGTTAAGCGGAATTGTTGATCTGCATGTGGACTGGGAGGCTTTAGAGAGAGAGCTAGATAGGTTGGATCTATGGGCCAACATTAATGGTATGAACTTCAACAAGGCCAAGTGCCAGGTCCTGCACTTGGGCCACAATAACCCCAAGCAGCGCTACAGGCTTGGGGAAGTGTGGCTGAAAAGCTGCCTGGAAGAAAGAGATCTGGGGGTTCTAATTGACAAGCGGCTGAATATGAGCCGGCAGTGTGCCCAGGTGGCCAAGAAAGCCAACGGCATCCTGGCTTGTATTAGAAATAGCGTGAGCAGCAGAAGTAGGGAGGTGATTGTCCCCCTGTACTCAGCACTGGTGAGGCCACACCTGGAGTATTGTGTCCAGTTTTGGGCACCTCAATCCAAGAGAGATATCGAGGTGCTGGAGCGGGTGCAGAGGAGGGCAACGAAGCTGGTGAAGGGCCTGGAAAACAAATCCTATGAAGAGCGGTTGAAGGAGCTGGGACTGTTTAGTTTGAGGAAGAGGAGGCTGAGGGGAGACCTCATCACTCTCTACAACTACTTGAAAGGACACTGTAGAGAGGTTGGTGCTGGTCTCTTCACACAAGCAAATAGTGATAGAACAAGAGGGAATGGCTTCAAGTTGCAACAGGGTAGGTTTAGACTGAATATTAGGAAGAAATTCTTCACAGCAAGAGTGGTCAGACACTGGAACAGGCTGCCCGGGGAGGTGGTTGAGTCGCCATCCTTGGATGAGTTTAAGAGTCACTTAGATGTGGGGGATATGGTGTAGGGAAAAACTTTGTAGAGTAGGGTAGATGGTTGGACTCGATGATCCCAAGCGTCTTTTCCAACCTGAACGATTCTATGATTCAATATGTCAATAGTTGAGTTTTGGACAATTCAGTTCAATACATGTTTTATACTAATATTCTGAAGAGCTACTTTGAAAGTTTTAGTGCCTAAGGTAAGGGAAGGTTTCCTGACAGTTTTTTTTTGAAAGTAGAATTAGATTTTAGACTGAAGGAAATTATGAGTTTGGAGATTTTTAAGAAGGGAAGGTTTGCAGCACAACCTATCTTGTGGCATAATAATTCCAACTTTCAGATTGACAAATGGTCTAAGAACCCCCATGCTTTGAGCCTTCATTCATTTTGCCTAGAGTGAAAGAAAAATCTTTATATATGAATGAGAGAGAATCTGGAACTAGTACCAACGTTGACTCCCTAGTAAACTGAAATCCTATAGAAGACTGGATGTTCCTTTTAATGTGAAACACATTAAAAATGTAATCCCTCTCCTGGCCAGAAAAAAGTCTTAGAGAACAATTCTAAATTTACAGAGCAGTTGAAATTTCCGCCTGTGGCAGTATCAAGACTGACCTCCCATCCCTCCTACATCCTTCAGGCAGTGCCTCTTAGAGGTCTAACTAGCAAATCTATTTTGAGGTGACATCATACAGTTGTTCTACACTCAAGTGCAATACATTTGTTTTCATTGGAGCAATCTTGACTTAGTCACATCATGAAATAATTAATATTGCTTCAATTATTTCTTTAGGACAAAAAATAAGGAGAAAACGGACTTTACACCAACAGAACTGAAAGAAGCAGTCAGCCAAGTACACAACCAAATTCAGAAAACAAGCCTAATATATCTAAAGTGGATGGATGGATCTCCTGCAAGATTTCATGTCATTTGCCTTGATTTAGAAGTTATTTCAGCATCAGAGAGAGAGAGAGAGAGAGAGAGAGAGAGAAAGAAAGAGAGAGAAAGAGAGAGACTGCCTTTTTGCTCATCCAATTTCTTCAAGGATCACAGCACTTTTTAAGCTTTTCCTGACATATCCATACTCACTTGTTAGCAAAGGTTTTAATATCACTTTTGAAAACAATCAAAAATCAATTAGGCTTTCCATTGCAGGCCTGTCCTCATCTGCAACTACCATTATCACTGTACTGTGGAAATTTAGTGGTGTAGGTTTTTAACCAACATCTCAATTTATAAACTTGGATCAATATGTTTGCAATGTATTCATTATGTTTTAAAAAAAAACGTGGAATTTGCAAAATTCTAAAGCTACACCACAGTTAAATAGTGGTCTTATAATTTACAAATAACAGACTCATACAAATTTTATGTTGCCATGTGTCAATCTTAAGAAGACACATGCAGAAAAATTGTTGAGGTGGTTTATTACTAATAGCACAGCAGATAAGAGCAGAATGTTTACTTTTATTTGGGCTGGATTTTAAAGAGAATACCAAGAGAGCAGCAGTGCTGCAATTGTCCAACTATTTGTTCCATGTGCACCTCTTCTTCCCAATCAGAAAATCCATATCTGTGCATAATAAACAACAAAAGCACAGAGAATAGCACAGAGTCTTATTAAACTTATTTTCCAGCCAGAGAAAGAGAATATTGAAAATTTTCTAACCCAGTTAGTAATTTGACAATCGTTACAGTTTTAACTTGCAGAAACACAGTAATATTTCTTCTATTAACAGTGAGAAAAAAGTTCAAAGTGTGTTTACATGTGAGTTATTTTTTCACATTCTATAAACCTCCTTTCATTCACATCAGGTTAGGTATAGATTTTATTTCTCATTAAGAGATAGCTTCTGGGACTGCTCAGATTGAAACTGTAGCATTTACTTATCCCAAAGCCTTCCCCCACCACCACCCTGATATTGATCTAGTTGCAGGGGTAAAATACTAAAATCTTACATCATTTTAAATCTAATTTCTTCCACCATAATAATTCTTAATTATTCTTCTGAATAATCTGTAGGTGTTCAGACAGAACATGTTTCCAGTTACCAATCTCAAGGGTTTGAAAGTTTATATATATTTTTCCTGTATTTTAAATCTTGTCCTGCAATACAAGCAGGGAGGGAACTGCTAGACAAGTAGAAAAGCATTATTTATTATTTTGACATTGAAAAGAAGATAATGAAAATGTATATTTGAACAGGAAAATCTACTTGCAATTTTGGTAAATTTTTAGCATTAAGATTAGCACTAAAATATTCTGCCCTCCCCCCCACCTATTTTCAACAGTATAATCAATTTAATATCTTTCACAGAATCACAGAATGGTAGGGGTTGGAAGGGACCTCTGGATATCATCTCCTCCAACCCCCCTACCAGAGCAGGGTCAGCCAGAGCAGGACCCACAGGAACGTGTCCAGGCGCGTTTGAATGTCCCCAGAGAAGGAGACTCCACCACCTCTCTG